>NW_028321907.1:8125000-8750000 GCF_036245765.1 Copidosoma floridanum | reverse complement strand
GTGGGTTATAGCGAGAAATGGTTCATCGATTGTTACCTGGGATGAACCTAAATTTAGCGACAATGTTGGGGTTGTAAAAGTTCAAGAAAAGAGTGGACATCGGTCTGGTCAAACCTTACTGTGGGGATCTTACGACATTAGTTACGTGTCTTACGATCAGGCTGGTAACTCAGCAACTTGCAGCTTCAAAGTTTATGTTTTACGTAAGTTGAAATTTTTCTATGCTGTACGTATAAAAAAATTTAATTGAAATAAATCTTAAAAAATCACAAAAAAAAAAAAAAATTATTTTCAACAGATGACTTCTGTCCTGAACTGCCTGACCCTATTGGTGGGACGCAGCAATGCAAGGACTGGGGTTCTGGTGGCCAATTCAAGGTTTGCGAAATTTCTTGTAACCCAGGCCTTAGATTCGCTCAAGAAGTTCCCGAATTCTACACCTGCGGTGCCGAAGGCTTTTGGCTTCCGACCAATGATCCTAATCTGCCACTTATATATCCTGCTTGCACAAGTAAACGATTTTCAAATTTATTTGAACTTCTTTAATTTTGTATGAAAAATTATGTACTTATACATGAAAAATTGCTTTGTAGGTTCTTCTCCTGCACAACGAGTATTCAAAATCAAAATGAATTTCCCAACGTCTGTCCTCTGTAACGAAGCTGGTCAAGAAGTACTGAAACAAAAAGTCAGGCATGCCGTAAATTCTTTAAATAGAGATTGGAACTTCTGTTCTGACTCGTATGAAGGTACTTGCATGAAGAGTATAAAATTACTGCTCGAGTACTTTTTGAATTTCTGTAATATACGATACCATTTTTTAGGAACCCGAGAGTGCAGAGATCTGAATATCAATGTCCAGTGTGATCACCGTACGCGATCAGCTCGAGAAGTTACAGAAGAAGAAGCTGGAACTTACACGATTGACGTGGACGTACTTACCGAATCGTAAGTAATTTAATTTTGATCCGATATTTAAAAATAATTCCAACTTCCAAGTCGATTGTGTTTAAGCACTAATAATTTCTTTATTTTAATTTAATCATTTTTACAAGACAATGTATGAAATAGCGTTAAAAAAGCAGTTTTATAAAACTGAAAAATTTCTTGCACCCCTAGAACGAGACAAGCACGCCAAGGCAGTGATACCTACGAGGTGGAAATATCCTTCCCAGCTATAAAGTAAGAAATGGTTTCGCGAGCCAAGACCATGCAAATATTTACAATTTACAGATACTAAAAGTCACTAATGAGGGATCACAATATTTTTAAACCAGGGAGCAGTTACGCATAAAAAAAAAAATAATCAATGTTAGAAATACAAACTCTAAATCATTTTACTGATAACCATCATAACGTCATACCATCATTTTACGTTTCCATAATCCCCCACAACAAACTGGCGCTGGAATAATGCATGTACATTAATACGCATACACCCTAACTCTCATCAATTATTTACGATGCCTACTTAGTACCAAGCTTCATTGATAACCCAGTTCATACAAACAGGTTGCAGATTTTCACGTTAAGGCTATAACAATATTTTTACTTACAATTTAACAGGAAAGCTGATGGACAACATAATTTTGCTATTTACACAAAGTGCAGTATGAAAAGAGGCGACTAAAAATTTAATAAATGTTTTTTTAAATTAACAAATAAAATAATCTCGCTGTAAATATTCGTGCAGTCATTTAACGGAACAAAAAAATTAAAACCCACGTTTTTTACAAATTCATTTTTCTTTTTTTGTAGCGATCCAATTTTGAACTTAAACTCGAACGAAAAAGCAACGGTCCAGACGTTACTCGAAAAATTAATCCTTGAGGAGGATCAATTCGATGTCCATGACATTTTACCAAACACCATTCCTGATCCAGCTTCTCTAGTCTTGGAATCGGATTATGCTTGTCCGGTCGGACAAGTTGTAATGGCTCCTGATTGTGGTAAGTTTTTCCTTCGGACTTTCCTCATGTATTTGTATTCGAAAACAAAATATTAATTTTACAAATCTACCTTGACAGTACCGTGTGCAATTGGCAGCTTCTACGACACGACTACGAAAAAGTGCGCGTCGTGCCCCGTCGGCACCTACCAGAGCGAATCAGGTCAGCTGAAATGCAATCAGTGCCCAGTCATAGCGGGTGGGCCGTCCGTGACAATAGGTCCAGGTGCACGTAGTGCGGCTGATTGTAAGGAACGTTGTCCAGCTGGCAAGTATTACGATGACGCCGCTGGCCTATGCCGTAACTGCGGTCACGGTTTTTATCAGCCAGAAGAAGGTAGCTTTTCGTGCCTCATCTGTGGTCTGGGCAAAACAACCAGAACCGCAGAGGCGGTATCCCGCGAAGAATGCCGTGACGAATGTGGCTCCGGGCAACAGCTTGCTGTCGAAGGAAAGTGCGAGCCTTGCCCACGAGGCACCTATAGAATGCAGGGTGTTCAGGCTGCCTGCCAAGCATGCCCCATTGGAAGGACAACGCCGAACCTCGGTTCAGCCACGATCGAAGAATGCTCGCTGCCGGTTTGCGAGCCTGGTAGTTACCTCAACGTGACGTTCAATGAATGCATCGAGTGCAAAAAGGGTACTTACCAGCCCGAAGCTCAGCAGACCTCCTGCATACCATGCCCACCAAACACTAGCACCAAGGGAGCTGCTACCGTAAGTTTAATCACTCTTGAAACCACGAAATGTAAACGAGCCATTTGACTAACTTGTCGTGTAATTTACAGACCAGCATTTCCGAGTGCACGAACCCATGTGAAGTGAACGGGGAAGAGATGCACTGTGACGCTAACGCCTACTGTCTACTGATACCCGAAACAAGTGACTTTAAGTGCGAGTGCAAGCCTGGCTACAATGGTACCGGTCATGAGTGCGTTGACGTCTGCCTTGGTTATTGTGATAATGAGGGTACGTGCCTCAAGGACTCGAGAGGGCAACCTTCGTGTCGTTGCAGTGGTAGTTTTACCGGCAAACACTGCAAAGAAAAGTCATCATTTTTCTACGTCACCGGTAGTATTGCTGGTGGAGTTATCCTCATCATTATTATTGTCCTGTTCGTCTGGATGATTTGTGCAAGGTTTGTGTCAGATAGCCAATACAAATTTGCAGTACGTGCAATTAACATGTGGATATTTGTAATTGAGAAATAAAAAAAAAAAAAAAAAAAAAAACATTGTTGTTGTAGAGCATCAAAACGGAAAGAGCCAAAGAAGATGTTGACCCCAGCAACGGATCAAAACGGCTCCCAAGTGAACTTTTATTACGGTGCGCCAACTCCTTACGCCGAATCGATCGCTCCTTCGCACCACAGCACGTATGCGCACTATTACGACGATGAGGAAGATGGATGGGAAATGCCCAACTTTTACAATGAAACTTACATGAAAGGTAAGAGCGAATCTGAGCGATCAGACGCCATTATATTTTGAGCACTCTTTTTAATGAAAGTTACAAGGAAAAAAAAAAAAAAAAAAAAAAAAAAAAAAAAAAAAAAAAAAAACCATCCTGCAATACTTTACTTTGCCTCGCACACAATTAAAAAGTAAGAAATGCATTCAACAATTTCAAATATACATTGAAAATACCACCTTGAGTTGCACGTCAAGTCGCACGTAACTGCAATTACGCTATATGTACTGTGTGCCATATATATTTCATATAAAAAAAGTATAACGTATACATAATCAATACATATGTATAAAATGGATCGCATGCAGATATGAAATATATATATATACAAAAATTATTGTAAATGTTGTTAGTATTCTATTGTAAAAAGACATATTCTCTTTGTTCACGTTGCACCATGCAGAGAGTTTACACAATGGCGGGAAAATGAATAGCCTCGCACGATCGAATGCGAGCATTTACGGTACGAAAGATGATCTTTACGACAGACTGAAACGCCACGCGTATCCCGGAAAAAAAGGTTCGTAGACTTTATAAGAGAAAAAAAAAAAAAAAATTGCCAGCTAAGCACTTTTCTCATCTTTTTTTTTATTTTTCACATTTCTGTATTTTGTAATAATTATGCACGTTACATGTATACACACTTATAAATATTATAAATACATAAATAGCATGCAAGCTTTTGTTTTGTTGCATACCTTTTTTTCATCGCTATAATAATAATAGTAATAATAACAATCACTGCACATCTTGTAAACTAAGTGACAATATAAAAAGTTAATTGTGTTGCATTGTGGTGAATTTGTAGATAAAAGTGACAGCGATAGTGAAGGTCAGTGAATTTCGGAAAAAATGGTGCCCCTCTGACAAAATCTCGAGTCAAAAGTGACGAATCCATACAATAATTGTGCCGAGAACCAACGGTTGTACCTCTGCGTTATACCTATACAACTTCTAAGAAGTGACTGTCGTTGCTTCACTTCACTGTGACTTACGAAAAAAAAAAAAAAAAATTGATAAATAAAAGAAAAAATAATGAAACTAAGTACACACCAAAATGTATTTATGAATTTTTGTATTCAAACATGTGCATACACATTAAAGAACGAATCATGTAGTAATAAAACAAAAATCGATGATTACAGTTAAGCGAGAATAACGAATCGCTTGAGAAAAAAGTCTTGGAGCCGCGATCGGCCTTACAAGTATATGAACGTAACATATAGATAGAATAAATAAAAGAGAAATTAGACGATCGCCGCTTCGGTGCGTTTTCCTCGCGATTCGTTAAGAGCGAAAGAAAAAAATAATACTCTGAAACAAATCGTCAATTATAAGGATTAAGTAATAAATGAACGATTTATACTTTTTTTATATAAATATACCATGTGCGACTGATCATAGCAGCATAAAAGAAAACGAACGATGTATGTGAAACTTAGAACTACGTGTAGTTGAATATAATTGTACTTTATTTTGTGTTTAATTATTCTATGAAATGTATTGCTTCATTTTTTGTACGTGCGTTGATGATGACGATTGGTTTTTTTTTTTTTTTTTTTTTAACACGCAAAGTTATTTTCATTGTTTAAAATCCATATACACACATGTGCATGTAAAGTCTTTCTTCCATTATACATACATAACGTGTACGATTGAAATATTTGTGTGTGCTGACTGCAATTACTTAATAATTTATGATTATGATAGATGATAAGCGATTTTTTTATTTAATATATATATATACATTGTTATTATACATATGTAACTATTTTGTACAATGATTTACGATATACAATTACCGAAATAAAAAAAAAAATATGTTATAATAAAAGTTTATTTTTAACTTGTAAACTAACAATTTAAGCGTACAAGAGAAAAATTGTAGTCAGTTAAAAAATTTTTTTTGTATTTTCTAGACAGAAGTTTTAATTAGTTAGCTAAGAGCGCATATTCTTTATTGACCTTGTAAAAATAGTTCGATAAATTGTTTTTTAATACAAAAAATATCAATACATAACCTGACTTTTTATTTTTTAGTTTTTCCTTAAAAAATCTAATATGATTCGAAAAGAATTTCTTCTGCTAAGGGTAAAGTAATCGTCCAAAAAAAAAAAGACTCACACAGAGTATGAAAGTTAGATTTTAGTTGGCCCTATTTTTGCATTTTCTAACATCCTGTGATTCCCATTACAGTTAAAACTCTATATATAATTTTTCCATACTCTTTTGTGCTGTTTATATGTTTGCTCGGAGCTCACATTTTATCGTTTCTGAACAAGATTCATTAGACAATACACGACAAAATTGATGAAAAAAGAATCCTTGATAATTATTTTATTAATCATAGTAAATATTTAAATAGAAAATTTTCAGTTAAGAAGTTACCAATTATGAAGTTAATCGATCTTTTGCTTTATCTATTCTACGCAAGCATTTAGTGACTTACAAAAGTGGATGATAAAAATTTAATTAAGATATGGTAGTTTTTTTCAAGATAAAAATTTATTTTGTCTACTTCACAGAAATGACTACTTAACAAATAATTACAGAGCTACAAGAAATTTTAATACTTCAAAATCGGATATAACTTTTTATACATCAAATTTCTAACAACTTTCGAAAAATGAAATTTTTAAAATTATATAATTAGTTTTAAACTTTTAAAAATTCTTATGAGGAAAATATCCATGTTTTTTTTAATGAGAATTTTTGGATCTAAAGTTACAGCTGTCACTATGCATAACCACATACAACATTTGATGAGAAGTATAACGATTTAAATGCTATAATTTTTTTAGCCAAATTATTATAAAATCGGAGGATTATCAGAAAAAATTATAACAGTTGAAAAAAATAAAGGCCAATCAACATTTTAGTACAATTTTGTTGGTATATATCTGAATAATTAATAGTGCAACACTTGGTAGGTTTACCCCATGAAAATAAAAAGCTCCAAAATATTGAGCTGTCCTGATACATTACGTTTTTAGAAGTACCATTGTTTTATAATTTGTAAAGTTTAAATAAATACATGAGATTTAAATATTATTAACAACGATCTAGTGTTTTTTCATGACACAAGTTCCATGTTATTATTGGTATGAATATTATTCATGACATAATATCTATATATCATATTATGATGAAAATAATGTAAAAATTATAAGTATAGTAATGATGATTAAAAAAAAAAAAAAAAAAAAAACCGTGCAGAATATTAAGTACACTTGTTATTTCAGCAAAAAATGTAAAAAAATAAACACGAGTCCCCTATGCAACCGCTGGATTATCAAGAATTTTATCTTTCCTATAGTCGATAAGGTCTCTTTCTCGTACAAAATAAATCGGTCACTTTCTCTACAAAATACTAACATTATGCCTCTATATTTATTCCGAGAGTTGTACATACATACGCACCCACTTTTACAAACAAACAGGTATCTCAGTATCTGCAACTTAGTAGTTTGTACTGATAATTAACGCGTGTCAAAAAAATCCGCACTAAAGCACAGTCGAATAGTTAAATGCCTCGTACTCAGCCCGGCGGCACTCGTGCATATACCTATTAGGTACAAAAATAACAGATAAACTGTCACACGATCAAACACATCCATGTACTTGTCCATACGTATGGCACACACGGGGCTTTATCTTGAACAAGTCAACCGTGCACTTTTAAACGTATTTTGGTCATCTGCACATGTGCAGAAGTCAAATATTGGTTTCTGCACATGCGCGAACAGTGAAAAATCAAAAATGCACCTTCTTGGGATAAGGTAAAAGTACGTATTATGGATACAAATTTCGATTGTTACGTTTCATCGACCAATATTAAATAAAAAAATAGTCATATGTCCATAATTTTTGGTTTTAATAGAAGCGCTATGCTCTTCTGAACAAATTAACATTTTTGAAATGAAATTTAGATGTAAAAAAATAATTTTATAAGCAAATATTGACACGATCAAAATGTCCATAACTATGGAATAGCTAAAAAGTTGTATCCATATTTATGAGACACAAGTCCCAATTATGAAATTTACATGTTAATTAAATGGGCTCGTGCGTTTCATAAATAGGAACATCACATATTGCAGGTTATGTTTCAAACTGTCCGTATTATGAAAACCGGATTCGTAATAATATATTTTTCAATATAATAATGTTTGAAATTGTTTACTATTTTTGTTAATTTGATACGGTAGTATTATAGAGATTCTTCAGTATATTTTATTTTTATTATTAGAATTTTCATGATTATTTAATCTTGAGTTTTCATAATATGGGCACGTTTCATATTACGTACTTTTACCTTATGCTTGGGATGACGTATTTTCTTTTGACCAATAAACGCACCGGGACTATAACGAGCTTTCACACCCCTTACTATAGCCAAAGTCGGTCGTTCAACGATTGGCGCAGAGTCACATCACTCGACGTGCCATTGGACGATTGGACACCTTCTTTGTCTACGTCGTAGTAGTGGTGCTCTTTTTTTTCCTCTCTCTCTCTCAGCGTTGGGTGAAGAGGATTCCCGCAGTGAAAATTACGGTCAGTAACATAAAAGTTACTGTCACTAACATACCAATCTATAGAGTGTTGGAGAAGCGAATAGGCATAGAAGGAGGGGGCATTCCAGAGGTTCTCACCGGTGCTCCCAAATGTGACTGGCAAACATGTGAGAAATAACACAAGCGCCAATCCCCACACAACCCGGTGCGCTTAATGGTCCCTTTATTTATTTAAAACAAAGTGAATAAAACAAGCGCCAATCCCCACACAACTCGGTGCGCTTACTGGTCCCTTTATTTATTTAAAATAAATTGAATAAAACAAGCGCCAATCCCCACACAACCCGGAACGCTTACTGGTCCCTTTATTTTTTTAAAATAAAGTGAATAAAACAAGCGCTTGTTAAAAAAAATAAAGGGACCAGTAAGCGCACCGTGTTGTGTGGGGATTGGCGCTCGTTTTATTCAATTTATTTAAAAAAAATAAAGGGAACAGTAAGCGTTCCGGGTTGTGTGGGGATTGGCGCTTGTCTTATCATTATATTTATTTAAAAAAAATAAAGGGACCAGTAAGCGCACCGGGTTGTGTGGGGATTGGCGCTTGTTTTATTCACTTTGTTTTAAATAAATAAAGGGACCAGTAAGCGTTCCGGGTTGTGTGGGGATTGGCGCTTGTTTTATTCACTTTGTTTTAAATAAATAAAGGGACCAGTAAGCGCACCGGGTTGTGTGGGGATTGGCGCTTGTCTTATCATTATATTTATTTAAAAAAAACAAAGGGACCAGTAAGCGCACCGGGTTGTGTGGGGATTGGCGCTTGTTTTATTCACTTTATTTTAAATAAATAAAGGGACCAGTAAGCGCACCGGGTTGTGTGGGGATTGGCGCTTGTCTTATCATTATATTTATTTAAAAAAACTAAAGGGACCATTAAGCGCACCGGGTTGTGTGGGGATTGGCGCTTGTTTTATTCACTTTGTTTTAAATAAATAAAGGGACCATTAAGCGCACCGGGTTGTGTGGGGATTGGCGCTTGTGTTATTTCTCACATGTTTGCCAGTCACATTTGGGAGCACCGGTGAGAACCTCTGGAATGCCCCCTCCTTCTCTGCCTATTCGCTTCTCCAACACTCTATAGATTGGTATGTTAGTGACAGTAACTTTTATGTTACTGACCGTAATTTTCACTGCGGGAATCCTCTTCACCCAACGCTGCTCTCTCTCCCCCTTTTAGTAAAAGCGCCTCTCGTCTCGTGACGGACGCGCAATAAAGCCCAACTGCCGAGCGTATAGCTGCTTGCTCGTTGTCTGCGTCAGACGCTATTTACAAGTGAAACAAGCCAGACGTCATTCAGGGAGTAATTCACGCTTATTCGATAGCCGGCAACCATCAAACGTTTGAGGAAAGCTCGGACGCTAGTTACAGAACTACTCGTGGCCAGGTACATTGGAAATTCAAGACAGCAGCATTAAACCTGGGCAAACTCCAAAATCTCTGGGGAGGAGGACAGCCTGCAGGTTGACGGGACAAAAAGCCACGTTCGGAACAAGACAAGAAATTGCAGCGACCGTGCTCGTCGCTTCCACGCAGGTGGACAGAGTATCCGAAAAGTTTCAAGCTTTTCGGAGGGTGAGTCATTGTTATAATTTAACGGATTGATGCATTAAATCACGGAAAGGCGGAAAATTCGATCTTACGTAACGACATCGGTGTCGTACCCATCGCGGATTTCCTTCGTGATACTTGCAATTTCCGAGAAAAACTTGTCGCTATTAACAGCCTCTACATATACGAACTATACTGCGCAAAGAATAATTATTTTACGTAAGCCGTCGGGCCGTGTAACAATGAGTTGCATGTTGGTCTGCAGAAATTGTACAAGTAGACGCGAACAATCGCGGAAGGAATGCATGTGTGCGTGCGTGGATTAGCAGAGAGCTAAGGTGGGGGGTAGTTAAAAAGAGGATCGCTAATCTCTTCGCGGAAAGAGAACAGGAAAATCGAGCGGCTAAAATCAATATGATAATATATACTTGGTCGTTTGCCGCACGTTTGCACCCAATGCGTTAATTAATCTCTGTAAACCATCAGGTAATTTGGGTGGATAACTAATAAGGATGTAAAGATGTTGTCGCGAGTTTTTAATAGTTTGGTGGTACCGTGGTACGAAAGAAAATTCGCAGTATGTGGCAACGCCTGCGCTGCCGACATCTATACTCCGCCGAGCTCCATCACTCCGTCGAACGTTCAAGAATAACGTGAAACGTCAACACGCGTACGTGGTGGTTGATAGTTTCAGGGTCGAAAAAATCGATGGGAACCGTAAAATCTGTTTAAGTTGGAGCTTTCAGTTGATTGACAGTTTAGACTGGATGATTAATACTTACGAACACTTGCATTAAACGAGCATTGTCATTGTCGCACGAAAAAACACGAGGTATAAGTATGTGAAGGAAAAAAATAAAATAAAACCGAGCCGCAACTCACACGATCGAGTTTGTTACGTAAGACGTTTGACGTAAACGCTATACATATGTCAAACACGTTCGGTTAGCCGTCAGTTTTGCTCGTTATCGCACCTCCTCCGAAAAACGCTGTACAAGTATAGATATATTGAAATTAAAATTTTATTAGTTATCCAGTGGTATTTGGGAGCTTCAAATTTTTACCGCAATAGATTAAAATAGTAAAACAGGTGACGCTGACAACTGGCAGGGCAAAATCTCACTGCTCCCAAAGCTAACCACTACGTTAATTTACATTAGCAATTTGCGCTTCAACTAAATTTTAATTCTACGGTAAACAATCGTCATATATAACAAACAACGTTACATGAATGCAACGTCTCTACATTTTAAATACAACTTGCTTTGATTAAGAAAATGTACGTGAGATGTATTAAATATTTAAATACAAGTATGATTGGGACCAGAAAAATCAGCAGTGGTCGTATGATGAAACCTGTAAAGTATGCTAGAAATAAATGAGAGGAGGGAAAAGTGAAAGCGAGCGGTAAGTAAAGGAGAAAAATAAAGTTTGCGAGCTGCGTGATGACTCGATGGAATTCCCCGAGCCAAAGCCAGCCACGATCAATGGACTGGCGACTTACGATAATACAACGTTTTACTTACCGATGCGTGCTAGCTCCTTTAAATACCACGATGTGGATATTTGCTTATCTACTTTTCTTCTTTTTTTCGAAAAATTTTATTTTATCGAAATCGATTAGACGTGTGTGAAAACGTCTTTATTTTTCATCAGATTTTATTGAAAAATGTGGATGGAGAGATAATGAAATGTTCCATTTTTAACGCCCCTGTCCAATCAAGCACTGCAGAATTCAAGCAATTAGCCCAACAAAGAAGAAGTTGGGTCAACAAAAATGCTGAACGTGATAAGGATCAACGACTTAATAAACAAGCAATAATGAGTTTCACAAAGATAAGATAAGCCAAAGTCTCTCTTTGGCTTCCTATCCCTTTTTTTTTTTTTTTTTTTTTTTTTTTTTTTTTTTTTTGTATCAGTAACTTTCTGACATACACGGACCTGTACACGGCTGGTTGACTCGTGTTCACGCGCCAAAGCTTAACTCGATTCTTATCTACTTTTTGTGCCTCTTGATGAACAATTGTCATTCCTGTAGGAGTGATATGACTCATGCGACTTCAATTGATGTCGGGAAACATTATCTTCTCCAAATATTTTTTCACATTTTTAAGTGTTTCGTCATATTTTCAACAAATGTATCATTCGATTTAAAAAATTTAAATTGAAACAAAACAACTATAAAATTGAGTGACGGTCTTTCTTCAGGTATAAACGCCATTACGAAGCAAAATTTATTATGAAAATTTTTGGGACTTTTAACGAATTGTACTTACTAATAGTTTATGATAATTATAATCCTTGTGCCATTAATTTTAATTATTAATGAAATACTTGACACTTGCTATTTATCAGATTTACCATCAAATACAGTTTGGTTGTACTTGCGATTGAATGATCGCAATGAAACAATGATTTTTGTGTTTCAGGCTTCCAAAATCCCTCTCGTCTACGAGCGCCAAACGGCCAGCAACATTTCCATAGAACACAGGGTTGAAGTTAAAGTAAGCACTTATTTGAAACGTTAGAACGAGTAAATCGTTAGTGCAAAAAGGTACATACTCGATAACTTGAGTGTACTTGATGAAGATTAGTTCACTTGAATTCTCAGTAGTTAATAACCCACCAGACAAATACATAAGAATAATTTTGTGCGAATAAGGAAAAATTGGCCGTTCTATCTAGAATAGTAGTTTTAGTGGAAAATTAGTAAAGTTCATAATTTTTCACCTAAATTACGTAGGCTTTAAAAATTTCATGGAACAAACAATCATTAAGGTATTTACAAATGTAAACCAATTTCACTAATTTATTACAAAATAATATTACAATAAGATAGTAATATAATCTACCGTTACTTAGTAATAAATGACGTAGAAAATAATATATTATTATTCATAAATATATTGTAACAAATTTGGTTTACGTGTTTTCAAGTAAGTTTGATACATCGATTATTTATAATAACCGGATTCAAACTCATATTATGCAATTTACATCAATTTAAAATGTTAAAGTTAAAATGGTAATGTTACGTAATTGTATTAGGTAGCTGAGATTATCACAAGAACTCAAAAACGAGATCTTAGATCATCTCTTATTTAGCTACTTGATAGTTCTACTGTATTTGCTTATATAAATTTAGTATTTTCAAGTTTTTAGTAATAAATTCTTTAATAACAGTTTTATTCTTATAGCAGTAGATGAATTTTTTTGATCCTAAAGTCACAAAATTGTTCTTTTTTCACCTTTTAGTAATTTGCATATTTCACAAAAATCCTTTCTATCTATTCAAATTTATAGTTTGAAACCACGTCCAGCCCAATCCTATCTGAAAATAAATTTTCCTTTATAAATTACACTATATTTATGCAACACGTGCGCAAAACCAATGATTGCTGCACGTGTGTATGTTTTTTATGTCAGTGAAAAAAATTACTCATGTGCAGAACGTATCGCTTGTTCCTTGTACTGTTTGATTTTTTTCAAAATATATTGTTGAAATTTTAATTCTGTACAATAAGTAATAATTGTGAACAGAGTAAAAACATTGTTCTACTAATGCGGAAAAATGGTACTCTGTACACATATATGACTCAAACATTGATGACACCATTTGGAAAACCTTAGTCCTTAAGTTGATTATCTGTTGTTTAGCATTCCAACACCTACATAATTGTACAGACTGACATGTATAAAGCGTTGAAAAAAAAATAAGTAAATAAAAAAATTTCTACCCCTAACAGAGCATAAAACCATGCAACACGAAGAAAAAGCAGTCGCCTGCTTCTCGTGGCGTGAGATCAAACCGACCGGAGACAATGGAACAGGAGTTGAACAACTTCTTCGCCCCGGTGAAAATGGAAATGCTGCCACTCCCGAACCTAAACAACGAGGCGGAACCAATGGTGCTCCATCCCTGGCAGTATCCGTACGAACAGCAGGTCCGCACCGACCCTGGCGCGCCCCATGGCGTCGGCGGCACGTTTTTGGCGACTCAAGTTCCTCGAAGCAACATACTTCTCAACATCGAGGACGAGCTTGCCCAACCAGATTTCAACGACTCCTGGGAGGAGGATTTTCAGGATTTGAGTGGCTGGTGCATGACCAATGCGCAGCAGCCTCAATTCGATTTTCATGCAGGTGAATTTGCCATGGCTTCTAAGCTTACAGGTCAGTTTAAACTTTTTCTCAATAACTTTGTACGAATCGTTATTCATACAGATATTAGATTTGACCCATCGAAAAAAAAACACCTAGACCCGGAGTATTTCTTTTTGTCCTGTCAATGGTTTTTAATTGACGTTTCAGATTCATTTAAGTGCAAGTACGAAATAATTTTGCAAGAATTTTATGTTGATTATAAAAAGGGCTACTTACATAATTATTATATATAGCATTTTCAACCCCTTACCTATGTAGAATGTAAGTTTAAGACGTCGTTCGATAGGTATATTGCTTTTAAACTCAAATGTGATGATGTTAAAATCTCAAATCTGTCTTAGAATCAGTTTATGTGTATAAATTGTTATCGTATCATCACAAATCAATAGCAAACGTAACATGTTCCATGCAGGGCACAAATTGCACCCCAGAAAGATATAATTCATTCCACTCGTGTCATCTTTTGTTGCAAAAATGCAATATTATGAAATAAATGCCATAAAGTGTCGTAGTCAAATGTATTTTACATACAAACAAGAAGAATTACGTAAAATTAGTTACATAAACTGAGAAGTACGAAAATAGCAAACTTAAGATGTGCATCAAATGCTACGAAAATATCAAATGTGCCAAAAATAATTACGCTAAACTAACTATGCAGAATTCTATTAAAATAGTATAAAATCATTCGTGTATGGTTTATTATTTAAATGCCAATGCAAGAATTTGACAGATTTATTATACGACACTAACCTGGATTATTGTAGTTTCGTTATAATCAATTTATTGAGAAATTACATAACGAATCTGAAAAAGAAAAACGTTACGTAATGAAAGTCATGTAGCCATGGACATTCAGAGATATAGATCACCTAGCCTCCAGATTAAATTCATTTAGACTATGTAATATTAGAAAAAAGCCAGAATACCTCCATAAACGAACCTTTTTTTGAAATTGCAGATACAAGAATTGAGAACAATAATGACTTAACTGCAGCGGATAAGATGACGCTCAGCAGGAAAACTACTTATACCGGAAGTGGCGAGACGACACTAAGCGTACGTCGGCCTCAAACGTCCACGTACGTTGTCCAGCCACTTCACGACCACGCCTATCCAGTAAATGATCTGCAACAACAACAGCAAAAACATATGCACTCAAATCACAGTAACAACAACAACAACAACAACAACAAGAACAACAACAACAACAATAACAACGTAACCTGGCAACACTTGAACAACCCTGGAATCATAGTACAGCCTGCCACCGGCCTACCCGTTTATCAACAGCCCCATACGATGATTGACATTGAATTCAAGCAGGAACCAAATTTACTTGGAGTCAGTCAAGATCCATTCCAGGTCCTCGAGACCAATGACTTACCCAAAAATTTCGATTTGATTTCCTTCTTATGCGAGGTAAGCGTGCTTTTTATGAACTATTTGTTTTTTTCAAAGTTAAATGTATTCTTCAATAAATTTGTACGTGCTTTCAGGAGAACACCCCATCTCTAAATGACAGTATATCAACAGAATCATTGTCTAAAGTAACAGAGTTCAATAGTGTGATTATGTCGCCGGCAGATTCCTCGGCACACGTGATTGTCTCGCCTAAAACTTATGAACCGGTTCCATTGTCACCGGTGACACCCACATACTCGAAAATCCGCGTGCAAACGACAACCAATTTATCGCAGTCGCGAGAAAGCTGTGAGCCCTCGTTCTTATCGTCATCCACAACTGCCAAAGTAACGATTGCCAAGCGATCGGCATCGGGTCGGCAGTTGAGACCCGTCATTAAGCTCGAGAACCCCGACAGCCCACCATCGATGGAGAGGCGAACGAGGATTAGAAAGACACGGACGAGCTCCATGACTAGCCGCAGTAGCACGAGCAGTTGGGGTAGGTGTAGCAAAAGAATGCACGGGAGCGACTTGGATAACGAACAGCACAGGGAGACGCGCGAAAAGAACAACGAGGCGTCACGCAGATCGCGGATGAATAAAAAGACCAAGGAGAGGGAGATGGTGAGTCGAGCCATCGAGTTGGAAAAGAACAACAGGATTCTCAAGATGAAGGTGGAGGAGCTGGACAAGTTGGTCACGTCTTTGCGCAACGCTTTGCTTTGCTCGGCTCTGAAGAGGGAGACCATAACTGATGTTCCCTGAGGTGTTGGTCTCTCACACCGCCAAGGGATCTCTTTTGATCCAAACGTAAAGACAAATTGATATTATTTGTCGGCGCTGCTTGAACCACTCAAAACTTTTATATTTTTTATTGATCGAGGGCTAAACGACGTCCATGATAACAATGACGATACTTTTAATACATTTTTAGCACAGGTCCTTCAATGCAGTTTTATTCATTGAGGGAGAGTTTGCTCATGATAATTAATATCATGGTCATTCTTTACTTTGTTGACCAATTTATAAAACATGCACGTCACGGACGTTTTAAAATCAGAGGGTAAATTTTTATTTTGTTTCTCACATGACGCAGAGTACTTTTTTTTTCTAAAATTTTTTTAGATGAAAATGTGTTGTTTTTTTTCCTTATTGTATTTTACCAAGAAAGCTTGATATATTTCGTGTTGGTGTCAAATACTACGTCACTCTCATACTTACACCGTGCATGTTAAGTGGATATGCAACTGCATGTTATGACAAATAACGATAATTAATTTTCTCACCTGTCGAAAAAAATTTTCATTCGACATCTTGGTGAACCATGATTTCTCGAATATCTAAAACATGGCTTGAAAATATATTTATACTTATATATATCTCATAAACCACGAGGTGGCTTTATATTTGGTAGAAAATGTTGAAAAAAAAAAAAAAAAAAAAAAAAAAAAAAAAAAAAAAAAGAATTTTTTATCATGATATGTTTTATGTACACTAAGTGAAAATTACTTTTCATTCCGTTGAATTTTTTGTTATTAAATCCATAGTGTAAAACAAAGCAAAATAGTGTTAAACGATGAAGAAACATTCAGTTAATGCTGAAATATATATTGAAAATCAAACCTACGTAGTTTTTAACCATTTGAACTGAATCACAGGAGTATTTACTTCACTGTATTTTAATCATGAAATACGGCAGTTTGAGCATCTTGATATATTTACTTTCAAAAGTTGCTCGAACAAGAAATTAGCCGAAAAAAATGCTTTTAAATGGTAGTTGAATAAATACTGCTTCTATTTTTTTGAATATTATATGAAAGAAAGATAATATTGATGATTATCTCCATTGTATTTATGATAAAGTATAACTTTTGTGTGTTGTAGATGATGATTTTTATTTTATAGTATCGTAAAACATTAAATATGTTTTGTAAAATAAAACAAGACAAGCAATTTTCTAATATTAAATTTTTATGCTGGACCATAAGAAATATTCTTGTTTCCATGTTGAGGAATAAAATTCTTTTTATTATATCTTAATCATACGTCATACAGCTTGTCGTTTTTATTTGAAATGAAAATTATGAATAGTAAAAAAAAATCATGTACTAAGTGATGAGAAATATTCTTTTCATTTATTATGAAAAGACTTCTTACTGAAACTTATACTGTTTGTAACAGAGTTTCTAAGAACAATATATTTATTTTTATTAGAAATAAAGTTTTTGCACAAAGTAAACCATAAATATATTTTTACTCATCGTAAAGTGGAAATTATCATGTAACACCAGTACTTGTGGCTTAAATTGCATGTTCAACTTATTAAAAATTATATTACACAATGTATTTAATAAATGACTAAAAAATAATCAAGAATCTTTTTAACATCTCACATTAGAACCTACATTAGTTATTAAATAAAATATTGATATTATTCAACATAAATGATGAAAGAAGAATACTTGATAGGTATAGAGTACAACTATATTTTATTTTAAATCATTTTTCTAAAAATATACCTACATGGTGGAAGGAAAAGAAGGTGTGCCCATTAGACAATTAAATTGAAAAATTTCTGCGTCTTCATAAAATCGCCATGTTTGTCTTAATTTTAAATTATTTGATTGGCTCCTGACCTACATGGCCGACATTCGCAAGGGCTTGTGATTGGTTGACTTTTGGTAAGATGCGCGTGAGCAAACCTTGTCTTCTAAATTTCTTGTATCACAATTAACCTATAAATAGTAGTGTTATTTATATTTGCGTTTTATTTAAACCAAGGATAGTTTAATGCAATTGTAAAATTAAAATTTACACATCCTATCATATTATCACTAGCAGATTTTTAGTATTTAACAATCTTTAATAATGTTGTTAAATTTTTAATGAAATATAATAATTTTACTATTTTTCAAGATTTCTTGCAATATCCAAGCGAAAATTATTTTAACGTATAAAAAATAATAACTGATTATAAGAGTTATGCAAATCCAGATTTGAGACAAGTAATAAATTTTAATCAGTAACATTATTTTTTATTATCAGTTATTATTATTACTTTTTATTTATTTATTTTTTATTTATTTATTTTTTCGTCATAAACGTCATTTTAGAAACAAAAAAAAAATAGTAAATGAAAAGAACTTTTATTATTAATTTGCACTATCTAGTATACTTTACTTTTAAAATTTATCAAAATCGAATAGTAATAATGAATTCTTAATACCATACTATTTTTATTGTTATATTATATATCATTAAAAAAATAATAATTGAAAAATAATAAAAAATAATAATCTTTTGCGGGCACTTGTACTAATTGATCTCGCATACAAAAAAAATGATCACTAATAATAAGTATTAAGAAGTTTCAATAATAACTTGTAGCAGATATTGTGAAAAATAAGTTTTAGTAGTTGTTTAAAATCTAGACTTTATAAACTGTTATTATTTTTTTATTTTCAACTTTAACTATAATCTTATTCGATTAATTGGTAAAAGATTTTAAAATTATAGCAAATAATATATTAGCAAACCATAAGTTTTTGTCATTACGTGTAAGTACAAATTTTACGATTCGAAGAGTCCATCCATAATTATCTTACGAAACCAGTGCTTGCAACGATTGGTACTAGGTAGGGATGAAAAAGAAGTGGTCACTTTGTATCCATTGAAAATATCAGCCATAACAAGACAAAGAAGCGCACAGTAAAGTTTAAGAGGTTCAATAACATACTTTAATAATATTAAACATATTTGTAAAATTTCAACTGAAGTTGATTCTTTTGAAACAAAATGGGACTTAGAGAAAGTAAATTAAACGAAAGTGTGTAAGTTATTTAGACATTTAAAATGAATTTTATACAAATTTTTACATTAATAAATAATTTAATAGAGACAGATCATAGTATTCATAATTATATTACACGTTTTAAGCCATTTTACATATTAATTTGTACGATTGAAAAAAATTATCACAAACGAAAATAAAAATTATTTTGTGTTAATATTTTTACTGGATAAAATTGAATTTTAAATATTTTTATGAACAGTAATAATAACAGTTAAACAGCTATCGATAATTTTTTACTTATTTGGTGAATTAACGCATTTATTCACGACGTCTTTGGTGATATAACAGCATCAACATCATTACACTGTATGCTATCGTCTACACTTAATAATACATTCGAATAGAGCACGATGACATATTCTTAACAACAAGCTTACATCTAGTAATTTTTTTAAAACACCACGTTATCTTTTAAACTAGACACATCCTCTTGCATCATAAGCTGAAGTTTATAAAATTATTTTCTTAAAGAAATTAAATGCTATCTGTTTAAATCTTACAGAGCTAACCAGTCGAAGGTCAATAGTGAAGATAATCAAGCTGTGCAAGTAACGATTAATAATATTTTGTATGAAGGTATACATACTGAAATATTAATCCATCGTGTGAAATAAAGAATAAGCTGATACCTCTACTTTTCCTTGAATGTTTTTAGTTTCTAGAAATATTTCAGCTGAAACTTCCTTAAATAGCTTTATACGTCAAGTAGCTTGCCTTAAAGGAACGAAAGCTATGTGTCACGAGGGAGGCTGTGGTGCATGCCTAGTAGCAGCAGAAATTAATGGCCATGTTATGTCCATTAACTCATGTTTGGTCCCAATTCACATTTGCGATGGGTAAGGCTGATGGTGATAAATAAATCATACATTGCCTCAATAATTTAATATACTACTTTGCCTCGCATGTTTTTTTGGCGTTTCAAGTTGGAAAATCACAACCGTCGAAGGATTAGGGAGCCGAGTAAAAGGCTACCACACGTTGCAAGCCACCCTAGCTGAAATGAACGGGTCTCAATGTGGTTTCTGCTCACCTGGATGGGTTATGAACATGTACAGGTATATACCTCAAAACCCATTTTGCATTTCACTTTTTTGAAAAACTTCTGAGACAATCATTTTTTTAGTCTCACGAAAGGTAAAAAAATGACGATGAAAGAAATTGAAAACTCTTTTGGTGGTAACATTTGCCGGTGTACTGGATACCGGCCGATTCTGGATGCTTTTAAAATTTTTGCTAGTGATGCTCCCGCTACCATGAAGAAAAATATTAAAGATATAGAGGTAGTGTGTATTTAAAAAGTTAATAGTATATAATTTTTTTCTGCATACTTACATTTTTTTATATTATTATATCTACCCTGTAGGAAATTTTACTCCTTAAGGCAATTATCAGTGAATCATAATTTATTGGTAATCATAATTTTAATATCATGATTTTAGGACATTTATAAAATCCAATCGTGTAAAAATTGCCCAAAAGTGGCACGTAATAGTACTTGCAATGATTTGGAAGTCATATATAAATCCAGTATTCC
Organism: Copidosoma floridanum; assembly: GCF_036245765.1. Classification (NCBI taxonomy): domain Eukaryota; kingdom Metazoa; phylum Arthropoda; class Insecta; order Hymenoptera; family Encyrtidae; genus Copidosoma; species Copidosoma floridanum. Next base: position 8,729,505 of record NW_028321907.1, on the reverse strand, counting down.
CAGAAAAATGATAATTGAGTTAAAAGATAGTACGAAAATCTACAAATTATTGGATGTTAAGAACATTTTTGAAATTTTTGAAGAGCACCCAAATGCAAAGTATATTATTAATGGTGGGAACACTGCTCATGGTGCGTATACCTTATTTAATCGACTTTGCAATAATATTCGCGTTGCTCAATAAGTACTATCAACAAGTTTTTTATATACTAAGGTCTATATCGTGTAAATAAAATGCAAGTGTACATTGATATTAATAATGTATTGGAACTGCATAGAGTTGAAAAAGAAAAAGACATCCTTACTTTGGGTGCAAACATAACTCTCTCCACGGCGAAATACTTATTCAATAAGTATGCACAGGAATCAGGCTTCCAATATCTAAAACAAATGGCTGGTCATATTGATTTAATCGCCAGTGTGCCCATCAGAAATGTAAGTACGTATATTTTGTATATTATCATTACGCGAGATGCAATAATGATTTTATCTTAGATTGGAACGATTGCTGGTAACTTAATGATAAAAAATGATCACCGGGAGTTTCCTTCAGATATTTTTTTAATACTTGAAACAGCTGGAGCAGAAATTCATATATGTATGTAATTTGTATACGAAAATTTACATTGTTCAATTTTATTTTTTTTAAAACAAATTTTATTAAAAAATTGCAGTGAGTGCCCCAGGCTCTAAAGATAATGTTGAATTAATCAATTTTTTAAACTTAAACATGAATAAGAAAATAATTTATAGCATTGTACTTCCAGCCTTAAGCAGTGATTATGTATACAAAACTTATAAGGTAAAATGCTACATTTTTTTTCCAAAATTGTTTTATGTCTAAATAATTATTTAATTAGCGCTATTAATTGATTAATTTTACACTAAGATAATGCCAAGAGCTCAAAATGCTCATGCTATAGTTAATGCTGGATTTCTTTTTAAACTTGATGATGGTGGAAAAGTTCTGAAAAGACCAAATATAATATTTGGTGGTATAAGACCCGAATTCGTAAGTATAACAAATGATGACAATAGTAAAATATTCTTATAAACCGTTTTTTGTTACTGATTTGCTTGCTTATTTAGTTATGTATTTGTTTGTTTGTTCATTTATTTGTCTTTTTTTTTTAGCTACATGCAGTAAAGACTGAAGAATTTTTGGAGGAGAAATGTATTTTTGACATAAGAGCTTTAAAACAAGCATTACATATTTTGGATTCTGAGTTAAATCCTGATTACGTATTACCTGATTATAAGCCAGAATTTAGAAAACTTTTGGCTCTTTGCTTATTTTACAAGGTTTTTAATCGAAAGTTTAAATAACTAAGTCCACATAACACAACTGTAAGAATTTGAAAAATCTTATTGAATGTTTTACAGTTTATTCTTAGTGTAAATCCAAGTAAAATTGACGAGAAGTTACGTAGTGGTGGCACTTTGCTAGAACGTGCATTGTCGTCAGGCAAACAGGATTATGAGACAAATAGCAAGAAATGGCCAGTTAACCAACCATTACCGAAAATGGAATCAATTTATCAAACGTCAGGTGAAGGCGAGTACATAAATGATATGGCTATCAGAGACAACGAAGTATTTTGTGTCTTTACATTAGCAGAAGCTCCTGGCGTGATTAAAAAAATTGACTACGAAGAAGCTTTGGTAATAATTTTTTTTTTCAAAGGAATTGTTTTTATTTGATAGTTCAATTATAAACTTAAGAATTTTCTAGGAATAAAAACTAAAGCACTAACCATCACAACTTATATAATAAATTTAAATAATATTTTATCATAAAAAGAAATATCACGTAATAAGTTACCAAAGTATACTGTTGGACTTAAAACTTCATTTGCTGTTATTGCAAGGAATTGGTTTCCGAAGCATACGTGTCAACTTACGCATAAATCGCTTAAAATTATATTCACATTATTAATAAAAATTAAAAACAGCCATATTTTAGGACTTGGACGGGGTAATAGCTTTTTACTCAGCTAAAGATGTTCCTGGAAAAAATACTTTTATAAACTTAGCCCATCAGTTTCCATTCATTGTTGAGGATGAAATCGTAGGTTATCAAAAATGCACCTTCAACTTGTTATACGTAAATTAAGAACAATAATTATTATTTAATACTTATGTAGTTGTTTGCCGAAAAAGAAATAAGATACGCAGGGCAACCATACGGGATGGTAGTAGCTGACTCTCAAAACCTAGCTCAGTACGCCGCGTCAAGAGTAAAACTTGTATATACACCTGGCCCTCGAAGAAAACCGATCATTACTATCAATGATGCTGTGGCAAGCAACGATAAAACACGAATATCTAAAAATGTTGATATGCCAGCTCAGGCACCAGCTGGTCAGTGCAGCTCAAAGACTCTCAATGCATTCAACGAAGTTGATAATCAATTTTTTTTTTTTTTTTTAGGAAAGAGTAACAAGTACCAACTCAAGGGTACTCACGAGTGTGGCCCTCAATATCATTTTTCTATGGAAACTCAGACTTGCGTTTGCGTACCCATCGAAAATGGAGTAGATGTATACCCAGCAACACAGTTCATAGATTTTTTACATGCGAATATTGCTTTGACTCTCAATATACCAATAAATAAGTATGTATTAATAATGCGTTCTTCCTAAATTTATAATAGAGAAACTACTTTTTTTTCAGCATAAACATAAAAGTTAGACGACTGGGAGGTTCTTACGGTGGGAAACTAACACGTGCCAACCAAATTGCTTGTGCTTGCGCATTGGCTTGTCACTTGTTGAGACAACCAGCAAGACTGGTCATGACAATTGAGGACAACATGCGTGCAATTGGAAAGAGAGTACCATCACTCGTTGAATATGAACTAATCGTAGACGAGAAGGGTGAAATTCAAAAACTGGACGCAACTTATTTTGGAAACATGGGTGCTTCGTTCAATGAGCCACACTCTATTCTAGTGGTCCATCATTTTTTCAATTGCTATAATCCATCAACCTGGTCTTTCACAGGATACGACGTGAAAACTGACATGCCGCCAAACACGTGGTGCAGAGCTCCTGGTATAATTTCATTGAAATAAATTGTGCAGTAATAATGTAAAGCAATGGTATATAATAGTAAAAAAAAAAATTAATTATATCAATGAAGGTTCAACAGAAGGTGTATCGATGATAGAACATATAATGGATAGAATTGCTAAAGTAACCGGTAAAGATCCGATCGAAGTTCGAATCGCTAATATGGATCCTAATGATAAAGAAGCTTTAGTGCCAATGATTGAAGATCTTAAAAAAAGTTCTGATTATGAAAATCGAATGAATGAAATCAGCAAATATAATAAAGTAATTTCATACTCAATAAGACAGAAGAAAAGTGGCTTTTTTATTAATTAATATATTTTATTTAGGAAAACCGTTGGAAGAAACGAGGAATGTCACTTGTTTTGATGAAATATCCTTTTTTTGTATTTGGGCAGTATTACACTGCAATAGCTGTTCATGCCAGAGATGGGACAGTGTCAATTACACACGGAGGGATAGAAATGGGTCAAGGACTCAATACAAAAGTACAAAAATCAAAATTTTCAGGCTATAACACTCATAGGGTTGATAAACGAAATTTGAAGCGGGGTTCATTTTCAGGTTGCTCAAGTCGCTGCTCATACTTTAGGAATTGACTTAAACATGATTAGTATAAAGCCAAGTGACAGCTTCAACGCACCAAATAATTTTTTTACTGGAGGAAGTTTTGGAAGCGATGTTTTTGGAACTGTAAGTGTGATCGATATTACGTAATTTTATGTAATAAATAATTTTAAACCATGATTTTTTTGTTAGGCAACAAAATCTGCATGTGAGGAACTTTTGAAAAGATTGCAACCAGTTAGAGAAGCTTTGGGTGGAAATCCATCATGGCAAGAGTTAGTTTTAAAAGCACACCAGATGCTAGTTGATTTGTTTGTCTCATTCACGTACGTATCTCTACAATCACCAATAAAAATTTTAATGCAACTGACTTTTGTAGTATACCAATACAAACTGCATTTTTTACTATATTACCGGGCTATCACAACATTTTTTTTCTTAAACAAGGTATACGCCAAATCCGCAAATAAATAGTTATAAAATTTATGGAGCTACAGTTTCTGAAGTCGAGATCGACGTATTGACAGGTCAACATCTGATTCGGCGAGTAGACATTATAGAAGATCTTGGGGAAAGTTTAAATCCAAAAATAGACGTAGGTCAAATCGAAGGAGCCTTCGTTATGGGAATTGGTTACTGGACATGCGAAGATTTAATATATGATCAAAAAACCGGAGGACTAACAAACTACAGAACTTGGGTGAATTGAAATAATTGTTTTTGATACGTTTTTGAGCAATAACAATACATATAAAAAAATGGTTTAGTTTGATTTAAATCTCGTACACAAACAAGATAGGTTCAAATGGCATGACAATAATAAATCATTTTTATGCATAGAACTATAAAGTACCAGGACCCAAGGATATACCCACGGATTTTCGCATATCATTTCGTCGTAATTCAACAAACCCTTTAGGAATATATGGATCAAAAAGTAAATATTTCAATTAAAACTTTATTTCCGAATTGTATATCTCCTTGTTCACCAATTTTTCACACAATTATCATAAACAAGCATTCATAAATCATGATGTATAATAAAAATTTTCGTATTTATAAAACGAATTCTTTACCGTTTTTCCATGTAAATTTAAAGTTTTTTTGTTTTTTTTTTAAGCTGCAGGTGAACCCCCTATGTGTATGAGTTGTTCAATACCTCTAGCAATTAGACAAGCTCTTGACTCGGCACGAGCAGATGCAGGAAACAAAGATCCTTGGTATCAATTAGGTAAGCAGGAATACGAAACTTGTACCTTTAAAATTTAGAATAAATATTATTATTTCTCTTACAGATAATTGTGTCACAGTAGAGAAGATTTTACTGAATAGTCTTACAAGTATTGAAGATATGAACTTATGAATTCCAACATAACTTTGTTTAATTTATAATCATTTGTTTATACTTGAAACAATTTAAAAATAATAAAGGGAATCATCGTATTGTAATAAAAAGCCCCGATAAATAACAGTTAAGCCATTTAATAAAAAACTCCATATTCCACCCTCAATGATTTTAAACCAATTTGTTTTATCAAATTTAATATTAAACAAAGCGTCTAAAAACATTTTTATGTTACACAAATATATACAGTGTTTCCAGTGTGACTAAAAAAAAATCTATGTTAATACCATGACTTTTTATGCTGGAAGCAATTCTTCACTTAATATAACGATTAAATATCATGTTCTTGTTCAACAATTGATTAGTTTGTGAAACGTATATCTGTTTGAATAAAAAGCAAGCGGATTTTTTTGTTATTTGTATAATAGCCCCGAATTTCGTGTACAGAGAACGGACTGCCAATTTATCATTTAATGCTTATCTTGGCTCGTGTGGGGATAAATGTCTCGGAGAGAGGGACTTGAAAATTTCGCGTTGCAGATGCAGGCGAGTTTGTGTTGACTGCTGAGATACAGTGTTGATTGGCTCCAGTTCACTGGACAGATTATACAAAGACTCACAAGTTATTCAGTTATTAATAATCATAGAGTGAGAGAAAAGTAGATATTGTTTTAATAATCATGGGTCAGGGAGAAAGCAGTTCACCAGGTGAACAGTAAGTTATTGAAATTTTTCCAAATCATAAGACTTGTAATTAGTTCAAGAAAATCAAGAAACATACTCTCGCAGACGTATGTATTTTTTTGGTTTTTTAATTTTCCGTACAAAAATTTTTTACTCAAATTTTAAGGCTGATGAAGTTACAAAACAGGTTTACTTTCACTGCACTTTCTCTATGTGCTCTTTACATTAAATTGTTTTACGTGTAATTTTAGTGCATCATCAATATATACTAAATAAACTCGTTAAATTTGTTTAATTTTATACACTATCTATTCTTAGATGATTCCGTATAGTATCATAGAAAGCCAACATTGTGTGTAACATAATAGTAGTATAAGATACTAGCAATAGCATCATTTAGAAAAAATATACAACAATAATTTACTATTATTTTGGACTACATAAGACTGAATTGTTTACTTGAACTATGCTATAAAACTTCAGTCACAAAGTTGATTTAATTAACATTATAATATGTGCAATACATAAAGGCATTTTACCACAGCTTTCGCAATACTGTGCACAAAGGCCTAAATCCTAACTTTTCGGCTTGTAATTATATGGTACTAAATCTTATAAGTACCCAAAATGTAATTAAAATATGTTTACGTTGTATTTTTTTCGTAGCTTTACTATAAAACCGTCAGCTTATCGAAAACGTTAAATTTTAACCTTGAAAAAACACAAGTCGTGTTACACCTTGAAAACGATTTTTTTTCCTTCTTTTAAAATGTAACCGGTTTTTTCACTTCACTACTATCACATCGACCTGCCTACTTCACAAATCTCTGATCTGTCTTGCATATATCCTTACCATTATTCGTACGGCACATCCGTATTCACTTTGGTATTTAGGGTTTCGAAAAAAAATGCTTTCTAAAAACGATTATTTTGGCGTAAAAAAATTCATCTTTCCTTCTACCAAAAAAAAAAAAAAATGTCTAAAATACTTTTTTCAAGATATAACAGATTTTTCGTTTCTTAGAATGAAAGTCGATACTACTCATAAACTGATAATTTAATTTAAAAGCAAAAAAATTAACTGAAAGTTTGTCACAATATTTTTACGTATGGACTTAAATACAATAATCATGATTTGTAAATAAAGAGTTTTGATACTGACACACAGCACTGGGAAGGTTGACGTGAAATAATACCTTCATACGTTAAAATATATGTAAACAATATGTAAACTATAAATTCAAAATATTGGTAAAAAACACACAATTTTTCAATAAATGTATATTAGAAATAATGTATTATCAATGATCTCTAGTGATGATTCAACAGTCTCACTGGCGATAAATGGCACGGTACATACAGGTCGGTATTAAAAAGCCACAAAAATTCACCAAAAATACAACTAATCAAATGTTTTTTCATTTTTTTCAGTTTCTAATAAAACAATATTAAGAAACTCGTTAAACACATTTATTCGTGAAGTAGCTTGTTTAAAAGGAACGAAAGCTATGTGCCACGAAGGAGGATGTGGTGCGTGTATTGTAGCAGTAGAAACGAATGGTCGCCTAATAGCTGTGAATTCTTGTTTGGTTTCAGTATTTTTATGCGATGGGTAAGTTGACCAACTAAACCTACAACTTATAGTTTTTGAAAAGTAAGATTTTTTATAGCAAATGCATTATTAGAATTTTATGTAAAAGTCAAATTCAATTCATTCAATAGATGGAAAATCACAACCGTCGAAGGATTAGGGAGCCGAGTAAAAGGCTACCACACGTTGCAAGCCACCCTAGCTGAAATGAACGGGTCTCAATGTGGTTTCTGCTCACCTGGATGGGTTATGAACATGTACAGGTATATACCTCAAAACCCATTTTGCATTTCACTTTTTTGAAAAACTTCTGAGACAATCATTTTTTTAGTCTCACGAAAGGTAAAAAAATGACGATGAAAGAAATTGAAAACTCTTTTGGTGGTAACATTTGCCGGTGTACTGGATACCGGCCGATTCTGGATGCTTTTAAAATTTTTGCCAGCGATGCTACGCCTGAGATGAAGAATCAAATAAAAGATATAGAAGTAATTATTTATTGTTACCGTGGAGTACATGAACTTCTTAGTTTTAACGTGATATTTACATTAAACGCCATTAAAACGTAGCAATTATAGAGAAAAATTTGGTTTATAAAATCATCTAAATTGTTGTTTATGAGCACTACTATCCGATTAATTAACTTTACTCTTAAAATTATCATGGGCAAACAAAAAAAATATTTTATCAATTGGTTTTAACTTTTGTTTTATTTACAGGAAGCGTATAGCATTCAGTCTTGTAGAAATTGTCCCAAAAATTCTTGCAGTGGCACATGTAAGGAAATGGAAATAATTCACGAGTCTAGCATGCCACGATCATTACAATTAGATCTAGAAGATTCCTCAAAGTTTTATAAGGTATTAACTGTTGATGATATTTTTGACATCTTCCGAAAGCATCCATCTTCTTCCTACGTAATCAATGGTGGCAATACTGCTCGTGGTATTTTAAAGATATATTACCAATAATCGATTATTAGTTGCAAATCGTTCAAAATTAATATCTTTCAGGTGTTTATCGCCTCGGTAAAGTACAGGTGTACATCGATGTGAACGACGTTCTGGATTTGCATCGACTGTCCAAGACAAACGATGCTCTGACTTTGGGTGCTAATGTTACTCTCTCTATTGCAAAAGACAGTTTTGAAAAATACATGACACATCCTGGCTTTGAATATCTAAAAGAAATGGCCAAGCATGTGGATCTCGTCGCAAGTGTACCTGTTCGAAATGTAAGACTGAATATTTACCTCAGTATAAATCGAAAATGTTGAGAATTAAAAATCATTGATTTATTAGATCGGTACGATAGCTGGAAACTTGATGATCAAAAATAATCACAATGAGTTTCCATCAGACATATTTCTCATTCTAGAAACGGCAAGGGCTGAAATCCACATTCGTAAGTAATCATCACGACAGCGTTATGATAATAGCTGAAATAAACTTTGTTAATGTGGTTATTTTATAATTAAAGTTGATTCACCCGATTCGAAAAAAAGTATGAATCTAATAGAATTTTTGTACCTACAAATGGAGAAAAAATTAATTTACAGCATCGTCTTACCGTCTATGAGTAAAGACTACGTTTACAAAACGTACAAGGTAATTGTTGATGTTGTTCTCTCGACTTAAAAAAAAAATTTTTGAAACCTTGAAATTCATCAATCTAAATTGACCGATCGCTTTCCATGATTCCGTGTCAAATACAAAACAGATCATGCCTAGAGCTCAAAATGCTCATGCTATCGTCAACGCCGGATTTCTTTTCAAGTTGGATAAGGATGGAAAAGTGTTAGAAAGACCGAATGTAATCTTTGGAGGGATTGATCCTGATTTTGTGAGTTAACTGTCTTGATAATCTGCAACATATAACTGAATGAAAAAATTCGATAACTAGCATAAAAAGTTTATTAATAAAACCAGAACAAGAAATATCACCCCAATAACTTAGAGAAACGGAGTTTTATGATATATACACCCACAATTTACTTCAATACATATTTAAAACATTAAAACTTAACATGGTTAAATATGTTTCTCGACAAATATAAGTATATTTTAAAACTGAGCCTAATCGTGACATTTTTGCAGCTTCACGCATCAAAAACTGAAACATTTTTCAGTGGAAAGTGTATTTACGACCATCAAACACTCAAGCAAGCATTTAATGTTCTTAAGTCAGAACTCAATCCTGATCACGTTTTGCCGGACTTTACGCCAGAGTATCGTCAGCTATTGAGCGTTGGCCTCCTGTATAAAGTAATATAGTTTCACAATATTGAATTGTATTAAAGAAAGTTTTAAAAGTTGTCAAATTTTACTTAAAATCTCGATGCTAGTTTATTTTAAGCATCAGTTCAAGTCGCGTAAATCCCAAGTTACGTAGTGGAGGCACTTTACTTGAACGCAAGTTGTCTTCGGGAAAGCAAGACTACGATACAAATAAGAACATTTGGCCAATAAACCAACCTATGCCAAAGATCGAGTCGATTTATCAAACCTCGGGTGAAGGCGAGTTTATTAACGATATCCAGATAAAACATAATGAAGTATTTTGCGCTTTGACACTCGCTGAAGCTCCCGGAAAAATATACAAAATTGACTACGAAGCTGCTCTGGTGATTGCCAATTTCATACATTATCGAAGCGTCGAAACTTGAAATAAACTATTTGAACGACATGTTTTCAGAATATCGATGGAGTCGTAGCTTTCTATTCCGCAAAAAACATTCCAGGAAAAAACTTATTTATAAACTCAGGTCTTAGTTTTGAATCTCTGGAATACGATGAAATTGTAGGTATTGACCTTAAAAAAAAATTTTAGTATTTTCATCCAAGATAAACATCTAATTGTTTTCTTCAAACAGCTGTTTGCAGACAATGAAGTACAATACGCAGGTCAACCTTACGGTATGATTGTCGCTGAATCTCAAAACATTGCTCAATATGCTGCTTCCAAGGTAAGCTTAGTTTACAAGGCGACATCCAAAAGGAAGCCTCTGATTACCGTGCAGGATGTCATAAATGCTAATGATAAGAGTCGAATCAAACAGATAATAGAATTACCTGCAAAGGAAGCCCCGGGTATTGATTTCATACTTTGACATCTTTTATTTATAATTAACGAAAATATTATGTTGATGAAATTATTATCCATGTGATATAGGAAAAGATGAAAAGTACAAGATCAAGGGAAGTCACGTGGTAGGAAGCCAATACCATTTCAGCATGGAAGTCCAAACATGTGTTTGCGTTCCCATTGAAGATGGAATGGATGTTTTTTCAGCCACGCAATGGATGGATCTTACCCAAGCTTCTGTAGCCTCGTTACTTGACGTTCCTACCAACACGTTAGTACCTTTGGTTACTCAAAAAAATAAAGAAAATCCCAAAAGCTAAGAATCTGCTGGATGTTCTACTTTTTTAAGCATCAACATTAAGGTGAGGCGCCTCGGTGGCGCTTATGGCGCGAAAATCAGTCGTGCCACGCAAATTGCTTGCGCTTGTGCGTTGGCTTGTCATTTGCTGCGTAGACCAGCTCGCCTAGTCATGTCGATCGAGGACAACATGCGCGCGATCGGCAAGCGAGTGGCTGCTTATATGGAGTACGATGTGAGCGTCGACGAGCATGGCAAGATACAGCGATTGAATGGTTCTTACTATGGGAATAAGGGTGCTGCTTTCAACGAGTCGCACGCCACGAGTGCGATCAATTTTTTCTACAACTGCTATGACGAAAAAAAGTGGAATACGATCGGTTACGATGTCAAGACCGATTTACCGTGTAACACGTGGTGTCGATCGCCAGGTAATTTTCATATGTGTTAGAAAATCGGTTATATGTACATTGGATTCTAATAGAGAGATGGATCTGCAACCAAACGCTACTGAGTCCAAGTTTTAATCTTATTCTATCATTATATTCGAGAACTAAGATGAGGGGCTTGAGAAAAAGAGATTTACCATAAAAAAATGCCCTTTCGAAATAATTACTATTTTATTATAGAAAGCGAGAGTGTACTTACACTACGATAAATTTTATCAAGTTAATGGCAATTGTTAATTCAGATACAACAGAAACTTATACTGGCTGTGTAAAATTATCCATTTGAGATGAAAAATATTTCTTTCCTACTTTCCCAAGTACAATGGACATTTTCACCGTAACACTTCCTTCTCCATAAAATAGTCAATAAAATGGATTTTCGTTAAATATTTTTTTGAATTTTCACAATCAATTTATTTTAAATCGTTAAAAAATTTTAACAAGAAAGAAAATTCAAATTATAATGAACAAAAAACTATTAATTAAACTATTAACTATTAAGTAATTATTGCGATTTTTTTTTTACAACTAAAAAAATCTAAGGATACAACCCGGCCAGTTGAAAAAAAAAATATTTAACCTATACATCCCTTGTTTGTAATTTATTGATCCATACAATAAATTCTGATTTTTTACTTTTATACGTAGATTAAACTAGAGAAACTTTCTTACATACTAATGAAAATTGAATGACGTTTAGGTTCTGTAGAGGGAATTGGATTGATAGAGCACATAATGGAAAGAATCGCAAGAGTGACAGGAAAAGATCCATTGGAAGTCAGAATAAACAACATGAGTCAGACGGACAAAGAAGCTTTGCTGCCAATGATTGAAAATTTGAAAAAATCATCCAATTACGAACAGAGACTCGGAGACGTAAAAAAATTTAACCAGGTATTTGTTGACTACTGCTACACGTCAAATGAATCGATGAGATCTTCATCAGCGAATCAGCAAACGTTAACATTTGTTTCATTATTTCAGGAAAATCGTTGGAAAAAGAGAGGTATATCTTTGGTAACGATGAAGTATTCACTGTCACTTGTTGGACAATACTATTCGATGGTATCGATCTACGCACGAGATGGTACGGTCTCGGTATCACACGCCGGAATAGAAATGGGGCAAGGACTACACACTAAAGTAAAAAATAAATTTTCTCATCGGCATTTTCTACTTCATAATCCGTAACGCAATGTAATATGCTCTTACTACTGTTTCATTCACAGATGGCCCAAATAGTTGCATCTGCGTTTAATATAGACTTGAAAATGGTGAGCGTGAAACCGAGCAACACTTTGATATCCCCAAACAGTTCCGTCACCGGTGGAAGCGTTGGTAGTGATGTCTGTGGTTTTGTACGTCCCAACGTTGAAAAATATCCATAAAAATTATCTCGCTTCTCAAAAAATACTTTTGTAAAAACAAGTACTTTTGTTTAGGCAACGCTGTCGGCATGTAAGATTATTTTAAAAAGACTCAAGCCAATCAGAGCCACTTTTGAAAAAGAGCCCACGTGGCAAGAATTGATACTCAAGGCGCACACCGATGGAATCGATCTACATGCCTCTGACCTGTATGTAGCACCATCCAGTGATAACTCATACCCAATATACGGAGCTACGGTATCCGAAGTGGAGGTGGACATGCTGACTGGACAGCACCTCGTCCACCGAGTTGATATTCTCGAAGACGTTGGAGTAAGCTTGAGTCCCAAAATCGACTTGGGCCAGATCGAAGGAGCCTTCGTTATGGGCATAGGCTTGTGGACTTGCGAGGATTTAATATATGATCCGAAAACCGGAGGACTGACAAACTACAGAACTTGGGTGAATGTGGAATTTTAATCATCATGAGTACACTCGAGTGCTTACTTACGTCAGGTTACTTTCGTTTTCAGAATTACAAAGTTCCCGGGGCAAAAGACATTCCAGTAGATTTCAGGGTCTCCTTCCGTCGCAATGCTTCCAATCCACTCGGGATATTGCGTTCGAAAGGTTAGTTTTTAAATAATATTTTCAAAAACCTTGAAACTGGTTATACCGAGTCGTATCATTTTTTTTTTTTCAGCTACTGGAGAGCCACCTCTTTGTATGAGCTGTTCCATTCCCATCGCAATACGCCACGCTCTAAACTCGGCAAGAGCAGATGCGGGAAATACAGATCTTTGGTATCAAATGGGTAAGCTGGAAAGCAATGTGATTTTAATTCAATAATTCACATAAATTTTTTGTTCAACAGATGCCGCTGTCACAACCGAAAAAATTTTACTCAACAGCCTCACAAGTATAAATGGAATGGAATTATAATGTGGACAAAGGACCTTAGAATAAATTTATATTATACGTATACTTAACCCAGGAATTATTTTTAGAAAAAAGTTATGTACACGCAAGTTTCTCTGGATAATAAATAATAAAAGACTCTTAATTTTTTTATTCGATTTCATTCAATCAGCTGATGATCGCTTTCCATAAAAAATTATTAATATATATATTCGAAAGCGTGAACATAATGTGCAATGTCAAATTCTAGTTAAAAACTACTATTACCCTGATATTTGACCGAATTTTTATAAAAAATGTACAGATTTTTGAAAAGTTATGAAAGCCTCGGCGAATTGTTGTATTTTTTTTCAAAAAACTGCTCTTATGTAAGAAAATTTTTTATAAATTTTTACCATGCATCTTTGAATTTTAAATGCTAACTATTCTTGGAAGATGGCAATAATATCATTCTCTTTTTTTTCAACAAATCAAAGTGAAGGTAGCCCAAATTCAATTTGATATTGTGATTATCTGTCAGCCGGAAGTATATTTTTTTATAATAACCGAAAGAACGCATTATTTGTCAAAACATTATTTAAAAGCTTGATTGTTAACCCAAAAATTGTTCAAAAGTCAAGTGTAAGTATAAAAACCATGGTCTCTGACGAGCTACAATCGGGTTGCAACAAAACCTTCCAAAATCAACATCTGTGCGGGGATGGCACCGACACGAAAATTATTGCTAACCTCAACGTAAGTTTCTTCATTTCCCAACAATCCTGTTTATCCCATAAAAAAAAAAAAAAAAAAAAAAAATACGGAAAAACTCGTTGCCGATGAAACAATATGCACACAGGACTCGTCATCGGACAAAAGCTTGAAAATAGAAAGTACACCCGAGACAAGCGCAAACGACGAGTCCGACGGCACTGGCTATCAGAACCTGAACCGCACGTACTCGTGCGAGAAAATTGACGAGACTTACAACGCGGGGGATGCCGATCCCAAGGAAGATAAGATCGATGAATTCTCGGTCACGGAGATATTCGACGACGTGTCGCAAAATACGATCTGGAAGCACCGCAACTTTTTCAGTATCGCCAATGGCTTCGAGTCCATCAAGTGGAGCGAAATCAGCAATCTCAACATCGGTACTTTTCACGATCTTACGTGTTCACCTACAACTTGACCAAAAACACTAATCGGCCAAGTTTCCATTGCTAAATAATTGTCGTGGACTTGACGAGGTTATGTTTTTAATAATCAAAGTAAATCCGTGCAGAAAACTTGACCTTCGAAGAATCGAAAACCGATGAAAGCGAGAACGATTCGATGCTGGTAAAAATCAGGAACTACCTGGCAGAGTATCAAGAGTTGCGAGGTATGTCCCAGGGAGATCACACGTACTCGAATTTGTTGAAAATAATGAGCCAAGCGACCGGACGATGTTTGTTGGCTCTGTTTTACGTGATGATCAATATCGCACCGGTTTTGGAGGTAAATTTGACTTATTCGCACGAATCGATAGCAGCCCAGGAATTTGACGATATTCTTTTCAGATTTTTCTACACATCATGAGGTTCGTTTTCGATGCGATGATAGACCTTAAAAATACTACAGATACTCAACAAATTGCCGTCAAGACCGCGCTGTTTTTCGTTCAACTGTTGAGCATCTGCATTTGTTTGACAATCATTTTCGGCTTCATTGTCTCGCCAGTCATTCGAATGGCTTTCGGTATTATTACAAAAATCATGTTTTACGACTAATTTTTGTTTCTATTGCAGTGCATCCCAATCTTTTGCTCAACGCGTGTTTGTTACTTTAATTTTTCAATAAAACAAAAAAGGGTTGCTTGACACAGTTTTTATGTAGTTATGAAAATTATTTATTTGTTTTTCACTCATTACATTCGAATCGTTGTAATTTGCTTACTTTACATTAACAAACCGGTGTGGAAATAACATACTAGTTAAATCTTATAGCCATAACAATATTTAAAGTACGTAACTATACACGTAATTATCGATGCACTATATCGTTTTTTTAAAAGAAATTTTTACCATTATGATCAACATTGAATTTCTTAGAGATATTCACTGTTACGTGGTGATCTGCGTGTATCTAGATTTTTTTTATTTACACTTTTCTCTGATTGAAGATCGACATTGATGTTTATAACATCTTTTCTTAATTAACGTTATAATTAAAAAAGAACTTAACATTAGTTTCTTATTGAACTCGTCATTATAATAGAATTGTAACAAAATTTACGTGTTTTATGAGGTGTTGTTGAAATAATTTTAAATATTCTAGCACCTATATACAGAAAATTGTTGAATATTCAAAAAATTAATTGAATTTATAAGTGAAGCGTATTTATGATGCGACATATTCTCAACAAATTTTCTTAAAAATTTTTTACATTAAACATGCTTCTAGAGTACATAAAACCTAAGTATTGTTTCTTTAAAATAATCCGAATCTTTAAAAAATAACCAATAAATATTTAATACATGTATACTCATGAAAAAAAAAAATTTCGTCGATCCAAAAAAACGTTTATAAAAATACAAATATGTAAATATGTATTTTATTTAAATAAATATTTTATTTTAGTTTATCAAATATTACTTTACGGAGAGATTATTTATTTGGTTAAAGTTAATATCATTTGATTTGAACAAATGTTTATTTTATTTGAATATATATTTGTTTGTCTTCATTCGTATTAACGTTTATTTAAATTGACGAAATTTTTTTTTCAGAAAATACTACTTTGATGAAAATCGAAAATATATGCATATGTATTGGTTTATAGTTACTCATATAACTTTCTTATAAAACTTTTAATGCATGATACAAATTTTCACTTGCAAATTGAAATTAAAAGTACAGCGTTCTTGCATTTTCTTTCTCTTTTAAAATCACACAAAAAAATATAAAAGTACAAATAAAACTTGAAGACCAACTGTAAAAAAAGTCACCAGTCTTCTTAAACAATTGTTTGAAGTCTTCAATGAAAAAACAAAATTTTTTGTTAATGAATTCGTATTTAGATAAAACACACAAGATCGCAATTATCATGATCAATGTGATGATACTGTGAGTTAAACTCACTTATTTCCTTGAGAAGTGTCTTTTTATGTTACGATCAACTTTATAACTGTAATGAAATCGCAAGCATATACACAAAAGTAACAAGCAGTTTGTCAGATGTGATGTTTTGTATTGGAGTTTTATCATAAACTCTCAGATAGTTATTTTGTACGCAATACCGAATTTTGTTTTCGGTGGAAATCAGAAATTTCATATTTTTATAAAAAATTTAATGCTTTTAATTTGTTGACCGTTGACACAATTGTTGCGTAGGATATCGTGACACAATTTTAAATCTCATCGATAAAAATTTGGTTGAAGTAGTAGATTCTCTAAAAGATTGTTTAAAAATAAGTATGTCATACGGACTGGATTTAAAGTTAATTTTTTTCTTATTTTTTGGTACTTTTACCTGATTTTTATAAGAAAAAAACACTAAAAATTGAAAATTAGATTTTTTATGAAATATTCGTGAGCCAGAGTTCATTTTTCTTTAAAACTACATTTTTACATATTCGCCAGATTTAATTTACAAAAAAAGTGTACTCACTGTAAGAATACAGATGTTTGTAAACAATTTTGTCTATTTCCAAGTATGTATAATATTCTACAATAACTAAATTCAATTTTACTAGTTTTTTTAAATATTTTTTTTAACTTTATTTCACCAAAGGACTTTAATAGGCCTAGAATTCTTGGGAAAATACTACCTGAATTACTATTTACATTATTTTTCAGAATTATTAAAACCACGTTGAATTTAAACGTTAAAAAAAGTTAAAGATTTTCCTGTCATGTAATTACAATTTGCAGAAGTACCAAGAAAATGTTATGGGTATCCAAATATCTAAAAATAAAAGATATTTTGAGAAGTATTTTTGTTTGTATTTTTATATTAACTTTTATATTCAACTAAGTAAGTTTATGTTAAAGTTGTCCAGCGTATACATTCTTGAACCCGGAATTTTTCAATTTTGTATACTTGTGTATCGACTGATATTAACGCGGTAAAATAACATCATTTTTTTATAAAAAACGAAAATTTGTATTTCAGTTTGCATTTCGACATAGATTCGGTAAAAAGTAGTTGCAGTAAGTATACCATATGTCGTACCATAACTTATGAGCCTCACGACGTGGAAGAGACCTAGAAAACAGTACGACAAGTCCGCAACTCGTTTCGATGAAAAAAAAAAAAAAAAAGAAAAACTTCACTTTTGCTGAAGCAATAGTTCACATTTTACCAAAAGAAATTCACCCCTTTTTTGGAAAGCAAGCAATTCTCCTTTGCTCCTAATAAATCACGTACATGGCAATCAAAAGCAAAGTCAAGAGGATCCTTGACAAACCAAACGAGTCCGCCGCGGCCCATCCACACTCGAGATCCGATTTGAGCGCCTCGGCGACCGAGACGTTATTTTTATTGGCACAGTACGTCTCCCGCAAATCGTCGTCCCAGCCGTTGTCCCAACACTCGTACTCGTGCCCCTCTTCCCTATCGTAGTTGTACAGCTCCGAGTGCGAGTTGCAGCGATCCTCTTCGTACTGCCTATGTTTCCTCATCCACATTTCAATCCAACTAAGAAAAAAGTGAAAAAAAAGAAGAAATCGTTTTTTTTTTTCAATGTCAAACACCTCGAGGCATGCACATGCAAAGCAGTTCGTGTCACGTTTACCCAATATCGCAGTCGCAGTTGAGGTGGCTGCCGCGCATCCGAAGCCTCATCAAGAACCGCCGGCCCGGCACGCCAGGCTTGTAAGAGTTGGAGGGATTGTGCAGGGTTTTGATCTCGTTCTCTCGCAACTCGACCGTCACGTTCCTAACGATCTCGGCGTGCGCAAACATTGTCTTGGGCACGTTGCTTACGCTCGTGTTGTACAGGCCAAAGTGCAGGTGCGGGTTTCTCATGCCCTGATGCAAACAGAGAGAGAGTTTTGGTGATTGTATTTTGAGGGGAGATAAAGAAAAAAACAGGAAGGAGAAACAG
The DNA here is from genome assembly GCF_036245765.1 of Copidosoma floridanum. Taxonomy (NCBI): domain Eukaryota; kingdom Metazoa; phylum Arthropoda; class Insecta; order Hymenoptera; family Encyrtidae; genus Copidosoma; species Copidosoma floridanum. Next base: position 8,711,062 of record NW_028321907.1, on the reverse strand, counting down.
TAATTTAAGCTCGCCACAGTCTCGCTTTCGCGGCTAAATGAGCTTAAACGATTATCTTACATGTAAGACTTCGGGGTGTATGCTCTTCAACGCTCGGCCGCTGAACGTGAAGTTGAAGAGTTTGACGGGGAAGCGGCCCCTCATCTCCTTCTCCAGAGTTGTATCGTTGTGTACCTTAATTGTCACGAAATTATTTGATTTTTCATTCACTTCGCAAATATAGGGGGTCCATCATCTCAAGTATACTCACGTCGATGAACAAGTGTCTAAGACCATGATTGTACTCCAGCATGTTTGGGAAATTGAAATTTTTGACGCCCGTGTAGGCAGTGCATAAGAGGGTTCGAAGTTTCGTTGCTTTGCACAGGGCACCAGCCTAATCGATAAATATGTATCACTGAATTTTTATATGTAGGTACAATCAAATAATTTTCAAAGCCCACAGTTAAGATGGAAAACTTTTCGAAATAAAAATAAATTTTGCAAATATTTAGAGCGAATCTCTTAGAGATTTGCATTTACTACAAAAAAAGAACAAACATGATCGAGAGTTTAATCTCATAAAACATGTATGTGAATAAATCTTTTATCCAAAACGGCATACGGTGAAAAAAAAAAAAAAAGAAAAAAAAACAGAAAAAAGAGGTAAAACCAGAAATTAGAACAAACCTCAAAAGTGGAGAGCGAAAGCCTACGTATATCGAGAAGCTCGAGACTATCCGCGATTCCGAGGAAACTCGTGTTCGTGATTATTGTGATTGGATTATAGGCAATGTTGAACATTCGTAGATTCGGTAGGGCGTGAGTGATAAGTGGAACGACGGTCAGGTCGTTGTGACTCAAGTCCAGCAGATGAAGGCTTGTCAAGTTCGCCGCCATCTCCGCGGGAACCGTAGCCAGCTCGTTGTGTGCCAGGTGAAGCCTTTGTAGTCGATGGAATGGAAGCTCTGGGACCTAAATAACATGCAGAAAAGAAGAAAAAAAAAAAGAAAGAAAGAGGCGTACATGGAATCGCTTGACCTGTTCCACTCGGATGGGGTCTAATGAAATGTGTACACGTAACCGCAGGCGAGAATACTAACTCTGTCAACGATTACTCGTGTATTTACCCCAATACATATTTTGTGAGTAATTTTTAATAGAAAAATACAATGTTTCGTAGGTAATATATGATAATTGCTTATCACCATGTGTAGCAAGTACCAAAAACAAATCAAATTATCAATGAAAACAATGAATTGTTACGTCCAGTTGATAGAAGAAAGAAAGATTTAATAAATACCTGAAGTAAGGAAATATTGCTGAGTCCAAGGAATAACAGACATTCTTCCAATCCATGGAAAGTCCTTCCTCGGGGTTCAAGTATGAGCTGCTTGTTGTGGCTTAAATCAAGGTATGCCAATTGCGGTAAATCCGAGAAGACGCCATCGTCAAGCCTGACTAGTCGATTATAGGACAAATCGAGCCAGGTCAACCCCTACAACATCGTCAATTAAAAAAATAAGATCACGACAGTGTATGCGACAACGCAAATGAAACTTGTGTAAGTGTACTACACGTCGTCATTGTTACGTGTTTTTTTTTTGTCCCCGCCATCGATTTTACTTTCGTTAACTTCCGAGGGCTATATATCTAGTTCAGAAAATGTGTGTCAACATAACGAGGGAGGAAGTTAAAAATAGAATAAAACATATTCCAAGCGTATGGTATTCAGCGCACATGGTAAAGATTAACTAAGGTCAATTAGCTTATCGCATTAGCGATGTGTCCACGTTCGTCGAATCCAATGAAGCGAAATTTACCAAGCGAGGTGGAGTTATATGCTACCTAGTCTCATTAACCACTAATCAGATTCGAACCGCATGTATCTGGTAAGAAAGAGTGAAATGAGGTTTGATTATATTGAAATTATGTAATCTTTGACTCGGGGTACGCGATCCTTGTTGAGATGTAATTGTTTTTATTCGTTATTTTTTCGGTATTTCGGAACGTGTATTACTTATCTTTTTATCCTAAAGAAAATCTTTAATCCTTTTATCGACTGATGGACAAAATACTAAAAAATCAACCTCTTTTCTCTCGATCTGAAGCAGTAAATACTTACAGTCTGATTAGGTCAATGGTACATCAGTAAATCTCAAGGTGTTACGAACGATTAGAATCAACGTGTGATCTTGAATTTTCTTCACTGACCAGTCGAGAGTAAAATTGTTAGCAGTGCACTCAACATTTTAAACTACTGGCTGTAACTAATCTAAATGTTTACTAATTTAAATGTAGAAGTACTGAAACTTACCTTTAATCTAAATATGGCATCTGTATTGTGTACACCGGAAATGAAATTCCACGACAGATCGAGAATGGACAAACTGGTAGCAGCAGTCATTGACATTGTCTTAATTGGCAGTCTCATGAATTGATTGTGTGACAAATCCAAGTACTCGATACTTGCGTCCATAAACAAATTATCCGCCAACGATCTAAGCCTATTGTACGATAGGTCTACTATTCTTAATTTCTTCAGTGGCTTTAATGATTCGGCAGGTATGTCCATGATATTGTTGTGTGAAAACATTAGCACTTGAAGATTCTTTGTCTCTCTGAAGCAGTCAAAATCAATTTCCATGATGTCGTTCCAACTGAGGTCGAGCCACTGCAAGTGCGGCATATTTCCAAACACAGCCTGAGTTACGTTGCTGAGATCGTTGTGCGAAAGATATAAATGAGTTAACGAGTATTCGACTGGTTTAAAGTAAAAACGCATTATCTCCGTGATATTGTTATAGCTGAAGTCTAGGACTTTTATGTTCGATTGCATCATCCCACCTATTTAAACAACAAAATGATCCATATCTTTATTCCATATTAGATGTTTGTAAACGAAAAATTGCATCCTTAAATACGAAACCTTGAAAGTAGCTATTGTGGTTTGAAGAAGACGAAACTGAATCATTCACGCTGACGGACAATCGATGAATCTCATTGTGACTAGCATTTACTTTGAATGACGATAATGTTCCAACTTGATCAAAAGATTCAAAATCAAATTCGGACAATTTATTATACGCTAAGTCTAAAAATTCCAAATCTGGCAAATTCTGAAATCAATTCCCAGTTAACGAAAAACAAAATACTCACTATCATAATCAAAGCATAAAACACTTTTACTACCTGAAAAGCTTCATCTTGCATGTCTTTGATCTTGTTTCCGCGTAAATTAATGTACTTCAAACGATTCATGTTCATGAAAGCACGTCTTTCAATAGTACTAATTTTATTATCTTCAAGATTGATGGTTTGCATTGATGGTAAATCCACGAAAGTGTGAGTGGCTAAACTACCTATGTGATTGTAACCAAAGTCTGTATATTCCAAGGTTGAGTGGATATCCCCCTAAAAATAAAATGCACTCATTTTTATCAACTTTAAAAGGATATTGTTATTCTACCATCGTACCTGGAATGTTCCTTTTTTAATGGAATCTATTTCATTGTCTTGCAACTCGATGCGCCTGATTCTCTTCAAAAAATGAAATGACGTATCTGGCATTGATTTTATTTTATTATTACTAAAATCTAAGTGTTGCAGGTTTGTCAACGATTTGAATGGTTTATACGGCAGTTCGCTAAACGACGAAGACAGTCCGTGTGCAATTCTCAACGTCATTAATGAATTTCCAACCTATGTTATAATAATGTAAACATTTGAGCGATTGCTGTAAAAATACTTGACTGATATGTAACTAATCGTATTACCTCTTGGAAAGCATCATCCTCAATAGTGGAAATGGCGTTCTCAGAAAAGTCCAGATACTTTATTCCACGAACGTGCGAAAAAGCATGATTCTTTATCGTTTGCAAGTTGCTCTTTATTACGCGAAGTTCCTTGACGTCCATGCCAAATTCGAGAAAATCGTTTTGTGACAGTGTGCCTCCAGGCATCCTGGAGATGGAAAGGAAACGCAAGTTTCGCATTTGCCGTAGATCCTGAAGTGAAACCATGCCGTTTTTCTTACCAGTGAGATCGAGATTGTAAAGTGAATACTGAAAACCATTGAAGACCTCACCTACAGAGGAAGTATTAAAAACTGAGATTTTCTTCGGTAAGTGCACTACATACGAGGGCTCAAGTCATAACCAATGCAAAATCGTTTTCCATCCTGCAATGATGGACAACGATATTCACCGGTGGTCATTGACTTGCAGCCCTGGTAAAACTAAAGGCATCCTTCCGCGAGGAAGGCAAGTAATTTTACTTGGATTAAAGGTATCCACAAGATTCTCTCGAAAGACCAAAGTACGCAGGTTGTCGTAATTCTGAAAGACGCTGTTGGGCAGAGATGTAAGATTATTTCCAGCTAGGTCTAATAATTCCAAAGAAGACTCCAGACCCATGAAATCTGTCGATTCGATCTCGTAAATATCGCAGTCAGTGAAGTATAGTTCCCGTACCCTCGAATTTTTGAAAGCACCTTGCTAAAATACATTAAAGCGAAAGGTATTTATTCTTCCAGTTTTTGTTCATCTACAACAACGGAGGAGATAAAGAGCAAACAAATCCTCATCATCACCTCAATCTTCATAATGGGATTGCCATTGAGGTACGTTTTGTTGATTTTGCTGAAATGCTGGAAAGAATCGGGAGGCAGCATATCGATCTGATTGTAATCCAGCCTTAATACGTCCAAGGACATTGAGACGCCCCGCGCCTCCGCCTCTGTTTGTGGATGTATCATGTGGCGGATTCGATTGTAGCTCAAGTCCAATACTCGCATGCGCTTCAGGTAGGATAACTGCTGGTAGGGTATGTGGTGCAACTGATTATCGTTCAAATAAAGGTGAGTTAGGTGAGCCATGCCGTCCCGAAAAACCGACGGATCGATCTCTTGGAGACTGTTTTCGCGCAAGTCCAGGTACTCCAAGAACGTGAGACCGGCAAAAGCGTCAGCTGGCAGTTTGTCGATCGAATTGCGACCCATTCTAAGAGTTTGCAAGGAGTTTTCCAAGCCACGCCAATTGTCAGCAGCTATGTGCGAAATCTGATTACCTAAGGGGTCATAAACTCTATTAAGTAATAATGGCAATTTCCGTACACCCACGTGAGCTTAGTTCCATTGACACTTAATACTACAGACCATTCCAAATTGGCAGTGATAAATTGTAAAAAAAAAAAAAAAAAAAAAAAAAAAAGTCACAGACAATGGCATGATTAGACTAAGCTCTAACATGCAATCCGCACATGAAGACAACTTGTCATCATCAAATCGTCCGATCCTTCCTGCACAAATCAGAGTTTTTTTGTTTATGTAACGTTCAAAGACAGATATTTCCGCTGATGTAACCCGTGAGACGAGCCTAAGCCAATGCCTCAGACTCGCTAGACTACAGAGCTTCGTCACAGTCACAACAATAGCACTATGTCTACACGAGTGGGGAGGTGTACACCGAACGTCTCGAGGCCGAAAGGCGAACGTCCGTACATATGTATGATATTGAGTTTTGTTACCTGTTAGATCGAGAAGCCGCAGCTTCTGCAGATGTCTGAAAGATTTGCTGGGCACTCGCACGAGACGGTTGTAGGGTAGTTCAAGCTCCCACAACGATCTTTCAAGCCCTACGAACGCCTCGTCCGGTATATCCGATAGAGGATTATGCTTGATCTGCAGCTTGTACAGCCCTGTGGACATAAGGCATGCACGTACGTACGTATTATACACAAGTGCTCCTTCTCTATCTGTCTCTCACTCTGTTTGCATCATACAACCCCGATTTATTATTTTTCCACCCCCCTCCCCCACATCTCGCTCTCTTGCTTGATTACCATTTTACCGATCACCCTCTTTTGTCTTTCAATTCCAGCCGATTAGACGAGATTAGCTGTATGGGTGTTGTGATGTGTGTATAAAAACAAGTAAGATTAAAACTGATATATTTACTACAAAAGAACTTGAGATGTATTTTCGTACAGGAAAGGAATGAGAGCATTAAGTGACATTGATATGAGTTTATTTGAATGGTGGGGCTAAGCCCCGTGTAAATATTTAGTGTCATACGTATTAAAAGAAAAATTCACGTTAATTTTACCTATAATTACTGATTTTTAGCTTGTTACTACTAAAAAAAATAATGATAAAATTTAGGAAGTATAAAAAACCTGCTTAAAAAATCTGTAATATAATAAACATCATATAGCACTAGAAATCACTGCAGAGAGAGGAGAACTATTTATTGTAACTTAAGACAAATGATCGTTATTTATTTATATTGTATGTGTGAATATAAATAGTGCTAACAACGCCACTACTTTCTTGCAATAATTTCAGTAGAAATAACGAAATTAAAAACATTTAAGCAAATTAAATATGTATGTATATAAGACAATGAAGTAAAATTATCATGATAAAGTCATGAGAGAATAAAGGGAGAGACAAAATAAAAGAGAGACGCATAGTACGCAAGGCTCTAATTACATGCACATACTGTTTTATAACGAAACTGTAAATACTTGTAAAAGGTAATAACTATTGTTAAATTTTCAACTGTAAAATACACTTTTTTAATATACATTTTCTACTCCTGAGGCTTCGTTCTGATACTCATGTTACACGATGTTTTGGAACACGAAACTAATCCATGTGATCGATACCATGGCCGGTATCAAATTTCAAGATTTTTATGAACTTACAGCAAATATTAAAATCAACCAATACAGCGTAAGAAGTAGAATAATTATACGTTGGCCCTTATTTAATCAACATTAAATTCAAGTCAATCATCGCTTCGCTCTGGCGATTACCGGGATAAACATTTCTCCAGAGTTTCAATGGGCATTTGTGAGTGTACATATGTTCTTAATGAATGATTAACCCTTGACAATGTATGTAATTACATCTTCTGCGGTAACTTTTAATCGTTTGTTCGTAATTGGTTTTAAATTTGTGAAAAATTAATTGTCATTACTTGCTCAGTTATTGTTTTTGCTCCAAAATGTCAATAAATAAGCCCGTATAAATCAGTAAAAGTTGTCATCAATGCTTTAATAATTAAGTATACAGATGCCCAAGGGAACCAAAAATATTTTTTGTTATCAAGAAAAATACGATCGAGCTGTAATTCATTATCAAATTACAAACGTAATTGGACTTAAATAGCCTTGATTACGCTCTCTCGTGATGATAAAATTACATAGTGCAAGCTCTTATACATTTAATATTGGTAAATATCATCGTAATTATAGCTTTATTCGTTCGAAAATAACATGAGTAATAATTAATCAAATTGTATGAGAATAAGCTGTATAATACACGTCGCACTTACCGGTGTTCATGAGAAAATGGGGTTGTATGGATCTCAGGCCATTATTTTCGAGCTGCAGCATGAAAACCTTGGAAGAGTTGATGTGGTAGGGTATCCGGGGCATAGGGACGTTGTAGCACGTGACGATCCCGAGATCGGGTATGACCTTGGAACAGGTGCACAGAGGATTGAAGAAGCAGGGCGGGTACTGGACCGGTAGCTGCCAGCTATCCGACCTGTAGTTGCTGCCGTGCATCTCGTGCAGCCGGACCGTCGACGCCCAGAACATCAGGATCATTGTGAAGATTATCGCCACGTAGCCGATCTTCAGAAACGTTATGAGATCCTGCGAGCACATAGTAAGATGCTGATGCTGATATTTTTTTAATTGATAGTGGGCTCAATTTTGTACGATCAACGATTTTTTTTTTTTTTTTTTTTTTACAGAAGATTCAACAGCATGATGGTAAAAATAAACTGTACATCACATTTTTCAGGGATATTTTCCGGTAACCGATCTTTTTCTCAGCGCATACCTTGGAAAACCGTACGAAATTTTATGAAATTAAAATTAAAAAACTCAGCCGTTTTGCTTCCCGGTATCGGTAGGATATTTTTTCACTGTTCACAGGTCAATATTTTTCAATCGGCTTAGACTAGATAAAATCATATAAGTTCCCGGAACACGTGAATAACTTCGATATGGATCGTAACTTCAGCTTCGTTTCGTCCGCAATATTCGTGAACTTTAAGCTCGTTAGGCGTCGCGAAGCTAAAATTTACTACTTCGTGACCACTGCGCCGTTGATTATACTTTTTTTAAATAAAAACATAAAAATCGGTTAAAGCAATGGACAGGTATAATAACTCCAAAATTGTTATCTTGTACGCTCTAAAATCTTCTCTGCATAAACCACTGCTATTACTCTGTGAATTTTAACGAGCAATGAGTCATCTCGCTAGAACAGAAACCGCATTGTTATACCTCTTAGCCACGACAATAAAATCGGTAGGTCGACCCACACTTGACAGCCAAAAATCGTTCAACATAAACCACCACCACCACACCACTGATCACTATCTCTTTGAAAAAAAGAAGATAACTAAAGAGTAAAAAAATAAAAAAAGAAAAAAAAGAAATGAATAAAAAAACAAATGGTCCTTTCCTACCCAAAAGCTCTCCCCAGGTTTAGCCATGGCTGCAGGGCTTGCAGTAGTCTCCTGTACAAATGAGCGCACCCGGGCGCTTTGTCCTCCAGGGCACTGCACCCGTGTATAATTATCTTAGTGTACAAGTACCGCGGGAGATACAGACGAGCTCCCGGCTGTTACGCGACTAACGAGCGCAGCAGCCCTGCACCACCGGTACACTAACTTCTTATTTCCCGGGCAGCGCCTAACATCGGCACCTCGCGCACGATAGGTATATATGTGCGTGCCCAAAAGGGACGCGCGGCGCGAGCTACTCCCTGGTGTGCGAAAGCTACAATATACCAGCGACGCCTGTAGCCGATGGCTGTAGGAGCGCACACAGCGCTAAGGCTTCCGGAAAGCGCAGCGGGACATTTGCAGTGCTTCTCTTTACTCGATTACACGCCCATCCCCCTCTCTGCAAGTGTGTATGTATATACATCATGCAGACGTTGGGGCTATGGGTTATTTTTTTTTTTTTTTTTATCATACACACGAAAGAGTTTCTATTAGGTCGCGGATGGATGGAAGGAGTTTCGCGAAAACGTGGGTGTAGAGCACCGCTTTTCCTTCCAAATAGCTTCGACCGGTGTATGACTGACCTCTTTTTTATTTCGATTCTTTTTTTTTTTTGCTCCTAACGTAAATCTTGACTCGTTACTTTATTGTTAACATGCTCGCGTTTTCTCGACGGTGACAATACGATGTGGAAAAAAGGTGGCGAGTCTTGAGGGACGCAACTCTATTTCGTTGCCTCGGTGTCTCGCGTTGAGCGAGAACACGGTAATCCAACGCCTTTTTCAGACCGTATGCATGTAACATGTACACGCAAATGAATGGTACATCGCGACGGAGTATAAAACCTCAAGGATGCAGGAAAAACACCTTCGAACTCGATATCCGCCACGATTCTCACCTTCCCTCCTGAGACTTGTGCTCTTGATCCCGATGCTTCGCGAGCGTTAAACTATAAGGGCTTTTTTTTTGCGCGTTTGACTTCGAGGAACAACATCTGAAGATGTTTTTAGATCCATGGACCTTTTTTTTTTTTTTTTTATAAAGGTGATGAATTTGATTGTGATCCATTGTTTCGAGACTTTTTTTTTATAGACGTGCAGAAAAATATATAAGGTCAAAGGGCAACGACGAAAAAGTGCTTATGATAAAATAATTTTTGTATTACCTTTATTTAAATATAATTTGGCAGGGCTAAAAAAGAACTTTCAGATAATTTTAGCTTTCTCGTACGAAAAAGCAAAAACTCTTCAGTCTTCGACTTGGGGGTGGTAAATTTCTCGACTCATAAGCATGTAAAAATCCTCCATGAATCTTCGTAGAGTACACTAGCGATAGGCTACATATATTGCAGCTTTATTTCAGTGACCCCCGTTAAATAACTGCATGATAATAATAAAAAAAAAGATAATAAAAATTTTGAAATTTAAACAGATGAATAAAATAATAGCCTTCGATTTTGTCGTTATCTTATTGTTTTAAAACTAAAGCCAGTGTAAATTAGCTACTCACTTGTAGTGTATTTCAAAGGAAATATACGTTTGCATGTAGATAATGTAGATTAATTATTGGCAGTAACTTTTCTCTAGTATTAAATTAAAGCCATATCAATTGAAAATTAAAATTTTTCATTGTACAGTTTTTTTTTTTTTTCATTTAATTTTTCTAAAAAATTTTGATGATTTTTTGATACGTAAGGGGGTTAACAGTTTAATGGAAAAAAAATTGAATAACCTTCGAATCATTTGCAATTTTTTTTTTTTTTTTGTTAAAAATTGTAGTCAATTCATTATGGCTGCTAGGAAAAAACGTAAGAAAGACTATGGCTATGTAATATCAGGTTTAAAACTAATAAAAATAATTTTTTTAATTTAATCACAGGAAGCAAATAATAATACAAAATCTCTGAAGAATATATTATACGTATATTACAGAATAACATGTTACACAATCAATACAAAATTTGTTAAAGCTAATGTAAAAAGAAATAATATTATATAGAAACGAATTCACGTAAATTGTTAAGTTAACTGTATGTTATTACTATTTTTTGTTATCTTGTAAAATACTATTTATAACACAAAATACCCTTGTATGGATAATAGAAGAAAAAAAATATTTCGTCCATGAAAAATCTTTGCAAAAACGGATTGGCTGAATGAGACATTATCTCATCAACATAACATTATTGATGATAACTGATCAACAGAACACACATTTTTGTGCTAAAGTTTTGCATTTATGTATAAATACTTTCATCGATGCACATAACTATAACTATTCACAACAATTCACGTACCACACGCGATGTATTGTCACTTTGGGCATTTGAAAACTGTACGATTCATTCCCTATCGATCACACACTCGTTCTATATTAATGCACGCATTCAACCTTTTTCTCTTCACATGTATTAAAATATACATATCTATCGGTAAGTTGTAATTAGTTTTCATTATTGTTGCTGATGGTCTTTTACAAATATATAGATGAAACTTTTTAGTTGTACATTGCTAATCGTACCCATTTTTATATATTGTATCCTTGAATTTTCTAATGAGAAAAATCTGAAAGACAATAACGTTGGACGATAACAATGAGAAACGATCTAGGTGCAAGGCATATTTAGAAAAAAAAACTTTACCGTCCGATAACTCGACTTGGCAATGCGGAAGTACAATGTATGTTTGTATACACATCGAAAACCGATTTGGGCATCCCAAATAAACGAAAGTTGGACCAGAAATATGACAGAAATATCATAGTGCTCTCATTTTCTTTGGGACCTCGTTTATTATTTCTCCCAGTGTTGGTCGACGAGTGAAATGGCTCCTTTCGGAAGTCAAACGTAGGTAGAGACGCGATCGGAAGCGGCGAAGAAAACCTGTACCCCCACCTTCGTGCTCTAAAGATAATTTCTCTTAGAAAAAGGAAGAGTGAAAAACTCTTTCGAAGCATGTAGGCGCAGCTTCCAACAATAAATATTAGAAAAAGCGAGGGAATCGCTTTTAACTCTTTGCGACTTTTTTCTCCATTCTAGAAAAATAATTAATCTACGTCAATTTTCGGCGATTCTTGAAAAATGTGCGCTTCGTAGTGTAATTTATTTACCAGTGATTGTATATTATAAGCAAACAATTTTCCATGGATTTTATATTTGTAATAAATGTATCTCGTAGTACTTTTTTTCTAATTTACAAGCGGTATTTAAATGTTTTGTGCCAGGGCACATATGACACGAGAGTCATATGAAACAAAGATTTAGGAATGACAGTATATTAAAAAATTTTCCCTGGATTACAGTCAGTTTATGATATTTTTTGTGGTCAATTTATGCGTTTTTAAAGTGATTACAAACGTTGGTTTTACTTAAACACGTCTCTATTGGCACTAGAAAAGTAAAATCGAAGATATGCTTGTCCATTAACTTTCTGGTGAAACTAGTACGTTGTCGATTCACTTGTTCTCGTAGTTTACTAATGTTATGAAATATTGGCTTGTATAATAAAAATTTCTTTCATTTTCAAGGCTAGCCCTGTGATATTAGATTATTTTACGAAATATGTTATTCGTTCAACCAATAAAATCGTATCATTTAGAAATTAATTAAAGAAGGATAAATTTAAATTTCAAATTAATTATTTAGAGTTGTATCTAGATTAAATTCTTACTTGAAAAATTTCGATTTTTAATGAGCTCAATTGAATGAATTAAAATCTGCACTTCAGTGGATTTACTTAATTAATTAAAATAAATCGAGAAATGCGAACCAGAGCCTTTGATCCAAGGTTTTGTACAGCTCCGACTCAGGTTACATCAATGATTGTTGCGATCAGATCTACTGGAGATTTTTTACATATTAAAAAGTTAAATACTACATGTTTTACATTTATATATCGATAACAGGGGTTATTTTGCACTCGTTTGAAAATTGCAGTACTTAGTAATGATTGTACAAGCAATCGAGACCTTTTTAAAAATCTTTTGTGAAATTTTTCATGTAAAATAGAGCTTATTGGAGACAAGATGTAAAATAGCTTTTGTTAATTCCAGTACAAGCATTGTCGGTAAAGGCATCGTTTCTTGGTCGATAGATAAATATGCAATGAAATTTTTCCATTAATTTTCATTTTATAATTTATAAATATTTTTGACTTTATTTTTTTCTTTTATCTTAGTACTAGATTACTTTCTACGTGTTATAGTCACGTGTCAAAAATGCTTTTGTAAATATTACAAAGAGCAAAAAGTAGAGTTACATATCAAAGTCCTGCATAGTTATTTTTATTTTGGATGAATTTTAGTAATTACCATTCACCTATTTATTTTTTATATGAAACATCGTGACCGTCTTAGTTTTGCTCGTATATAAGTAAAAAAAGTAGTCGAATCGAAGAAAAATGATTTAAAAACTTTTTTCGAAATTTTTTTAGTACAAACGCAAGAGTAAATATTTGTCGATTGAATGAAAACGAATAAAAAAACACAGTACAACAAATAAAACTTGTTCTCTTCATTCCATGTGTACATGTACGTTTATATATAACATGTTTATCTTAAAAAATATTTTTTCGTCTTTTTTTCTCGCTTTTTTTTTAAATTTCATAAATATATATGATATATCTCTGAAAAATATATCGTCATGATATCTCGCCATAACCGTATGGAGCTTTTAAAAAAGTGCCAAACACAATATCTATAATAATACGTGCAAAAAATTCAAAAGAAATTTTGCAATCTGACGTTAAAAAGTCCCCGCAAGTAACAATTGCATATAGAATCAAACCTTGAGTCTTTTTAATCTATGGACAAAACAATAACAGCACATTATCACCGATGCAATTAAAACCGATGCATTAAAATATACATCATTTGATTGAGTAATAACACAATGCACACGCGTTCGCCGTCCATTTTCCTTGGCTTGTATCCAAAGTAAAAAATAAAATAAAACGCACAGACACGCATCAACAAGTCTTATGTACGTACGCATAATTACTTACTTCAACAGCTTCCATCTATACACTTGATATTCAATCAACTCAAAACAATAAGAAAAATACCCACTCAGGCAATATCACATCGCATTCAGTACGGCTGTACAGATCACATGAAAAATACTTACACTCGCTCGAGCAATATCGCAGACGGATGCAAAAATAAAAAATAAAATAAAATAAAATAAATTAAATAAAAAAAAAAGGTAAACGGATACATGGAAGCAGACAAGCGGCGGGGCAACTATATCTCCTCGCACGAGCAGGAATCTCAACGAAGCAAAGTAGCGCACACGTGCACGTACGTATATATAATTGTTATGCGCGTTTTTTTGTGCCTCGCATTTTATTTCACCATATACATATAGAAACGCACAATACATCCTCTCTCCTCCTGATGTTGTACAAATTTACACACGGTGCGCATAATTTTAGGTACATTGGACTACCAAAACGCGTTAAGCTCGAGGTAACCCCGAGGAAAACTTTTTTTGGCATTCTTATTGAATGTATCGGACGCCACGGTCACTTTCATCGGAAAACGAGATACAGTATCCCACAGTAAAAAAAATAAATAAATAAATAAAAATAAAAATAAAAACTGTGCTGTCAAACAATAACGAGGTTTGCCCGGTGACTCCAGCCTGGAGCTTGGCCGTCCCAATTAACAGGCCTGCAGGTTGGGGATGAGCCAGTCAAGGAGACAGTAGAAACACATCAGCCGTGATTTTGACACTGTCGAGGTCTTTAGTGGCGATGGCAGGGGCAACGATACTGTAGCGACCACCACTGTTGGAAGCCTCGACTCATTTGTCCTTGTGATGCGCGTGGCCGTTTCTGCTGGCGCTCGCCGAGGGCCCCTCGCTGTGGTGGTGGTGGTGAGCCTTCAGTTCCGTCGAGTTCTTGCGGTGGCCCAGCATGGGCTTGTGGCCACCGACCTCCCGCGCCCTGGGCAGCAGGGGTAGAACCATGATCGCCGACAGGCCGAATAAATGCGGCGCAAGGTACATTTTCCTGCGAACAAGCAATAAGAGAACATTTGGGGGTTGTTTTTTTTTTTTTTTTCTTTTGCGAGCATATTCACACACATGCCGAGAGTTGATTAGAGAGAACGTATGAGGTGTGTGGTTGAGGAAAAAAAAGTTGTTTCGTAACGTGTATCATGAATTTCGGGTTCTGTGACAGTTCAGGATATGGAGATATTAACGGCTTATCTGACTGTACATGCGTTTCCACGAAAAATCTCCAGTTGGGGGATCCCTGAGATTGAAACACAAATTTTTTTAAGCACATGTTTTTGGAACATGCATTTTTATCTCATGCCCGCTGAAAACGATTTCAGGAAGTTTAATTATACATCAAATGTAATTCTGAGCTTATCTTGGGGGAAAAAAACCTTTTTTTTACCAGATTTTTAGGCTTATTCTCAAAAAATATATTATGATACATTGAAAAGTAGTTGAGTCTCACATTAAGTATTGTGCACTTGTGTGTTGCACGATGTTTTTTTTTTTTTTTTTTTTTAACGAAGAAACAAAAAATTTATCTTACTATACCATACCCTATCCATTAAACGCAAAGCACTGTATTCTTGCCCGCAGGTGTATTCAACAATTCAACAAGTGTTGAGTAAGAATAGGTGCTCCATATCCTAATTAGCAATAATTTCCGTGCCACACTTATCTATCGCTGTAGTTCTCAAATTTTCTCACATTTCCAAAGGCCCACGGAGGATAAAAGTCTTTGTCCCTCAAGTGAGCCCTCAAAAAAAAAGGTTTTTTTTCAATACTGGCGAATTCTCGATTGGATTTTTTTTTCTGAAACTGCTAATAAAAACCGGTTTGCGATCGTCCGTGGATTTCGCAATTATTGTCGGCTCCGGCGAACGTGACTCGCTGTATACTAGTTTTCTTTGGTCACCTAATAATGGCCCATATAGATAGGTATTATATATCAGCGAAAGACCGACTTTGATGATTTTTTTTAGTTGCAGCTAATAATTTAAAGCCCCGATCTTACACTCCAAAACTTAATTACTTCGAAGTTGCAATCAACCATCGATTACACAAAAGAAACTTCTAGCATTTATTAAGCTGCACGCGGAGATGATGACCGTGATGTACTATCCACATCTAAGAGCGCAAACTCGTTATGAATTTTGAATCGAAGGTACGAATTAAAAAATTAAATTTTTCTTTCTCCAGCCTCGCTCAGCTATCAATCATCCCAGTTTATCAGTAAGAGCTAAAAGTTTATTAAGTATACCACAATGTTCGAGTGATACGGCTTCATCGATTTTTTCACGCTAATAATATTCTAATCCGTAACCGGAGAAAACCGAGTTTTATTGGTAAGACTCCCCATGCAGAGTACTTTCATGGTGTTACGTAACATCAACTAATTATCGATTCAATGTACGCGTACAGCTCCTTGTTCCGGAGAAAGAGATAAGACTCATGGTTTTTTTTTTTTTTTTTTTTTTCACAAAGATTAGCGCGAAAGAAGTCGTTCAAGGATTTTTCGAAAGTCTCCCAACTACACAAGTATATGCAGCAGCGCAGCTGCCAGCTCTGCGTTTTCTTTCGCGTCGAGTACACATAAGATGTACATGCGATAGTAAAAGCACGGAGGCAAACAACGGTCACTAAAGGAGAATTGCAAGTGCATTGAGTATCGTTTTAATATGTTTTTATGGTCAGGGATATGCCTATAACTTTTCGGTGGCGTTGAAAATTCACATCATCCGTGTGTATGATTATAGTGTATATTCGTATCAATGTTTATGCATATAAATGATTACAAAATCACAGTGTTCAGACTGAATTTCTATTTATTTTTTTTATTTTATTTTTTGTTTTTTTGTTTTCAGATAGTTTAAAAAATTACAAACTCGCACGAAATACGTAGTAAAAGAGACGCCATTCGAGGCTGATCATATACGTACCTATCAGTCTATTCTCCGGAGCTCCGACTCGAGGTACCGAAATATAATTTATGATACTAATAAGTATCGCGAACTTCAGTCACTTACGGTAAACGCGCGAATAATACTGCGTAGTTGTGATTTTGGTAAATTGATTTTGTAATTTGGCTCTTGACAGCAATTTCTCGCCAAGTTATGGAAAAACACTGCTCGGTTGATTTGTCGAACGTATCGCACATAATGACACCTCGCGTAACCACTAATAGATCCTCGTTACGTGGTGTATTTTTTGCATGTTTTTGTGGTAAAAAAAAAAAAAAAAAAAAAAAATTAGAGTTCCTTAATCACTTATATAGTATTGCGCTTGCACGTAGTCTTTTGGGTTTACTGTCGGTGCGTCGGCCTTACTGGATTGTATATATATGAGCGTCCGTATCCCCACACCGGCTTCGATACACTCTATAGGGTATACAGACACAACATACGATTAAGGAAGCGTCATCTGGTGACTGCTGAAAATATCACGTAGCGAAAACAACAACTTACCAATACACTGGTACTCGATGCTGATTATACAGCTGATATACCGATACTTACACTGAGATGCACACGTACACTGTGACAAAAAAAAACGAGATTCGCGTGGCGTACGTGCCGGTCCCCCCGCACGTTCGCTTCGATCTGTATTTACGTATTTTTAAGATAATGAGATAAAATTAAGCGTATAATTTTTCATGAAAATTTTAAATTGAGATTATTTTTAATTGCTCTTATGGAAAAAATATAGAAATCGGCTACGGATTATGATTTGCAAAAATTAAAAAAAAAAGAAATTTTTTTATAAAAGAGAAAAATCTCCTTGTAAACCGTTTTTAGCGAGTTTGGGCCATTTTTGTTCATTTTTGTTTTTTGACAGCCACGCTAACATCGTACACTTATTCAAGCTCAATGTATTACTACTGACACAAATATTTAAAAGTAAAAAAGAAAAGTCATAGCAATCAGTTAACTCTTGTGGAAGCCCTCTTATCTTTTTATTTCTATTCAAGAGCAACGAAGAGGGCCAAAATAGTATAACGCCTTCGTTAAATTATCATCACCAGTTTGACAGTCCAACAAAAGATATGCCTACGACCGAATCGGAAAGTACATGTAGCATAAACTAATTTGAAAAGTAATAAATTACCCAAACGTAACATAATTCAATGTTTCCATTCAATGTCTTCGTACTTTACTAATATCATTGACTCTTGAGATTTATCGAGTTAGTTTCCCAAAATATGTAACACTTAAGAGTACTTTGTGACTTATAATTAAAATAAATCCAACATTACGATGGCATTTATGAACGATTAAACATAAAATGGCAGGAAGAAAGGTGACTTACAGATACAAGTTGATGCAGGGCGCGTATTCGAGGAAAATAAAGCTGAAAGTGAAGTACGCCAACACGAGCCGAGTTGTGACCAAGGTAAACGCGTCATAAAATACTTTCTTTGTACTTGAGGTGAGAAAATGTGGCCTGAGGTGCCGCCGAGCCTGTGAACAATGATATCGAAAAAAAATATTTAAATTTAAATTTATCCTTCGCAAACTCGTAAGTAAATGGTTGAAGAGTGTAGGACTCACCAATCGCGCGACAGTCGTGAAAAAGGCTCCGTTCATGAAGGTGAGATAGTAGCCGGGGTAAAAGCCGTGCCAGAAGGAAGACAGAGCAAAAGTGAGCATCATTTTGTGCCTCTTGGCTCTCTCGAAAACCACCATCCTCAGCCATTTGTTTGTGCCCTTATTCCACGAATCTATGGCGTCTTTCAAATTTAACGCAGTCTGTAAACAAAATTAAAAAAAAAAACAACCCACGTTAATTTCAACGTCTTAAACAAGGAAAAGATGAAATCGAGATATTTTCCATCGAGTATATGTTTCGATAAGAATATTCTTGCACGACACTTCCGTACACAATTGAAACCTACGTATTTCTATATCTACTGTTGTTTAATGTGGTTAGATAAGCGTAAGGTTCCCACTTGTGGTGCACATGCAACCGAACACGTACGTACGTATATGCGTCAGCTAAATTTAACGCGGATATCACGAACGTGTGAATACAACGAGCAAGAAAAAAATGTGCTACATCCATAAATTGAGATCACTTGTATTTATAAAAGTTGAAATTACAACTTTTACGATAACCCTCTCTTTTTGTTGGTGTGAACATCGTGGTTTGGATTCTTTTTTTTGCCGATTCAGTGGAAAAACATAGTTACGAGTAATCAAAGATAAACGTTTGGATACCTTGAAATGTCCATATGTATATACATATAAAAATATTGTGTTGTAAGGATGTTTTGCGTCCCTGATCTACTGTTTTCTTACGTATTTCCACGCCGTAATGTATAATGACAAATGTAAATTAGTGATCTGAAACGGTTTTTTTTTTTTTTTTTTTTTTCAAAAAAGCATAATTTAAAGTATACCAAATGTTTTTAACTTTGATGAAAAATTCAGAATGATAATATTTAAGCGAAAAAACCTATCTCTAGAAAAACACATATGTATTGATATGATATCAAAGCTAATACTTTTTTTTCATTTATCAAGTAAATGGATTTAAACTTAGATAACATTATACCAGCTGACTTTTATCAACAATAATAAAGAAAAACGAAACAAATTAGTATTTTAATGAATCAACGTTCTAATGAGACATTGTTCGTTTTTTTTTATTTTAATCACGTATCTCTGGTAGTCTCGTGATAAGCACACCTATACTTTTTTATGTATTTTAAGTTAAAATTATAATGGCATGAAATTTAAATAATTTTTGCACACAAACCTTGTGGTTAAATATAAAATGATAGCGGTTCTAGTGGTCACGATTTTTGTAGCTTATGTCATACTTGATTATCGGCCATTAGGAGTGAGGATTGAAAAAATAATAATATATACCTCAAATGTGTACGGATCAACATTCGTCACTAGATCCCAACGATGTCGGCCCTTCTCATCAACACCATTAAAGCCCATGCCGGAATTATTGCAAATTGCATCTGCAAAGATCCAAGCGTGGTAATACTTAAATCGAACAAGCATAGTTGCCATTATCAGGTACCAATATTTGTACGCCATGGAAGTATTGTTGAGGAACTCGTCGTCTGTTAAAGAATATAGAAATAAATTAAATAATCGCGTCTCGTGAAACAAAGTGCCTATGGATTAAAAAAAATGTACTATGCCTTTAATTCTTTGAATAGGATACGATGGGAGCAAAGTAACGAAGATGAATGCGCATATCAAACTCTCGGTGACTTTCCTCAACACTGCTTTTCTGGGCGACGGCTCCAGCACGATTTCACTCGCTTGGCCGTTCTCGTCACGTGGACCCTGCATTTTTTACAATACAAGAAACACACGTTATTATTATTATTTTTATTTTTTTTTTACGAGGAGACGGTACATACAGTTAGTTTGTAACAAAAACTGTATCATACTTTTTCTATTTGGAATATGGTGTATTAATAATCATACTTATTTCAACTGTGCTTATGGGTACATTTCAAGCGTGACTGTATATAAATATCGTTTGAAAAAGAAACTAGTTGAACGTTCACACGAGCTTTAATTTTATTAACAGAGTTGGTTCCAAAAAAAAAAAAAAAAATTTATTTTACCGAAGCAAGTGATTATCGAATAGAAAAGTCCAAAACTAGATTTATGTATCGCAACTGGAAACAAATGACGTTTAACGAGGAATTTTTTTTTTTTTTTTAATTTTTTAACAAAATGTTAATGAAAGTGAAACTACCTTCAACACGTATTGTTGACCACGCCCGTGAATGAAATCGATGTAGTCACGATAAAAAATAATAGGCCCAGCCATTAGTGTTTGAAAATGGAAGACATAACTGAAATATTCTATCACTGTGGGAACTTTCCTGTAAATATTTAATACATCGACATAAACGTAATTATTTCTGAATCATGTTTCATTATCAAATAGAATGTATTTCATGAAACAAAAAGTTAATTATAATTTGTAAAGATAACTTACTGTACGGCATGATGTCGCTGTGAAGGCGTAAGCTCGTCCTGCTTGCGTGACAAGCCGTCGTGCACGTTGTATGCCAGGCTCGTTACTTTTTGAGTTATCACCATAAGTGGACCTTAAACATACAAGAAATAATATTTTTGAAAGTATTTTAATTGGTTTGTTTTTTTTTTTTTTTTTTAAAAAAAAGGAAAAAAAGTTAACAAAGACTTACCGGTAATATCGAGTGTGTGAGAACCGTAATGATACATTTGCCGATTAAAATGGATGTACGACAGATATACCATTGCCACTATAAATACATGTCTGTAAGAAAGAATATTTAATATTATTTTCTTACTTATTTATTTTTTTTGTTTATTTTTTTTATTTATTTTTTTTATTATTTTTTTTTTTTTGTAAACAAGGGAATAGTATTCTACAATTTTTTAACTTTTTTTTAAATATAAGTAAACGCTTAAATGTAGCATAGTTTTAAAATATTTTTTCATTAATTTTAATTTTAAAAAAACGTATACAGAATACTCAAAACCGAGTATAAACAATTTTTACCTCCATAGTTAGACAATTAACATTCATTTTCTTTAATATTTATTTTATCAACATAACGTGTAGCTTCCAACGTTAAAGAAAAGAGGATAACAGTTTTCCTCGTAGCTACTATTAATCAACTAAAGACAGTCCGCAAGTCAACCCACATCAATTAACTTGCTCTACGGCCAACCTAATAACCAATTTCATTATTGACGCTTACACAATACGTTCGGGCATTCAAAAGCAACAAAATCCCAACTAAGATCCCGTCACGAGATGAAAAGTCGCGTGAGCGCACCAGTACATGTTATACGTGCGCGTTTCCTCGTAGCCTCGTTCATGAGACAGAGAGAAAAAAAATATCGTACGCTCAGAGTACCCACAGCGCTTTAATGATGACGAGGCCAATATCACCGGTTGAATTAAAACTTTTTTTTTTTTCTTTCACCATAGCTGTTCTTAATCCGCGCAGATCTACAATATCACATTAACATCGATCCGATACGAGCCACCATCGGCCGGGGGGTGGATTTCTATGAGAAGCATTGAATTAAGCGTACGACTGATCTGATTACATGGTATACAGAGCCACTTTGGCTCGACAAATTAATCGTAAAAAGGTTATCGTTTAACTTGTAGATTTGTAATTGTGTTTTTTTTTTATATATATTTTATTCATGTTACAAAAGAAGTACATACCTCTGTACGTAGTGAGGACTCTGTGTGCGCAACGCGATGTAGCACAGAGTCGGCAGCCCCGCCAAGTGCATCGTCTGGCTATATCGTACGAAAAGAAACAGTATATTCATTAATTACATTGTTTGTAAAAGAGTACGATTTTTCGTAAATCAAAACTTAAGATTTTATTTGCACTAAAAATATATCAGAAGCTGTTTTAACAACTGTGATGTGTACTTGTAGTGGCGGGAGAGACGAATGAACAATTCGTGTGATTGTGAACTGCAGATTTTTGTTTTTAAGCATTTTGGAAAAATCAAGGGATTTTTGGCACTGATAAAATTTTACTTTTATTTATTTTTTGTTTTAGTTCACCACTTTTTCTAGATGGCTATTGTATATGGGGACAAAACATGCGTGAAAGTTTAGCACAACAAATTTACCTTCACACCCTTAAAACTACTCAGCCATACGTTGAGTTGTGTAATACAAATAAAACAATGACGAATTTGATCATTTAATAAAATTGACAATCTGCAAAATATTTTATCTCACGAATTTGAATTGATGAACTTCTTACAGAAGAATACTGCAAATATTATCTATAAGCTTGTAGAAATATACGATTACATCAGGAATGCGTAACGTTTGTCAGGATTATTCATTGTTAAAAATTAAAATGATATTACATTAAATAAAAAATATTTAAATTGTAATAATAACAAAATAATTGAGTGACCATAAAATTTTCAACCTCTACAAAATAAACAATAATTTTTTTAATACTGTGTGATTTACTTGAGGGTATTGAATGATAAAAATGAGAATCAACGTTACCTGCCAAAACTGAAGTATACAAGAAAAAGGCCCATGATGAGGCTGAAGGCATGTCGGGTAGTTGGGGACACTGTTTTTGGACTTAAAGATTTCCTAAGAAATCCAGCCAACGCCAATGCCGTAAACTGAGTTATCATAAAATTAATCTGGAATAAAAAAAAGAAAATATCCTTTTTATTCGTTGATCTTGGAAAATGAGTGTTATGGATTTTCGGAAATTTATGAATTTTACTAAAAAAAAGCATTATTTTTATGATTTTTTAATAAATCATTGTGAAAAAAAAAAAAAAAGAAATCTTAGCTTCTGATTAAAACTCATTCGACTTAAATTGCAAGTCTGGATATTAACATGGTTTTATTATTATCATATTTACAAGTACGAAGTGCCATTAACACCACAGTTTATGGCACTTCGTACTTGTATGGATTGTAGGTACCATTATGGACTCTCCTACTCCGCCCTCTTATTGGCTCCTTCTTCTCTGGAGCCCTACTACTCAGAACGTGAGTTCAGCAGCAAACACACTTTGTATACATTTACGCCGCAGTATGGTAACCAATCGTAAGCTTAGAATCATAATATCTGGAAGAGCCTCGCACGTAAAATTAAACCCATGTACAGCAAGAATTGTGCTGCCTTTGCAGTAATCAGTACATCTCCACCGCTTCTATACAATATATTACTTGTTGTGTATTTAACGTTTAGATAGATAGAACATAGTAATCCCAAAAATTATTAAATTCATGTAGTTGCTTCAGTAAAAGTTCCTATTACTTTTTTTTGTGCAATGCTATTGCCTCAATACTCAATTGCGATGCAATTTCCCTATACCTATCCGACTCTCCAAATCATACAGTCCATAGAAAAATTATGTTTCTTTCGAGTAGAAGATACACGTTTTTGTGTCCCTTTAACATGAGTTTGTCCTCTAATACCACGTGCTTAATTAAAATCAACGATAACTGGAGGCCACGTGGAACAATGTTTCCTAACCTAAAGCCAAGAAATCTATAAGCCAACATAGTAAGTATGTTTCAAATACGTTGTACATACATATTGTGTCATCGGAAATATGATAAAATTGTTTTTTGAAAAAAAACTTGGCAAAAAAATATTTACTCATATTATTTTACATATTTTCAATTAATTTTTAGTTTATTCATTTTAATCCTAGCAATGGACGTTGCTATTGTATAACAGCTCGTCCTTCGAACTAAACTTATACTGTCTTAGAATACAAACAAAAGACCAACAAAATATAATTTTTTAAACACTCACTTATTATTACAAGGAGATTCGATGTGGAGATAAAGTCATTTACACTGAGAGAAAAAATAAAAATTACTCTGCTAAAATAGTAAACTAGTATCATTCCGTTATTTCGGGACTTTTTACTTTTAATAGCCTAATTTTTACTATGTTAAATTATTTTTGCTGTGTAAAATGTAACGCAGAAAATTATTGTACAAACAGTTCAAAGTTTTTAGACAATGAAATCATATTTATCAGATTACAATTCTAGTACAGTATTTTTCATAATTTTTTCTCTCAGTAAGGATGTAATAACTATGTTCTGCCAACTAATCCATACTTACCAATCAAAAGTAAACAAATTGTCATCATAATTTTCGCTTCTATGTTATATTGAAATTTATATGGCATACATAAATTGCCTTATGCATTTGTCGATATAGAAGTTGGAAGTACACGATAAATGTACTAGTAAGAAATAAAATTTATTTTATTGTTTTAGTGACATAACTATTGACACCATCAAACAGCGCAGACACTGATTCCAAATTTTCCACAACGGATTTGTACCATCACTTTGACAACTTAAGTGATGTTCATTAGCGAAAAGGACCACAACTCATCACGAATAACTTGTATAATAAACAATGTTTATATTTCCTAAATAAATCATGCTTTAGCTATTCTGACCAATTTAGATAAATCAATTTCTCATTCTTTTTACATAGTTCCATTAATTGATTCCCCACACATTGATTCAAAATAAATTTCGTCAATGTAAAAAAATGTTTATTTAAATACAAACAAGAAATATTTATTTGAATGAAATAAATGTTTATTGAAATCAAATAATATTAATTTAAACCAAATAAATAATTTTTTGTAACGTAATACTTAACATACTTAGCTGAATATTTATTTCATTAGAAAAAACGTTTTTTTGATTTTTATTCAAATACATGTTTATTTGGATAAACGAATTTTTTTTTTTAGTGAAACCAACAATTTACATAGTTTTAACCAAGACTATCATTCATTGTCTCAATAATTATCGTTTAATTTTAATGCAATGTATACACAAGAGTTTGTAAAAATCCTAGAAAAACATAATTCATGTTGTAAATTGAGAAACAGTAACGCAGGTATAAACAGTCAGTCAGACGTTTTCTGCCGACTCATGTTTTCACGTGGTACGATTCTGCTTTATGAAGTTTATTCATTTAGTTTGAAGTTTTTGTACCTGTGTACTTGAGATATTTAAAGAAATAACACCAGCTATATTTATTTTACTTTTTTTAGTGAAAGTTGTAATTTTTTTATACATTTTATATTATAGCTATTTCTTACAAATTAAGTAAATAAAAATATCGATTTTATGCAAAAGGTAAAAGAAATTGGCTGGAAAAAAATTTAAGAGGAATAAAATGTCTTTTTGAGAGTGAGATAATTTTTTTGAAGTAGAATTTACGAAAGGTAACTAAAAAATAATTTTTTAAAATTATATGTTGATAAAAAATTAATTAAATTTCTCAAAAGAAGAGCTTAGCAAAAAAAAAGAATTTTACAGTTCTATACTAAAGTAAATTGATATTTTTTTCCAAAACAGATTTCTGTATTAACGAAACTCTATATACCTACAACTAAAAATGTAACGAGTACACAAATAATATTCGAATCAGCAAATCAACAACCATCCCAAAATAATCAAAATTAAGTGTGCCGCGATCATACTCCTGGCCCCAAGTATCTATAATCAAGTTCTATGTTAACATGTAATTCGCATTATGCACCCAAATGTCGTTCTTTCAAAGAAAAAAATAAATATAATTTTTTTTTCAAACCATTTGAGAGTCAAGATGATTCTATTACATGACTTTTCACTCACACTCGAGAGATGACTGCCCACTAAGAATTATATGTGTTTATGTATGCTTACATGCCATTTGTGCAGGAAACAAACGTGGCCTCGTTTACTGAAACTCACACATTATGCACACCTGCCAATCTACAAAACCTATACATCCAAGAGACATGCCTGTATCGGAAAAGCTCGATCGCTGCATTCCCCTTTGCGATTATCTTAGCTTTACGTTGCATATATGTATGCGCATGAGACGCACCCACCCATGCGTCATTTTTTATTAATAGATATCGGTTTCACAATGTTTTGAAATTCACTCAAATTTTGCATCTAGTAACGAGCCGGATCTATTCACTGAGTTCATGTGATATCATTAATTTAATTGTCATTGGACTTCATTGTTATGCCATCTGGTTTATTGATCTTTAGATTGATCGCGTACACCGTTTGATCACTATTTTATTATTGCAGCATACGGCCTAAGTTTCTAAGTTCCTAGTGAATATGTGAAGCATCAAATATTTAATGATTTTACAAAACCTTTGTTACTGATTGAAATTCAAATAAAAACATTAGAATACTTCAAATTAGCGTTTTTTTTTTTTTTTTTTTTTCTTTTTTTTCACTAATGAAGAAAGAACTTTGCACTCAGAATCATTTCATGTAACATAAATTAGTTTTAATTTTACAAATTTACACACATCTAAGTTCATTGTTTCGTACATTACGAGAAAATTAAAAGCTGTTTTCTTAATTCTTCCGTGACTTCTACTATAATTTGTCTTAACGAGTGGTTTTTTAACACCTCGATTTAATTGTATTACAATTAAATAATGATCAATCAAAACTGTGTTTTTATCGATAATTGCTACTAATATTCTAAATGGATGTAAGTACATAATTTGTAACCATAGAAAAACCATTCTCTGTTCTACAAGCTGTTAAAAGTATGTTGTTGCACTACAACAAACTTTTGGACATTCAAGCAAATGAACTAATTTAGAGAGACAAATAATTAAGGTACTGCTCGGAAATATCATTTCGATATCTACAGCAACTTCTACTGGCTACAAATATTACTTCAATTCTCAGACAAATGAGACCTCGCTAACCGAGACATTAAAATTAGGTAACCAAACAGTATACTTTTTTTTTCGTTGTTAAAAATTGCCCCCACAGCTTTGTTAAGAGAACATGGCTCTGCGTGGACAAGTGCTATTGTCGTGCTTCGTGTTCAATCACATGTTCCCTTACCTCTTACTCTTTGCGTATACTTGTACTGCTTTAGAGTTAGAGTGTAATTACTTAGACAAACATTTATACACATAAAAAAGTTGTATGAAATAATTCGTGTATAGATGACTGACATTGCATGTGTACACACCTGCCTTCCATTTAAATGGCTTATCGGGACATAATCAATGCCAGCTGAGTGTATACTTCTTTAGCAAGGTTTCACGTGAAATGTTTCAAATATGGGATTGGCAACTAAATAATAATGTGACTATTACAACACTCTAATAGCAGTTTGTAACAGATTTCTTGTTTGATGTATGGTATTAACAATATTAGTTTTTTTGAAACGATAAATATAAATTTCATCAAAGCGATTAACGAAAATTAGTGCTTGCACGTAGGTTGACGTGAGGAGCTGTTGAAACGCGTAAGTTGTGTTAACTACCTGGTTTTAACGATAAAATGAAAAAAAAAGTTAAAAACCTTACATAAAAACGAAGAGAAATTGATGAAAAAAAAAAATTCGCGTATTTATCTATCTATCATTCAAGAATATCAATAAATTCTATGGTGAATTTGGAATGAAATAAATAATTGTCGTGTTTATATACACATTGTACTAAATCGGACTGCCAAACATCTCTACGTGTCTATTACCACGAGTAACTTTTCAAATAACCTGATGTTTTCTCAGTGCCAAGTATGCGCTTTGCATTTCAATCGATGACGATCGAACGATAGTAAAAAATCTAATTTTAAACCAACAGCTATATCCACGCCTTCAAACATCGTCTTCATCATCGTTGTGCGAGAAAGCATCTTTGCGTATGACGAGTACACCCGATTTTCTTCAAGGACTTGCGCGAAACTCACGGATTGCTGCTTGAAATTCACGAAAAATATCCCATTTTTGTCCCTCATTTTAATAAAAAAATTTTTTTTGAAGCACACCTTCGAGATAAGGTTAATTTTACGTAATAACATGTTCTATGAGGAAAAAATTTTGAACACGCGCGGGTTTCAGTAAGGGTGACACTCTTTTTCCGCGATTTACATGACATGATTACATCCATACAGATTGTGTTGAGAACACTGAAATCCGTGTTCAAAATTTTTTCCTCATAGTTTATAAAATTACGAGTAAAATAAGCCTGGTTTGAAGGGTATGCAAAATTTTTTATATTAAAATGAGGGACAAAAAAGGATATTTTTTGTGGATTTCCTCATATACGTACGTTACATGGCACTCTTGTTTTGAAGAAATTCGTACGTTGGCTAAAAGAGAGCAAAATAATACAGCTTGTGAGTTCAACAAACGAATCGCAGATATCGGCAATCTGTGTAATTTTTTTCATTCGTGAATTATTACAATCTCGACGGGTCTCTTTGTGTCTTTTTTCGTTGTTTTTTTCTATACTTATTGTGCACTAGTTGATTTTAACTCGTTGAATTTGTCACCAAGCTTTAATTGTACTAGAGTATCGTCAATTTTATTAAGCGTTGAACTTACGAACGATTATCATCCTAATAAATTTGCAATTTTTTAAAATTATTATTATATCGTCTACCTCTTCTTTTCATATTTCCACCGCTAGCTACGATTTTTTGACTTTTTATCTGTAATGAAGCTCTGTGAAAACGTACTCTCAGAGAAACTATTTGTCATTTGTTGTATCATTTTTCAACTCAGAGTTATACGGGGAAAAAAAATTTCAATTGAAGAAGTTTACTTTTAATTTAGTTAATATACAATTGACAGCAAGTTTTGAATTATGAAAGAGAAAATTCATCTGACAGGTCGAATCAGAGCTGAGAAAATTAGCTTTTTTGAAAGAACTCGGTCAGAAGTAAAGTGTTTGAAAACAAATAACAGACTCTTCTGTTAATGTAAACGGAATACTGATTCTTTTTTTTAATCATAAAGCAATTTTATGATTACTATAGATATGCAATGATTAAAAACGTGACTCACTGCAGATAAGCCGCTTTGTAATTCGATAAACAAACAGTACGAACACAACCCTTTTGATAATAATGTTTGAAGACCAAAATGTACTTGAATCATACATTTCGTCGGAATTTTTCTAAAAAAAGAGTTGAGCTCAGAAAAGAGCAAACCGAAAAGAAAAAAAACTAAGAACCTTCTGTATAATACATCGTGCAATGAAATTTTGGGTTTACTGTCAGAGCCCCACAGCTATAGCCAATAAAATTACAATGAAGTGTCTGCACATGTATGTACCTGTATATGTAGTCGTACTTACACCAAAATCGACGAAACAAACTCTAATTTCTTTCTTTCTTTCTTTTTTTAACAACGTAAAAAATAAATAAGTCAACGGTAGGGCAACAAAAAACGTCTAGTACGTGTCCGCTACGACGACCGCAATAAAATGAAGCGCAACGGCAGTCTGTGGCCTGCTCTCGTCAGTAATGTATCCTTTTCTCAAAATACGTTTGCCTGTTACTACCCGAATGAAGACTACTGCATTTAGAAAATTTTTCTCAAAAATTTAATTTAATTTTTCACACTGTACTGTGGATAAAGTAAGATACTAATTTACGCGACGCGATCGGTTAATTATTGAAATTATGTCAAAAGTTCCTTTGTATGAAGCTTCCCGTCAAAGATGACTTTAGGATTTTTTCTGGTATGAATGCAAACAGTGTCACAACGCACATTCTAAACACAATAACGCAATTGTTTAAATTCTATACCTACCCGCAGTACAGTGTTTCTTGGCGGACAAGAGCGCGATTCATGTGAGTATACGCGACCTATTAACGCTCATTGTTAGCGAGTAGGTGCAATGAACAATATATTGTTTTTTCACGTCTATTTGCATTTACGTACGAATTGACACTCTGTTTTATAGATTTCTCGAAAAATATTCATCATTCGCGTACAATGTATAAACATCCACAATAGAGATGTACAAGTCGGTAACGGAGAAATAACAAAACAAAAAAAAAGAGTTATTCGAGGCCTCAATTGGATTAGATTTTCAGCCCCAGGCCGACAGTAATAAAACCAAAGAATCTATTGAATTTTTCCCCGTTGACTATAGCGATGACAATAAATTTTTATTTCACGCTCATTGGACCACCGATCGATCGATAAATTCCCTCGTACCAATACGACCAAAATTTACTTCCGCACTAAAACAAAGCCCACATAAGTACGCGCGTGCACGCACCTCTATTTGTACTGTCAGCTAATCGATGGGCCGAAATGTAACATATATCTGTGACATGAGAGCCAAATCTAGATAAGCCGGCTTATCGATGGTTCCATCCTTGACACCGGCAACCAGCAACTTGCGGTAACGTTAGGGAGATCGGCACTAGAGAGGCTTATTAAGTATCGGCATCGGCAAAATCAACTCCACCCGCTATCTTGGGCTCAACAAATGTAGGTACCGATGTAGAAGATGAGGAGACAGTCGCGAGGAAAGATGTCGTCACCAGGCGTTTCAAGGTTACAATAGTACATATATATAGGTATTGGCAAACGCGTGCGTAAACGAAAAAAAAAAAGAAAAAAAACGAAAGTCACCTTTGCACGCACCCCTTCATTATCGTGGGTTTAATTACATTCGAGCAATGGTACAAAAAATTGCTGTGAAACCACCGATCTTTTTTATGCTTCGCTTGTTTTAGGAAAATTAGTGTGTTTAACGTGCCACGGTACAGCATTATCAGTATGAGTATTACAACGCCACTAGAAACCTACATGTGCGCACTAAAATGAACTTACGGCTCTAATTTGTTTTTTAGTTTCTTGGAGAAAAACTGAAAGTGTTGGAATGAGAAAGCTAATGCAATGAGTTTCTTTTTTAGATAAGACAAAGTCTTACTGTTGAATTGTGGTTCATTGTTAAAATACTGTACACGATACAGGTGTTGTTAGATTAAAAGAGCCAAGATTAATCTAATGAATTTAATAAATTAGCTCAATTAACATCATGATGTTCTTATTAAAAGCTTACTATGTATAGAATTTTCGAATTTTAGGAGCTCATAAAAATAAATTCTAAATTTTTTACCCATTTGAGTACGCTGAATTTCAAAATATCATGTATTGTACCATAATTGTTGAATAAAAAAATCTCGTGTAACAGAGCTTTTAGATTCAAAGGGCTTCCGGCATAGAATGTTTGATTTTATTGGAAGCTTGTAATAATTGATTCTACGATGTTTTGTTCTTCTAAAAGAAAAGCCACGCAGGCAAGGTTCATTTTTTAATTAGATTCAAACTCAACACTACAAAGAAGTAAAACAAATAAACAGAATAAAAAAAGCGGAAACCAGTATAATTTATAATATTTTTAATTGAAACTGGGGTGGAATTAATATATATTGGTTTCTCCATCGAAAGCCACCTTTAATTTTCAATGTTCTGAAACATTCCTTTTGGAAAAGAATTTGTAATCTTACATGATTTTAAGTATACGTGGAGAAATGAGAAACTTGATATGACACTCATTTAAGGTTTCCATTGTGGAATCTTCAAAGAAATTTCTTTTTCTGTTCCACAATGCAATGCTCGAGAAAACTAAATTGTGTTTAAAAAAAAAAAAAAAAAAAAATCAGGAAAACCAGTTGCTAAAAATATAGATCGAATTCATCGCGTGTTCCGTAGTTTCGTCACATGTGAGTATATTCAAGAACATTTTTTTGCGAAATCACTCGTATAATATCTACTGTCTCACGATCCATACGCCATCTCCAACGAATTATAAGGATGCCGTACATGGAAGAAACGAAAATCTACGTAACTGTTTAACAATGCAAGGGGTAAGGCGTGAGAATAGCGCATAAGTCATACTTATACCTCCCTCTCAGATGTAAAAAAAAGAAAAAAAAAATCTTACGAGCGAGTCGTTTTGCCATCATCGTTTTATCCGCAACGTCCACGTAACGGTTCGTTATAACAGTATGGGTCGCACATACATGCACGTCCACAAATTCGCAGAATCTGGTGAATGTATCATCCTCTATATCTATGTATCCTACTCACCCGACCTCTTTTCACATTCAACAGTTCAATCTCCAGTGCACACGAATTTTATTGTACCATTGTATATTATATACTCGATTACTCCTTATTTATATAATACATATATACGCATAAAATTTACCCTTATACGGTACTCTAATTTGGTGTACAACAATCCATGCAGGCGGTTGCTCCAAAAAACAAAATCCACCCACACGTATATAATACATACACACGCACATACGTACAGCACCGGCATTTCGGAGCGCAACGTCTTCTGCTTTGCTCCAAAATGCTTGGGCTTAAATTAATTTTCCATCCTGCTCGTGTTCCAAAATACCTCGCATAAAAGTACGTACGTCCAGGAGATTGGAGTAGGGAAAAAAGAAAGAAAAAAATAAATAAACAATGAAAAAAAAATAAATTCGGTACTTAAAAAAAAAGAGGCAAATATTTATGGGGCGGTGAGCTGATGTATCTTTTTACCGTAGGTATGCAGGATGCAGGCTATATAAGAGGAATAGATAGAATGTACGCGTATGGCATAACTCACTTGGTCGATAGGCACACCGGCGAACTCAGAGAGCCAAGAAAAGGTGCGGAATCCATCGTAGTTCGGTTCGTCCAGGATCACTGCCATGGCTATAGTTTTCAGACCTTCTCTGGCTCTGTTTTTTATTTATTATTTATTTTTATTTTTTTCTATCTCTTTAGCCGAGATCAAGTGCAGCTGTGATACTGTTAATTTACTCTGATTTTTTAATTTATTTTTTATTTATTTTTTTTTATTTCTACCAACACTCGCAGCTTCTGCACTGCCTATTGTGGATATAATAAAACAGTCACCACTACACCAGCCCTCTCTCTTAGTACAAGCTCGTCCCGCTCTTTAGGCACACAACCATCAACAACCATCCTTACCACGGCACTGAGTAAGCGAGTATATATTTATAACATGGACCACGGGACGTGGTGTCGTTAAATCCATGCTATGCTGTGCGATAAAGCGCGCGCGCACGCCAAGCGACTTTTAAAGTGTGGCTGGCTTGCACGCAGTTTGGCGAGGCACTGCCAACTAATAAGAAGTATATACGTAGGTAAACCCGTATTAACACCAGTGCACACTGCACAGTGTGACAGAGTAAGTAGTGTACGAGAGAGCCATAGAGTATACGTACCTTGTGCGATGCGCCGTACCATATCTATACTTGGCTGTATAGGTAACGTGGCCGAGTTAACGGAGGCGATGATGATGTTGTGACAACGCCTACACGCGTTGCTCGTACCGAAATTGCCGAACTGCCGATCTGCGGCCTACAGGAGGCTCAAAAACTTCCAAAGACAAGAAAAAATTCAGAAAAAAAACATTTATTTTGGAGTTCGATAATTGTAAATAACCAAAAAAATATTATGAGTCACCTGAGGAGTAGTTAAAAAAATCTCAATAATTTTCAGTTATAAAAGAATCACGTTTTTTTTTGTTTTTTTTTTGTCTAATATTAAGGGTGGCTTTATGGTAAAAAATTGAATGATGATAAATTTAACGAGTTTCAAAATCCTAAGAAATATAATTATGAAGTGCTTCAATGATACATCTCTTGATAATTAATGTAGGGCCATCTTTATTTATTCACACCAGAACGAGAATTAGGATTTTGGAGCAACGGAAGCTATTTTTGATTGATGCGCGTGCCGTCAGTCTCTGCAATATATTATTTGCTACTTATTAAGTGTAAGAAAGATATATTAACGTAATTAATATACAAATGTGCAGCCAACAATAAAAATGCACGAATTTTTGTTTTTTTGGGTTCTTGTTGTTTTGAAAATCCTAAAAAACAGAAATAAATTAACACTGAAAATCTTACACAACTTCAAATTTAATCCTCAATTAACATGCAACTGTGCAGCTAGCGAAATATTCATAACATAACAATAAATGAAAATACAACATAAATTAAACTTTTTAACTTAATAATTGTTATTTTTCCATTTATGTGGTTTCATTTATTTTTATACGTCGCTTATATTTATTTCAGTATTTCATTCTTTTTACGCAAACTGTGTACATGTATGATGGCATATGAGAACATGTTTGTATGCCAGTGCTTACGCTCGTGAGCCACCCCCTCTTATTTTTGACGTGTCAACACAACATACCCTTCTATTTTTATTGTCTTTTTTTTCATTCCTCACCAGCAATTAATTTTCCGCTGCCTGTTGACTATTCATTACTACATTTTTTTTTCAGGATGAATTTCATTTAGATCAGGAAAATAATTTTTAATAATATAACTACAAGTTTAATTAAATATAACATTTAAATACAATATTTTTAGCTTGAAAAACTGTGCGGTCAAAAAACAAAAACAGCAAATCTACAGGTATGTAGATATGTGTATTATTTGACAGCTTTTCCAAGATTACGTACGGCAAACTTTTGCTCTCCATAGAATTCAGGTCAGTATTCAATAAAAATTACCACTCCTTTCATTCAATTGATATTTTTTTAACATCAACATTTAAAGACTTATTAATTCACTTATTGTTTAAGGAAAGAAATAAAAAAAAAGTTTTCACAGACACATCAAAAATTCGTTTTATTGAACTGCTGTTCGTGAAAAGCACTAGTAAAAAAGTAAAAAACGGCTTAGGAACGGAGAGTTCGCGATTTCCATTGCGTGCAAACGTCACTTTTACTTGGATTTCGTCAGATAATTTTTTTATGTTTTTATTTGTTTTTCTTTCTTTTTTTTTTTTTTTTTTTCATAGACAAGTGCCGAACTCGGGTCTGAAAAAACAAAAGTTCTTATTAATGATAATTATTAATCTGCAATCATGTTTTCAGTCTAAATATTGGTAATTTTCGAAAACAAACAAACAAATAAATTAAGATGAGTAATTAATAATAAATAAACAAAAAAATTAATATAGTATGACGTAGAAAAAGATTTGTAGAGGTGTCTTAATGTCTTAAAAATTGTTATACGTTTTTTAAGATTTTTGAGATGTCAGTTTTAATCAAATATTGATGATAGGGCTGCTGAGCAATCTTAAAAAATTAAGGTGAGACTTGAATTATGCACACCGCTGAAGTTATATATAAATCACGCGATTGTACATACATATTATGCAAACATAAAATGTAGAGCTATAGTTGAGTGTAAATAAGGTCATGCTTATTTCTGAGTCCACAGTATAATGTTTACGGTGGTGTGTGGTTTTTGCAGATGTGCAGTGTTGCAAGATAAAGTGTAAGAAAACTTTTTTAAAAATTAAGGGTTCTGAAGGTAAATTAGCTAAATCTCAGAGTATTTTAAATGTTAAAATTAAAAAGTTGATAAAAAATACATAAAACCTTGCATAAAAAATTTTTCGTGAACTCAAATAAATGTTTATTTAAAAATAAAAATAATATTTATTTGAATAAAGCAATTATTGGGTTGAATTTATTAAATATCAAGTTATAAGGAAGTTATTTATTTGATTTAAATCAATATTATTTGATTTGAATAAATATTTTAATTGTATATATATTTTTATTTGTTTGCATTTAAATAAATGTTTATTTTGAT
This sequence comes from Copidosoma floridanum, assembly GCF_036245765.1. NCBI lineage: Eukaryota > Metazoa > Arthropoda > Insecta > Hymenoptera > Encyrtidae > Copidosoma > Copidosoma floridanum. The sequence continues at coordinate 8,675,621 of NW_028321907.1, read as the reverse complement.
TGAAGAAATTTTTTTCGGTGTAGCTAGATGTTAAAATTTATTTTGATTACAAATTTAATTGAAATTTTACAAATTTCTAATTTTACTTGATTTTTTTATGCAGATTGAAATTAAATCGACAGTTCGTAAAATAATGACTTAATGTTTTATGTAATTACGACGTAATTTCAAACTAGAAAAAAAGTGTCAGCATAAAAAAATTGTAATTTCAAATGCATATTTGATTTAATTTTCAATAATCTTTAACGATTTACATTGCAATTTTTAATTTGTAAAAATTATAATTATTATCATTATTATTTTTTTTTATTTTTATTTTTTTTTTTTTTTTTTTTTTTTTACATTCAAATAATTATGACCTGCTTCAGTAATTTTTGAGACCGTCAGTGACCCTAACTTTAATCAAGGAATTTTTATGTATATAATTTTGTATTACATTTGTCTTATTTATATTTAATTGTGCAGTCATTTATTTTTTTTTTTTTATTTTTTTTTTTTACTGACATACCGACACTTCTGAATGAAATCGAATGTTCCAATTTCCTATGAAACACACATACTCGAATTCTAAATAAATTTTTATATTATTAGTCATTTTTTAATTGATCACTGAATTTCTTTGTTCGATAAAATACGAAATATTATTTACTTTACATGTACCTTTTTAAAAAAATAATATTTTAAATTACCTAATTTATTAAATAAAACATGCCAATTTTATCTACCGCTAGTTTATAATAAGTAGAACTGTAGATACACGATCGTAGTTTAATTTTCTAATACAACAGCAATTGCATCTACACATTTTTTTACGTTTTTGCTTACGCTTTTTCTTGGTATTGGTATTGCGTCCGACACTATCACTTTCTCCTGTTGCTGTAGCCATCACCTACAACACTCAACATTTTCACGTTTACGAATGAAATTTTAATTCTTGTATTGTGTGTTACACAAGTAGGTGTATGTTATAAGTGTAATAAATACTTGAAGAACAGATAAGACCAAATGAAAGTAAAAAATTGAGTGTTTAATGATATGTTAGTGAAAAAGTATTTAATCGATTCACTTTGAATAAAAATATATTAAAAATCTGACTGTAGGTTTAAAAAATCATATAACATCTTTTTTAAAATAAATGTAAAGTTAATTTAAAGTAAAATGGGTGTTTCTTTTCAATGAGTTTACAACAGAATTTTCATAGATGAAACGATCGATATTTATTTTATTATGAAACAATTAATTTATAGATAACATGAACCTATATAAACAAATTTTTTCCTACTTTACATAATTTTTTGCATATTCAAAAAAACAGGTCTGTTTATGTAACTTTAAAAGCTATCAACAATCATCAACACTAATCATGTCACGAAATGTTTTTTTTTTTTTTTTTTTTTTTTTTTGACAACAGTCGTCGACATCATAAAATTCATAATTTTTTTTAATTTCTTAGTTGTAGTTTAAAAATTCTTTGTCAAGACTTTTCGCAGAACTGGTACATTTTCAAATCGTAACATCGTTAAATTTTTATTAGAAACAGTATTTGTAAATGTTTGCAAGCTTCGACACAATCCGTCACTCCATGATGCTGTGTACGTAGTAACATTCTTAAACATTTCGTAATTAATAAAAATATTTCGTTAACGTTGCTGAAGGTAAAAAATTCGAAAATAGCATAAGAAAATAATACATTTGCATAAGGTATTATTTTTGTACTTCTATTTTTATACTTGAAAATCGCAATCGTTGGTTTGTGTTTTAAAAAGTTGCTTCAATTAAAATATACATATATGTGTCATTTTTCGTACAATCATTTTAATTTATTTAATCTTAATTTTAATTTTAAATCCCAACAACTCAGAAAATACTCCGGACAGGGCCGATAACAATACAACTTTTGTGATGGTTAGAACATACCGGTGATTGGCTGATAATCCAGAAATTTTGAACGGACTTTCTAGCTCCTGCAAAATTAAAAAAAAAAAAATTATTTTAATCATGGAATCACCGAAAATTTAAGGTAGTGTGGAAATTACTTTTATCAGATCTGCTGCCAACTTTAACACATTATTAGCAACCATGAGCTCTTCCTTTTTGTGGGGTTTCTGTTCAATTTGTAAATAAAGATTTATCTACAGCAAAAATACAGTGTGTTAGTTTGAAAAAATTTTATCGGCATTAAATAAAAAAAATTCAAAATATTTACCTGTTCAGTAATTAGAACAGAGAGATTTCGATACTTTTTGTGTATTTTTGTACCAAGTGTCATAAATCTTAAAATATATACCCCGAAAGTAAAGCTCCAAAAAATCGCTTCAAAATTGTAGCTCCAACTGTCAAGGTCCTACATAATTATTTCAATAAGAATTTTTACGTAAAAATGATAAGAAAATTGTTTGAGACTTTTTGATGTACCTTTATCAATTCAAATGAAACGAATGACAATAAAATCAATGTGATGATAAATACCGAGGATACGATAATATCGACCGATCTCTGAGGTCCCCTTCTCTACAACATACCAATAAAATTATTAGTCGTGATGAAATTTCGAGTCGCAAAAAAAATGTATGATCCGCGACATTGGCATACCTTAAGATATGATCGTACACTGAGCCATATTTTAATATTTCTAACTTTATTCAAACGAAAATGTGGTAAATCAGACTTTCGCGCCCGTCTGGACGACGTCAAATGAGAAAACAGTTTAGCATAAAGCAGTCGCTGTTTGTACGTTCGCTCGGCAACTGCTAATAGAAAAAACAACAGGGATGATAAAACAAACCTCTCAACTGCCGAACAACAGATCAGTAACCGATCCCTGAGCACAAAAAAATTTCCGTTATTTCGTTTCATGGTTCATGTATCTTAATATTATAACCAGCTAGGGTATACTTACGTCCACGTTGAGCCAAAAGCAATGTCGATTATTTCGCAAATCACATTAGAGAGGGTTTGATGATTAAGTAACGTTAATTCGCCGAGCATTACTGAACCAACAGTGGTGTTGTTCACCGAATCTACTCCAAAATGATTGCTGACTCGTCGAAAGGAAGGCACAAGGGACAACAGGATGGCGAGTACAAGCCCGGAATAAAAATTACTCGACAGGGATTCTACTTTGGAAATAATGGCGTAACTAATGTCAAGCACCGAAAGCTCTGCTTTCTTAACGTCCTTGTGGGTCCATATTGTGCATGAAACTGAATTTAAACAGTATTTCCATTAAAATTCAATGTATAAACTTTGGACAGAATACAAAGATGTTGAAAAAAAAAGTTGCTTGTACCTCTTTCGTGAGAAGCACAAGGGCTCAAGAGAACTGATGGGGGAACATCAAATTCACATACAAAGGGGTACTCTAGGTATTCCTCATAATTCAGTCCAGTATCGCTTTGGCAGTCAGACTCTTCGAATTCAGAACTACGTATAATTTACCATTACGTTTTTTATCAATATTGAAAAAAAAAAAAAAAAGAATTTATAATGACAATTATTTATTCCGTATACCTATAACTACATTCATCTCTATTTGTTGCAACTTCCATCCATTCCGCGTCGGAAGTAGCTGCATCCATAAGATGATTTGTTATTTCTTCGCAATCACCTTCTTCTTCGCTATCGCAATATTTTCTTCCGTCTCTCGAACTCTGCATTGAGAGATGCTCGCTACTCTGATTTAGAAATAATTATAAGTCCTTTTTTGTAATTTTTCTTTACATTATGATAATCATGTAAATTTAAAGTTGCAGACAGCTTATCTAATAACAATTGTCTGACAATCACTTACTGGGCTATCATAATCATCTAGATCTTTATCAGAAAAATCCTGCTTTTTCTTACAAACTTCTGGAGCTGCAAAAAAAAAAGATGATACATACTACTTGGTGCTAATAAACTGCACTTATGACTTTGATGACTCAAAATAACTCACCAGATATTCTACAACGAAAATTTGCTTGCCCTGAAGTTCTGCTGTCTTTTTTCTCCTTAGTCATATTTTCAACTTGATTGTCCTCCATTTCAACTTTCGATATTTCTCTGTCATTATCACTTGAACCATTCCCATTCAAACTCTCAAAGCCATCGTCATCCTGAGGAATATTATTTTCATTTTCTCGATTTTCTCCTAAACTATCTAACAAATCGGTAAATAAAACCCAAATTTAATTTCATTGAAAAATTGATACTTTTAATTTTTCAGTAAGTAAACAAACTACCTGATTCTTTTTCGACAATCAGCTGCTGTGAATTAGCAGAAAGGTTTGATTTAATTTCTGAGTATACTCTTCCGTCATTTAAAACAACTTCTTGCATTTCACTAGAACTACTTATCACTGTACAAGTTTCGTTAACTAATTTATTAGCAAACCTCACTGCTACCTTATCTTTAATAGTTTTTGTTTCTTTGTTCTCTCCTAAAATCAAGTGTGCAATGTGAAAAAAAAAAAAAAAAACAAATCAGAGGCAGAATGTGAAAACGCTAAGTGAATGAGCTGTTGTTATCTATTATTTTGTAAACAATTTGACTTACGCATATTCTTTCTTGTTCTTGGCTTACTAAGAGAAGATCTACTATGCCTGGAACGTCGCGTTCTTTGTTTATCATATTTGTGAGACATTATTGGACCAGAATTTGTTGATACTATTTGAGAGTGTACCATACATAATATTAACATCATTGCTGTAGGTATTAATACTTCTGACATTGTGACATTCTAGAAAATTACAATAAAACGTAACAAAAATTTTATTTTATTGCTATCCAAGTTAGGTACATAAAAAACATCCTTACCTCAGTTTCATTTTCAGTGTTGTAGTGACTAAAGTATATATAAATATTAAGCATCTGAAAGCCGTAAAGTAGTAAGAAAAAAATATAAATGCGAAAGCTTGTTTGTTGAATCCACCATCGCGCGGTCAACGGTAAAATAAGCAGTCTTAAAATTGCTAAATAAGCAACCGTCACCAGTCCATGATTTGGAACTTTTGGATAAGTTGAGCCTATGTGTTAAAAGCCAAAATTATTTTACGATCGGTGAAAAATAGACGTTAACATTTGTTGATAAATTCTTGCGGTAAAAATAGATATATAGTTTTTACCTCTGACAAAATCAACATCTATGAGTTCTGTTTTGAATTTTGCCGACTTCATAGGAACATGAGTAAGTCTGGAAAAAATTTTCTGCTCCACAGTCTCTTCCCACAATTGTTTATCATAAGTGCCAATTTTCTTCTGGTACCTAAAAACAATAGAAAAATCGTAATATTATCCGTAAAAAACTGTGTCAACTATTGTACATTAAAATTGAAATGAAAAAATAATAATAATAATATACTAGAAAAAATGATGAGATTCTAGAGAAAAAAAAAAAAAAAAAAGAAAAAAAAGAAAAACCATTGAAATATTGCACTTGAAGCTTCACAAAGAAATGCAAAACTCGCACTACATGCTATAACTTCCTGCGTGAAAACACGAGTGTCAAGTGCAGCCCATTCATCAAATAGACTCGAAAGAAAATCAAAATACGAAAGCAGGTACGAAAAAATCAACTTACCAACAAATAAGACTGTTCAGTGTCATTGTCGAACAAATGTCACCGCGGATTTGCAATGACACTGCAGCTGTGCAGCCTCTGGTGAAGCTGGCCTGTTCTCTGCTAGCGGATCGATTTTTCGATGACGACAGAGAACAACCGAGGAAGAAGGAAAGAGTGAGAGAGAGAGCCGCAAGAAAGAGTCAAGGACGACCGAGCCGAGTACAGATCGAGATGAAAAGGAAAAAGGTTTACTTTATACTGTGCAGAAACAAAATGAAATTTTCCATTTCTTTAAACTCTGGGGCAAGTAATTGTCACAATACTTAGATACATATCCGCCTTTCTCTTTTCTTTATAAGTCAGTGCTTGTTATACTCCATGCACGTATAATTTAATACTGTCAGGCTTGTTGGCGGGTGAGCTTATAAATGTTCTCTCAGTGCTAAAAATGTTCGAGTCTTTTGCTCTTCGCTTCCTTGCTCTGTCCACCTCCACCCGCATGATGTGTTAGAAAAATCGACGACTAACCATTGTCCAATGAAACAACATCCAGCCTTTTAACATCCTAAGAATTCCTCTTTGGCGATATACCTAAGTACCTGCTTTTGTATTAGGTATATCAACAGTATGCTGAAAGTTCTGAGCCGTTTATTGTTTTTTGGTGGTGTTGCTGCTGCCGTAACAGCTGATATCTGACACTTCCTCCTCTTTGTTTATCACCAAATCACACTTTACGTTCGTCCTCTCTCTTTCTCTTTTCCTCCCTCGTTCGGCGGCGTTAACTGCGCGAGTGCGCGCTTGCGGAAAAATTGCGAGTTGCACGTTGCATTTAGTTAATAAGTTACGCAGGCTGTAGTAACGCCGCATGGTCGATGGCGTTACTGTCAACTAACAAACTCCGAAATGTCGGTGTAGTATGGGAGTCAAAACAAAACAGCAAAAAACATCGAAGTTTGTTGACAATTGTTCCCATTTGTCAGAGTTGCCATCGTGTATGGTGTATCAGCGCCATCTAGCGTTGCGGATTTCGCGGACTAACGCAAACTATTTTCTAGGGGAACCGTCTTGAAAAAGTCCCTATATTCTAGTGATTTCCACCAGAAGTAAGTCACTAGATAGGTATAGATATATATAGTTTAGGTCAAAAATCATAGACGTGAAGGGTCTATTAGTGTGCTTCGATATTACGCAATACAGCTCGAGATTGATGGCCACATGCATACTAAAAATACTAAAATTTGACAAAAAAGGTAACAATTACATAGAGGTATAATATAATTATAATTGTAATTATTATACCTCTATGAACAATTATGTCCCCCACGCGTATCTCGCGTTGGTTGTATTGCGTATATCGTGCACGCAACCACCCCCCCCCAACGATCGTCGGTCGAAATTGCATTTGCATCTAGCGCCATCTAGTGTTACGAACCCTGCTGTATCGACGGTCGACACGAGATAAGAGGGAAACCTGCAGTTCGATTGAGTCAACCAACCGTCGGTACAGCAACGATAATGTCGGCCCTGCTGTATCGACAGTTGACTGGCGCCACACGAGGTCTATTTATAGGCGCACCCACTATATATATCTATACATTTCTAGTGATTTACTTCTGGTGTAAATCACTAGAATCTAGGGACTTTTTCAAGACGGTTCCCCTAGAAAATAGTTTGCGTTAGTCCGCGAAATCCACAACGCTAGATGGCGCTGATGCACTCTAAACTCTGTACGCGATGACAATGAATAAACAAACTGCACTATAAGTACTATGGCTGTATAACTTCAAAGTTTTGCCAATAAAAAATTTTAAAATTGAATTGACAATAGGCAATACCTATCCCCTATTCCACACACCCACGTTTACCAAAATCTCTGGCGTTTACCGGGTTTTTGTAGTTTTTCCCTGTGCAAGCGTATAACTTTGAGGCTGTATTCTATATTCCGCAGCTGCCAGCAGTTGAGGTAGCACTGCATAAACAAAATAAATAAATAACTCTAGCAAATGAATCAGACTGTAGTCTCTGATTTTTCTTTTTATTCATAAATATGAAAATATCAACAGAAAAGTTTATCCATATTATTCGTATGAAATTTCTTATAAACAAAACAAAGTAATAACTCGTTATTACTATTGTTATTTGACTCGTAGTTATTGATCGATTGCTATCCGCAAACTGCATGCATGTACTGCCAGGGATAATTCTTATCATTAATACATAATAGGTACACTTATTTTATACGTCAGACGTCACCTGCCGACGTGTAAAGTTCGTGGCTTGAGCTTTCTTACTTTGAACACCGACAATAGTTTCGTAGTGTTTTTAGTTTAGTTTCTTGAACAAAAAATGTGCAAGAGCTGTTAATACATTTTTTTATATATTATTAATTAATTAATAAACTTCCACACCGGTTGTACTACAATATAAAATTAATAGACGAAAGTTTAATCATATTTGTTCCTGATGTGTAACAGTACACAACAGTTTCCTAACCTGCAACGACAAAAGCTGTGAAAGTCTTTCAAAAGAATTACTTAATTAACTGTGTTGTAACCAATTTCAGAAGATTAAAACATGATACAATGTAACAACAGTCGTCTTATCAACTTGCAGCTCTCAATCATCCTCGAACGATCGACGAACAATCACACATGTTAGAAAATGTTCATGGTGTTTGTGAGCTTGTTGATCGTGCTAAAATGCGCGTCCTTGGCCGGTGGCGTACTCCAAAGGTACGAAAAAAAAGACCTGACAAAGCTACGCGAGGAGACACGTGCTATGTTTGACCACGCGTACTCCAGTTACATTAAGTACGCTTATCCTTACGACGAGCTGCGCTCTCTGAGCTGCGATGGCTTCGATACCTGGGGCAGCTTCTCGCTCACCCTTATCGACGCCCTCGACACGCTGGCTGTGATGGGAAATTTCACAGAGTTCCGCCGAGTCGCCGAGATCATCGCCTCGAGGTCCGACTTTGAGGCCAACATCAACGTATCGGTATTTGAGACCAACATCAGGGTAGTGGGTGGTCTTTTGAGCGCGCACTTGCTGTCGAAAAAAGCTGGGATGCAGCTGGAGCCCGGCTGGCCATGTAATGGGCCTCTGCTAAGATTAGCAGAGGATATTAGCAGAAGACTGATTGTAGCCTTTGACACACCTACCGGGATGCCATATGGCACTGTCAATCTCAAGTATGGAGTTCCACCCGGTGAGACGACCATAACGTGTACAGCAGGTATTGGCACCTTCATCTTGGAGTTTGGCACTTTGTCAAGGTTGACTGGTGATCCTGTATACGAGGAGGTAGCTATGAATGCAATGAAAGCTTTGCACTATTACAAGTCTAATATTGGCTTGGTGGGAAACCACGTGGATGTGATGACTGGACACTGGACCGCTCAGGATTCTGGAATAGGTGCTGGTGTCGATTCCTACTTCGAGTACTTAGCCAAGGGGACTCTGCTCTTTCAAGATCCAGAGTTGGCTGCTATTTTTCACGAGCATAGAGCAGCCATTGAAAAGTACATTAGACGAGAAGACTGGCACCTCTGGGTTTCTATGACAAAAGGACAAGTAACTCTACCGGTGTTTCAATCGTTGGATGCCTATTGGCCTGGCGTGCTCAGTCTTTTTGGTCAAGTTGAAGATGCCATGAAATCATTACATAATTACCATAGAGTATGGAAACAGTTTGGCTTTACCCCAGAGTTTTATAACATTCCACAAGGAGAGGCAGGAACTAACAGAGAAGGCTATCCGCTGAGGCCTGAGTTAATTGAGTCTGTTATGTATTTGTACAGAGCAACTGGTGATCCATATCTGATTCAAGTTGGAGTTGATATTCTAAAAAGTCTGCAGCACAGTGCAAAAACCACGTGTGGCTATGCCACAATAAATGACGTCAGAGATCATCGCAAAGCCGATAGAATGGAATCATTTTTCCTCTCAGAAACAACGAAATATTTGTACTTGCTATTTGATCCTGATAATTTCATTCATAATGCAGGTATGTGGTAATAATTGTTTGAATATTTGTAAACGCGAGCAAAACATATATTTTTCAAATTAATTTTTAGGAGAACATGGTGATGTCATTGAAACGGAATGGGGACAGTGTGTTGTAGATGCTGGTGGTTACATTTTCAATACAGAAGCTCATCCTATCGATCCTGGTGCACTTCATTGTTGTCAGTACCCGCACAACCTGTTTTCTCAAAAAAAAGCCAGCATACGCAAGTTTGCTGCTGTCAAAAATAGAAAAAACCAAAACCCTGCCGATATCAAGTATTTTGAAGATGATGAGAGCAAAAGAGAAGCAAGTAATGATGCTATAAGAATTGAAAAACTTTCAAAAATAAAGAGAATCAGAACGAGTAGTAATTCTGATAACGAAAGCTCTGAAAGTTATACAGAAACCAACAGCACGCAAAAAACTGAAATGGAAGATACAAACAAAGTGAGAGTTACAGCTCCCCCAAGTGGAGCTTACAAATCAGATGACAGTGAAAATTTAGAAACAATTGTAACTGCGTCGCAAGCAACTGCAGACTTCTCAACTCATAATAATTATGGATCTGGTAAAAATGAAAGCATTAACAACGAAGAAACTTTTTCGGAAGAAAAGTTTAACTATGACCCACAGGTCATGCTTGAAAGAATTAGAAAACACAATTACCCTACAAATCTAACAGCAAAAGAAGATTATCTTTTACTAAGCTGTCAGTCACAACCATTTCTTCAACGTTTGGCTATTGTAGGTGAATTCTTTTAACATCTTGTAATTGTATACACTTCAAAGTACAAATGAGTAATTAAGTTCGTCTGTGGGATTTTTCTTAGATTCCAAGTTAAGACTAGTCAGTTGCAATTATTTAATTTATGTGCACTGATGAAACTTTTTTTTTTCGTTCTCACACTAGTTCCCATACTTTTATTCATTTTTAAAGTATAATAATGTCAAATTATATCAACTAAATAATGTTGTATCAGTTTTGCAACATGCATACGACTTGTTGATTCCTAAGTGTGATAGATAAAAAATACCCACAATTTTCAATTTTCTTGTCACCAATGTTTATAGATTCATTTCAACTTTTACTAAAAAAAAAAAAAAAAAAAAAAAGACTATGGATTCCATTTGAATTTTTATAATGATTTATGTAAATATTTATGAACGGAAAAAAAACTTTATCATACGATTGTAAGCACCAAGGGTGCAATATTTTGTCAACGAAAAAGGTATGTGAGAATCATGTGATACGCGCTTTGTGAGCACAGGACGATGAGTAAATTGATAATTTTATCACGAGTGTACATAAAGCTTTCGAGAGCAGCAATTACCTTTAAATAGATAGAGTAAATCTGAATCTTGTTTGAATCCAAAGTGAAAAGAAATATTGTTATGTATATCGAATAAAGAATTATCATTGTTAAATGCCTGTACCTTTTACTTTTTTTATACCGACATTTCATTACCATATTATTCAAAAATGCAATAAATAATCTATGCTGACACTAATATAATTAAATAAATATGGACCATGATAACAAATAATGCATGTATAAAAACAACTCAACCAAAATATAAACATCTCGTGCATTTGTCCATAGTTAGCATAATATGCAACAGCCGTTAATCAACATTTGTAGAAATGCGTTGTACGAGTATATACTTAATATATAAATTACCATCCTGTGAGACATAAAACATTCGCGTACGCGTTGTAACGGTAAAATAAAGGCCTGTAACAGAAAAATAGCTTCGTGAGAAACAAATAGTTGGAAATCCTAATCTTAAGTGCAAGTACTTAAGATAAATCAGGGATGTCTTCTCATCCCCGATAAGAAATTAGAGACAGAGAGGAGGGCGAAGCGAGCCCTCCATATATCGCGTTATCGCTCTCCCATTTCCCCAGGACTTTATCGGGCCCCATCACCTACACCCATATATGCACTTACGTCAGTGTCGGCATATTTTTTTAACCGACACCGGTTACGTATAACTAAAAAAGCGAGCATCAGAGAGCCGTCCGAGATTCAAAAGCGACCGTTTGAGATTGTGTTTTATTCTTCTTCTCTTTCCCTTTTCCATGTAACATATCACTATGTATGGCTTAGGGACACACGTATGTATCCCCGATTCCCCGCCCTCTCTCACACGTTTTTGTGTTTATACCTAAAAGTACCGGCTTTCACTTTGACCATGCCCACTTTTGTCCACAGTCCACGCATCCTTAAGGCCAAAAGGTACAGGATATAGAATAGGATAGGCATGCATACGCACATGAGAGAGCAGAGACGTATAGCAGATTAAGTAGCAGGCATTCGAAACGCGATATTCCTCGGGAGAAGGTCGGCAGTGCAGAAAAAGGGCCCCGCAGTCCGCAACCACCTGTTATGGTGTTGTTCTCTGAACTCAACTAGATTTACTGTATTTATAATTTATGAAACATGAATACTTACTTTTACTGTTGATCGTGAATCTTTTGAGTCAAATCGTGTTTTGTTTCTCTTCCGAGAAACGAGGAAAAGAGGTGGTGCTGCGCACAAGTGATTTTTGCCATACACAGCAAAATGAACAACGAATATTTTCGAAAAAACCATAGATTGGATCCTAAGGGTGAGTAACTATTCTTGTACTGAATTGTTATTTAGATTTCGCACGTGCAATAATGCCCCACAAGTATACTTATAGAATTCTTAGTTGTTTAAAGAATAGCACGTTTTTTTCAAAACGTATGGCCAATATAGTACAGTTCCAGTTGTAGACCTGTATCAGTTGTTAAAGCACTTTCTATAGAAGTATTACATTACGTTTTATGGGTTTTACCTACATATATTTCATTCAATCAACGTTGCTCACCAATGTTTGTAATACCTAAGTAGATCTGTTTTATTGGATTCCAGATTTGCATGCTGAATTGAGAAAAAATGGAACAAGTGATACCTCAGTTTATAGTACTTGTTCCAATGGTGGTAGTAATGATAGCAACAGCAGCAGCTTGAATAAAGATAATGTGAGAGGATGTGTGCAAGCTGTTGGTCAAGCCATGCCAAATGCTAAAGATCCAAATGTTACGTTAAAAGAGTCTTTTTTTGAAAATGATACAAGCTATGCCATCAGTCCTCTTGATCAAAACTTGGATGTACTTTCTGAAAGTGATATTTTCATGGACTGTTTGGATGAAAACACGTTAAACTCTTGTAATATGAATAACATTAATTTGAATGAAAAAAATAGCAAATTTAATTTACATGAAGATCAAAGTACAGAATATATACCGTTTAAACCTACATTATTGCAAAATATATCCAAAACAAACGCCAACAGGTACAAAAATGATTCTGATCAACGTGAGTTTAATGTTGGTTTAGCTAAAAGTAATATTTCATCAAACAAATCATCTAGTATGGAAAAAAGTGAACTAGATGGGCTAAGGACTGTCTTGGATGAATCTACTGTAATTCGCGCTGCTACAACTTCAACTTCTCCCAATAATATTTCTAAAACCCTTGAAAATACTGGGAAGTATTTAGTAGATTTAGCAAATGAAATTAATTCTTACCATCAGAATTCTACAAAGATTTTCTCTGCCAATGAAGCTGATCTTTCAGAAGATGCTTCAGACAAAAAGCAATCAAAATATACAAAAAACAATTCTAGGCTGCAGGATGGTACAAGTCAGTACAATATATGTAGAAGAACCGATGATAACTGCAACCACAATACTACAGAGTCTTTCATTTTTTGGGAAAAACAATGCGAACTTTACGAAAATTCAAGTTTACGGAGCTCTTTGTCAGACTTAAGCACCACCAATGACTACGACGGTGACAACGAACATTCATCAATTTTCAAAAGTCTGGATGATACCTACTTGTCGAATTATTCGCGATACTTAATGGATGAAGAGCGTATTGTAAAAAAACGGTCCATGTACAGAAGCAAGTCATGTGAGAGTTTTTTGAGAGAAGCCAAGCATTTACCTCACGTTTTGTGTGATAAGTTTCTAAAATATTTAGCTACAGAAATAAAAAACATGAGAAAACAAAAAGTTTATTGTACATGTTCCAAGACCTTTGAAAAGCCCCACAACAAAGAGAACATTGAAAAAAGTGTCAAAAACTGTGTAAGGAAGACTACTCTCAAACTTAGAAACTGTGGAAATGCAACAGGTATATCTTTTTTTTCTAATCTTAACTGAATTAAAAGTAAAAATTTTACATACCAAAAATAATCAATTTAAATTTTATTTCACAGACAGACAATTGCTAACTAAGAAATTGTTGTTGGATCCAGCCACAAATGGGGCAACGTTATTGTCTCTAGGTGCATTAAAAAACACCAATAATAATAATGGTACAAGCTTATCTCCAGAGATTGTTAGAAATTCGTCATATAGAAAAGCTACTCTCTCACCAGACTTGTTGAAAGTACCATCTGATCTCAATAATGTACAAAGATTAAATTCAAGATCTCCCAATAAAAGTAGTATAACGCCAACACATAAGCACAAGCTGGTTTGGCAAAAAGAAATCGTTTCTCCTGTCGGTGAGTATATAAAAGGCAGAAATCCTTTTAAAAACTCGCCAAACAAAAAACATCTGTAATAGTCATCAAATGAACTATTAAAAAGTATTAATAAGTGATAAGAGTGCAAGTCACTTTTTGTTTCATTTTTCGTTTTTATTAATAAATTTTATAAACAAAAGATACATTTAATTCAAATGTTTATCACGCGCCATGTGCAGGTTGTATGATAATTAATGTTTTTATAATGCTAATAAAATTTAACATCACAAATATTTAGAATGTAAGAAATTTTAATGATGGATTGTAAATGTACATACATGAAAATAAGAAATTAAGTTTACTTATCTGATTAAACTTTGAAGAAGAAAAAATTAAATAAAACCATTCAACTAAACTTGATGCTTGACCGACATTGTAAATTCAACCTCATAACTGTCCTTTATTTTGTTCCAATTGCAACTGCATACTGTATCTTTGAAGCTCTTCCTCCATTTGCTTGATTCGTTCTATATTTTGTTCTTGGCTAATTTGCTCCATGATTTCATGGTTATACGTTGAATGTAGCAATAAAGCAAGCACACCAGCTCTAGCAGCCATATTTGTTCTTATTTGTCTTTCCTGCTCGACTAGTTCGTCAACTTTTATCCACTGCCTCACACGCTCCATATCAATTTCCGCTCTGCTTAGCTTTTCCCAAACATAGTGTTTCACACAGCTCTTTTTAGGAGCCCTGCAAAATTCACCAGTCGCATCAAAGACGTTTGTTACAAGTGGGCAGCCACAAACTTCTGTGTCGCTGATTTTCGGATCTTTACAGTGTTCTGGACAGAGAACTCGCAATCTTTTACAATACGTGTGATTGATTGGGTTGAAATAATCACAAAACATGACCTGGCCCTCGATTCGGGTTTTGAATATGGACCCAAATGACGCTTGAGACTCGTACTGAAAGAAAATACGTTTGTTAATAAACTTGGGTTACATGTTTAATAATAGTGTGAGATGGAGAAGATAAAAAGTAAATTGATAAAATGTTCGAAGTTAAAAAAAAATGCTAAATTACCTTATTGAAACACTTTTCCATATGCTTGATTGCAGTTTTGGAACTAATTTCATGGCCGCAAGTAATACAGTACATGCTCATCTCATTATCGTCGTTATCGTCAACTTCAGCCTTAGACTCTACAGCAGCATGCTTAGCACGTTCTACAATCTTATCCAGCTCGGAATGTCTCTTATCCAACTCCTGGAGAATTCTCTTTACATCCTGTTGCTGCCTTCTAACGTTATCCAAAGCTATTTTGTTATTTTGCTCAGCGATACAAGGCGTAAGTGCCCACTCTTGCAGTCTCTGAGGGAGCACTTGATAAATTCTACTGGTAGCTAATTTTATGCCACACTCTTCCGAGCAGTATTTGCTTCCAGGTCTAGACTGTTTGGTGCATGACGGCCCATAACAGTGCCTCGGAGGTTCAAGATAGTCTAGTCTCTCACTAGAGTCTCCTCTTCTTTTTTTGTTCAACTTTGTGTTGCGATTTAAACTTTTGGAAGGTTTAAGCGGATCTCCAAGTACTCTACATGTTCTCAGATCGCATCTTAATTTCAAACGAACTGATGGACCATGCTTCTTAAGATGCCTGTAAACACCAATGTTTAAATCACTGATTTTTTTGGATTTTATGTTTTAAACGTTTATGATTACATATTTTTGTAACACAGTTTAAAAATGTTACCTGCAAGCATCACATCTTCCACAATTATCCGTTCTCACACAGCCAGAGCAATCTCCGCATTTTTTTGGCGACTTTTTAGTACCCGATAGATCCCAATGACTGTCATAATCATACTTGAAAGACTTTTCTTTTTCCTTGTTTTTTTTGTGTTTCCTGTCCTCCTGATCAGTTTTTTCTGTTCTCTCGGTTTTTTTAACTTTATATCTGGTTACTAAAGTGGGATCCTCTTCTCTACATCTCTAGGAAAAAAAATTACATAGGTACATCAAAATTATTTAATCCAATGACTTTATCCAAAAAAATATCTTACAACACAGAAGAACTGTTTGATGTGTTTGGCTTCTTTTTCCGTGATATTTATACAATCACCATGGTACCACTCCTCGCAAGCATCACAGCCACTAGTAAACAAATGTAACTAAATAAAAGTAATTTCATTACACATCAAGCGATTTTAAAGTAAAAAAGTTACATCATAAACCGCGAGCTGTCAGAGCTTCGGCAGATACAGTATGCCTGTCCATCTTGTTTTAATAGAGTTGCTATTTTACTCTTCCTCTCTGGCAACATGAACTGCTTTGCAATCTCCTCTTTCTAAAAAAAAAAAAAAGAAAAAAAAAATGTTTTGTAAACAGTTGTAGTTGAACAATTTGTTTTGTAACGAATGCGATGCGATCATTATAGCAGAAACGAAACATAACCAAAACTTCTTCACAGCTTTGGGTAGTAAATAAGTTTAAATTATATTTTTTGCGTGTATTCAAAGTGTTGAGAGGCAAAAAATTAGTTATTTGAAGTGTAAGATTACTGATAACTGCAATAAATTACCGATAATCCATGACTCTTGTCACTCATTTCCAGCAGTTCCCGAAACAACAACAGTCGTCTTAGTTATAAGTAAATTATAATAATATATGGATATTACTTCTTGTATTTTTTTATGGACATCACAACTGTAGATAGTGCCTTTTCTCTTTTTTCCTACAGTTCTATAGCTATGATAGTATTGTTATTAATGATTTTATTGGTCTTTAATGTATAACTGCGTAAGTTACACAGCCAGTATTACTGTACTGAAAAAAATCAAGCAGCCATATATATACTTATACGGACGTTTTTTGCTTCAGGTCACGAGGTCACGAAGAAAATTACAACTCAGAGTTTGCAATTTAAAATGACATCGAGAAATCTGAGTTGAACTTTTTTTCGTCCGGACTGTCGAATACAGCCCATATTTTCGGCGGATGAAAAAAAGCACAACTCAGATTTCTCCACGTCATTTTAAAGGGCGATATCTGGGTTGTGCTTTTCTTCGTCAACGAAAATACAAAAACGTCAGTAGGGTCTATGAGCGACGAGAAAAATCGTACGCTAGATGGCGCTGATTCCCAGTTAACTGACTATAGTAATAATATTAATATATAATTGTGGACTGGCTGTACGTATTTATGCCAAAAAATAACTTAAAAAATAATTGATGCGAGACCCCTCCTTAACATATTTCACCAGTATAAATTTATACTTGTTTGTTAAACAATAATTCACAGTTTTTTTCACATTATTGTGTACTATGACCTCAAATAGGTATACGAACACTGATATACAGTTGAACAAAAGGCAACGACATATGTATTGATGCGGCTTAAATAAATAACTTGTATAGGCTATAAACAAATGAGTAACAGTGCAGTCTACAGGTGTGATGATTACTATACGAGGGAAAAAGTCATGTCAAGTCAGTCCGAGCTACTTATGGAGGCCAAGCTTGATGTTAACTATGCAAACTCAAACAAAAGACGTTTTTTCACTTATTTTTTTTTACTTTTAATTTGTTTCTTACCTAACAAACTGAGTTATTAAGCAAAGGTGCATTCGTACTAGCTGATGCATAACAAATAATATTTTAAGACTCACACACACACACGACACAGAGTCGAAAAATGTTTCGGCAAAAAGTTGTTGATCTCGATGAAATATATTATTGTACTGTGAATTTTTTTTCTTTATAGTCAAATAATTTGTTACAAAACGCGATATTTTTTCCTTGATCTCGACAAGGTTGAAAATGCAATTAATACGACCTCGTAATAGTATAAAAATCATATATATATTATTATTTTTTTTTTTTCATTCTTTGAGTGAAAATTTGTGATGACACATTGCCAAAATTGAAGGCAGCACCAAACTCGTACGCAGCTAATTACATGCTATACTTTTTCTTAAAGTCTATTCTGTACGAGTACCATTTTTAAAACAACAGGCATGTACTGTTGAAAAATAATTTAGAATTAAAAAAAGAAAATTTTTTTAATTTATTGTACGAATAATATATATAAAAACGAATTGTCGTTCGAGCTATTCGATGCTCCTAACGGCTAAATTATCATTATCGATTATCTTGATTTTTATCATTATATCGTCAGTATCATTGTTAATTATAGATGGGGCAATAAGAAATACATACATCCACCACCACCTGAAGCAGTTGCAACACTAAAAAGATTTAAATAAACCGTATATACCACACATGGTACATATGTACTTATAATATGTTATCTCGTAGACATGTACTCTATTATTATTCATATGTATAAAAAATTAATCGATTACATTCACCAAAATTATCGTATAGTACTTTCTAAGTGTATATACCTAGAAGTACAAGTCCGAAAGGCGATAGGAATTTAATCTTTATTAACTTTTTTTTATAATATATTTCTTCATACGCGCGTTTTTATCATATCAACTTTGTGTAACATTTTTCGGCCAACTTTGTATGAAAAAACTACTGTTAATTTTTTTGTTATCTCTCCTTGAACACACCCATACATCACAGTACACCCGCACATGTACACACCGTTAAAAATTAATCTCATATACAATAAAACGCCAAGTTCAATCAGTATAGTTTTATCGCCCGCTGGTTTTTCTATCCGTTCCTTTGTAAAACAAACGCAAGTGCAGAAGTCGCGTTTTTCTTTTTTACTACGGTCAATACTTTTAAATTTTATTGGAGCAAAAGTTATTCTGGAATATGTACGTGTAAATAAGTTATAAAAATTTACACTCATTCAAACGATTTTCGGATTGTTGTTACGAAAATTTTGAGGGTTGAAAATTATAAGAAAATATGGATAAATTGAAACTGGTGCCCTTCGAGGAAGAGTTGAAAAAAAATTCAGAATTACGGGAAGATCACATACAGGTAAAACAATATCTTATATCGTAGGAGTAAAAAAAAAAAAAAAAGGAAGCTTCAAAAATATGTTGGAATGAAGAGCACTTGATTAGTATTCACCCTAATATTTCAGGTACTGAGAGAATGGCACAAAAAGCAGCCGCACCTGCCACCCATCACAGACAGCGAACTGGCCTTGTTCCTCCACAGCAATGAATACCACATTGACCCAACAAAGAGCACGATTGAACATTTTTATACTTCGAGAACATACTTGACCGAAGTTTTCTCAGGCAGGGACATTGAAAAAGACGATAACTTGAAGCAGATAAAAAATACAGTGTAAGTTCATTTCATACAACAGTCATTAAAAAAAATAACAGAAAACGAAACAATGCGGTGAATTTCGGCAAAAATTTAGGCAAAAATCGAGCCCCAGTTTTTCCTTCTATACTGTGGGAATTTTACCCTTTTTATGCTTTTTTTCTCGTTTTTTTTTTTTTCAGGTGACGATGTAAGTACGTTTTTTTTTTTCGAGAAAGTTTTAATTTTATAATATTTTAAATATCATTGATACATTAATAACTCGATCTAAATATTTTAAACAGCAACATTTTCAGCGCTTTAGTTTGTAACATTTCAGTGCTTTTTTTATCTTTTATAAACGTAGTTAGAAAATAATATTTGAATACCTGTGGCTCGAGCAGTTCAAGGCACGATATAACTTGAGCTTTTTCGACTCAAAATTGTTGGATTTTGATAACAAAGTAAATAATTTTTAGCAACAGACGAGATGTTCTAATTTTCGACCATAACCAACTATGTACACTACAGATTAAAAAAAAAAAAAAAATCACTACTGGACAAGTTACAGAGATTATCGTGCATTTATGCTTCGCTTCGTACTTTGCCATTTACGGATAAGATAAATTATCGCATCAAGTTAGTGTACATGTACATCACCCAAAGCTATATTCATATCTGCCAATTTATTAATATACGTATGCAATGTAGTATTTGTAATACAATTACAAAAAACTTGGTGTTAATTAACGCATTAAATTTTGAAACGTTCCAATTTTTATATATATATATTATAAAGCCCGCCTGATGATTGTGCATTAAGTGATTGTAATATTTGGTGTAAAACATTATTCTATACGAAAACTAAATTATTTCACGTCTAAATTATTTCAAACAAGTACTTTTAATAACTAAATGAAGCATATTACTTTGTAAATAAATTAAACCATGAGATGGAAACAACATGGCATTTTTTAACGCTCTACAACCGAATATTTCTTAATGTACTTGAGAAAGATAAAAAAAAATATCTCCGGATTATCTAACGTGCAACATTTTATCGACAATATACAATTCCTTGCAACAAAGTTCTAACGTATAATGGGGTCAACTGGTCGAACGCTCGGACGCTCGAATTGGGTCATCTCCGGTTTAAAAAATACACCCCACGTAAATATGACCACTGATTTTTTAACGCAATATTACATGAAAAAAAAAAAAATTCAACAGATTGTGCTTCCCGCTGCCCCAGTTGTCTCCCGACGGCTACGGCATCATCTACGGCGCGCTACAGGACTTTGATCCCTCGCACTACAACTACACCAGAGCCGTGAAACTCCTCTCCATGACCTTGGACCTGTACATGTACCAACGCGGCACGATGAAGGGCCTCGTGATCATATTCGACCTCAAGGGCGTGGCACTCGGACACGCCAATCAGATAAACCTCGGCACGTTCAAGCGGTTCAACGAATACGTCCAGGCCGCCCTGCCGGTCAGGTTCAAGGGGATGCACCTCATCAACTCCAACAGCGCCATGGACGTCATAATGAGCATGGCCAAGCCTTTCGTCAAAAAGGAAGTGCTCGACATGGTAATTACCACGAGTTTCTGTACATTTTACCTCCATCTAACTTTTTGGCTACATGTGTATTATCTCCGCAGATGCACTTGCACCCCAAGCCCGAGACCTTGGAGAATTTCAACATCAGCCTGGACCTGCTGCCGAACGAGTGCGGGGGCAAGGCTGGAGCGCAAAAGGACCTATTTGCCAAGGAGTTGAAGAAACTGGAAGAGCACCGCGAATGGTTCCTGCACGAAGAGAAAAATCAACGGGTCGACGAGGCCAAGCGCGCGAACGGACCGGAGCGCCTTACCGATCGTTCGAGTCTCAAGGGTAGTTTCAAGAAACTCGAGCTCGACTGAAACGCCTCTCTGACAACAATTGTTTTCCCTTTTTTTTCCCTCTGCTTGCAATGAGTATATCATTAAACGATTATGCGCACACAACGACTGCCCCAATTTGTTAACCGATCCATTCTCATCAACAGAATATCAACTCGAAATGGATATTTTATTTGTTTCGAGTACTACAGTACAATTACAGTATGATGTATAATCTGTCAGCATGTTCGTGTTGAAAGATAGAAAAAGAAAAAAAAAAAAATCGGTCACAAGGCCTTGCCTGAAACCATGTATTAGGGGAAATAAGAGCCGAAGCGGTGCATGTAATTAACCGGCACCCTAAGGCACCCGAAATCTATTGCAAAAGTCTCGTTTGCTGTTTCATACAATGTGGAGAGAGAGAAAAATAATATTTATCCTTAGTCACCGCTTGACACGGGCAAACATCGTTTCGACGCGTCATCAGGAACAAAAGACGCCTTCCGCAAATCATGGCTGTTATTACCGATCTCTCTAACGTATTTCACCGCGACGCGGATGCGTACGAGGCATATTACAACGTAACGTTAGGCGGCGCGTTTGCGTGACCTGCAAAGGTAATAACAGTCACGCACATCAGTACTTAATCATTAAACGATCATCGTCAAGTCTACGTGCACACCAGCTCTACCGGTCACATCCAACTAGTTGTTCCGTCGCGTGTGTCGGGCAGTGCGATCACGTCGAGTCGCGGTATTAGCGGAAAAAAAAAAAAAATCATTTTTAGTTGATCATGTCGGCTTCGCTTTTCGTTCCCTACGAGGAGGAGTTGAAAAAAAACCCCGAACTCAAGGAGTCGGACGTCCAAGCACTGAGGGATTGGTGCGCCAAACAGCCGCACCTGCCGAACATCACCGACACCGAGCTGGCCTTGTTCCTCCACAGCAACTATTACCGACTCGAGCCGACGAAAAGCACCATCGATGCCTTTTACACGGTTCGCACCCACGTGCCCGAGTTCTTTGCCAATCGAGACCCGCTCAGCGTCAAGGAGTTGCGCCAGGCTTTCAATGTCTCGTAAGTGTCGATCGGTTGCTTGCATTGTCTTGCTTTCATCGTGTTACACAGATAACGACCGATTCGGCAATTACCGATATATTTTGTCGCGGTCAGAAAAATGTTGAGCATAAAATACGAGTGGCCTTTTTGCTGCTGTGTACATACTAAGTTAACAACAAATTAGGCCACTCGTAGAAATGATGATCGTCACATATACAATATAACATGTACGCAAGTATGTACGAGACAAAGAGAAGGAAAAGCATAAATCCCAATGTAATGGATTGCAGAACCGTGATGCCGTTCGAGAGGACGACAAAGGAGGGCTACTCGGTGATATTCGCGAAGCTGATAGACTTTGATCCGTCCAAGTACGTGTACAACGACAACATGAAGTTTTTCAGTATGAGCATAGATCTGTGGATGTACAGCCACGGGACCATCAAGGGCCACATAATACTCGTCGACACGAGTAACGTGGCCTTCGGTCACGCGGCACGCATCAATCCACTGGGCCTGAAAAAGTTTCTCTACTATCTCCAAGAGGCATTGCCCGTCAGGCTCAAGGGCCTCCACTTTATGAACACCAACGCTGCCATGGACGTCATCCTCAACATGATGAAGCCCTTCATGAAGAAGGAACTTACGGAAATGGTGGATAACACTATACCTCCTCTATCTCCTTTTTTATTTGAATATTTAAGATAAAGACGAAAAACGAGAGCTTTTTTTGGTATAGTTACATCTGCACTCGTCGTTGGAGAGCCTCGACAAATTCATACCGATCGAGTTTCTTCCGAACGAGTTGGGCGGCAAAGCTGGGCCGCTGATGGATTTGCACAGAGCGCAGGTGAAGAGGATCGAGGAGCATCGGGATTGGTTCGTCGAGGAGGAGTCCCAGGCGAGGGTCGACGAGAGCAAAAGGCCCGGCAAGGGTAAAAACGCTACCGATCTTTTTGGGGTCGAGGGTAGCTTCAAGAAACTCGACATTGATTGATTTGTCTCTGTTTTGTTTTTAATTATTGTTTCGGACATTGTTACGTTTATTCCTTTGTATACGCGGTGTTATTTTGAAATGTATCGGAAACCGATTTTTGGCTCTTGTATTTTTTGGATTACGAAATTAAATGATGCTTTGAAATAAAGTGATTTGGAAAAGTCAGAGGAAAAAGCTGTACTTTGCACATACTTGATTTTTATTGTTTTCTTTAAAAAAAAAAAATGCACTCCACTTTTTGCACAACGTACATTACATTTATTTATCGTTACACGCAGGCTATAGAGAGTTCCTTCTATGTCTTATAGATTTTTCTTCACCGAACCATTTCGTCGATGAACAGTTGTTTGTCCCAAATTTCCTTGAACCCATTGATAGTCACACAAAATACATTCACGCAAAATAATCGCAAAACAATCAATTATACTCTCTAAGGAGAAAAACCCCGTTTGTTTTTGTTCTTTTGTAAATGTGGACACGCCTCTCGAGGCAAAGGAATTATAGTATTTAAAAAATCAAGCAAGAAACTCATAAATATTAAACCGTCGTTGTTGAGCGTGTTGTCATCGAGCGCACCTTCGGACCCAAACCACTTTCACCAGCAACGTGCGGCGCTCTGTCACGAAAAACACTTCTCTCTCCTCGGCTTCTTCAGTGTATACAAGCAGGGGCCTCTTGCTGGAGGTAGATTATAATACATCCACGCGTGCGAAACTCTCGATTTAACGGTGCAACGATAAATGTTTCAACAATGATGGTCTACATGGTAAGTACAAGTATCAGTTTTTTAGTGATTAACAATAATATGTTTTACAGTGCTTTTTTAACGCCATAGTAGAGATACGGAAATTGTGTCAATCGGTTTGGAAGAAAAAAAAAAGCGCGCAGGTAGGGTAGATGTACACAGGCACACAATCGCTGCCTGAAAAGTGAAAGCAAATGGAGAATTCAGCGATTATGTATTATTATGTGCCTACGATCGAGGACTTTTTTTTTTATCTCCTCAAAAACCTCGATTGATTTTGATTCGGCGATACTTGTAACGTTACAAATGAAAAAATTAATAAAAGAAAAAGATGAGAATCGGTAGAAATGGAAAGAATTGAAAAACTTAGTGCAAGCCCCCCCCCCCCACGTTTGTTACTCTTTCGAAGACTAAAAGTTCTCTTGCACGCAGATTTTTCTAGTTGGCCTAGCGAGCGTGTGCGGGGCTGCCGACGAGCTTTTACCACCTGCAGTGAATGACGTTACGACCCAAGGGCCACCGAACCCCTACAGCTTCCAGTACAAGGCCGGCCGTTACCCCGGGCACGTCGACCGCGTCCAGAGTGAGATCGGCGACGGCACTGGCCGCGTCAGAGGTAAAACAACTATCGCCGAGCGTTGATTTGCTATTTATTTATAGTTAACTCGCAATGGGTCGAGCTGTTGATTGAAACACGAAATTTGTGGCCAACAGGATCGTACTCGTTCATCGATCCGAAATTGAAGGTGCGAACCGTTGAGTACACGGCGGACGAGAACGGGTTCCACCCGGCCTTGATAAACTACGATGACGTGCTGAATTACCAGCCGAAGGACTCCGAGGCCGTGAGGCGAGCTAAGGAGCGGCACAGTGTGCTCTATCAAAAAATCGCCGCCTCGAGGTCCCAAGGTGCTCCAGTCGCGGAGTTGCCCAAGGTACGGGGAAATCGGTATGGCCGGGTCGTCTCGGGTGATCATGATTTACCCTGGACTATGAATTTGTTGGCAGGACTCGGCGAGCGTGGCCAGAGCCAAGGACCGGCACAACAGCTTGTACCGGAAAATCGCGGCCGAGCACGCGGCCATAGCGAGCGAGCGCGAGGCACAGAGACGAGCTTTCGAGGCGACTTCGGTGGCTAATGAAGTCAGCGAGCCGGAGGCGTACCTTCATTGACGTGTTGCTTGCTTCATCGTTGAACAATGTTTCTGCTGTTTTTTCTCTTCTTTTCATCGTTACCGATTGAAAAAAGTGACGAGAGTTCTTACTGTGCCAAGTTTACTTTATTCTTTTTGGTCTCGAAAGTATATAAATTGCCTTTTTATTATAAGATATGCATTGTAAATTCGTTGAATCGTATGTTTGTTTTGTTTTTTCCGGTATAGCAGATGACAAATTTGAATACTACAGATATTTTTCGTTGCTACGACATCTACATATTTTAGCAGAGTTCTTAGAACGGAATTTTTTTTTTTTCTTTTCTTATGAATACACCATTACAAACAATCATAACATTCATAAAAATCTTCTTAATTTAGTATAGGAAACCGAAAGCAACGACTTATTTTATGTACACATTTTTAATAATTTAACTAGAATCGTGTGAGAAACAATTACTTCTTATAATTGTATATTATTAAATATTTTTGATCAAAGAGTTTAATTGTTTTTAAAACCATACCTCCGGTTAACTCGTTAAAAACTAAAAAGTATATTTCACGTTACCTAATTCCTTACAGATTAAAACTGTCCAACACAAGCACGTAACTGATAACTCATGCCACAACGTTGATACATTTCTCTTGTGAGAAAAATAAAACGAGTTTTTAATCAACACTGCCGGATATGTGGGATTACGATTACTTTTTCAACAAGTTTCTTATGTCTTTGTTCTGCCTCTGGATAGTGATATCGGCTCTCTCAGCTTTGTCGGTGATATTGTCGATCAGATCGTTTTGTGTATTAATCTCCTCTGACAAGCCAATAGCCAGATTCTTCAAAGTAGCGATCGAGCCGCTCATTTCATCTAAATTCTGTTCCAGCACAGCAGCCGCATTTCTCAAGTGAGTTTGTTGGAAGTTATCCATCTCCTCTTCTTCTGTTAGGCCACGTACACGCAGAGAAGGATGTTCAGAGCTGCGTCTCGTACTTTGGGCAGAACTGTTTAATCTTTCAGCCAATATACTTTCCGAGGTCGGAGACAGCGGGGACGTCGGACTCCTCAACCCGGAAGCGCTCGAGCCATTAGGTAATTCCATCGACTTGCTGCCACTGAAGTAATTTTTTAGACCGCCAAAGACACTCTTTATACCTTGAATGTGTTTTTGGCTGAAGCGCAGCGTGCTGTTTATGTCGTCGAGACGTCGATCGGTTCGTTCCAGTTGCTCTCGCTGTTTTATCAGTTCCTGCACAAAAATTATTTTTCAAAACTATTATTTTTCACTTTCAAAATTTGTATGAAAAATCCGAGTAATATTTATTTAAAGTGCATTATTACAAGTGAATTGTACTCGAACTGAATTTCTTTGACCTTGCATGCAGAACACATCTGTTTAACTTATCTTGTATAGATAAAAACTCTGGCAAATAACAAATACCTCAGCAGTAGCAATGCCAATGTGTTCCGTGTCCAACAAAGTTTTCAAAGAACGTTCCGAGGATTGAATGGTTCTTTCTTCAATCATTTTCCGCCTTTCAATGAGTTCCTGCTGTTTCCTCTGCAATTCATCATTGTAGTTTTGATAATGATTGCCGACTCCATAGTTGGATGATGTTGGATACCTTGGTGGTGCACTTCTTAGAAAGGTTTCGTCATCCACATCATCCTCCAAAGAGAAGAACGGGGTCTTTGGGTCCCGCAGATAATTATTAGCCATTATAGATCTAAAAAGTAAACAAGACAAAGAAATGAAATGATTGTCGGATGACACACTATTACGTTTAACAAAGAGTATAGTAAAAGGCAGACGTAAACCGTGCGTATGATCTACACATCTGGATTAAATGAAAAGCTAGGTTTGTTTGAGTATACTTTATAAAGTACCAAAAGAACGATAGATCTTTGTCATAGCATACATTGTTTTCATTCCTTGAAGCACAAACAAGTATCAATTTCATGCTAATGTTAAACAACCCCCAAAACCCTCGATAGTAACACTGGAACGACAAAGTGCAACAAATTCTCTTGATTGGCTGAGTTGAGTAAAACACAATGTGCCCTTTATTGATATGAAAATTGTTTGACTCACCCAAGATAAAATCGTTCATTAACGCTGGATGCTGCAAGTGCACGACAGCTTTGCGACACTATACGTTTCACTGCACAACTATTTCGCAAATGACTGTGCACCAAAAGTAATAAACATCAAACGTTGAAAAACAGCTGTAGGAAAGTCTTGTAAAAAGTTGAAAACCAACTTATTCATGTAGCGATCGAACAAGTTTCTCCCTTTGACGTATATATAACGCAATAATATTAGGCGTCAGCGTCAGACTGACTCACTCACATCAACAGAGGCAGACGACGAAACGGAAACAACACATGTTTTCGATACATCGAGACATATTTATATCGATGCTATCGTTAAAAATCGATATCAACCGCGTTTCGATACTTCAAATACAATCGATTCTTTGACACTCAGTTCTTTTTTTGCGCGCAACTAAACAATTTTTTTTTTCTATTCAATAATCAATACTTACGTACCTTGGCTGTTACGGAGTATTGTCGAGAATGTTAGATGTACGGGTAATATAATGATATCTTACCACGAACGTAATTCCTGTAGGCTAATTCAGAAGAATGAAAAAAATAAATGATACAGACATTTAATCGGTAAAACAGATTTATTGTATATTATATAAATCCAAGGAAAATTTCATTATCATTTCACAGATTTGTTACGAGTCAACAGCATTTTGAATAATTTCCACAAATATATGGAGCTTTTAATGAAACGGGCGATCAAATCGTTACATCATTGAAAAAAATGTATAATGCCCAAGCTATTAATGTTCTGTCATTTTAAAAGATTATATAAATTAAACTTTGGTTGTCTGTTGGTCTACATCTACATTGTACAATATACTATAATTTAAGAATTGTACAACTATATACATCATCATGGTTTCCCCTGAAGAGTTGAAAGTAAAATATTAGAATTACAAAGATACCTACATACATCATATATTTTTTTAACGAAAACTCTTTTTTTTTCCCCTAGCTTTTTCATTTCAGTGATACAAGGAGGTGAACGAGGGTAGTTGCTACATAGGTGGTGATACTTTATTCGAAGTATCCCAGCATAAATTACTTTTATTTTTACACATGAGCAATTTACAACCATCGCCTCCTGTACCTATATACAGTTAAGGTGTATATATTTTTTTAAACTATTTTATCGAAATAATTTTTTTTTTTTTTAGTATTATTATTAATACATATTTCACAGCACGGCAAAGTGAATGTGATACCCTCAGTGAAAACCGTTGCTCAGAGCACCAGCTCACCACTGTCTCATCCTCACGCGTTGTTTGAACAAAAATTATCTCGTTCGACTCGATACATCGGTATATTACAATAAATTACATTGTTTTTACGCGCCCAATGAGTTTGTTTGCCAACAAAAAACACCTTGGCAGGTAATTAGCTCTCTTTTTCTGTACTTTTTTTTTTTTTTTTTCTTCTTTTTTTTGTGAAAATACTGTTTATTTCGTCTTGAAGTGCTTTCCAGGTTTGCCTCGTCGTCCCTTGTGATCGCCACCCAAATCCGTGAAATAGCTTACGGTGCACTTGGCGCGGGGCCGTTCGACGGGTGCGTTAAGTGCCGTCGTCCAAATCATCGAGGCAACGATGCCCAGTGCCCGCGACATACACAGCAGCAATTGGTTGTAGTTCATGTCTCGCAAGCCGTAAAACTGGGGCGAAAAAAATGTTGGTCATCGTTATCGAGTGCCATTTGGGTTATTTGTTTGCGAGGGATAATAACATTTACCTGAAAGAGCGGAGCAGCTATGGCGTTTTGCTCCGCGACCATCGACTGGTTCCTAGCTTCTTTTATTTGCTTCGTGTAGACTTTCGATATTTGCTGCGACAGCTGTTGACAATAATTATAATACCGAGTATTTATCAAAATAATGGTTTAAAACGTCCTTAATTGGAAGTACAAGCATAAATACATTTTGTCAGTCTTGAAACATTATATTAAGATTTTGTTTTTTTTGTTTTTCAGTTTGATGCTTATAAGGTTGCTTCTGGATGATTTATTTAAATCTAAGTTTCATTACAATTTAATTAGGAATTAAAATTCATTTTTTTTTTCTTCATCAAAACACGATTAATTAAATGGAGTAATAAATGTTATTAAACCGAATAAGTGAAGTTAAAAACAAAAGTGAATTTAATTATTAAATTTAATAACAATCAATTATTATTTTATTAAAATTTTTATTGAAAAAAAAAGTTAAATTGAAAATTAAATTTTAATCCTAACTGTTTGATCGAGAAATTTAATATTCAATGACCTCGAGTACACCGGAATAACGATTAATCGATAATTTATGACCATCTCTATTTGGCTGAATACTTTTTTTCGAAACAACCAATGCCATACACGTGGACAGCGCAAAAGCATTTTTGAAGCTGTGACAGGATCTGCATGAATGTTTTCCTTCAAAAATTGTTCGTTTAGATGGAGCTGGTGGAATATTTGATTAAAAATAAATTTGGCTTTCTCTTAAACGCGTGTACTTTGCAATGGATCGAGCATGCAAATTTCAGCCGTAAAAAATGTACCCTTTCGAAAAATTCGGAGGGAGGAAAAAGAAATGGTAGTCAGCAGTGAATACCTTGATTTCCGGGTCATTTGGCACGTTGCTCCTAACGAACTCCTGTAAGACCTTGTAACGGGTGTCTTCGAATTGGGAGCTCTTGTGCCCCGTAAACTCGAATCTCTTATCCACGAGGATTTTCACGAAATTTCGCAAAATCTCGTTCTTTGGCTCACGACCAACGGCGTTTTGAAATTGCACCAGAAAATCCATGTACTGAAATGAAAAAAAAAAAAAAAAAAAAAAAAAAAAAAAAAAAAAAAAGATCAAGAGAAGATCGTTACATTGACGAATTTCCACGTGTACTTTGCTACATTCCAAGTAAATGGAATGGGTGAAAAATGAATTTCCAATAGCACAACTGCGTCGTACGTTAATTTGTAAGCCCGAAATTATTTGACAACCAGAAATAAAGCAAAAATTTATCACACCCCGCACAAGTAGGGCGTTTCTCGACGCGCAACAAATGAGCCGCTATTTTGTCCATACCCTTACATACATTCGCAAACCAACGAGGAAGGGTGTACCGTAGTTACCACCGTTGGATGCAACGGTCATTGTTTATAGCTCTAATTTTAAGCCGCAAATCGGTAACATGTGCACACACATGTATACACAAACAGTGTAACAAAGAGCATGTACGAGGTGCGCGTAGGCATGTAGAATGATCTGCTTATATTATATAGGAGTACCTGACAAAGAGTGCCGCTGGTGGGCTCGTTGGCGTAGGCGAGAACACCCGCGGCCAAAGCTCTGCTGGCGTCGTACTGGCTCGTCCCCATGATTTGCGCCACGTGAGCTCCCGGTATTCCACCCTCGTCGTCACTGTCGCACAAATAATTGAATATATGTATAGGTACGCATACATATGTATGCATGTACAGGTATGAGTATATATACATACGCGTGTACGTACACCCAGTATGTGTATGTACTTATGTATATGTATGTAGGTGTATGCATCGCCGAGACGCCTCGAATGAATAAACATGGGCATAGAATTGTGCCCGTACGTGCTGAATTGGGGCGTAGGGAAAACGTATAATTTGTTTCGGGTATTGTGTTGATGCTTCTACGTGCGGTGATGTTGGCACGAATTTTAGAAAAATAATTTTTTTTTGT
Organism: Copidosoma floridanum; assembly: GCF_036245765.1. Taxonomy (NCBI): domain Eukaryota; kingdom Metazoa; phylum Arthropoda; class Insecta; order Hymenoptera; family Encyrtidae; genus Copidosoma; species Copidosoma floridanum. The sequence goes on along the minus strand of NW_028321907.1, from coordinate 8,644,701 downwards.
TTTCCTAAACTTGTTATAATTGGGTGATAGTATTCGTATCTGTCAAGAATTACGTTTGTGTTTTTATTTTTCAAAAGCTTTGATGTTTCGAGATTTGGTTTGAATTGATATTCAAAGCCTTTCATCCAAATATGAAGCATACGTAGAAACACAAAACAGGGCTCAAATCAATCGAAAACTTCAGAAAGGGTCTACAGTTGGTTTTAGATTTTGCTGGCATGGAGCAACATCTTGTCTTGGACCGAATTATTCAACATGAAGTTTGCTCACTTTATGAAAAAAAAAAAAAAAAAAAAAAAAACCTGTGAGTTGTATCTCTCTGTTGTTCATGGTTCCACGCAATCGTAAAATGTACTTGTACGTAAAATTTTTTCTGGAAAAAGAAAAAAGGGCAGCATCATCGGCACGAAACTTACGCATTGACGGAGACGTAGAGCCGCAAAAAGTCCCCGAGGCCCTGCCTCTGGGCCTCGGAGAAGCTATCGTCGACATTGTGCAGACAGTCGAGGAAAAAGTCGATCCAGTCGGCCTTCTCCAGCACCAAGCTGGACCTGCGCGTCTCGGTGGCACTGACCAGCGCGACGATGGCCGGCAACGAGGCCAGCAGTTCCATACTGTCCTCGTAAATGTGCTGCGAACCGGAGAGAAACAGACCCGCATAAAGTACCCGTGCACATACGTATACAACCTACGGATGGGCGACGCTGGATCGGTGATCAATTAGAGGCGATGGTAACGCGAGAGAGGGCCAATTTCCACCCACACGCTCGCAACGCCAGCTTCATCCACACCCCCTGCGAGTAGAGGAGGAGCTGGTGTGGTAGAATCAAAGTCGGAAATTACACGGGCAGACGAACAACGACCTTCCCTCGGTGCCTTTCGACGTAGCCTGCGCTTGTAATACACATGTGCATCATATCTTACGCACGTGTCTATTCATTGGTCTGATCACTCTCGTTTATCACCGACCCTTTGACCAATCGTTAAAATCGGACGCCTCATTTTTTTCCCCTTTTTTTTTTTTTTTTTTTTTTTTTTTTTGTATCTAGAGTTGTTTTTTTATTTTCAACATGATTTACCAACGAGGTGTACTGATTAAAAAAAAAAAAGAATCTTTACTTGAATAATTGCACAATGTACAAGGGCTGCTTTGAAAACTGGATGCTACAAAAAATTGCACCCACGAGAAACTCTTGCTAAAATCACTCGGCTACACGGTGCACTTGATAAACGACGATTATTAAATACGCGATTTAACTTGTGCATGAGATAACATAGCGTATACAGTCCGAGTAGAAGATAAATCGCCACCAATCGCTTGGCTTGGCTTGACGTACAACTTGTGCGCACACAAGAAGCACCGCACGAACAATTGATAAAAGGCCACACGCGAAAAGGATCAGGTCGAAGCCTCAATTTGTCATGCCGGCGAAAAAAAAAAAAAAAAAAAAAAAAAGTTAATGCAGTTTTCGGTTGTTTCACGCTATAGCTTCCGTAGCACGCGAGTGCACACGAATACCGTTGATACAGGGCGCGAGGGGGAGTAAGGCAATATTGTGTTTGCCCGATTTTTTTTTTTTACACGACCCCTGTACGCTTCCCAACCCGTTCGGTGCAGATACTGGGTACGAGGCGTTTCATGGTAATGACGTTCCATCCGTATTCAGGACACAATACCCTTCGCTCGCGTGCACGTATGCGCCCTCGCGCTATATAATTTCTTGCAAGTGCGTCGCTACGTATTTACATGGAATATCGAGCCTTTCGATAATCAAGACCAGCCGTCCCCATCCATTGGGTATTCCGGACGAAACCGAGAGTTTCCCGATAGAGTTATATCATCATTACTATCTTTTGCGTTTACGTATGCAGATGTAACACTCGGACGGTTTATCGGGGGCGTTATACAAAGGCTCGAGGGGCTCGCTCGTTTTCATTACGCCACGTCCCGGTAATTCCTTTTAAAATGAGCCTCTGAGAGCGCAAATTTTTCAAAGGCCGGGAGGATGAATTTTCTCGCTGATTTTACGTGATTATAACGTTCGAAGTGATCGATATAAAGAGAGAGGGAATGCGATTACGAAAGTGTGTGGTTAAGTCCCGAGTGTACGTTTTTTTTTTTTTTTTTTTTTTTTTTTCATGCTGATGACACGAGTACTTATTTAAAACAAAAAAACAAAAAAGAGAAAAAAGCAATTAGCGAGAAAATAAATTGATGAGTTTTCAACTTTGGCACAGGAGCTATCGTTTGCCACGTTTCTCAATTTTTTACGTTGCAAACTAATGAATTGAATATTGATCAGTACAGGGTTCGTCCCGATGAATTTATTTTCCGGCTGTATATGCTGTTGGGGCTAAAAGGTACGGTGATCAAAGTATAGTAAATAGCGCGTGAACGAGCGTAGAAGTGAGGTTTACATCGATTACTAACATTTTTCGCTTCTGTACACGTCAGTTTGACGCTGAAAATAAATTTTAATGTATCATGGCACCGATACACTTTATTAAAAACACGCGTCCCATTTAATTTCGTTATAATTGGCATAACTGCGCATGGCGTTGGTATTTATTTAAACAATTTATTGCCATGCATGCTATCAATGAGGCTTCTGAAACTTGTTACATACTGTGAGCAGCTGTTAAAATAATTATAGCCTTTTTTTTTATTATTTAACGGTAAAAAAAAAAAAAATATCAATATTCGCTTATTATTTACGAGATTTTTCGTCCATCGCAGTAAAAATAATGTTGCGTAAAAAAAAAAAAAAAAGAAAAAAGATTACGTTACATTAACATCAGAACACTTGTTGTTGGTGCTAAATTCTTTGTCATTCGAAAAAATGGTCTGCAACATATTTATCTTCTTTTTAATCGAACGAGTCACTTTATCACACGTGGCGTGGCACGAATCGCGCCGACATTCTATTTTTCACACCTACTTTCAACTCCCCGAGCACACAAGGGGTATACACGCGAGACCACTGTCGAGCAACACCCACCCGCAGCCACCCCGCGTGCCACTTGAAAGACCAAACATGGTACACGTGCGATCTGCTGCTGCCATCAATCATATTTCAAAAACCATCTCTCTTCTTCCTCCTACCCTCCCTTTAGCTCATCACCCCGATAAAAACGCAAGGAAAAAATAAATAAATAAAAGGCAGAGGCAGGAAAATATAAGGAGAAAAAAAAAAGAAAAGACCGACCTCCCAGTACGAGTAGCTCATGACGCCGTCCTTGATGGCCTTTTTGATGTGGTTGTCGGCGTCAAGGGCCGTGAGGGCGATGGCCAGCCGACCAACCGGAGACACGTTGTTGGGCAGTGCTTTCAATACGCCCCCGACGACGCCGCCAAGTTCACCCGACGACTCGGACCACCACCAGTCCTTGCGCCTGGCTCTACGTTCCGTCCAGTCGGCCGTCAGTGCCTCGGCTTGCTCGTGCGTGGGCACGTCCCCGGTCAGGAGTAGCCAGAACACGGCCTCGGGACTCGGCGAGTTGCCCTTCCGGGGCAGGAGATTGTAGAGCTCGGGCAACGACAGCCCGCGGTACTTTATCTGCAAGGGGTCGGTCGGTTTTAGCTGATCAAGTAGATTAGGGCCGGGTTAGACGCGGACGCGGGGACTATCAGTAGAACGAGTCAGCGTATGATCAGACGGATCTGAGAAACTAAGCTTGGGAAGCGGGGGGAAAACGTCAGACGTTAACGCGTGAACAACACTATTTTGTGTATCTATCTGCATATTTTTTGCAGTTTAGAAATCTATAGACGTACTAGTCAATGTTATATATATTTTTTTTTTTTTTTTTTTTTTTTTTACATGTCTCGGGTCTTAAGCTCGTCGCAACAGATGTCAATCCTATGAGAACAATTGGAAAATTGAGCAGGAGTGAATTTATTAAATTAAATATAACACCCTAGTCAAATTTCATTCACAGGTTTTAAATCGATAATGCCTTGGGTAGTCATCATGGGATGAAAATAACATATTATGGTACTCTTTGTTGTTTTGATAGGCTTAATTCGTATGGTTTAAAGTAAAAAATATTGTTGAAGAATATCTACTGGCGGAGATCACCACAAATCAACGTGATCGAAACACTCGTGTGTAAGTGTAGTGTGAACTCGTCAATGATATAGCATTTTCAACACCTCCACGTAATAAAAAAAAAAAAAAAAAAAAAAAAAAAAAAGCGATCGAGTGGCAAAAAGTAAAGCACCACATGACACTTACTCCAGTCTGAGGGTCGTACTCCGACGTCTCCCTGATGAGGGCGTTGACCCCATCGAGGCCGCGATATATGTCGTTGACGGTGATCTGACTGACAACGTCGAAGCCATGCACCCGATGGAACTTGCGCAGGAGGTCGTGGTGCAGGGGTATCTTCTCGCAGAGGACCTCCTTGAGATCCGTGCTCGTGCTCGGGACGCCCCGCGTCGTGCTCAGCTTTTGTGTGGCCCACGCGAGCAAGAGGAAAAAATTTGAATTTCAGATGCTTGCGGCGTGGCTAAGCTTTTGAGGATTCCAAGGGTTGGGGGCTTTTTGTGGATGGGAGTTGGTGAAGGAGCGAGAGAGAGGTCAGGAGGGGGAGCTCTTTTGTTTTGAATTCACGACGAGTTGAGAAGTTCTGGCTCGGTTGGCCGTAAATTTCAAGTTCTGTGGGTCTAAGAATAATGAGGAAAATTCCCGAGTACCAGTTTCTTTTGTTTTTACGGCACTGGTCTGTAGAATCGGTTTGGTCTTGGTCATTTTATTGCATAGGAGATCGAGGATAATTAATTGGAATTTTTGCTTCTGAAGACTAATGGTGCCGATTTTATTGTTGTTGAATACGGGGTTAGAGGAATAACTGAATGGTTTAAAATCAACGTTACCTGTATACTTGTTTGAAAAATTCATAGTTGCGTGCACAATAAATGAAGTTTTAATTGGTAAAAATGTAGATACGATATCAACTCTATGGTATCTTATTTTAAAGGCTATCGTTTTTTGTTTTAAACGAGATTTTTTCATTTAACTTGGAAACATTTTAGCTAGGAAAATAAAGTTGCTGGATTAAAATTCTTTTTTTATTAGCATATTTTAAAATTATAGAACAATTTTAATTTATTGGTATTATATTTCACTTTAATGTGAGACAGTATTATAATAAGATTAGTGCGAAAATTTTCTTTCATGTACAAGTATACGTGCAGTTTCAAGAAGTACTACATAAATGTTACAAAATTCGTACGAATTTGAAACTGATTTTAATTTTTTTGTAGCTCCAAGAGGTACATATGTAACTGACTGAAAAATGAGGTAATCGATTACTGAGAAACATAATCTATGTGAGATTTCTCTGGTTAGAAAAAGTTATCAAGACCGAAAAAAAACATAAAAAATAAGTGAAATTTCATAAATATGTAATTAATTTCTTTTTTTCAAATTGGGTAATCGCGATTTTTTAATTTATCACAAGCTCAACAAGTTACTAAATTTGATTATAGTTTTTTTCAAAACAATGTAACGATTTGCGGAATCTCTCATGTATACAAAACATAGCACAGACACACATATGCAGTCATGCAGTGTCTGCACACAAACACGGAGCATACGATATCACGGATAAGGACACTATATATACGAAGACGAAGGTAGAGAGAAAAACATAACCTCACGCTAACAGACGACTCACCTTGGGCACGATCCTCTCGAAGTCCTTGCCAAAGTCACTGGACGATGGTGCCTTGTCGATCTTTAGGAACGCGGCATTGGCCGATTTAAGCAAGTCTTGCCTGGCTTTTACGCTCCGGAACATTTTTGCTTCCTCACGCTTTGTTTATTCACATATACTGCACTCGCGTGTGTGTGTGCGTTTCGAAAGCTCGGCCTTTGCTCCACTTTGCAAGCTCTACTGTTGCTCTGCCACTGTCACTCGTGCACGGAAACGTCAGACGGATTATAATGATTTTCCGATAAATTCCATGGTCACTGAAAATTTTGCGTCACTCAGTGTTTGCCGAAATGAGGATGTACGGGCGAAAGGTTGGTGCGGAAATTTATGACTTGGAATTTGGAAACATGCGATGTAGGTTAAGACGCGATGGTAAAACAACAACAAGAGAAACAACAAAAGAGAATATATATATATGTGTGTGTGTGTGTGCGCGTGTGTGTGTGTGTACAATTATAATAAGATGGATGTAATCGAAGAGTCAAGGTTATCAGTATGTGCTTTTATCGTCTATTTATTAACTGATCACGTAATCACGTTTTTATCCAAACATATCATAATATAACTTTCTCGAAAAATCACACGTCAAACGTAATAATTTATTCTCGCAACAAAACAATGTATACTCATTCACAGTAGTCTACGTCCTAGTCTAGAACACACCACCTGTTTTTTCAACATATTTTTTTTCAATCGACGCCTCTTTCTCATATATTTTAATATTTATTGTTAATAATTCTTTCACTAACGTTACATTTTTTGCCTCATTTTGATTTCGTTTCTATTTCCCTATTGTTTTTTTTAAGTTTCCTCGTCGTCAAACTCATAAATATTATATAGTGTAAGAAAGTCACGGTAAAAAGAGTCAACTATAGCAACTGACGTATGTATACTCCATCAGTGACATATTCGATCGTTGCGTGTCTAATAATACAACATGGCACATATTCAATGGTCTCACCTTCATGTTCTCACTAGCAATGAAAAAAAAAAGAAAAAAAAACACTTTACTATCGCACCTCAAGGTCACAGATCTAATGACACATCACACTGTCTGTATGTTGGACGCGGCGATAGTTACAAACGCAAGCTTGAAACTAGATGACATCGACAAACTATTGGGTATACGTATTAAGAATATCTTTGTTTTTCTACTCGCGATTTTAAATATTCATAAACAAGAGATGAAAGCTCTGGCAACGCAAGTGTTGTGTGTACAAGTACTTATTTGACGTTCCCGTGCTTCCCGTGCAGTGTCGGAGAGAAGCCAAGTCGACTTACACACCCACACCCGTCCTCGCGAGAGGAGATGTGGTGTTTCGGGTGCGCGCGCATCGATGTGCACGCAACTTATTCGCTTGTATATACTTCACAAAGACACTGCATTTTACCAATTGCGGAAACAGCCGATGATGATAATGATTTATATAGTTATGCGCGTGTGGGATAATTTTTTGGCACTGCTCACGTGCGTGTGTATACACGTTGACTTGCTTTACTACCTACGTATTATGACGAATTTTTTTTTTTTTTTTTTTTTTTTCTACCTATGTCTTACCTTAACTTGTCGGTATCTACTGAAAATCACGTAGTCTTATCTTTTTATTTCACCGAATTTTTTTTTTTCTGATTTCAACTTTTTCCTACTACTCACACTTCTAAAACACGATCAATCTAACTTTGCACATGTGCACAACTCTGGATTTTTCTGGTTTTCTACCTTGTATTTTATTTTACGGAAAATTCGCTCTCACAAAGTCAGATGCGCATCACCACCGTTTACGTATGTATAATAGCCTCGGAGTATTACAAATTGACGGTAACAACATTGTGCATTTCGTATGTATGTAACAGTTTTATTTATTTATCATTTTCATTCTTAATTTTATTACTCGCTCATCGATAACATATGTATATATTTTTGTTTATTTTTTATTCGTACATTATGTTTTTTATATAATTACAATGGTTACTCTACGTCGTACACTTATTGTTGTTATTCTTGTTTATTTTATCATACATTTTACAAAAGACCCCAATTTTTTTTTGTTTATTGTTGTTTTTTCTTCATTGTTTTTAACTAGATTCACACTTTCACACTTAATCTCTAGAACAAGTTGGCTATTAAAAAAAAAAAAAATACTACTACGGATGGACATAAGGCACGACTGCTACAATTTTCACCAGATAACGATTATTACGTGCATCGTGATGTTACTGCTTTTTTTAATTAGTATTAATACCTTAAAATAATTATGAATGATCAAGTATTAAATATTGATATTACCGTGGAACGAATTATTTTTTTAAATTGTAAATTAACAACTTTATACATCAGTGGTCAAAAAAATAGTATCTATGTATTATTTTTAAATGTTTATAGGTCACTAGGATTTCATCAGGGACAAAAGTGAGAAATGTAAAATTTTTTATGCAATCTGATGAAACTCAAAAATATTTTTCGACCACAAAAAGAATTTAGTTATCAAAATACCTGATTAAAAAATTTTTTTTCTTAATATTTTAGAATTTATAAGTGATAATAGTTTGAATAGAACTAATTAAAAATAATACAAAAAAAAAAAAAAAAATTCAACTCAATTAAAAAAATTCGACTTAATTGAAGTTTTAGACTTGAATTACTTGTCTTTGAACATAAATTTTTAAAAACAATCCTAGCATACGTCAGGAGATCGAGCAACTCGAAACACATTTGATTTTTTTTTCCCACCACAATTTGGTTTAAAGCTCAAATAGTTATTTCATCATGGTATTACATACTCTGGCAAAAATATAAGGCACTCCTGTGGAGCAGCCGTGCTTAAGAACTATTTTCATCTAATACAAACGTGCGTGTACCAACACCCTCCTACAAGGACAATATAATTCATGTCCGGTGCGTCTCCACTTTGACTCTTTTTTTTTTTTTTTTGTCGTTAACTATTGGTTATCATTATTATTGTTTTTGTTATCATCCTATCATTCAAATTTTGAGCACTCACACAATGTCTTGTGCAATATAGCAAAATACCCAACAGATGATTTGGCTCCACCTGCTCATTGGCAGTATGGCGCTGTTTTAGCACTTTATGGATAATAACAAAAAGATAACTAATAATCATAATATTAATATTAATAATAATAATAATAATAACAACAACAATAAAGATACAACTAAATGCGTATGTTCGCTTGAATACAAATATATTATCTATTGCTCGAGCAGCTGTCCGCCACATTTGGGGCACATTGGGCTGCGTTAGGCCGTGTTACAAGTGTTAACTCTCCCGTTGAGTCCCAACAAGGTACGCAATACGTGTGTACCGCCTCGATCGAGAATGATCGCCTGCACCGCACACGCTTGTGCACCAAAAAATCGAGCTGATCCAGGCCAAGTGTTTGCAACCCCTAAAAACCACTTTGAAAACATGATCCCGCGTGCAATCCCTTTGCGCTTTTCTGGCGCGCTCTCGAGTGCCCGATCCGCCCCCAAGACCAGGGCTCGTGAACGCATCGACGACACAGGAGAACGAGAGTAACGAGACAAATCCACCATTGGTCTGGCATCGGGTGCTCGACTCGCGTTATCCCTCGTGTCCACCGTGTACCCTCTTATTCTTGAGTTAAAGGCCGGAAAGAGGGACAGACGGACGGCAGCGGCTCTTTCATCTACTGTCAGAGAAGAACGCATTTTTCTGATCCACCAGTGGCTTCGTTGCCGGCGGCTCCGGCGGCCCCGCTGTCGCAGGACTGGTGGCGCAAGGAGCCGCTCGCCGTTGGTGACGGGACTTTGCCCTCCAGTGACTGGATGCTCTTCATCAGCTCGCGAAACACCTGCGCACACGTCGTTATTTCTATATTATATACCGATTGACTTCATACACGTGCTTTTTCATTAATTTTTTCTGCTTTTTTTTCTCATCATGCATAATCTGTATTTTAGATCATTAAGGGTAGTGATGCTGGAATGAAATAGTTAGTGAATCAATATAGTGCTTGTTCTTCGTGATTTCTGCTGTTGTAACGTTTCAATTTTCTAATGGGCTTACTATTCTAATAATATCGTTAAACATAAAGAGCGTAAACAAATGTCAGGAACTTTATGAGAGCAAGTAACGTATCGCGTTATTAGAAACAAACCCATGTGCACACGACGCGATACCATGAGGTAAAAAAAAAATGTATGGATCTACGGAGAAAAATTCAATTTGGTGTTGATAAAAATCCCCCAAGGCTACTGGTACACAATAGCGTGCCCATAAATATAGGGTTCACTGTAATGTGCATAGAAGCCGTAAAATATCTGCGTGCGCGATACGAGAAAATACCTGCTTCGCAGTGAGGATGCCTCCCCTCCGCGTTTGCGATTCCCCTTCAAAACGGATCACAGATATTGAAAAAGTTTTTTTTCGCAAACGTTACATTACCTCTCTGGAAAAGAAAAAAAAAAAAAATAGAATTCAACGCGTGACATATATACAAGACGCAATGATGAAAAAAAAAAAAAAAAAAATCAACAAAGACCCAGTTGTGACCCGTTTGATGGAAATTCGAGGGGGACCCATTATCGAGCTGAAAAACATGAATAAAAGATAAAAGCAAGCCTCTACACCCTTTAAATCCTATACAGTGGTTGTAGGTCTTGATCGATCAAAATCCACCAGCAGCCACTCGAGTGACTCTCAAGCCAGCCGAAATAACGTTAATGAATCAACGGAGCTCGTGACTCCGGGTGAGTAAGGATCGATTAGAGGAGTGTCCAGAGCATGATGATGTTGCTGTCCGAGTCAGGTGTCCTCAAGTGCAAAAAGAATAACCTTGTATACATATATATGGGCCCACATCTGCATCCCTAACTAGGTACAAAAGTGACAAGGACGACTATAGGAGGGTGAGGATAATCAAACAGGCATCCAATCAAGGCGAACCGCAGTGGCCAATCATCAAAAACACGATGGTACACACATACGTGGGATGCGCGCGTTTATTAACCAACGCTTGCTCCTATATGTATACACACGGGGATGGGAGTTGGTATCATCGACCCGTTTCCAGTTGATTCGATCGAATATTCGCCCTAATTATATCCTAGATGCGCATAAACGCTTCAACCAAAACCGAGAACAAAGGATCGCAACTCACCTGTACCACGTGATAATTGTACCGGGCGCTGCATTCGACGTAGCCGCAGCGCCAGTGCTTCCGCACAAGGTTGATGATGTCGCGATGCCGTGCCGTGGGAGTTGTCGTCGAGGTTGTCGACAGTTTGTCTTGCTTGTTCCCGACCACCATGAGGGGCACGCCTCGCATGTCGCGCGCCTCGTAGATCTGCTCCCGAAGTGTCCTTATGTACTGTGCAACAGGATTGGGAGGGAGAAAAAAAAATTTATACATACATATACATACATACATCGATATTCATTTAAGGGAGGTGATTTTATTTTAGATTTTGTTTATTTATTGTTGCACGTGTGTATTTTGATGTCTTTAAGCTAACGAGCTATTCGTGTACACAAGGAGCAAGAGTAGGTGGAAACGGAGGAGTATTGTTGACGCTACCAATGATGGTTGGACGTAGCCATGAGCACAGTTAAGGGATTTAACAGTAGACGGGCGTTATACTTTGCGAGTGAGACGCTTTAAGGGTATTCGTATGGCACGTCTTTAGAAAAATACTATTATGTTGGAGAGAGAGTTTTTTTTTTTTTTTTTTTTTTTTTTCACGGCACCTCTTCCAGGGTCCTTTAAGATGGTTCGTGCTTTTTGTACTTTGGGACGATACTTGATCTTCATCCGAGAGTATAAGAATAATGGTGATATCAAAAATAACGAAATTCATTATTTTTGGTTTTAACTTGACTCGGGGAATTATATAGTTGCAGTATGCGCTTGAAGTCAATCGAAAGCGCTTAAAAGACGCTTTAACTTAATCTGAAGGATTTACTGCACACGGAATATTCATTTGCTTAAATTCACGGTTTCATTTAAATCTTCTGCCGCTGACTTTTGGTCTGATTAACATTTTCGAGTTTGGAAAAGCTTAAATTAAAGCTCTTTTTTTTCACCCCTATAAATTGCTTTTTGGTCGAATACGTATGAATATAAAATGTATAAAAATCCTAACTTTATTTCGAGTATTTCGAGTTGAAGTGAATCAATTTTTGAATCTTTTCATGCCACCTGTATTTTTGTATAGATTATCAAGGTGCTCCGACATTACCGTCGATTCATTCCCAATTAAAATTACTACAGCTCCTATCTACGTGGCCATATCACCGGCTCTGTTGCGTTGGCAGTACAAAAGCCATTGACTTACAAAATTCGGCAACAATAGTGAACACACGAGACACTCTATGACTTTTTTCTCAATAACAACAAATCCATGGAAATGAAAATAAAATCCCATCTCAATTTCGTCCCGATACCCCCTTCCACTGCCCGATTCAACCCGAAGCCTGAAAATCCAATTTTCAATTAAAACCTCGAAGCCACTCCCCACGAAACCCGTAAGCTGCAAAATACACCTCCCTGCAGCGATTAATTGTTGCACGACGACAACGAGCTTATTCGCGGTTCCGCTATCGTTATAAATATACATGTATATGTATATATGTATATATATATATTCAACAAAACCAAGCACGCGGCCGATCGCTCGGGATAATCCCTCTCTCGCGATCTCCGTTAATGCGAAACTCGCGAGCACGGCTCGGCTCCATCGGAGCAAGGGGCGAAAGATTATATATATATATAGGATACCGATAAGTACAGGGCAAATGGGCTATTGGGATACTGCGGAGGGATTTTTGGATCCCAGCCCGCGGTATCGTTCCTCGCAACAGAACTTCTCACTTGCCCTACAAAAGTTCGCACACAGAGTTTTCCGATATCTTTTAAGACGTGAGCATATATATGCCCCAATTTTAGGGGGTTTCTATTTTTTACAGGGTAAAGTTTATTTGTTAACATATGCTTGGTGATTACACCTACTTCATTTGTACAATTACAACTCAGGTCCTAGACAATATAGGTATATCTACCCCATAAGCACATCTTATGTGAACTCGTGAATATTGAGGTATCGAGTTATGCCATGACTTCTGTATCCGAATAATGTATACCATGTGCAAAGGGGTAGAACCGTAGGAAACGAGAAAAAAACTTATGTTAATTTGTGTGAGAGTATTTATATTTCTATGGGCATCGGAGGAGTTTGAAATATTTTGTACCAACAACTTGGGTATTGGGTATTACAAACTTTAATGCTGGACTAAAAATTCGAAGAGGAATACTATGGCGCGTGCAACAAAGGGATGGCTCTCTATTGTATGAACTATCGTTGCTACATCTATTGTCATCTGTTATACAAATTTTTACTACTTTGTTGAATCATCGTGCAAATCATTTCCAAAGCCAAGGAGATTAATTTTGAAATCCACCATTTTAGTGCAGCTCTAACACTCGTGAATATTTTAGTTGGTAACGTAAACAGGAACCACGTGAACCAACTCAAGTGCGCTTATCTAGCTGTTTTAGTGATATTTCTCGTAACAATGTGCAAATTTCTGATGGACTATTGTTTCGGGACAATTGATGGTACGTAAGTATATTCTGCTACTAATTGTACTCGTTGGTTAAAAAATTAATCCGATTACTTGAATCGTAGTGAAAATAGTTTACAATCATACCTAAAATTATTTAGATTTGAAATGGTCGAAGAAATATTTTTTTTGATAAGCAAATTGTTCTTTATTAAAATATTCCAAGGAAAAATCATCTTAGGTTTGCGGGATTGAAAGTTTTATCAACACAGATTTTTCCTACATCTAATAGAATGTATTAAAATATCTATAACTCTTGAAATTTTCTAAAGAACAAATTAAATTCTCGTTAATAAGTTTAATCCACTTGTGCTGTACAAGGCACTCGTGTAATTATACCCAAGTCACTCCAAGAGAAAACTTTGAATGTCTCATTTAGTAATTTTGACGCAGTAAATGCCAGCAAGCACCCAATTCACGTACAAACATAAAAATATGAACGCTAATAAAAAGCTCAGGAGTGAATTTTCCCTCTGTACAGGTTGCGTCGCACCTCGCGTGAAATATAAATGCAGATATAACGTATGCAGAGCGTGTGAACTTTAAATTAAAAATAATAATAGGAAAAGAAAAAATTTGGAGCGCACAAAATGGCCTCTGTGCGATTCCCTCTCATCGCCACGCTCGGCCTATTCCTCTCGCGGGTGCTAATAAAACTAAAACAGCTGCACGGCGGCGGTGGGAGCGGAGAAAAAACCACGCTCGGTAGAGAGGAAAAACAATGGGGTAGAAGGGGACGAACGGAAATGAAAGGGAACGAACGACGGCGCAACGGGAATTTTAATATATTGGATCGACACTCTTCTCCTCTTTGGCACGATGAGGTGCGAAACTTGTATTCAAAAGGAGCCTCCCCCACCACCGATAACACCCTTATTTGCATGAGGCACCTTATCCATCAGCCTTGTATATGTGTATATATGCGTGTCCGTGCAAACTTTTCCCCGTCACTTTGTGGCAGCTCAGAGAGAGAGAGAGAGAGAGAGAGAAAGGTTTCCTGCTTTCTCGTGTATACACTATACGACTTTTAGGCTCCTCGGCGCTCGGCGTTTACGTATGTGCATATAAAATACGTGGAAGAAGCGGAACTCTTTCGGGCGGATGGACACTTTGTGCGAAAGAGGCCAAAGTGCCAATATATACACCGCGCAGAGCTTTTGTACTTATGTAGATAGCGCACGCCCCTTATATTCATGACTTTTGACGGTGGGTTGAAATTTATCTTCAGAGATACGCGAACACGATAAGGCTGCATGCTTCCTCTTTGACTATACGTTATTGTGTCATAAATAAGCGGTCAGAGGCCCCTTTGACGAGAAGGACTAGAGCTATGCTACTTAGACCCTTGAACCTTTTTTTTTTTTTTTTTTTTTTTTTCCATCATCCCATGTTGACTCTGAGTGAGAGAGTCCCTCTTCAACGCAGATACTCACACACAGAGAGAAAAAGGTTTGAAAAAAGTTGCCATACGATCGAGGACTGCGGTATGCAAGGGAACTCGTGGCCACCCTGCGTAAGTATAAGACCTGTCGTATTTTCCTTTCATCGTCTCATTTCGCGATCTCAAAGGCTCGTACATGACTTTCGAGCACGTGACTTTAGCGTTGAGCATTTTTATTTGGCTATTCAAAATCTCGTGGGGAAAAGTCAAGTGAAAACGATAAGTAAGTGCTCGAGCTGTCCGGGCTACTCCGGAGGACTTTTATCTCGAGTATCTACGCCAGACGTGGCACCGAATATCCACTCAACTGTACATTATAAATATGCTCCTTGCTCTACTTTATGTACAAAGCATTTCGTACGTAGGTTGTGTTCCGCTGAAACTTTCAATCATCGGATGAACTATACTTGTGATGCATGTGTATTTTTTAATCACCGCGTTCATTGGGGCTATTGGGAATTTCCGAAAGATGTAACAGTAAGTAATTAATGTTTCGATCGTCTTAGTAAGTGTGATTAACCAAGGTAGAGGGTAAAATATTTATGGAAGTAGTTAAAAATAGAAAAAAATTTACATAAATCTTTCAAACGGCCCTGTACTAGCTTTAATGAGTTTTCTTTTAAGGAAATGAACTTCCTTTGGCTCTTTTCTTGGGATAATATAACCCTGATTTGGAAAGTTGGATCTCAGCGTTTTACTGTTCCGATTTCTTTAAAAGATAAGCAATGTATACTTTGCGCCTTGAACTCACATCGACGTTTCCAACCCATAGAATCGCTCATTTTTCATATTGAGCACAAAGTCAGTTCTTACTTGCCTAACGTTTCGGTAGAATCATTTATTTAAGAGGCACATAGTATTTCCATTTTTTTTTTAACATAACTGATGTTTATTAGCTTATAGTATACATGTCTGCTATGTAAACAAAATAAAATCAGTTTCGGCGATCAAATAATATTTATTCATCGGCTTTGATTATCATTGTTGTCAGATGTGATTGTTTACGGTGGGACATAATAATACGTGCATTGTTATTGTTATAACTGTTGTCGTAATTATTGTGGTTATCATGATAGGTAATTTTGACATGAAAGAAAGGATTACAAATATTTATTGTTGTACGGGTCCACTCGCGCGAGAATTTTGAATAATGAAAATCAGGTAGATTCGTCACGGGCTTTTATTTTATTTATTTCATTTATTTCATTCGTAAAATTTAATTAAAAATAAAAGTGTAGTTTATTCGATTCACTGAATTTTTCGTTATATTCATAAAGATTTTATATGAATTTCGAATTTAACTTCACGACAAGAGACGAAAATTGATCCAACCGAGTTCACATCGCTGCGTTTACTAATTGATGGATTTTAACAGTTCGTTTAATTCGAAAATTCATTTCATACATCCGATCGCTTCGACATCTTAAATCTAATTTCTCTTCTTTTTGTCGAAACGAATTTAATCTTCTTTCGCATCTTGATATTCCCGCGCAAATTATTATTTTTATTTATTTTTTTTCATTACGTTCTCCCATAACTCTCATAACTGAGAAATGAGACATACTTTGATTCATATTTCCGTTGGTAATAAAATTTATTCATCATGTACTAAACTTGATACTTTCAGCAATATTAATGTGTGTAATTATACATTTACCATTAAAATCATTATACAGGGATATTTTTGATGATTACACTCATGCATGTACACAGAAAATAATAATGAATAATTTAATGTACATTACGTTTTTTTTTTTAATTCTAAATAAGATCATCGAGAAATATTAAAGGGTGTAGTTGTATCAGGCGTTTAACGAGCGCCCACAGGATATTTAAATATGAATTTGGGTGAGCGCGAAAATCCATGCACCATGAACTGAATCATTAAAGTAAAGCATGTACCTCCTCATTAGCCATACTCCAAACCCACATAGCAGAAAATAGTAAAAAAATTGGAATTTTTTTTAAAAAAAAGCTGTCACGTATTAGGCACGGCTGCTTCATTTTTTGCCAGAGTGAGAATTAGTTACAAATGATGTCATTATTTTTTTTTCAACTCTATTCTATTTCATTGATATCGAAAAAAGTAAATTTTCAATGTTACTCGAAACAATCATGTACATTTTTTTAGCCCTACAAATTTTGCATTCACAAGGTTGTCCTGAAATGTTCAATAATTTGAATGAAATGGTATCATTAACAAAGTAGCAGTTGGGTGTAAACTTTTTGAGATCAATTGTATGTCTTTACTTGAATAAATAAATCTACACAGTGCATGCAAAACTCGAACAACCTTCTCTTTGGATGAAAAATTGATGTTTTTCCGACTAAAAATTAATTCCACACAATAAAAAATTATTCACTTTGGTAAAAATACAGATTACCCATGTGCAACGATTGCACCAGTAAAAACTGTAGAAAATGAGCCAAAAAATTGTTGCAGGTGATTATTATGGAGGAAAAAAAATTATCAAGAAATAACTACCTGAAACGTGTCCTGATTGCTGAGGTCAAAGACGAGTACGTAGGCGGTGGCGCTGCGCAGGCCGTAGTAACGAAAGTCGGTCCATTCGAGGTGCGAATTGATCGGGAAGTAGGGTATCGTCGGCAAATCCGTGATCTTGAGCTCGTACATCCGCTCGGCCAACACGACGCTCGGGTAGTAAGTCTCGCGGCCCTCGGTTGGCCTGTACTCCTCCGAAAATTCGTTCCAAACAAATTGCTGTGCACATGCACAATATATTACTCGTATGAGCACATAATGCAGAAAATGTATTTATACGTATAATAAAATTACGTTCACTCTCTCTTAGACAACACGAGCAGTACTACTCGCCTCGTACATTTTTCTTAATTAATGATGAATGTTGTGCAGATGTGATAAATTTTTTTTTTTTCCTTTGAGAAAAAATTATTAAAGGTAGTACTTCTTAATGATGTCGCTCGTTGAGCGAATGGAACGAGAATATAGGCCACCGGATGATAGTAGGCATGGTTTTTTTTCTTATATCTTTTTTACTCTCAATCACGAGAATCTTTTTCAATTGTTCGGATGTTGATATTGCAGAGGAGATGATTTATGAAAGTGCAGAAAAAATCTGCGTACTCCTGGAAAATCAGGGCACACGCCGCAGTCTGTGTAATTTGCCGAGCTGCGTGGCTGACACGTATTTTAGTATTAATGAAAAAAAAAACTTGTTTTTGCGTACGTACTTAGCCTAGTTTGCTCTTGGAAAAAAAATAAATAAATAAATGTTTCCACACGTACTCCTACCCTCTTTCCACACCGCGGAATTACAGCTACATGCTTTTAGCGATGCTCCGGGTATTATTTTGTTCCGAAAATAGTTCATAATTTTGATTTAGTAATCTTTATAATGGTGCAAACTATACGCGCAAAAAATAACAATGTCACGCTCGGTTTTTAATAAGTAAATTAATTTTTTCTTGCCATAGAGCAGGTAATTTACATTTACACGCTCAAGTTAGTTGCAAGAGATTCTCATTTAAAATAATTCTTCGGAGCTGTAACGCCATGCAAAAAGAGAAGGAGTACAATTTCCTACAGAAGATAGCTTTGTAAGTGAAAACCACTTAATGTATTTTTCTTCCTTTGCGTATACTTGCAGCTTTGAAATTAGCTCGTAAACCGATCGAACAAAATTATACACTTTACCGAACAGAGATGCTACGTAAATTGCAATTTCAATTTTCTCCCACTAGTATGTATTGTTAAAAAAAAAAAAAAAAAAAAAAAAAAGACATCAACAGTACAGGTTAAATATAAATAAATTTCCATTTTTTATAAAAACGCGTTCTCATTCCAGCTCTCGCTCCATCCCACGAGAGTTTTTAATCACTCAAAAATTAATCATCGCAAAAATTTTTCCAATCGACCTGTCTCCCCAAATGGGACACGTCATAAAGGGCACCTGTCTCATCGCAGCCGTCGGATTACATTGACGCGAGTTCGCTTAATGAACGTCACCGGTCTCCTTCATCAATTGTGACATTTGGAGCGGGAGGAGAGGGCTAAGCCACATTTTTCCTTTTCTATTTTTACAATGCAACCATATTCTATGCAAATTCTTATCAGCGATTAAACTACCTTTTTCTTGGAGCATAGATCTAGAGTAAAAGAGATAAGGAGAGAAGTGACTAAGAGTCCCTCTGCATGTCACCACGAAATAAATATTTATCAATCGAATAATCGAATTAGTAAATTGAGAATTTACAATTTTTCTATCTCACATAGCTGTAGCTCGTTACTTGGGTACGTGTGTATTCATCCTTAATAAATTTCGTTTCCTTAATAAATTTCAACTAGTTATTACTTGCCGAGAAAAAAAAAAAAAAAAAAAAAAAAAAAAAAAAAAAAAAAAAAATAGGTGCAAACGGCTCATACGTAGTCAGCAGTCGGCCGTCCGGGGAGCACCTTCAGTGCGGGATGACTTAAAAAGTTTCCTCAAAATTGTTCAAGCGTACGTAAAAAGCCAAATTTTTTTAATGAAGAATCATTCCTCGGACTCAACCGCTCACCTTCGACCGCACTTTTCAATACTCGTCTTCCCATTGTGAAAATTTCTTCTACGATGTGGAAAATAATAATTATGAAGATTTTTTACAATCGGACTCTATGTGGTTGCTAAAAAAACAGGTTTGCTTGTTATCTCGATGTAAATTTACCTACGTAGTTGAAAACTTGTCTTCATGACAGCGAAAACTTTTGATCAACGTAATTTGTTTCCCCTTTTTATTCACGACTACACTCCAGAGTAGTTAATTATACTTTAGCCGGAGCCTTCACCACAAATTTGCGAACCGAGTTTGTAATCTAAAATTATTATTGCGATCCACGAGCACTTATAACTGGATGTTTGTAACTATGTGCACGAAATCAAGTTTGCGGCTCGAGACTTGGATATCATTTTCATTAGACAGGGCTTCGACTTAACAGGCAACTTCGTCTTTGTACTGCATCTTGTTCTAACGTAGTACGCAATTTTTTACTTTTTTTTTTACTATCTTTAGCGGAGAAAGTACCACATGTGCTTCTAAATTTATGTGTCAAATTTGCTGCTCGCAGTAGAGTATATATTTTCCACGTAAAGGATATTTTTCCTGGAATTTTATCACATTTATCATCCCATTTTTTTGGTCAAATCAAACCACACGTTTTTAAAAAAATTTCAAGTTCATTCAATGTTTATGCTAAACATCCAGAAAATGTTTGTTATTTTGTTCCATGAAGTAATTACTAATGATGATGGCTTTGACGGTCAGTACCTACCAAAGTTTCGCGGCTTTGTAATCAGCAGCAACGTGGTATTACGTTGTTAGCTTACAAAAAAGAGAAAATCCTAAGTCTCTCCCTCTAATTATTCGTCGCTAATTGCTCGTGCGAGTTATAGTATGAGGAGAATTTTTTTGTTTTCCCTCATCTCATCTTCTGCACTGATATTAAATTTCATCAATCTGTGCATTTTCCCTTTTTTATTTTTGACGTAAAAAAAAAAAAAAAAAAAAAAACATTCTCTGATGAAAAATGCCTTTTCAGAATGGTATGCGCGCTGCATATATTCATCCATACTTTTACAGCGAACAAACGAGGCGAAATTTTTTCGGACACGCCTGCTGACTATACTCGTGCAATGAAAAGGGCCTACAGTGGTGTGTGCAGGTATATAATATATACGTGCGTACGTTTGTATTTATAGACGAAAGCTAGAGGCGATGCATTGACGTTTGGAAAATTCACAAATGAAACAGTATCGCACACTGGTATACAACCTTTTTGCGCAATAGCTTTCACATCGACAAACTGGCCGGCTTTGAGGGTATTTTTATCAAAAGAATTGCTAAACAGACATTTAGGTAAGCCTTTTTATGTATGCATGCACTAGACTAGAAGTAAATGCTGGCTTTTTTTGTATGCAAAAGGATTTGCTCGTGAAAGACAAAACTAAAACTAGTATTGGCTGTTTTTTGCTTTTGCAAAAGCTCTCGTTCAACTAAATTTGATATTCACAAGTTTCAATTAGATATCAAAAAATGTTGCATAAAATTTCTGTGCATGCATTGGTTTTATAGATCAAAGATTATGGAAATATTAACTGGTTCGTCGTTGTATAAGTGAAGTGTCGATCCTTTTTAATTTTTTATTCTTCACGTTATGAATAAATTACGAAAAAATAAACAGGACGTGAGTATAATACACTTTTATTCATCGTTTTTCATTCGAATGTTTTTCATCAAAGTGATAATTTACTCTGTTTATTTTTATCTTTAGCACATGCTTGATTTGACTCTTTGATGACTTTTGGTATTTTTTCGGGGATAGCAACAACAGAAGTAATATAAAGTTGTAATAATAATAAATCCTACATCATAAAATATCATGTTACAGATTGTACTCGCTCTTCTGCCAATTTAAATATTCTTTTTTTACTTCAATCATTCATTAAAACCGGGCGCTGCTCACTCGTCCAATTAGTTTTAATTATTTATAGTCTAGCTACACTCGATATCTTCATCAAAACTCAATTTTCCAGCGAATCATTCATAAAATTGTTTTTGTTCTCTTCGCACGAACACATAACATTCAATATTTTTCTATAAAATTCGGTAAGACGTATTTTAACGTTTATTAAAACTCGGATGTTGTACTTTTAACATTTTCTGAAATTTTGTTATTAAAAACATCCAACGTTGTACTGCAGCCCTTTCATCTACCCTTAATAGCTTGATCAGACACAACGTTGATTTTAACACGATACGCCTCGCATTTCACTGA
The DNA here is from genome assembly GCF_036245765.1 of Copidosoma floridanum. Classification (NCBI taxonomy): domain Eukaryota; kingdom Metazoa; phylum Arthropoda; class Insecta; order Hymenoptera; family Encyrtidae; genus Copidosoma; species Copidosoma floridanum. The sequence continues at coordinate 8,623,148 of NW_028321907.1, read as the reverse complement.
AATAAACACCACCTATAATGTTACAGCAACAATCAACTGGCAAGAACAGTATATGCTTGAAATGAAAGTTGAGCACACCTAATAAATATATACATACATATATATATGCCTATCGCCCGTCGAAGCAACAACGAATTGAATAATCAAGTACTCAAAATCTATTCCGCAACACATCACATCAAAATTCCAGTAGACATCGCACGAAAGCCAACTGTCTTGGTGCGAGGGAGTCCCTTCAATTGGAAATCTAGAGCATCACATTTCGGAATCAAGCACCGCACGTTGAAAGGCAATCGAGCAGCCCGACCCAAAGCCAACAATACCCGTGAGATAAGTTAAACAAGCAAGCGAGAGGGAAAGATAAAATGAAAAGGTCGCCTCCCTCTCTATCAGATCTAATAAAAATATCTCATTTCCTGATTCCGGGAGGGGGGGGGAGGAAGGTCGCAGCCATAGAAGGAGGAAAATGTGCAGAAGCTGCGAGCCCCTTTAACGCAAGGGTTGGATAGGGGGACGCTTCTATGGCGGTATATGTACGTACCAAATGAAAGATAAGTAAAAGTCGAGAAAGGGCTTCGTGACACTTGTGTATATGAAATATTCCGCGAAAAAAAGGTGATTTTGGGGCTTTTTTTTCCTTTGTACACCAACTTACCCGAATGATGCTGGTTTTGCCGACCCCGGATGCGCCGAGAAATATGACCTTAACGCGCTCGAGGGTGTCAGCTGGACTGTCCTCGTCTTTGCTCGCTGGGCCGCTCGCTGCCTCGGATTCGAGTCCGTCGTCGCCAACGCCGCGCCGCTCCAAGTAATCGAGGTCTAGCTCTGCAACAAAAAAAAAAAAAAAAAAAAAAAATCACACATCGGCTGTAGCTACGTACTAGTTGTATACAAAACTAAAACCAGCAAGTGAACCTTTGTCAGTGACAAAACTCATATCATCTCGTAAATTGATTTTCAAAATAAATCATCTGTGATGTGCTTTTGAAATTTATTTACAAGATGACCAACTCTACGGATACAATATTGATGTGACAATTGAAAAATACGAGATGGTGCGTTTTTGAAAATTAAAAATTAAATCGGTTTGTTTTTTTTTTTTTTTCATTTAGCTGACTGTATGCACCGAGTATGCAAATTACAGTCGGCACCGATAGTACGCCGTTACTGTAACTATAATTGGATGAACACTTGGCTCGCTCGCTCGCTTCGACTCCTAATCGGCACTCTGTTGTAACTATATCGGTTAGGTATTACACTGGAAACGTTTTCGCTTTTCTCGCGCTACAAAGCTGAGAAGGAAAAATTTTGCAACGCTATAGAGCTGATGGGGGCAAGTTGGGTCGTTGCAATAATAACACGATGGCGTCTGAAATTACACTCGAAGATAGCACTACCCTTTTATTATCATCTGTATGACAAAGTGCAAAGTGTAGGTTGCCAATAATAGGACTTTCTTGACGAAAATTTCGTTTATATGCACGGAAAAAGGCCATCAATGCCCTTGCACCAGTAAGTAGTACAGGTACGGTATAGGTCAGACAGTATTATTTTATTTAGTGCAAGATTGCATAAGAACCATCGAGTGCAAAAAGACTTATTGCGCATAATATCACGATGGGCCATCTGCTCAACATTTGTCAAATATTGACGCTTGACGGAGCGTAAAGTAAACACTCTATGTTTACCTTTCAGTGGCCGTCCTCCTTCTACTTTAAATAGTCCGCATTGTTTGCGTATTCCGTCTACATAGCTAATAGTGCTCTAAGTGGATAAGAAAAAATCACTTTCGCGCTGATTCGAGGCTCGAGTGGGTGTATGGAAATCTAATATTTGTTCAATTTGCATGTACTGTCAGTGCTTTCTTCTTGGTTTTTTATGTGTTTTTTTGCAAAAAAAAAATAAAAAATTAAGTAAAATAAAAAAATACGACATAAAGAAACAAACAACCGTATGGTAGAGAAAATATGCAACCTCGTACTTAAATACTCCTTGGAAAAGAATTGTACTATTTTTGTTTTTAGGAGCATTTCATTAACTCTTACGGAGTAATTCATTAATAGCGATATTTCAAATGGTTCCCTGTAAAATTACGCGTCAAAATGATATTTTACGTCAGTTTTGTTCTCTAAGGACTTGCCCGAAGCAAATCGAAGCGCGATTGATTTTTGTATCTTGTAAAATAAACAAAACGAAATCCATGGGAAAAAACATCTTCACGGTAAACTTTTTTTTTTTTTTCTATAAAAGTCGCACCTCTGAACACGAACTTTTTCATGGTTGGGATGATAGTAACAGAGTATAAAAACCTCTTTAGCTCAGAAACGTCTGTTTATGAGGAATTAATTCTTCCGAATCGTGGAAAGTTAAATTTTCAATACGATTCGTTTGTTATCGGTGGCTCGTAATCAATGCAGCACCCGTTCGAGCGCGTGGCGTTGCGTTTGCTACGGAAATTTAATTAATTGTACAAATCGTCCTTCCAATTGGCATTTAAACTGTACGGAAGCAAAATTAAATTGTTGCGTCACGCTTTCGCTCAACTGTGATACTTGGGAAGACTTTAATGAGTACAGTTCTCCACGAGGAGAAATTCATTTGAAATTCAATCGGGTTTTTACAGTTTGGGTGAAAATGTTTCAACGAACATTGAAACTCTTTGAATATACTTTAAAAACATCCTCGTTAAAAGGAAAAGCACGGAATAATACAATAAACGACCACCAAAGATATGTACGTTCATTGCATTTGCGTGTGTCTGAAAATGGATGATATAACTTTCAAAAGTCGACTTTTATGATGGCAAGACATTCATCACTCATCTTCTTTTATTCATTCGCGAAGAAAAAAGAACAAAGAATGAATAATACACCATTAAAATTCTTTATTCGCGATTTCTGTGAGATTTTTTTTTGTACTAATGCCATTTGGTCCATTGAGGGAGGGCTGTTTTTCAAAAGTAGTTCTGAAAATTCAATCTTTTGAACCTCCAAAGAATTTTTCTCGGTTGATGTTATTAAAAATTTTTTCTTGCATAAAGTTATTAAAATCTTCCAACAAAAAAAAAAAAAAAAAAAAATAAATAAATAAATAAAAATTAAATTAAACGAAAGAGCAGTAGAAAACAAAGCGGTCTTTCATTCGTTAGGAGAAAAATAATAAAAGTCTTTGTAGCCGACGATGTATGAAGATACCGCGGTTCAACGTGTTTTAATTTTGAAGCACTTTCTTTTGTGACGACGTTTCTCTGTGCGAGCGCGTAAAAAGCCAAACAAAATTAGAAAAAGGTCTCCTTTCTGTGAATCATTCGCTTGGCCGATTTTATTTTTCTCAAGAGTTGAAATGTTTTCGTTAAACTTATTAATTACTAAAATTTTAATTACAAAAAACAAAAACACCAGAATTTAAACAAGCCGCGCACCTGGTGAGGCCTGATCGGATATCCCAAGAAGGTGAATCTTCGGTATCCTTTGGAGCTCGTAATTACTTGCTCATGAATATTAGTAGTGTGCTTGGATCATCGAACGTGATACCCTAGCTTCGCTTGCACTACCACCCCTCGGGCGCTTCCACTTTAATTAGCGCTGTACCCATGTACACAACCACCCGAGAGCTAAAATGAAAATAATAGAGGCAGTTGGGAAATGAAAGAAAAAGCTGAAGAATTATCATCAAAGTAGATACACGCATTAGTCGGAACATTTAGTATGTAAGTGAAACATTGTGGATCGAAGCATTCCATTAATACGTGCGTCTGACCCTACGTAGGCTTGTACTACTACTTAAGTTGGAAAACGCTCGGTAAAAGTTGTTGCGATGCTTATATCATCATGTGACACACGGTTCTTGCTCTATTTATCTTATCTTGGTCGCATCAGGCGTATGTGGACATCGGTTGCCATCTATTTCCCGAGTATACAATTTTTTCATTAGTCCTGGAAAATTAGATACTACGAGCCGATAACTAGATGTACCTACGTAAGCGCACATCATCGTAGTTATGTAAAAATTTCTAATGCTTCAAAATCAGCGAAGTTTTTTTTTCTCAACATCAACTTTAGAGTAAAACACGTTGAGATGCTTACATCTTGGAATAACGAGCATGGAAAACACCGAACGTGTCTCTTTTCTCCAATCCCGTAATAATGCAGGCAATCCTCCCCCTTTCTGTCGTTGCCTTTTCTTTTCCTAAGAAAATAATTGGCCTCACAAAAATGCCACCGCTTAGGGCGAAAGACAAGAGCTTAAAGGGGAACAAAAGCCGAGTCGACCTCGCAAAGAAAACCACCAAGCGAATCAACGGGAGGGGGATCGCTCGCACTTGAAATTTCAATGGTATAGTTCCACGTAGAGTAGAGTGTGTTTACTCAAAGACAAAACGCGTACGTATATGCGGGGGGTACGGAGTGCAATTTGGTTACTCCAGTGTTGTAATTGAATTGCTGGATCTTGGTTTCACGTGGTATTGCGTACCCTGTAGCCGCAGGTGCTCGCGGAACGATCGAAAATTAATGCAACGCGGGAGGAAATGGTCAGGATCGGCTTGGGTGGAACTGAAGTGCGTGAAAATTCCGAAAGGACAGCGTTGTGATTTCACATCGGAAAATGGTCGCCAGTCCCGGGTGAGATTTATCAACGGGAATCCATTAATAACGTACATTATGGGAGCGGTAAATCACAACGCTGGATGTTACGCGTACTCAAATGGGGGGGGGGGGTGGGACGAAAAAGCTCACGGTCCGAGTGTATACGTACGTACGACGGTAATCCCGTAATTGATGCTTCGGTCGACGAGACACCGCGTGTGGAGCCATCAACAAAAACACGTCAGGATTCTAAGTGTATTCTTGAGGAAGAAGCAGGAAAAAAAAGTGCCGCGTAATCGAAAGCTTAGCGCGGGGTTGATATATGTACAGAGGGGTGGTGGCGGGGAAGAAGGAGCAGATATAAAAAATGATTAGAGCGAAATTGGGGCTCCTGTTGCGCGACAAGAGATACGATACAATAAGAAATGCGAGGACGGGGTTGCTCGAGTTTTGAGGATCGGGTGCTCGTGCACGTGCTGCAGTTTAGCTTCGCAATTACACGTGAAGGGTAGCGAGGAAATTGCAACGGGCTTGCATGTATACAAGTACTCGATTCTAAGTGCCGATCCCGATAGAATTTCTACGAGTCACGTTCGAGTGTAAACATTTACTTGGGATACGTATATGGGCTAAATGACGCCGTACGCGCGTAAGGATGTGCACGTTGATTATAGGCAAATATCAGGGACGAACCGGTTCCTCGTGTGATCGGATTTTTAGCAAGGGGATACGAACACTTCAAAGTCACTTCGATATTCCAACACAAAACTGTAAATAAAAATATCACATCCCTCCCCCTCCCTCCCATTGTTGTTGGTGAAAATTCAACCGCGTTCGCCAAACACATCCACCATGTTAATGGCAAATAAAAGTCAAGAGCTCGATGGAGAGAGAGGGTGAGGAAAAACTAGTGAAGGGGTTCCCAGCCATCTTTCACGCGCCCTGGAATCCCTGTAATTTCTCATTTTCCCTCTCGTCCTTCTCTTTATCTCCGTGTGCTCGAGCCTGCACATAATATATGCCCGCGCGCACACTCACGTATGCACTCTTACATTTCCCGTCTCCTCGTCGTCGTCGTTCCACCAGGGTGCCTCGCTCGTTCGGTTGTCGCACGGCGATGCGAGAGAGCAAAGGTACACGCTTCGGCTGAATTACAGAAATAGACGTTCAGAGAAGCGGGTGCTCGGAAGGACTGGTATTAGCCGGCTACTCGGTCTCTTTCCCTCTCCGTTTTTTTTCTTCCTCCGCTGCACGGGGAGAGGGAAAAAAAACTAACGAGGTTAACGCTGTGTCTTGCGATCGATACTTTAAATTATTCTGGTTTTGTGTAAGGGGGAAAAAAAAGTGGTGTCCGTACATGTGGGGAGTCAGCTTTTATTTCTCTCTTTTTATCTCTTTAGACTCGTACTCCTGCACATTTCCATTAGAAGTAGGAGCTCGATGTGTTTTTTCTCTATGGACGTGTTCATTTATAGTTCTAGCTAAATGTAGCTGCCAATTGCTTTCCTTCCTGGGAGCATATTGTACAGTCACGTGAAACAGACCGAGAGCCAAACGCGGAATAGAATCAGTAAAGTAAAAAATTCATCTCTTTTTGGTGAAATCGAGTGTTAAAAGAGGGGTAGCCTATGTAAATTAGTAGCACGAAAATTGTATGAGGAAAAAATGTGTCGAATTTTCAATAAATTAAAACAAGCTGATACAATTGGTAGGATCAACCCCTGGGACGCATCAACAAAAGTATACCCAAAAGAGTCCTGCTGGGGTTGAGGGTCGTCCAGCTGAGTGTAGCCGTAGTCGGTGTGTCGTTGCTACTGCCGCTACAGCTGCTCTTCTCGACGCTGCCACCGGACTGCTCCTCGTCCATCCAGCGTCCATTCAATTGCTCATCGGCCCGGGCGATCAGCGACAACGCGAACAAGAGCAACGCTGAGTCGCTCGTAGTGTGGGCTGCTGTTTTTGTTGTTGTCGATAAGCCGCTCTCCAGCTCGCTCGTTTTTGTTGCTGTTTCGCTTCGTCGCTTCTCTTGTCTTCTAGCGTGCATCGGCTCGGTTTTTCGGGAGTAGATTTAAGCTCGACAATTGGAAATCCTTACGTATAAGCTCACACTCGCCCGAGGCTTTTTTTCGGAGGGTTTTTCAACAAATGTCAACGGAGGCGCAGTGTTTGCAGATAAACTGAGTAAAGTGCACCCTGGCTTCACGCAGTTATTCAGGTGGGTCTGTTTGTAGTTGCACCGAGTAGTTTCTCCGATTCTTATTCCAATATAAATATTGTACTTTTTTTTCTCACACCAAACAGCGTAGTGGAAGATTCACTGATTTTATCGATAATCGAGATTTTCACTTTGGAACGAGTGGAACTGATTTTAATGCACTTCTTTCACCCCAATAATCACTGACACGTTGATTTCTCAGATAACCCTCACTTGATCGAACACTTGAATTTAGATTTTCACTCATTCACTACGAATCAGTAAAATTTTCCTTCAAGATATTAATTTTTTTCTGTAAAAATTCACTAATTTTATTAATCATACACGCATGGAACACTGGAGTCTACAACTAAGTTAAAATCACGTTTCAAGACCTAATTCGAGATCAACAAAATACAAGCCCAAGATTTGTCTTTATCTCTTTCGTATCTCTAATACACCCCGAATCCACGAATGAAACAAAAAAAAAAAAATTTGCAAATACACACTCACATATATCACCCCGGCAACTATCAAGCCGTAAATTCTAGTTGACAGCCAATTATTGGGAAAAGTTCCGCACATTACGGCGTTGGGCGCCCAGATAAGATATCGCTCGGTACCTCACGAACCTATTATGCTTATCGTTCTTAAACTCCACCGCGATCCCATTATTTGCCACTGTGACAATATACTCGAACAAAAATCAGCTTGGGCCCCAAGCTCTAAGTTAGAAAAAAAAAACAAACAAAAAACTTAATCGAGCAGTTGAAAAATCTAAAATTTTACCCAAAGTATCCCCGAATCAACCTGCCAAGCCAACTTGACGAGCTTTTTCCCCGCTACAACGACTAAATCGCCTTAACGACACTTTAAACGTCGCTCTTCCTTCCCAACGATGAAACGCCCGTTTCGCAAGAGCACGTCCATCCGACCCGCACCAAAGTGATAATTCACCCCGTCACTTAATTCGGTTCAAAACTTTTCCCCGGCAAGTTTCGAGGGACGGGCAAAGAGGGGAGGAAGATCCATGCAAAACAGAGGAAACGGAGGGCGTCCCCTTCAGCATCCCTACAAGTGGTAACTCACTGAATTGCGCTCAAGTGACGCGTCACACACACAAAAAAAAAAAAAAAAGATTAAAAAGCGTACACGTGCCCGACGACACAAGTAGTACGAGTCAAGCTGCGTCCCGACACCGGCGTGCGCGCGCTCGAAACACCCCACGAACAAGTGCAGCGATCCTCCCGCCACCGTAGCCGCGACTCGACTGACTGACCCGCTGACTCCGCCAAAGCACGTCGGCCCCCTTCCACTGTCTTCGCAGTCGCGCACCCACCCCCTTCACCCCGCGAGAGCAAAGTGCAGCCCGTGTCGGCAGAAGGATGTCGCATACATCTGAAAACATGTGCGCGCAACGTATACCCACATAATGTAGATTATGCGCACAGCGACCCAAAGAAACGACGTGCCTCTCACTCCCCCGTATACATATATATTTACACACGTATTGGATTTATGTACGAGCGTCTTTGACGCGTCTCCTGATGCTTTCATTTCTCCGTTTTTCCGAGTAATGCAAGTACTGTGTTGCTGCTTTACTCCTTACTATCTCTTTCTCTCTGTTGGCACAGTTGTTTCACGTGCATCTCTGGTACTCTGGAGCGCCATCCGGTCTCTCTTGGTTTTTCCACGGGTCAATAAACGCGAAGCGCAAGTATACGCGAGTACACGTACACCGATACGACACGTGCCAAGATGCACCAATGAGTCCCCGGCTCGCGAGTGGGCGTTAATTAACTGCTTGAGAGTCTCTCTGTCGCCGTACTAACATGCATAGCTTGAGCTCCTAACGTTTCATAAAAACCGTTTTTAGCAAAAAAATTTAAAATCACTTTGCAACCGATATTACAATTGTATTGTCTTTTCGTCAATTGTTCTCTGTACTTTTGAACAATATTTCATCATCTTTGATTTTTCTTTTAACAAAGTGACTGAAAGTTCATTCCTCGTGACAGCTAAACCGAGAAACCCCACTATGAGTAATGCAAAGTTGGTACTACCGATTAGTCTGGATGGAATATTTCTGAAACCGTGCGTTCCCTTCAGAAATTTCACTTGAAATGTTTCGATAAGCTCACGTACGTTTCTCCAAGGACGTGACCTGCAGCTTTGTGACTTTCTTTCATCCGATCGGAAGGAGATTATCGCGGTATGCAATTATTCGTTGGCGCCAAAACTCAAACGGATGCTCCGAATGACTCTCTGCTCCGTTTGTAACCTGCAATTTTACGGTTTACGGGGATTCCGTTGAATTTAATTAAATTAACTTTGGTGGAAAAATACCTACTTTGAAGGCCTTTTTCGATGCGCTTTGCAAAAGATGTGTCTGGACTCGTTTATGGATTCAAAGCGATCCTGCGAAATAGTCTATGTTAGTGTGACTTTGTAAAAAAAAAAAAAAAATTAAGAGTCCCAGGGTAGAAACTACCCGAGTTGTCCAAATGAGGCAAAGTTTCTTGTAACGGAGCATCCAAAAGTGACAGGCAGGCAAGTTCGGAGAGGCACCGGAAATACAAATAATTCGTTTGTAACTTTCCGCGACAGAGATTTCTCTCGAGAAAGCCGGGGATGCAAAGGAAAAATCAAATCAGCAGTACTCCGAGAGATAGACTACCATGTTTGTAAGATAAAAGGGAAAAAAAGAACTTCTTCCGCGAGTTTTGTTTACTGGACGCGCTAAAAAAATGGAAAAAGTAATCTCTTTGAGAATTCTGTTGGAGCAAAGTGTTCGAGGTAGGTACTTATTTAACCTTTTTTTTCTTATTTTCTCCACGTTGGTAAATACAGTGAATTTCATTTCAAGTTAAATCCATTTAAAGATGCAAAATAAAGACAAAATGTAAGACGTTTGCATTTATTTATATTGAAATTAAATTGAAAACACAACAAAGTCAGTTACAAAGCACGAAATGCTTTTGTGGTTATTGCGGCTGAAAGTAAGAAATCTGATATAAGAAAAATATATTTGAGTTTGTTTTCCATCTTAAAACATTGATCTTATTCTATATAAAAGTGTTTGCCAACAAACCAAATCTTGAATGCGATTATTGCATCAGAGTCACCGCTTTGAATAAGATAACTACCTGTACGTGGAATGAAACCAAATTCATCGAGTTGTACGATCGTTTCTATTATGTACATGGATGAGGAATACACGGATCTAACTTTGATCATTTGAACAAAAACTTAAAATAAAGTTTCATCTACCGAAAGACTCCTGATAGTGGTAAAAATCAAAGTGTATACAAAACGATCGCGTTTAGTAGAAGCGAAGAAAAAGAACTGACTATACGTGTAAAATAGAGCCTTTTCCAATCAATTTAAATCAATCAAGAACTTGCGTTGATGATGGGGCTTTTATTAGTTATCAGTTGTCAAGTCCTCGACTGATTGGAATCATCCTAAGCTATGTTAAAAACGTATAGTATAATTTGATTGGCTTTTCCAACTGCAGTTACATCGAGGACATGATTAGCTCGCTTTGAAAACTAACGAGCAAACAATTTCGTTTCAACTGATTGCTGGTACACGCGGCTCTCATACTACTTTCTCTTGGAAAAGCGGTGAAAACTTCTTGTAATTCAAAAAATCCGAGAGTCAACCCAACCTTGAGTGCAAAAGGTACCAACCCTTCTTTACCACCCAAGCACCCCAAAAATTCTCAGTTTACGAGTTGGTTAGTGAACAAAACAACACGCCCTATCCATGTGTCATTTAGTACATGCAAGCTATCGATCTTTATCGGAAAACTGGTTATTTTTCCTCGCCATACTATATATACGCATTCAAAGCTAATTTTTAGTTTTTGAGGCCTAAAAAGAGAGAGTGTGTATGTGTGTGTGTGTGTGTGTGTGTGTGTGTGTGTGTGTGTCAAACAAGTATCATTGAAAAATACAGTAAAGACCCGTCGTTTTTTTTTCTTGTGGTAACTGTAATAGTATACACAGGAGTGCGCTGCAGTACCAAACTGATACTTTAACTCGCGAGGGACTCCCCGTGCCGGGGCAGAGAGAGAAATTAAATTAGTCATTCGCGAGCTTTCTCCAAGAGCCGGGACTTTGTTAACTCTCTCCCTCTCTCAGTCTCGCAGTTGTACACCCCTCTTTCGCTTAGAAATTACTTCGCGTGTACGTGTACATACGACAGGGGGACGAAATTAATTTCCACCGGCGTGTCCACAACTCTGGAGCAAAGCGCGAAAATCGCGGGTGGAAAAATGTGGTCGCGCCTCCCCTCAAGGTGATGTCAAAAATCACGAGAAAGGGTCATTGGGGGTTGGGGCTCGAAATACCTACGGATCAAAGGATCCTTTACGACCAAAAGACGCACGAGATAGGGGGTCCATAAAGCCCACGTACTGCCCCACTTTCCTCGTCTCCCGTAATCATAAGCCACCCAGCGTCGACGGGCAAATGGAAATGCCCTGTTCAACACCAAGGATAAAACAAACATCGTGGATGGAGGAAAAAAGAAAGTCGGTGCGAAAGCTGCAATCAGGATCCCCGGGGTGCATCAGCTCCTTCGGAAATCAAGGCTTGGGACTGGCTTTAACCTCCTCCCCGCGAAAGCTACCCGGTACATGTACACCTGGCTTACGTAGCAAGTAGGTTCGGGTGTGGGTGAAAAGGCGCTCGAGTCGCGCACACATCGTCCAGCTGCTGCTGCGGAAGCCCGTCGAAACCGAGAGCAGATGACCCAGGCCATTGTTCGCGAGTCTTTTGATGCAGCCAAACGACTCCTCCAACACAGGCTTCTCCTTTTAATCTTCTCCACCGTCGTCGTCCCCACCCGTCCCTCATAATCTTTCGTTCATACCCAACTTTCTTCCATTGATCTAATTTCAGCCTCCGGTGATTGTGCTTTTTCGTGATTGCACTCGCTTGGCTAGGGGTTGAATGGATTTTGGAAAAAAAAAGACAGTGCACACCGTCAAAAGAGTTGGAAATTCACTTGTGCTGCAAGGAAAATAAAAAAAACTTGAGCCATCCAATCCTCAATTTCTAATTGACTTTATAAGTAAATCCCTTGGTGTGAATAACCATGAGGGGAATCATGATTTGTTATTGCAAGATGTTACGTTACATCAAGTGTGTTAGGGTTTTTAATTCCTTACGAACTGTATAGTTTTTAAAGTCAAAACTGATGAATAAAATAAGATGGACGTACTTTTAATTAATACTGCTGTTTTTACTCACGCAGAGGAGAACTTATTCACAAGTGGTTAGCATATATAGGGTGTAAATTCACAGTTGCATTCCTGTGGCGTAGAACCGATGATATAAAGGTTGTTATTGTGTGCGTAATTGGACTTTCTTTAGTTATATCTTTTTCTCTCTCACCCCATACGTTCTCCGAAATCTTTGATTTGATTTCAATAATTTTCCGAGTATCCATCCCGTGAGCCCGGGAATTCGACATTGCGACGGGAAGTAGACATATCTCTTTCTATTTTTTTTGGTTCGGTTTCCAAATACGCACAGGGTGTTGTGAGGAACGAAATGGAGTGTATGTAAGTACTCAAAGTCGAACGCAGTACCGTACGTGAGAGTCGCTGGGAGAACTTGGCGCCTTTTGAACCCCCACCCCCGTAAGTGTAAAAGCTCGTTTTTTTAGCTTTTTGCTTCTGTAAACGACGGTTTCTGTAAAAATCTGCTTGTGTATATCTGTTTTTTTTTTCTTCACCCCTTCTGCCAATTAAATTAGAGAAGCAGAGGTGGAGAAAGAAATTTCTCATTTTCCTGGAACGACAAATGCAATCGAGGGAATTAATTTTCTTTTAAAGGGTTGGAGTTGCGGTGCCCAGCTTACTCGGGAAGGACCCTCGCTTCCAGGTATGGGTACTTACCTGTTTTATTGGGAGTAACAGTTTTTTTTTTCACTCCGGGGATCATTTTTATAATGGAATAAAATGTAGGTATGCATTTAAGTTGTTGAAAAACAGCACGAAACAGTCTTCGAGTTTTCCAATTATATAAAGTTTCTTTTTATTATACTTTGAGTGGCTTAGCTTTGGACTCACGAAGATGCTAAAAAAAAGAGACTTTCAAAGTCTTGAAATGACTTCTGAATTTGTATTTGAGACCTTGAAGTGAGCAGCGAAAATGTTTTTTGAGATGTATGAACGGGAAACTCTGATTTATGCTCAAAGAATTTTAAAAATAAATATTTTAGATGGTAAAAAAAAAAACGGGAAAAACTGTTAGCATATTTTTTTTTGTTGGTGCAAACGTTTATCTACAATTTTTATTTGGAAACACTTTTGGCTACGGATCAAATTTTTTAAGCCATTTTTACAGTCGTTAAACAAAACACAAACTATTTATATCATTTTTTTTACTGTACTCATCATCCAACAGCAGCACTGCCTGCTTGTACCTGAAAAAAATTTACGAGCCTATCAGGGCAGTTGATAAATAAAATAAAAACTCCCGATGTAAGCCCACCTATTCACATTAAACTAAAAAAAAAAAAAAAGAAAAAAAAAAGACAAAGAGGACAATAGGAGCACGAAATTTGACAAAAATTCGCAGAAGCGGAAACACTTTGGGGCTCACCGCACAATAAGTTACAACAAGTACGTGTCCCCGTTTAGTCGAAAGAACAAAAAAAAAGAGCTCCATAACTCTTTGTTTGCTGGAGCATTGCTAAAAGTAAAGCACGCAAGTGGAGGCGAAAAAAAATGTCAGAGTCAAGATAACAGCGGAGAGGGCGACGTAAGGACAGCCGTGAAACTGGGTTGAGCGGGTATTAAGATTTTTCGAGAAGTACAAGCCCAAATTACAGCGTTAATAGGCTCCACCGAAACTTACGGAGAGAGAGAGATGGCCGAGGGGGGTGGGTAATTTATTGTTGCACTTCTCGCTTTTTGAAGCTCCTCTCGTTACACATGCTAAACTGGCCGAGCTGCCGGAGACGTTCGATCATCGCTCGACAATTTTATCTCCGGTTGTGGCTCTTGCACGAGTCCTCGCTCGATAACTGCTTTTTTTTGCACTTTATTTGGAACCATGGATATGTTTTCTTCTGTCCAATGATTATTGACAAATTTGGAAAATTAAAATTGTACCAAAATTATTGATTACATATCAAAAAAGCATCTGGTGTCTTCATTGCAAAGATAAAAGGTAAAAATTAAAGTCTACTAATTTTGTTGCAATTAATTGTATTTTCCAAGCATTTCGAAGAAGATTCGCCCAACAATAAATCGTAAAATTTATCAGACTATTGCTAACAAATAAGCACAAAACTTGCTTAAATATATTTGTTTGCGGCTATTTTATAACTTTCAACTTCCAGTGATGATTTTCATTATTATTAGTTTGCATGAAGAAACATATCAATATTTATGAATTTACTTTTGTTTGCCTGCTTTATCATTAATTGTTTTGCAATTTCATGCAAACGAAATCTTGTATTTTTACTTCAAAAACTTCATTTCCATGAATATGATTTTAATAAACCATCACTTAGTCCCTCTATGCTATTAAACTTTAAAAAAAAAAATTTTTCAATTGTATACGACCACTTGTTTTTATTCGCGCAAATTAAAAAATACTTTTCCAAACAGCAAACACTTTCTAAATAAAAAAAAAATCCGCACAAGGTGTGTGACGTGCAACGACTCTTGCTCACATTCGATAAAAAGTCGCGCGAAAAACATTATGATAAAAATTTTTCCCCCGGAGCCACGCAAAAAGTACAATTTTTCGTGCAACCGTTCCCTACACGTCGGTCCCATTATCAGTGCGTTGCGCAACGTGCATGATAAAGGGAAAAAAGCTCTGGACCAAAAGTTTCCCAATCTCTGGCGCACCGAGCAATAACGCGCCTCCTCTCGGCAATCTCGGCATCCGTGCACCACCAGCTGTACACAGATGCATATAGCATCGACAGCGACTGTAGCACCGACTCTCCCACCCCCTTCCACGCGATACACGCGCACGCGGTCTCTCTCATCATTACACGTCCCGTCAAAGATACACTCGTAACGAAAACGCGTCACACGTACACAATATACATTTGTACGATTTTTGGCGATTAATTACGAGCTACATGCATACATACGTATTGTAACGCACGTTAAATCTAAAATGCCATACTCACGGTTCTGTCTAAGCGGCAGGAGGCTCTTCCTCCTCCTACCGCTCGCGGTTTTCGTCCCTATGGTGACTGGTTGGCTGCGACTGGAGCCTCCGAGCTTCCAGCCTCTCTGAGTTTCGACGACACGTACCGCATCTCTATTACTCGGCTTCAACTGTTCCTTCCCTCTCGGTTACCTCCCAACTCTCCACGCCGAACGCGAGTACAATTCTTGGACTCTCCGACCCCTTTGTCATTTGATGCATATTGAGGCTGGGTTGGCGTGTGCTATGCATCACACCCTTTCGTCGAGTTTTATCGTTGGCACTTGTGCGATTGCTTTTCGTGACTCGTTGCTTGAGGTGTCCCGTTGTCTTATTGTCTAGGCTATGCAGGCAACGACGTGACGCATCGAAAGGACAATACCAACCAACAAAACGTGTATCGGTACTGCCAAAATCTCGGGCCTACAAAGACGTACTGGTGCACAAGCCCCCCATCGAGGGGGTGGTTGAACGTCGAGTAAAGCGCAACTGGCGCGGATGAACATCACGCACACACGCTCTCGGCTCGACGATGCGCCCCCGCTACTCGGGGAGCGACTGCACCGATGCACGAGGGTCGCTTGATGGCCGGGGCCAGGGGGGGAGCGGCATTCAATGTACAAGCTTGAGGTAACAAAGGGATGAAAAATAAGCCGAGACGTGCCGGTGGACGGTGCCCTCGGGCCATATCACTCCCGGCGCCACCCCCTCCGCTACCTACGTGCAGCTGTGGCCGTGTCGATGCGACTGCTCTTCCTCCTCCTCGTCTTCCTCCACGTCCCGGTTATTCCTCCACGAGTCCATCCTCGTTGGCACCCCCTTTTTTTTTCTTTTTCCCTCAGCGCGTGTACGTGTCGATATGGAAATATCGCGCGCGGGAAAGGCTCGCGACGTTTCGAAGCACGAGGTTAAGCTTCGGCGCCCGTCGACGAAAGGGTAGGTTGGCCGGGACTGACGAGGAGGGGTGGACCAACCCCCAAGGCGCGATCGAAACTCCGCTACTGAGGGTATTTACCACTGTTACCCACACACATACACGTGGGCACGGGGAGATGCTACAGCTGCACTTTTGGCGCATGCGCTTTTTACAGGAGGAGGAGGGTGGGGGCGGGGAGGAAGGCTGACATGACAAGAGCAAAGGGTTGGTTTACTGCTGACTCTGGGTATGTCACTCTCATCCTCTGCTCTTTTTTAGGATTTGTATGAATATAGGGTCGAGAGAGAGAGAGAGAGAGATAGCTTGGGATCGATCGAGCGATCGAGACTTGCTCTCGCTGGCTCTTTCCTTTTTTTTTTTTTTTTTTTTCTTGCCTTTGGGGCACACGGAGGGTTGAGTGCATGCAGTGTCTTTGGTGTGCTCTTGGATGACAATAGGGGGAGGTGCTCTTTATGGAGAAATTTTCAATATTGCTTCTTGGTGTTAAAGCTTCATCCCTTAGGGTATTATTACTCGCGTGATCGGGGGGGGTGGATAGTTTTTGGGGAAGAATAACTTTTTACCGATACTTTTCGTACTTTACTTATTATGAATTCTACTAGTTATTATTTCCTACGACGATTGGACTCACTTTGAATATGCAAGTGCTCTCGTAGGCCCAAATTAATGCCATGTTTTGTCGGTTTTGTACAACTCATTTATTTCGACAAAAACAAAAAGTACACTGTTTGCAAAAAAAATTTTTTCATTTTATTTTTTATTTTTTTAAATATATTTTCGGTATAAGTGAAATTATTCACTTTTGTAAAAATATTTTATTTTATTAAAATATTTTTTCTTTCAGTAATTAAATCGTCGATTATCTGCCCTGTATTTGATACACATTAAGTGAACATTTTCAGAATAATTTGTTACAAAGCCTGTACTGGCCACTACAACTTTTCAGGATTTTTTTAAACGCTATTTGTTCTACCACACGTACATTCTCATCTTTTATTGGAATACTTGTAGAAAAGAAGAATGTTTTTAACTGGCAAAGTCTTTTATTTCTTTAAAGTAGAAACTGAGCTGAAAGGTACATGGAGATTTTCTTCGTCACTGCGAAGATGCCCTCATATATATATATATATATATATATATATATATATATATATATATGTGTCGTGCACTTTCAAATATTGCGTGGCAGGAGAAAAATAATGCTCAGGGTTTTCGTTGTGCCTGTGCTCGCGTGATGTAAGCAAGAGCACTGATGCGTCGCGCGTCGCTGAGGTGGATTTTTATTCATTCAAGAATATGCGAAGAAAAACTTCGAGGTATTTTTTTTCATCTGGAATACCGATGCGATGCGCTGGATAATTTGATGGTGAGAAAAGTGGGTTGGATGTGGGATAACAATATATCATTGCCATTTTTTGTATGTTTTCGTACATTTTATTAAAGAAATATAATACAGGCTTACAGAATTCCACAAAAAAAAACGATTGTTTTTCATATAATTATTGCAAATGTTGACGATTATTCATATTGGTTAAATCGCTACATTAACATTATACATATCATTGCATTTTATTATCAGTAGTTGAAATAAAACTTTGGATAGTGTTTTAGATCTGTCTAAAAATATTGACTTGTATGATTTTTTTTTTTATTTTATATTTATTTCATATTAATAATGTGTATGAAAAAAAAAGACAATGAAATGTTATAAAGAATATTTTTCTATAAAATATAATTCGTTTTAATGATAAAAACGCCGATATTTTACATGAATGTGACTACAATATTTTACTCTTACGCGTTGTATAAGACATAGATGAGTATACCATAGTTATTCATAATGTCATTTTTTTCACGCATCACTTTCACTTTCTTTGATTTACAAGCTCCGATGTATAGTTTTATCAACATTAAATGAATAGAAGTCGACGATTTTTTATTTACATCTATTGTCGATCAGAAAAATATTATTATTGTTATTTTTATTTTATTTATTAAGCCATCAAGACCGTAGTCCAATGGCTAGAAAAATATTTATATGCTCTTGAGTTAGTTAGAAAAAAAGATAAAAAATATCAAATATTGTATGTACAATATAAACTTATGTATTATAATACTCTGATAAATATCCAGTAGTAGATATTGATATGATTTACGTATATTTTTACGCAATGCTCTTAAAGTTCCCTGATGTTATTTTTTTGGTCACTTTGTTCATTAAAAATACGTAAAAAATCTTAATTATCATATATTTAATAACATGTACCATTTGGTTTTTAAAAGTATCATTAGATAATAGTAACAAGTAATATGGATACGTGAATTTTAAAATTCAATTGAATTTATGAAGTATACAATAGCATGGTGTCATTAATTTCATAAAAATAGAAACTTTTACGCTTCTCTTTCGTTTTTGACTGCTTTTTTTTAAATTTTAATCGAAAGTACTTTAAAAAAGTAAAAAAACAATTTCTGAAAGGCACAATCAAGTAAGATTTTTAATTGAATTTTTTATTTCATTATTATTTAGAAACATGTGAATGAAGAAAAGTATTCAGTTTCAGGCCTCAGGGTTTTTGCTGTTCTTTACCATGTATTTTTGAACAATGATTTCACGTACTTCCGGCTAACATTGAAAAAATTAGGATAAATTAGATGGTTCCGTAAAAGTTTGTGATTTTAAGTTATATTCTATTATGCTTAGCGTTTCATTTCCCTCAGCAGTTTTACGTTCACTGTAAAATATGCTACGAATAAATATTTTCTAGTAGAATAATATCATGGGTAATAATTTATATAGACAGTTTGACTAATGTAACACCAATATAAATAATAATATTCCATTTTTAAAATCAAATAATTTTTTAAGTCACAATAACAATGATAAATATCAAGAGCTGATAAGTGGAGAGTATAATGAGAAGTAACGAGCTTTTACAGAAATGCTTGCAACAATATGGAAAATCAATTTTTAAGGAACTTTATTTTAAAATTGTGTTTCATATTATTAAGATAAAAAGTTATTTTTGTAATACAACCTATACCGTAAATTAATAAATTCTTGTGGGATCAGGAAAAGTTAAAAAATCCCAATATCCTTTTAACATTAACAATTAATCCACAATATTCGTTAATCACGCATAGCTCGTCTGTCAGGCGCAACCTGTTAACCAATCACAGATGGTAGGATGATACAACAGTTGAAAAACAGATAAACAATCAATTGAAAAGAGCTTCTAAAAAAAAAAAAAAAAAAAAAGATCTGAAAAAATTCAGTTAAATGAAAAGCTGCGACAGTTTACAAGAGAAAAAAGTTTTAACTCTGTCGCCCTGGTCATACAGAAAATCAAAGGTATCTACGTAACATATCCTCTTTTAAACTGAGATACGATCCATCTCATTCCTCGGGTGAAAACGTCAAGCGAAACAAACTAAAAATCCTGCGGTCTCGAGCAGATGCCCAGAAACTC
Organism: Copidosoma floridanum; assembly: GCF_036245765.1. Classification (NCBI taxonomy): domain Eukaryota; kingdom Metazoa; phylum Arthropoda; class Insecta; order Hymenoptera; family Encyrtidae; genus Copidosoma; species Copidosoma floridanum. Next base: position 8,603,775 of record NW_028321907.1, on the reverse strand, counting down.
TCGTAAAGCCAACACACATACAGAGATATTGCACTCCCCGCCCCCCTTTGGACCGATGGCGAGAAACTCGCTCGAAACGAGAAACCAGCCCATGAGTGTGTGTACACCCTCTTTTCCCAGGCTTTCCTCGATCCTCTCAAAGAGCAAAGTTGCCTGCTTGCCCGGAGGCTTTTACTCTCATCTCCTTTTTTTTGTCTTCTTCTTTTTATTTTCTCGTAAGATCAACCACGGGAATCTTTGATGCAGCCGGCGTTCGTAGAAAAGGAGTTGTGGACACACAAGGAGACGAGGAAAGAGAGAAGATCGAAAGATGGTAAAAGCGGCGGTAGACGATGGTCGTAGTAGCAGAGTCGTGTAGGTATAGTATGGATGGGCGATCCTTGAGCTTGGAGCCCGTGAGGAATTTACTTCAGCTGCACCAACACCATGAAGTACGTCACCACGGCACCCAGCACCTGTTTTTATACACAGTTTAATTAGTTAATGCAATGACTACGAGCGAAAAATTCAATCACCTATTCGTTATTTTTTTTCACCACGAAGGAGTAAGTTTCATTAAATTACTACTATTTCTTGAAAACAAAAAAAAAGGGGCTTTCTGCATGGATTTGATGGATTTTTATCTAAAATATTTTTTTGTTCATAGAGACAATGGGTTTGCAACTAAACTTGCCGAATAAAATAAAATTCAAACGAAAAGGTATAAAAAACAATGAAATGAGCACCAACTGAATAGCAACAAAGTTACTCTGTACGAAACCTTTTTTTCTTAATTAAAAAACATATTTTTCCAGCTTCCTTACCGAGGCAAACAGATCGAGAGAGACGGTAAAGAACTTGGCTCCCGATATAGACATAGCCTTCTGACACTGCTGGCACACAATCTGCACGAACGTCTTAGCCTCCTCGGAACCGTCGTACCAGTGACAGGAGTACGCAGCCTCCATTACCGACGAGCTCTGCGCCAAACAGAGCAAATTATACAAAACTCTTACCATTTGTTTTCTCGTGGGAAACAAAAAATAAAAATTTCATCGTACCTCTTCAATCAGTCGGTTGCCAAATATGCAGAACAAAAACACCTGCGCGAGGGTGTAGACCAAGTAGCCAATAACCGTGAACGCATATACATTTACCCCGTTCACCTGTAGCACAAGGATGCCTTGTTAAGTTACAAGACTGTGATTTTATTTATTTGATAATATGTAATGATGAACTCGCCTTGGTGGCTTGGTAAGCGAGCAGGGTCAACGTGATGGTCGTCGTCAACATGTGGAGCAGCAGCGCCACACCGTACGCGTCTCCGATCAAGCCAGTCAGCCTAGAAAAATCAATGGATGAGTAGCTCGATTATAATAATGACATACATGGGCACGTTTTACTATATGCTGTAAATCATGAGGAGCCCGATGTGTAATAACGACGTTAAAAGAATCTCTATTACTAGCCGCACGATAACGATATCTCCTTGCCTTGACAGAGTCGTTTTGGAGAGCACCCAGCCATTACATTACGGCCCGCTGGCGCCCCTGTATGCATATTGTATAATGGAGGGAAGCGCCGTTTTAGTTTGGGCTGACGCTGCGGGAATCGTATGCGTGGGTTGTTCTGAGCTTCAGTACATACAAGTGTATTGGGTTGAAACTTGAAGGCTCTATCCGCATGCACATTGCTGTGGTGATGGGTACAACGAGAAAGTGTGACCAAACATGAGTACGTGTGAATGTGCAAGGTTATAGATTACGAAAGAAAAATAAAGTGAATTTCCATCTCTTATTTTCTTTAGAAAAGCAAAATGCCCCGTTTGGTTTGGTAGGGTTTTTGTCATCTCCGATTTCGTTGCAGTGTATAATTATCTGGAGGATTCAGGAAAGTTCTTATTGATGTTCAGAAAAAATTGTTACGGCTATTCAATTGTTTCCTTATACTTTTATAATATTAATACATTAGAACAGCAATGAAACAAAAATTATTCACTAAAGAAGTAATTATTTGTGAAGAAACGTACACTTATCATGTTTACGTAAGCCTTACCATGTATGGATATGTTCTACTTTATTTTATATATATGCAAAATAATTAATTATAACTACTATTTACTGCTAAAAAAATTTTACTTCGTTTAAACGCCCATAAAATACTTAAAACTACAATGAATTAATACGTGTCTTACCACTGACAGGTGTACTCTACTGATTTAACATTTGGGAGTATACAGTATTTTAAACTCGACTACTCTCTAAACTCGATTTTTAAGCAACGTTTCATAAAAAAAATAAGATAATTTTTTCACAGATCAATGGAATTCAATCAAAACAAGCATTTTATCTCATTGATATGTGTGTCACTATACACGACAATATTCTACTTCTAAGATCTAGACATACTGCTGTAACTTTACAGTTAATTTTGTTTGCATAGAATAATTTCGAATAAGAATGAAATTTAATAAAAAAACTACATCCTCTAAGACACAAATAAACGTTTACATGAAATAATGTAAGCCTGTAAAAATGTGTCTTACCCTTAACGGGTTTGTTCTACTTTTTTCCCGCAAATGACCCATTTTCGTTATTTGATTTTTCGAAAATCATTTCAATTAAAGGTGAAAATAATAAGTGTCACGATTTTTTCAAAGACCAATTAAAAAATAAAGGTATAATATAATTAAATCGAATAGATCTCCAAAAACTACTTACTTGAATTTCTTTGAATGAATACACAAGTCTCAGCATGAACATGTATATTCTACTTAACTTGTACAGATAAACAGCGACTATGTAAATACATATTTGAAATAGAAATGCAAAGAGTTACTGTTATTTCTGTAGCCCATAAAATACTCCAAGTATGAGTGTCTGTCTTAACATTCATGGATTTATTCTACTGATTACACGTTTGTGTTTATACTTAGCTTGATATTCAATTGAATTATTTCACAGGACAGATTTGAAGTGATACTAAATAAAAATGTGGAATAGAGTTTCTTCTGAAGTAAATAAATAAAAAATAATTAAGCTTGCCATCTTATAGGTGCCTATTTTACTGTTTACATATTCTGTGTACCGATACAAATATGATGTTATTACTTCGCACTTAATAATTTTGAATAAGAATAAAACGAAAAATAACATTATGATCTTAAAAAAATAAGACAATGACAGAAAATAGTAATAAAGTTTTAGTATATTATTTATGTGTCTTACCAAATAAAGACTAGTTCTAATTCCAGGTAAATACTTTGCCCTTGCGTTTTTATTGATATTTCGACAATATTTTAAATAATAATTTTTCAAAAATCAAATAACTCTTAAACAAATGTCATACGGATTTTTCCGTATTCCTTACGTCTTACGACAAAAGATCTAATCTACTTATTTTATCCAGATATGTAATATTTACTTTTAATTCTGGCCTTACTTTCAGAAACGAACAAAAATTACTTAAGCCTGGAAGCCTAAAAAAAACTTGAATTTTGTTATACCAAGAGACATGTCTTACCAAAAACGGAACCATTCTACTTATTGTATGTTAATACTTTGTCATAAACCTTTAAAACTAATTTATTTTCCTTGATATTGATTTTAGGTAATGAATAAAAGAAGTAGCTATCTTTTTTTTTTTTTTTTAATACAAATAAGTATACAGAATACCACGGCATTCATGTTAATTGATGTCTTACCATTAACCAACTTGTTCTACTTATTTTTTAAATGTTTTGTCATCAACCCTTAGTTTAGATATTTTTTAATGTTGTTTGTAAGTAATAAGAAGGACAGTGTATTACACGATTTTTTTTAAAGCAAATAAACAATCGTCTTACCATGTATTGATGTGTTCTACTTATTCTGTACATAAGTGCCATATTTTGTTTTTTAGATCGATTTTTTTTTTTTTTTTAATCATTTGAAGTAAGAAACGAATAATTCTTGTACTTAAGCCAATAAACTCACGAAAAAAATATCACGAATATCGAATCGCTGATTTGTCTTACCACAAAGGGATGCATTCTACTCATTTTCCCTATATCGTTTATTTACGACTTAGCTTCAACTTTCTTCAATATCATAGTAAACAATTTTTTCATGGAAGCTAAAAACGTAATAAAAGCAATCGAAACATAGTAAAGAAGGTGATGTTCGCGAAGTAGAGTGTATGTATGCGTCAGGAGTAATGGTATACTATAATAAAGTGAATGCATGTTCGATATGCGAGTATAGTACTGTACAGAAAATGTGTGGGTAGAGACAGCATCTGAGCAAGTGTATGAGAATCGAGAATAGTATTTGAATATAATAAAAGGCAAGTAAGGGTGTGTTCTGTAAGAAATTCGAGTTGGCAATTGATTGAAATGCATATGTAAGCTGCAAAGGCTGGATGTATAGTATAGAGGTGAATTGATGGAAGTGTGAGAGTATTACTGTCTACGACTCTTACGATCAATCGGATGGGACGGCTGAGCTTGCTCTCTTGGTTTTGTAGCTTGTATGTCACGTTTCTCATAAATATTACCTTTCTGAACCCAGTTCATGTATGAGACATTTTTTTCTATTTTTTTTCCGAGAGTATCATTCGATTGACACTTTCTTGAAAAATTTTGTATATATTTTAATATGTCTTACATATTTTAAAGTGTTTCATCGAAATCTCTACAAATACGTACAGTTTATCAAGAGAATGTAAATAGTTATGTGATAAACAACCAAACTAAATCACCATTGATCATTAAACTAGTTTTATGAAACTGAACAATGTTAAGTCGTAAAAATTTTAATACAGGACGGCAGTGACAGAAACGTTTCAATAAAAATTACGCTCATGCAAATTAATTTTTCGAATCAATAGAGCTGGTAAAATTATTGATAAACCACCATTTAAATTATTTCTCAAACTTTTAACAATACTACAATACTACAATAACCATTTTAATTCCGCACTTGAGGCGCATATTATTTAAACCCGCTTGAATGCACTACGTATGCTTAAAATATCGCAATAAAAAAGAAACTTATCTGTTGTTTTGAAAAATTTTTTTTTTCAGCTTGACCCATCAACTAATATTTTTGTCAATTAGCGTGATTAATCGGTTAATATTAGAATTTCATGAAGCTAAAAGAAAAGAAGAAAAAAAAAACCACGCGTTATCAGTAGAATAGTCAGGATTGGTCAGACGGAAAAATCAAACATGCAAAGCCGTTTCTTACACGTGCATAAAGTTACTTTTGAGTGTGCTATCATCTACACTCGTGCAATTTTAATCAGTTTGAATTTCAAATTTATTCTTGGTATCATGACAGTATGTAATATAATTTTAATATTAGAATTCGCTAGCGTAATCTCAGTAATATGATCGTCAAAGTCATGTTTAGAACCTGACATTAAAATCGAAATTTTTTTATGAAATGAGGGATAGTAGTGTTGAATAAGTGATAGATAAATAATTCAATTTAAAGCTCAACAACTATTTTATCAATACTTTTCTGGAACGTGTGACAACACTTCTGTTTCACGTATTTGTATACCAAAAATTGTTTTACTTGATACAATTGATTCAATAATTAGTATTACATCAATGTTTAGCAGTCCATTAAATACCTATTAACATTGCTGTGAATCTAGAAAAATGTTTATAAAATAACCACTACACCTACCTACTAAATCAACCTCGAGTGATGAGGAAATTCGAAAGTATTAATAACTATAAAAAGTTGAAAACCGTCGAATGAAAATTCCAAGTAAGACGAGCTTGGATTCAAAAGGTCATTGCCTCAGGAAAGAATCCCAATCTCCAGCTCAAGCTAAAAAAAAAAAAAAAAAAAAAAAAACCAACAAGCTCGGCCCTCCCCGCAAATAAAATCCGCAAGCCTCATTTCCAGAGGAAGAAGAAGAAGCCCACCCTACAGATGCAACCGTTAACACACCATCCGAAGCCTCTCAAAAGCTCTGCTCCCAACTTGCTCGTCCAGAGTGGATCCCTTGAATATTTGACAAGCGCGAAAAACCAAACTCTGCATAATACGTGCATGTACATACGAGCCGTGGGACGATCGATACACGGAGGACCGCCAAGATTAAAACTTCCCATCGTCCCGAGCACTTTTTTTTCACTTCCTTTCACGTTCTAGTTTTTCTCATCCGAGCTTCACCGACCGTATACCCTTTGTTCTGAAACTCACTCATCCTTTGTTGTATGGTTTTTTACACTACTCCTACTCGAAAAAAGGTAAGAAAATTTTAAAGCACAAACTCATTCCATTCGAGTTTCTTTTTGCGAGTTGACTAAAGACACGAACGAGCCTAACATTGAAGCTCTGGTATTTAAACAGTGCGGGTGTTAAAGTATGAAACGAGGGTTTGTTTAAAACCCTATTTAAAGCCCTGTTCATCCAATGAATTGAACTTCGCTCCGTGTAAAATTAAAAATTCACGAAAAATACCAAAGAGGGAGATTAAAGAGCTTGGGGTTTCAATGCGGGATCGTCTAACAATAACACTCTGCACAATGAATCGAAGGACGTTTCACCACTATGTGAGTTCAAAGCTCGATATAGATGACACGACTTTTCCATTCGTTGCGTAAGTGCCGGCTAACCCATCAGCACTAAAATATTCGTGACGGACACGAGCGCAAAAACTTCCCCAACTCATCGAACTGCGAGCTTGGTATCGTTTACAGAATACCTGCTACTGAATCAATTCGTGCTGCAAGTTGGACTACCTCGAATTGTTCTCGGATCTCACAGGTGTGTCGTTTTAATTATTTCCATTCTTTTACAAAATGCAGCAATTGAGTGGATATTTATCGATCTACAGCGTTGTTGTATCTATTGATGAAGAAAAAAATCACTCAGTTTATTCCACCTGCTAGAATATTCGACGTACCGTCGGTTTGATTATCATTCAAGAATCTAAAAACCGAGTGGCTATAAATTTTACAAGAAATTATGTTTTGAATCAACTTGGATTTTAGTCGCAACCTAACGTAACCGTGAGTAGGACTCGTTTTTCGAAGAAAAACCCACCCCCGAACAAACGAAAAACGTCAAAACACCTCTGGTGAAATTCTTGTGGAGTGAGGTATCCGTAAAGCTTGCGAAAAAGAAACCGATACTCGACAAAGAGCTCTCGGTGTGCTCTCGATACCTCGACACACAACGGAGCTGGCAATCACCAACGCGTTTCTCGTTACAAACGTTGCACCCGTGGGCTCATCAATCTCGTGGTGCTCGTTCGTTTCGTACATTCCACAGAGGGAAAAGCCCTACATCACCCGTAATGCATCGGCAGAGGAAAAACAGTGAGATACGCACGGACACGAAAGCGAAACCCCTAGAGAAAGGAAGGCTCCGTAAGCGCACAGGTGCAGCTCGAAAACGTCAATGACATGAATTATTTTGCGGAAGAACTCGTGCGTATACGTATACACGAGTAACTTTGAGCAGAATACAGTAGTAGTTATAGTCATAGTAGTAGTGGTGGTAGGAGGAGGAGGTATAGCGTAGCATAGTGTTATTTCGCACTGCACATATTACAGCCATTCTCTTCGATCCCCCTATACACGTCGAGCTCAAGTACTGGTCTCTCCTCCCCCTTTTTTTTTTCTCTCGCTCTCGCTGGCAATAGAGACAGACTCGACTCGTCGATTTCGCGAGCTATAGCTAGGTGCTATGTACGCCCCAGCGATCGATCCGCCACTACACCATTATCTGCCGCTTCTTCTTCTTCTTGTCTATTTTCCCTCTCTCTCTCTCGCGCAACTACGTGAATTATCCTATCGGGAACAGCTCCAGGAGACACCATTATCGGACATGGGATGCGGGCTTCTTGACATTGCGATGTTACTGCAAAGAGGTGATATCTATTTCTTTTTATTATTCTTTATTTTTTTATTTTATTTTTTTTATCATGTTTTGTTTCGGCAAACCTATTACGGTGAATGTTCCGCACAACAGTGCTTGCGCCGAAAAGCACCGCTGATGGCTCTCGGTATCGATCCCCAGCAGCAGTGTGCAAAGCCACTATACAGAATCGGTGCAAATTGACATTTTTTCTTCCTAGTGTGTTTTATTTGTTTTTCTTTTCCCCAGTCGGGCACATTTCTCGTTGGGTGGTTTTTAAATGGAAATTCGTTGAGATTCACTCGGTGAAATCCCATTGTGGGAAAAAGAGTTGTTTCGGCAAATATTGGCTCGGGCGCTTTTTTCAGCGATGCTTTTTTTTCAATCGGATGGTTTTCAAACAAACAAAAACGAAAATTAACATCAAGAGTTTCAATCCGGTTGATTTGAAATACGTGTGTATTCGCGTGGTGTTTTTATAAACTATGCAATATTTATTTTTGTCAATCGACAGTATCTTTGAACCATTTCCAAATTGATTGAACAAAATAGCCAACAGTATATAAATATATTACTTTCAACACCTGAAAAACGTTTATCGTTCGCGCAAGTAAGTAGAAACAGACGAGTGAGGTAAGACGAGCCACCGACGGCCGAGCAGAACAACGAGAATAACCTGCATTAATCAGCGTTTGGTATGTACCTAATTGCCAACTTAAAAGTTTTAAAAAAAAACTGATTCAGTGCAATACGTCTACACTACCATTGTCATCAATGATTAGCGTATTAGTCTGTGAAAGAAATTTTAGCTAATCTAAAATAAGGGGTCCATAATAAAGAATCAACAACAACGTGAAAATTTGTGAAGGGGGTTTGGAAACCAAAATTATCATACACACCCACCCATTAAACGTGAACCAAAGGCATTCCCGTAAGCCCTTAAATTTCCGCGAAACTATGAGCCACGAAGTGAAATTACAGCCCAAGTGGCCTAGACAGCTAATCTTATGCTCGAGCAAACTCACTTCGAAACGTGACATTAAAATCACGCGACCTTGTCCCTTACAGCGTACCGTTAGCTCACGAGGCCGCAAGTGTCCCAAGTTGCGAACAAAGTCGTGCGCAGTCAAACAAGGTTCGCCGAGCGACGACACTGTAATTTTAATTTGTAATATTAATCGTGGGCAACGCGTTTGCTGGCGAATGGCAATCGGTACGAGGTTATCACAAAAAAAGCTGTTCATCCTTTGTACATATCGGTCCGATCACCTGTAAATTTATCGAACGAAATGGCACAACTTTTAATTTCTTTGGCGACAAAAAAAAAAAATAATTGCATTGCGATTGAAACATTCAAATATGCAAATGTCCTCATTGTCGCGAGGTGTGTCTTGCAGCATCACCTTTCAAACAGCAGATCGATATTTTACAGACACTGCCAATGAATAGAGAAGCCGAGTAGAGTACACGTACGCGCAGCGAGTATGTACATGTATAAAAACAACACAAAACCCCAATGGTAGCCGGTGCGACTAAATAATTCATGGTACATATACAGCGAGGAGAGCGAGCTCGATCGAATTATAAAATGTATCGCCGTGCCGGCACACGCACGCGTACGAGTACTTGTCCTATAGACTCTTGCTCGCAGCCTCGCGATCGTTGGGTATATGGGGAAAAAAACGCCATTGTCCGAGTTTTTCTGACGGAAGCTGACTGACAAGCTCACGTGAACGTTATTCGTTTGCACGTGCACGACACAAATCATGTCGGCGTGGGGTCTTTTTTTCGTCTCCTCTTTTTCTTGCGTTGCAGGTGTAAACGTTTGGACAGCGAAATAGGAGGGTGTAAAAAAAAAAAATACCGATGCAACGGCGCATAGAATTTTCCATACTTGTGAATCAGCTATAGGTAATTTTACTTTTCGTGTGCAAATTTTTTAAGAGTCTTACTTGGGAGTTTTTCGATTTAGTTAGATTCTCCAGGATATAAAGAACGTGCACACGAACAGCGTAGATGGATAGTTGAATCTCATCATTTTTTTCATGGGAATAAACACAATTGGAATTCGGCTATCGAGACTTTTTTGTACGAACTTTACTTGCGATTGTAAAGCTTGAACTTTAAGATAAGTCTTATAAAAATGTATTGTTGAAAAAAAAAAAAAAAAAAAAAAAAACACTCGAGTACAGTAAATTCAAAAGTTACGTACAGCTCGAGGGGACGAAGATAAAGGTAATATTCACCTGACGACGTGCTTGTGCCTCTCGACCCAGTACTTGATGGCGCTCCTGACGAGCATCTCTTGCTTTTTGGTCAGTCCATTGGGTCCCACGCCGCCGTTGAAGTTCATGCCTGCGGTTGGCCGGAAGGTTGCCGTAAAGTCCTGTCGATTGCTGTAAATGCCTCGCAAGTCGGAATCAACGACGCCACCGTCGCCGTTACTGCTTGGCATTATGCTCGAGTCCCTCAGGTGATCCGCGCTTCCAGCCTGCGGGGGGGGAGACGACTCGTGGGAAATCATTGGGTTTTCTTTTCAATAGGTGCGTTAAGGCTCGAACGATTTGAAGAAAAATCGAATCAAAGGATTCTACACATTAAATATCTTGGACGTCGTGTTCGAGTTATCTGATTTTCAAGCGCACCTCGTTACATTTACTTGGTAAAAATTCGCGGGGACTCAAAGTTCTCTCAAGTATAAATTTGCGCGGTTTGACATGATTTGAAAATTGTTCTTATGATTTGTTTCGAAAAACAACATTTGGAAGAAATCTCGGTTTCAATATGTACCCGGTGCTCGACTCTTTGCAACATTAAGATTTAACTTCTGGAATATTGTTTACTGTGTGCATTCAGTGTTCTGTAGTGATGATACGACTGGCCTCGAAAAAAAAAAAAAAAAAAAAAAAAAAAAAAAAAGTACATAGCAGTTGCACCAATCAAAGATTATTTACTAGTTGTTGAAAACCTGAGAGTTCTTTAACGGACTACGAAGAGTGGAACGAACAGAGTCCACTCCCAAGTGGCATTAAATAAACAGTCACGTCCATCTGGTATGACATGGTACAAATGTTATAAGGTGAGTGGTGGGCGAGGACGCACCTTGAAGAGTTCGCCGCTGTTTGGCACGACGGTGTCGAGGGTCGCGCTGAGCTCCATGAGGGGTTTCATGATGTCCTTGAGATGCTGGAGCTGCTCGCAGGCGAACAACAGCCACGAGCAGAAGATCGTGTCTATCGAGTTCGAGAGAGACATGGTGACCAGGAGAAAGTAAAACTGATACAGGAGGGTGAGCATGTGGTTCATGCCGCCCATGGCGTCGTAAGGGTAGTAGGAGCGCATCATGAGCTTGGGTAGCTTCGTGCTGATGGTCTCGTTGGTCTCCTTGTCAACTCGCAATCGCACCGGCTTCTCGAAGAACGTGATGCCCGTCCAGCAGATGGCCGATACGAAGGTCATCGACATCACGAAGAACAAAAGCTTTCGTATTTTGCTGATGGCGAGGGCGTGGTAGCGTGCGTTGCTCTCAGCGAACAGCGGGTGGCTGTTGGGATTATTCCATACAGCCAGGGTTTTGTAAAATACCTTCCTGAAGAGCGGAAAGTACAGGGTTTTCACGATCGGGTGGGCGAAGAAGAGCATCGTTATCGTGTTTGCCGTCATGTCGTCCACGTCGTCGGACTCGATCAGTAGATTCAGCCCCATCAGGACGTACTGGATTAGTATCATGAAGAGCGAAATCTGCAAAAGGATGGCTGCACTTGTACATCTCGCTCAAGCCATTTTATCCTTATTATCATTGTTATCATTTACTCCGGGCTTGGATGCAGTTATTTTCAAAACCCTTCCAGAATTAAATTTAAATTTCATTGGGTACTTCTTGTAGCACAGCACTTTTTTTTGGGAAACAAAATTTATTGTAAAGTGTCTTTTCACGTATATTTTAATCGGTAACTTTTTTTGAACTGGTGGAACAATTGGACTATTGATGTGTTTGATAAATTGTACAAGCTCACATTTGATTTTCTCCAGACGGTTCTCGAAGCTCGATAAAAAAAAATATACTTACGAAGCAAAACATTTTGTGCGGAAACTTTTTTCCCTCGCTGTAATAGTTGAACATGAAGTGGCCGGAAAATTGCATGGACCTTATGTTGGGCAAGAGGTCCGCTACTAGGCCGTGTTGCTTCATTTTCATCATCTGTTTCGGGAAGATAATAATTTTTTTTTTTCATTTCAATTACTTTACTGACAATATACAAAATATAATTTAAGGACACGTAAGCGTAATTAACGTTAATTTCACCTACTACTTATACCGACGACGTAAATTAATACTTAATTTAATTATTGATTTCACTTTAAATGCCATGTCCAAACATAAGTTACAAAGTTGATATAGAACTCACTAGCTTTAACATATGTATTCTTCTAAGTTCTAGATATGTGTATTAACTTGTTGTATAAATATTTCATACATTAACAGGAACGTAATTTAAGCTGCATTGCGAATACATTGACAAGTTTGTAATGAGATTTGGGCGAGTGGTAATGTTAAATTAAAATTTGTTTAAAAAACTCTTCGATGGTGCATATATTATATCGATATTAATTGGTAAACTTTTTCATCATCGTCTTGGGCACTCTTTAAAAGTTGAAATTGAAAAACCGCTTATTATGAAAAAAAGAAGAAATCTTTTCGGACGCATCGATCAGACCATCTCGTCCAATTATGGTTGACACACGAGTGACGCAAACAGTTGTAAATTCCAAACTTCGGTAATGAAATATTATGACTCGGTAAAGTATTAGGCGCCGTCATCAAAACTCTATGTGACCTTCTAGTGTTGAATATCAAGTCCTTCACGAACTTGACGAGGGTATATAAGCTAAGTTGAGTCTAACTGCGATCGTAGAACTCGAGGCGATCGAACTCGGGTATTAAATTTTTAAGAATAATATAATTTTTTTTTTTTGCGCAATTCATACTATACAAATTACTGCGTCATTAGGTGAAATTTTTGATTACGTTGACCCATAAAATGCATTGTCTTAAGATCGTTTATTTGTTAATTTTTTTTTTTTTTTTAATAAGAAAAGTTTTGCAAAGCCCATTAGATTATAAAATTGTACATACGTAAGATAAATATTTTCAAAAATTTTCACTGAAAAATTGTTGTTCAGGAAATTTGTTTGATAGTAAAGTGACTTCTATGTGACTCTAAGTGACTATGTTTAAAGTAAGGGTAAGAACAAGACGTTCCGTATGTTCGTGACATTTGTAAGTGCAAAAATATATTTTTTTGTTCATAACCTTATACACGTGGCGTTTAATTTAATTGATCGATAAAAGCTGCAATTATAAAACAGTAAAAACACCTTCGTCAGGTTTTAACATTCAGACTTTAAATAATGATACCTTTTAGCGATAAAAAATGTTTTTTTATATACGACATCCCAGACAATTAGAAAATAAAGTTTGAATCGCGTGGAACTTACAGTTCAGTACAACTCCTTGTGTGTTTGTATTTTCGTTAGAATGAGTATATTTTTATCATGTCCGCAACAGTTGTTAAGCCAGTCGGCTTTCGAATAAAAAATAAAAAATAAAAAAACATTTTTTTCCCCATCATCGACGCGTAAAATACGTTTCTGTGTATAATTTTCACAAAAAAGCCTTTTTAAATTAATTTTCCAGAAATGTTTGTTTTCCAATGCCCAGGTGATATTCATTATTATATTTTTTTTTCAAACAAAAAAAATGTACATTGAACGTTGCTTAAAATATATTTTACGCATGATCACGTCATTATGCGTCGATGGGCGTAATAATACAAATCTAATAATTTATTGTTACAACAATCAAGTTTACCAACAGCACTTTTAAAATAAATTGAAAATCTTTATCAGAGTATACTTTTTCAATTGGAAAAATATAAAATGAATAAATCTCGAGTCACCTCCCTCATGATCTTAAAGTATCTGAACTTCGTGATATAAAACAATAGGTTTTGTTTGGATATTAAATCGAAAAGAAATCGCCATTAATTAGTGACAGCCACCCTAACATAAAATATTATTTCTCAACGCTTCGTTTCAAAGGTTTGCATCATTATAAATCTGAGATCGAATCCTGAGCTAAAAAATCCCTTGGCGGTTTCGCCCATACGCACTTCTATTAAACAATTGAACAATAGCTGCCAACTTGAAAGCAGAGGGTGTCAGAAAACATGTATGTATGAAAAAGACTCTCCCTTGCGCTGACCAAACGATGTGCACACAAAAAGCGCCGGTCGACCCGCACGAGCCAAGAAAAATACCCCGAGCGCCACAAAAATCACTCGCACGCGCACCACGGGGGACCGCAAAGTGGACGCAACAAGTCCTTCCTCCGAGAAACCATCGCACTTCCCAAGAGCCTCTCTCCACCACGTCCGCCGATCGCCTACCTTGAGAGCCTTTCCCGCTCAGCGGTCCACTGCGTCCCAGGAAAAATCGCCACCAGAGATCGGAAGTCCCAGCGCGTCCGAAACACGCGCGCCGCGACAAATCAACCCCCAAAGAACCAACTGGCCGTCGGGAATGTGTCGAATCTATACGGTGTTTGGTGATGATAAGTTGGTGGTGAGCACGAAAGACAAAAGAGCACTGAGCGTTTCTCGGCCCATAGATCGGCAACGACTCGCCACGACGTCTATGGACGCACGAAAGCGCTCGAGGAGGGTGGGCACGTGTGCATGACAAGTAGCCCCCCTCGCGTTCATATTGTTTCTTACCTCCCTTGGACTAGACACGCGCGTGTGTGTGTAGGTGCGGTGTGTAAGTCCAGTGGCCGAGCGGACCCTAACGTGGACCAATCGTCGCCGGCGAATCGGCCTCGGGGCTCAATTATTCATGCCTGTGTATAAGTAAACTATGGAGGGGAAGCCACTCGAGTGGCTATATCGCGCGTCGTATAGGAGGGTATTCAGGGGGGGGGTGAGAAACCGATCCGTGCACGCGCTTTTTTTCGATTTTTGGCGCGCATGACACACACGAAAGGAACCTTGAATTGTCGCATAGTTTTTGGAATGAAAATTTCATTTTGTTTACTTTGTTAAATAGCGGTGTTGATAGTACCAATGCTTTTGTACCATCCCTGCATCTCATGCTTGGAGTCCTCGGCAGATCATTCGATGAATTTTTCTCACTTCCATGAGCTTTTTCTGTAAACCAAGAACGATCGTGATTCAGAATCGGACTTGGACGCGGATAATTTTCCAATTTTTTTCTTGCAATATAATTTTTGAATGCAAATAATTTAATATTTTATTGATGATTTAAAAAAAAAATATTAATTTTTTTAAAATACTTTTTATAATACAGTACTTGACAAAATTTTTTACCAACAATGACGATGCATGACGATTAGAGGAGAAAAAAAAATTAAAGAGTTAAACCATTTGAAAAAGTATGTAAGTATGTCATATGGACTGGAACAAAAATTAATGAGTTTTTCTAATTTCGTCTTGTGAGAATGGTGATGTATGAAACATTTTTTTTTTTTTTTTTTTAGTAAACAAAATGCTCTTTATTCGGAAACACAGCATGTTTTGTATAGAGTGTGAAAAAATTTACAAAATAATCGTACCCAAGTCAGGGTGTACACGACCGTACATACACTCATCGGGCTATTTTTCACCTGCCCGTGTATACACGCACACCTATACCCCACGTGCATCGGCTGGCTTTAGTCGTGGCAATAGAGAGTCTTTGAATAAAGCGTAAGGACAACCGATCGAAAGAAAAGCAAGCCTTTACACGGAGACTAGCTCCTTCAAAATAGCACCAGACTCGACCCATGATGCCCCTTGTTCCACAATCAGCGACCCGTGACACGTGTATACACAAGTTCGAATGGGGTAAAGTGGCTGAAAAACACGAGCCCCTCATTCTGCGTTATACGCACGTACACGTGTGAACCGGTATGTCGACCCTTGACCACCCACTCATCGAGTCGGAGTCGTTATGTATGGATTGTCGAAACTCGCTCGAGTACGCACCGTACTGTACGACATCGCGTCGTTTCGAGCCCACACGAGCGCGTAAGCTCAATACCGATCGTGTTGTACACGCTCCTTGACCATAACAGGATCGTTATGAATGCTTGGTGCTAACGAGCCTGTCAATTATCACCCCGTGCAATAACCCGTGTATCGTGACACGCGTATACCGATCGATCATGCTCCTCTCCCCTGTGGGTCTATCCATACGATACCCTCTGAACCAGCTAGACCGAGCACTTACACGGCCATTGTCATCGATATGTTTTTATTTTACGAAACATCCTATATACCTTGCAATATGAACATATATATGGGTATGCTACGATCATCGACATTTGCTCAAACTGTTGAAATAACAATTGCCAATTCGATCCGTGCTCATATATGTAGGTAGCCGCTTGTCTTTTGTTCGACCCATCGCTAATTATCGCCAAGCAACATGTTTTTGTTTTCACGTACCCGCAGATCAGTTGTAGTTTTGCGTGACTAGCGTCAGGAGCTTTTTTTGTTGAAACTCATAGGTTGCGATACACATTATATAAGTATACATTTATTCATAACGCAAGCATCACCATTATTCGCGAATCATGCGAATCGACAAAATTCTCGTGCTGATCGGCTTGTGCAGCGTGGTTTCGATCAGCCTCGGCTTCACTGCTAATCGATCGGGTAACCATCGAATTAAAAATTTTTACCTCTCAAGTGTGGAAAAACTAACCCAAAAGCTTGATTCGCGCCCCCCTAGAATGGAGCTGGATACCCCGGTTGACCCCGAGAGTGGACGCTCGGATGGAAGTTTCAGTAAAAGACCAGCCTTCGCTGGGTAACGAGAACGGGACGACGGAGCCGGCTACCCTGCGAGAAATGAGGTTAGAAGTTCACGCAGTGACCTCCTCCGTCGCAACTGGGAATCCCTTGCTTTTTTTTAGTCCTACGTTTTACGAACAAACAATTGCCAATTTAATATGTAGATCCCCCTTGGACGACGCCGAGACCCAGACAGAAAACTTCACCATCGACCTCATGGGGGAGTCCCGGAACGAGGTGAGAACTACCGAGTCCTTTCCGACGGGGCGCAACGAGAAGCCCCGAAACGTGATTCTCCTGATCGTCGATGCTCCCAAAGACCGGCTGGCACCGGTTTTTCGTCCTCCACCCGAGCACCTGCAAACCAAATTCCCCTCAAGGATCCTTTTGGAGGTTAGGTCGAACATAACCTAACTTTTTTTTTTTCTTTCTCTTCGCTCGTTAACGAAACAAAAACCCGAGTTTGCTTCAGAGCTGTCCCAGAGAGTCCATCGTCGAAGCGAGGCGCCCCGTATGTGACTGTAGTTCTCAGCTGCGAACCAACGTGATGTCCCTACTGTCGTGGGCCCAGCACCAGAGGGCCATGTCAACGAGTAAGCGCAACTTTCCCACAGCCCTCGGGAGCGTTTTGGAGATAATCCTGTTGGCTTCGCAGGTGTCATGTACGAGATGCCCGCGGTCTTGCTGAGCCAGAGCCCCTTCGACACCCCGGCCTTCGCGAGTCTCCAGGAAACAGCCTCGATAGCCGGCGACGCCGCAGGTTAGGTCGAACGACCGCTAACGTCCACCCAAATGATATATCGTGATTGTCCCGCCCCTCCCCCAAAAGTAGCCAGCCCCGACGACGAGCTCTGGCGCGTCGCCGACCTACTGACGCGACTGCGGGAAAACTTTGCTCGCGGCCTCCTCGGCGGCACCAGGACCTCCCGGCTCGAGCACCGGGCATCCCTGCGCCGGTCCAACTTCCAGAAACTGGCCGCCAGGGTCTTTGACGAGCTCGCCGCCGAACCCAACGAGCGCGGCTGCGTCGTCGTCGCCTCGCCCGACCTCGACGACCTGCCCGGCCCCTTCCTCGACGAGGTTAGCTGGCGCAAGTGTTTTTTTTTGTTCAGGGTTTCGCTCCACAATTTATACGATCATGGAAAAAAAAAAAAAAATCCAGGTGATGGAGCAGCCAAACACCCTGGTGGTGGTGGTGGGGACGTGCCCGCACGACGGCTCGAGCGTGTGGTTGTACGCGAGGGGTCCTGGCTCGGAGCGGCTGCTGGACGTGGCTAAGTCGGTCCGGCTGGCTGATGTACCGAACGTCATCCGAGGCATCCTCGAGAGCAGCGACTGGAGCACGTGTACCGAAGGGGAGTGCAGCGCCGGCGGGATAGCCGCCCTGGAGCCGATTTTTGTTTACGACGAGGTGCCTGCTCGCGTTAGATCGGCGCGGGACCAGCGGATGGAGGAGGGCGTCGAGGTGAGTGGAGGGTGTTCGATTGATCGGATGGGGTGCTTTTTTTTTTTTTTTTTTGACAAGGAAAATCCACACGTTATTTTTACGACTATTTTTCTGTAGGAGCTTGTGTCTTCGTCGACCACCATTAACGATAGCCCCTCTACAAACGCGAGCACGGGGATGAAGGTGGTATCGATTTTTTTTAAGTACATGTTAGTGTGTTTCCTTTCAATTTACTCAGAGCTATTATTTTCAGGATTCTTCGACTAACGCAACTACGGCAATTGAAACGGTTTGAATTATTTAGACTACCATATATACGCACTATTACACTGAGTCGATCCATAAAGGTACGTGTTGTCTTTTTTTTTTTTTTTTTTTTTTTTTTTTTCAGGAATCTTTCACAACTGCAGCCGTGAAATCAACTGAGCCTTCTACAAGCACAAGCGCAACAACTGAAGTCAATATGGTTTGAAATATCAGACCAAGGATTATATTTTTACTTTTTTATCCAATGCGTTGGATTAATGCGTTACTTTCTTTCAAGGAATCCTCAACAAACGTGACAGCAAAACTGGAGGTAGGGTCGATTCATCGGTACATTTTTACTTGTGTTAAATTAAAACTGTTGAAGTAATAAATGCTTGTCACTTTAGGAATTTCCGGCAAACAAAACTGACGCGACTACGAGCCCCGCACCAACGACTGCTACTACCGTACTTAAAGTTTCTTTCATTAACAACGGGAGTATCGAAGAAAAGGTCATTAAAAATTCACGAGTCTATACTTTATCAATCGAAAGTGAATTTTGTGGACAAATTTTCGTAATTACATTCACAGGTATCTATCCCACGCGTTGATGAAACTAAGGACAGTGTCGTCGAACACAAGGTAACTACCATCGTTTGACCATCAACGTATCGAATTTTTTTATCTTAGAAACTAAAATTTTTTTTTTTTTCAGAGCAACGGATCCATTTGCGGAACCAATCTGCTTTTTCAAATCTCCCAAGTGGCCAATTCTCAAATTTGCAACACCCACTCCAGCAGGATCCTCTCAGCACTCGTGATCCTCGTGTTAGCTTACTTATAAATATTTTTTACCTTCTCATGGTTCCAAGTTTCATAATTTAATTTGTTTTGTTTTTTTTTTTTTAATTTTCCTCTAATTAACGCATCGCACAACTTTTCCATGTATTCCGAAAGATCTACTAAACAATAAAACGAATATTTATTCCAACTGTTACACATTTACTGGGCACCATAGAACGCAATCCCAAGTTACGATACTTGCTCGGTATCGGTTCTGCTCCACTGACTCGTTTCGCATCGTATACATATATCGCGCTCCCGCGCGACTTGATATATACACATAAACGACTCCCGTTAACTTTCTTTCGCGCGGCACTGTAAAATTAATTACAAATCGCGGTTTTCGAAATATATACTTGACGCGCTCTCGCTCGTGTTTAATCATTCGAGCCGGCCATAGCCGTTTGATCGTAAATTAAAAAACATTACCCCTATCCACCTATTTTCGGACTCGCGAGAAAAAGTATCTTTGTCACCCGTTTTAGCTTTAATAATGCATAATAAACTTCTTTGCTAGCACAGAGTGAATTAGAGAAGCAATTTCGGCTCTGTGTAATTGCAAGTCGACGTACATTGTGTATCATACATGCATGTACATGTGCCTATACTATTGTGTGTATAATTACATAGTACACCAGAACAACGATATATAAATATATGTATACGTTATGTGTTGGTACCCTTTTCGCAACTTTGCCGAGTCAGCGGTGTGTGTTGTTTCGAGAGACGCGCTCGACTCGCTTTTGATTGCGTGAGGTTCAATAAAAAAAAAATTAAAAAAAAAAGTTAGAGAAAAAAAAGAAGAAACGGTGCGCTGCCACGACGGAGTATAGCTGTAGGAGCAGTGGGCTTTGAAATTGGGAGCTGGGGAGGTAAAAAAGTTGCGTACAGGTGTACTTTACGCACAATTTTCAAAACTCATTTTCATGCAGTTTGAATATAAAAACAAACTCTGGGTTACCAAAATAACAGTGCACCATCGATGTTGACGAGTAGATAATTTTAATGAAAACTTATAAAAACATGTTCATTCAAATTAATTACTGCATGTTTACGGCTAAAACATTTATATTCAAATACAATACACGAGTGATTGCGAAAGGCAATTTTCAGTAAAAAGTTGTTTTTATTGTTCAAAACCAGTTTGAGCCAACAATAACAATAAATTTTTTTCCACTAAGCCTGATGGTTTTTATTACATGGTGTCATACTTTTTTGACACATCTGCAATTATAAACTGAAATTCCACGCTGAAAAAAGTTTTCTCAGAATCAAGGAAATATTCGTCAGAGTTGTTCCAAGCAAATAATATTATGTTTTCCTACATTAAGAAAAATTTATTTTTAATAAGAAAATAATCTTAGTAAAAAAAGTATATTTTTTTCAGGAGAATACAGAGAAATTTTTTTTTGTTTAGTACAATTACTGTTCGTTTCATAAAAAAATAAAAAAATATTCTACAGGCTATCGCTAATAAACTCCCCAGTAAAACTTGTTTCTATCGTTTTGCTCGAGTTTCGTGAAATGTAGTTTGTAAACTTTCTGACACTTTCCGAGCAATAAAAAACAACGATTCATAAAATGGTGCAACGAGGGAAAAAATATTTCAAAAGTACAGATAGCAACCGAGTCTTGTTTCACAAACTCCTTTAAAAAATAAAACGCAGTATAAAACTTTACTTTCATTTTGATGGAAACGTAAGCGTGTGGTGGTATACTTGTTACGTACAAGTGCAGTGACTCACGGAGTTTTCAAAACTTCACTGATCAAACGAGTTTGGTAAAAGTAAAGATATCATCGGCTGTACACCCGCGTACTTTATTTTATGATTTTTAGTGCTCTGTTTTTTTTTGAAAACTTCCCATGCTTGGACTCAACATTTTACAATTATGAAGAAGATAAGTAAATAAAAAAATAAATTCTACAGAATGTCACATCTGGATGATAATGTAAGGCCATGATTTTGCGGGTTGCCAATTTATTAGATCCATTATCTCAAAGATCTTGACGATAAAACGTATACGATTCATCAAGAATCAATTTAATTTACGAAGCACTTGGAGACGCTTGGCTCGCAATGACTAAAAGCACTATACAAGCAAACTCCAAATTACCGATTGTAATGTCTGTGCAATTCACTCAATCTCGATAAACTTCGTCGAAAACAAAAATATCTCTAACTTGCTTGAAGATATTTTTTATTTTAAACTGTAAGTACGTAATTAAAAAAAAAAACAAATGGTGTAATATGATCGGTTATTCTTTTTTCCTAAGTAACAATTACATTAATCGCGTGATAAAAAAGTAGATAAAATCTTTAATCGCAACAATAACTTTTGTTTAGTTATGTTCAGCATTCATGTGAAAAAATTAAAAAAAAAAAAAAAAAAAAAAAAAAGAAACCTATTTATTTTGAGCTGATGAGTAAAATCACTATCTTACACTTGAGCTTGAACGTCAAAGCTTGCGTGTTCATAAACAAATGTATTTCGGTGTGTTTACAACTGAGGATTAAAATTATGTTGGTGTCATCAATATTGACAATCCGTCGGTATAACACATACTTTTATGAACAATGGAAAGTACTTAAGCTAGTTATATATCGATAGTTAACAATCACACCTTCATCGCTAACTAGCAACAAAACGCCATCTCTGTTCATTTCCAGGGGGAAAAAAAACAGATTTTTACAACAATCATCACAGTGCTGACTAATCCAAATAATGTGAGAAAAAGGGGAAAGGGAGTTTTCACCTCGTACGTCCGAGGGGGCAGCGAAAAGAAACGAGAGAGAAAAAGAGACGTATAGGTGGGGATGAAACCGGTCCATGAGCTCGGGCGAGCTTTCCCACTCTCGGCCGCGGGCCCCCCTATAGCGCACAGGTGTCGGGGCCACCGAGAGTCCATTTGGGAGTTTTTCACCCGCTACCTCGCAGTTCTCGCTCGCCAGTTCCCGTGGAAAGAAGCTGGTTCACATCGACACGCGCGCACACGCCACAACCGGGCCCCACATCGCCGTCGATTTCGCCGCTCGAGCCCACACTACCTATTGGAAATCGAAAGTGTAGTCGCCACACGCGGGCCAAGGTGAGTCCCAAGCAGCGAAAGAGAGAGTCTCCGGTCTCGATGCAACAGCTACACTTTTGGCTCAGCTCGCGCGAGCGTATACATGCACCTCGCGGTTCTCGAAACATTGCCATCCTTGAATAATCGGATAACGCTTCGGTTGCGCCGTTGTGGTGGCGGGAGAGTAATATTTTCGTCGATTAAATGTGGCAGGTTGAATCATCGAGCGCTTTTATCGCTGCGTGTGCATTGAGATTAAGTCTTTTCTCTCTTTTTTATTTTTTTTTTTATTTTTATTTTTTTTTTTTTTTTTTTCGGTCTATATCAAGGTGTGTTGAAAACGTGAACGACCGTTTCTTATCTTATCTGCTTTTTGTAGCCAATACATGATACCGAATGAAACTAAAGTTTGAAAAAAGTTTCGACTTGCGTAAAAAATAAACAAAATAAGGTGGGGGTACTTACGCACTCTGTGAAATAACGAAAGTGGACGTAAGGTTGCGTGCGAGTGAATTTTAAAAATTCCGACGATGGATTCGCGTTTTATGTAAATTTTTTGCAAATGACAAAGTTGCATCATATTTTTGTCTCTAAAGAGTCATGCGACCTACATTTTGTTCTTCAACTGTAGAGACTGTGGATCCAAGTGTGTCAAAATAGCACGTGTAGTTTAAATCGTTATCTCTTATACAATA
Source organism: Copidosoma floridanum (assembly GCF_036245765.1). NCBI lineage: Eukaryota > Metazoa > Arthropoda > Insecta > Hymenoptera > Encyrtidae > Copidosoma > Copidosoma floridanum. The sequence goes on along the minus strand of NW_028321907.1, from coordinate 8,580,787 downwards.
TATACCTATACGATAAAGTTTTGAATATCAAACACATGACGTCAGTTATACTCAATTGAGCAATTGTTTCTTCAAATGAATCGACTCAAAACGACTGTTCTGAGAGTAAAAATAGTATCCATCGTAGTAGTTGATCATGTATTATTTTTGTTTTTGTTTTTTTCTACTATTTATAATGGCATGAAAATTTTGTTAACTGATTTGGAAAATTCATGAGATACTTAAGTACTTTTTATTAATGCAAAAAAGTTGCAAAATGATCGGTATTACCTATTACCGCATTGTCTTCAGTAAATACATACCTAGCCGAGGATTTATTGAAGTTGTAAAAAAGACATGCCAAAAGACATGTACACAAACAATACATTTTCATGTTACAAAATCAGCAAAACTTACAAATACATTATCCTTACACACTGTTAAGTAGGTATAAACTTAAGAAAATTCATGGAACTACTAGGTTGTGCAAAATAAAGGCAACCATTACGATTTGCTTCCTCGACGCGGGATTAGAAATTTCCTCGGTAATTCGTTCAAGGCTGACACTTGGAAAAAATCAGAGGCATTAGGTATATGTTCTATTAAAATGTTGCAGTTGAAAAATAAGGTTTTTTTTTCTTCAAAACAAAATTTAGCGACGCTTTATACCAACCTCCCTTAATAATATGGATTTAAACTTATCGGATCAAGTACAAATGTACGAGAGACTTTGCAACGCAAACCAACAATTTTTTTTAATAACAATGGGATGCTTTTCCTAAACATATAAAAGTATAATTGAGCATTGTGTACAACGTAACGTAAAGCAGCTCCTTCCGTTCAACTTGCCTATCGCGCATTGTCCCGTCGAACATCCTGATAACAATAACTAGGAGTAAAGTACGAAATGCACTACTTATGATATGAGTCGAATTTTTTTTCAATATGTACTATGTATATATATATATATATATATATATATATATATATATATATACTATTCTACAAATATTTTTTAAATAGTCTCGTCAGAGGGGCGGGAGCCTCCCACCGGGAGGGGTTGTACAGCTCGGTACCAATTTTCACCGCTACGTGGCGCTGCGTGTTTTACGTACAACCCACAAGTACTTACTTCGTCTACTCTTTATAAGCACGATTTATCCACCCTTCCAATATTAACTCTCCGCCATCTCAAAGTTCATACCTCGGTGCATACTGTGCATCTTGAGGGTGACGGTGAGTGGATCCCCTACGGGGGGGGTTGATGGTTACCATCAACTCGAGTTGGTAGTGTCGGAGCCAGGGAGGGGGGTGTGGGGTCTCTGGCTTCGTAACGGTGCAGCTCCCCGTGAATGCGGAGCTGGTCGGTAAAGAATTTAAGGCGCCGAGTTGGCAGGCCACAAACTGTAATCTTCCCGATACACGTTAGGGTAGCGAGCAATTGCACTCGTGCCATTATATGAATTGCCTTGCCATTTCATGTATGTCAGTGCTGTTGTTTGCTAAGTTTTTTCGTCAATCGGAAAACAGTGAACCTGATTTATATAATGATCGAAAATAAAAGGGAAGTTCAAGTCGTAAGACACAACTATAGGTATGCGAAAAAGCGCGCTAATAGATGTAAGGCAGCCGGAAAGGATGATGTGAAACTACTGAATTGATAATATGTTCATGCGATGAACCTGAAAGCTAAAATACGTGAGTCGAACATTTTCTTTTGCCCGGGTACTACGGCTGCATTCGAGGAACTGCAATTTTCTTTGATAACAACGATGGGATGCGTTTTCTAAGTACAATAGAGTTTAACACGAGGGATAAAATTATAATGATCGCTCGGAAAAATAATCTGCTAAACATAGATTTCGCCGATTCGGCACGAACAAAGGTACAAACGCAGTAATCGATTCCACGCTCAACCAGACAATCGGTTCGCTACCGTCATCGAGGACCTTGATCGTAAAAACTTTCTCCTCGACTCGACCGGCAAAACTATACGGGTAAAATACTCAAAGCGTACAGTGTTGAAACAAAAAAAAAACAAAAAAAGTTCATCAGCGCAATGAATTTCATAACAGCCCTAACCCGCCGTCTATCGTAATTTTCGCGGCAGCGAAACAACCGTACGTATACCCAACGATATTCGCGCTTTATAGAGTACACAGATCGCAAACGATACGGTGCATTGATGCAATCGGCGTTTTTCCGTCATTGCACCCACGGAAACGAAGGAAAATAAAAAAAAAAAAAAAACCAGAAGCGACTCCGTTACGATAGCTCCATTTAAGCGCGACGCAGCCATCCAACCGCGAAAGCCGCGACTTTCTTCCCTTGAACCAGACCGAAAAACCAAAACTAAAACAACAACGGTACAAGCGGCCTTAGATTGTGTATATATATATATATATATATATATGTGTGTGTGTGCAACGACCCGCAGGTCACGGTGAAAGTGGCGAATTCAAACGACACGCCAAAATACTTTGTATACCCTGATGTACAACCCGTAAATGTTGTATATGTACACGTGCCCTCGCTCCATCAGCCATACAGATATACGTGTATGCTGCGGGCCGAGGAGAAAGTCACGATTCCCATGCAGCCTCCGAGATCCATCAAACGTGTTTACTTATATACTTACTTGCCGCTGTGTTTGCGATATCGCGATCCGATCGAGCGGGAAGAGCGAGCTGTGCAAGTTTACACACAACAGTTATATACAGCACACGAATTTGCGTTACGCAATTACTTGCCGCGCGTGTGGCTGCACTTATGGCGTTTTCGACATCGCGCGTGTGTCTATGAAATAACTTGGAATCGCGAGTTTGAGCGTACAACATATACATTACAACTCGTTTTTTTTTCCTTTTTTTTCCCACTTGGGTATTTTAAAGAGAGTCAAGTTGGGCAATGGCTGGCTAGTTTTGTGCAATTCCGTGGCGTGGATAGAGGTTCCTTTGTCCCGCATACTTGTGTTATTTTATTAAGGTAAAGAAAAATTATTTTCCCGCTGTGCATGAATGAGTTGGGGTTTTTTCAAGTGCAAAAGCAATTGGAGACGTGTGTGTTTTCTTTCACTGACGCGTGTACGTAAAAACCATTCGTAATTACGTCTAATTTCCACACTGTGAACGGAAAAAAAAGTTCTCGGAACGTGCAGTGCTTTTTTTGTCAATGTTACGTGAAATATGATTTAAAAAAAAAAAGGATCATTAGGAATTGTAACTATCAAATAGTTTTACAAACTCAAAGTCGGAAGATTTACATCAGCGGTACATGGGAGTCTTTCGACTCCTTGGTAAATGGACCGTGTCTTTTTTTTTTTTTTTTTTTTTTTTTTTAATCGACAAAAAGTATTGACATGAGCGTGTACATAGAATTTAGAATCATTAAGATTAAAATTTTAACGAGTATATCGTTTCAGAATTGGCTTAATTTACAAATGAGACATTTCTTATTTTCAAGCAAAAACCAGATGAGTATTGTAAAATATTGCAAGCTGAACTCGGCGGATCACTCACTCAACTGAGAAGTTCATGCGAAATATGACTACGATTATTTGTCTCTTCTACAGTAGAGACGTGCGGTAGTTGGTGTAACTTACGTACATCCAAATATCAATTTAACATTAGCTCGTTTCCAGGACAAATTGTCATAGTCACGAATAGCAAACGTTGGAATAAATTTAAACGGCCCATTGATTAGTTCTCGGGACAACGCTCGAATGCATATGTACATTCTTCCGTTACCAAACCCTAATTTAATATTATTATCGAGACATAAGAAAGGTAGTTATGACTCGCAACTATTTTAACATTGAAGAATACAAGCGATCGTTGTAGCGTCGTAGTGATACAAAACTTAAAAGTCGTAGGGTCGAGTGCTAACGATTTTTTTTTTTTTTTTTTTTTTTTTTCATTAAAATCAATGCAAACTTGCTCATTAAATGTATACGTGTATAATATTATTATTTGTAATTATGTAATGCTACAGTGCAGTTCTAGAGTTATATTTAATTTAAAAGCTTATATCAAAGATCTCCACGGTTCAAAAGACCAAAAAGCGTCTCTACGCGGTTTTATTGAAAAGCGTGCGTCTTCAAAACACACATAGGTACGTGAAATTCAATAAAATTCGCAGCATACAGTTAAAAGACACTGCAGTAGTTCAAGGCTTCGGGCGACATTGATTAGCCCACAAATTGACGAGCTCCTCACACGAAAGGTCTCGTCTATTTCGAGTCGTGCTATACACTGTAAGGTCTCAGAGTTGCACTCACGTGCTTTCGATACTCGTATACGGACGAATAATGATAGTCGTATAGCGTAGGTGTATCCACGTTTCGCGTCATTAGGGACGTCCTCGTTGCTAAAGCAGAAGAAACACCGGCCAAAACAAACTTTCGACGAGTGCAGGCTTTGCAATTTATTTTTCCGTATAATGACGACTCTTTCGAGAGAACTTTTGCATGTATGTAGGTGAGTGCGTATGTATGTGTTTACAAGCATAAAATGACAAAAGTTGGTGCTGCAGGAGAACGAGAAGACTACACCGAATACTTGAACATCCGCAAAAAAAAAAAAAAAAAAATTCGGAGACGGTCTATTGCGTGCTTGCGGACAGGGTCAAGTGGTTTTATGTGGAGGGATCGATAACGACGACAACTCGTAACGACTACTCGATTTCACTTATTAACTTTTTTTTCCCCCTCCTCTCGTTTGCTTGCGCACGTGTAAACATTTGTTCGCGACAAGTATTTAACTTATTTACGCGGGTTTATCGATCCATTTTTTTTTTTTTTTTTTCTTTTTTTTTCCTTCACCAACGTGCTCGGGTGCATCGGTGGGCAGTTTACCCGAAGCCGATGGTTTTGCATTTATCGCATCGACATTGACATTAGAGCCGACATTAACGCGACGGAAATGATTTAACGCTCGTTTAGAGAGTCCTTTTATCGATTCGGTAGCTCGGAAAAGTTGTTGCCCGCGCACCATTTGTACTTGCGTTATCGCGTACAACGCGTGTAAACTGCGGTGCGTATACTATATGTAGCACTTTTATCGACGCAAGCTCCATATACCGTTGTGGCACATCAGTCGATTCGTTTTATTTTTAAATTACAAACACTACTAGGCATAGCCAGTTGAAATTTATCAATTATTAAGGTTTCATCGTTTTTATGGGTGCTTTGAAAATACTTTATTACGGGCTATTAAAACAGCGATGGGTTGTTTCATCGTATATGGGGAATAAAACATATATATGGCGAAAGTTTCGACTTGTTCCAGTGAGGAGCACTAATATTTTATGAGTTTTTAAAACGTCTCGGGTGAAATTTAATGTAATGTTCAATAAACGTTTACTTTTTTTCTCTAACGATGTAATACACTAATTTTACTGGACAAGAGTATTCCTATATTTACTATAGATTTTTTTAATATAAATTTTGCTTATAACAATAATAAAAATTAACTTTTGATTTTTAAACAACATTTTTCTGTCTAAAATTTGAAAATCTGTTGAAAATAGTTAATTTTACAGTCACAAATGATATTGGCTGTTATAGTTTTAAATTGTTAATATTAATATGTTCAAACACATGTATTGTGAATGAGTCACATTACCTTTCAATTGTATTGACTATGTTTGAATATTAAATATGATAAATTTTGTGTAAAATTCGTAATACTTGTTTGTTACTTTAAACGATACTCTACCCGAGCACTAATTTTCATTCAAACATAAAAACTTTTGCATTTAGGTATATTTTATGGTAAAATGAGATGGTGAAGAAAAAAAAAAAATTTCTACTTGATTACAGAATGTTAGAACACAATTGATCACATAAGAAATTATTTTAAAAGGCGATTTTGCATGAATCCTGACTCGCTTATTGAATTGCAGATGTTGCTGATTCAACCAACGGAGGAGATGTCCAAGCTGATCCGCGTGGAGCTCAACGAGAACGTCGACACGCGCGAAAAGGACTTGCAGTACATCAAAGAGTGGCTCTCCAAGCAGCCGCACCTACCGAGCTTCGATGGTAAGCAAAATAATCGTGAGTCTGGGACGCGCACATTCTTCCTCTGATGATAAACCCATATTCGTTTCGATGGCAGACGACTACAGGCTGATGACGTTCCTGAGAGGATGCAAGTTCTCCCTCGAAAAGTGCAAAAGGAAACTAGACATGTACTTCACGATGCGTGGACTGGCTCCCGATTTTTTCTCGAACCGCGACATCACCAGACCCGAAATGCGGGAGATCACCAAAATTATGTGAGTTCTTTTGTTTTTTTTTTTTTTTTGTTTTTTTTTTTTTTTTTTTTTTGTCATGAAAATCTATTTCTTGCCGGAGGTATGGTTTACACGTACGCAGAAGTGGGCTATCATTTTCATTGGTCGTGAAGCATTTGATGGGGACGTTCCGGTGAATAACGCGGTGGGGCTCGGCCGTAAAGAAAGTCGTTGTAAAAACAATTGCGATGAAAAAAAAGAGCTTCTGGAACAGCTTGCGACTCGAGAATGTTGTATACAGCCTCTTCCCTTTTTTATTATTTTTTTTTTTTTTATTGCAAGGTCCTTCGACGAATCGTCAACGTGTTTAATTTACATTTAATTCGTGGTCTCCGTCGTCCATTATTGAGCGTGAAAAAATTTGTACGAGCCGTGCTAATTTATATTTTATCGTTGTCGAGTGCGTCAGTGGATAATTGCTAATCAATATGCTTAAAAAAAAAGGAAGAAAAAAAAATAGTTACCCACGTGTACACGTAAAGGTACATTGGAAAATTTATTTTCTCGAATTGCAAGGAAAATATAATATTTGTGCCCTTCGAGAAAGGAGTATTGACGACACTTTGAGGAAATACTTGTGATATAAAGTTTAAAAAACCACTGCCAATCGATTGTCACAGAGCTTTTACCTTCCCATTTCTTACTGTTACTTATTTTTAAAACCCCTCCCTCTGAATCAATTGTAACCTTGTATTTAAAAGCTGTTTTATATTTAATTTTTACCAAATCTGGAATGTTTTACTATTAAAAATTTTTCTCCTCCTACGTTTTGAAATTTCATTTAATTATTTAATAAAGTGACATCACAATTGAGTCATTATTTGTACCCTCGTACAAGGAAAATTGAAACAAACAATATTACAAAAAAAATAAAATAAAGAGGACTTAATTAAAAATCAAAAGAAATGAATAATACAAAATATATGATAATAAATTTCTATCGATGTTTTTTTTTGTATGTGATTGAGCTCTGCCGAATGAAGTATTGATTGACGTGGATCAGCTCTCCTTTTCAGTACCCTATAAATAAAAAAAATAAATAAAAATTATAATAAAAGAAACAAATGAAAAATCACCGGCACAGCCAAGTACCACCACTACCAGGGCTGACCAGGAACGGCCGCCGTGTGATCGTGATGCGCGGTGTCGACAAGGACATCACGGCGACGAACGTGGCCGACGCAATGAAGCTGGTCATGATGATAGGCGACATTCGGCTGAAGGAGGAGCTCGTGGGCGTAGCCGGGGACGTGTACGTGCTCGACGCCACCGTCGCGACACCCGCCAACTTTTCCAAATTCACGCCTGCCCTCGTCAAGAAATTCCTGGTCTGCGTCCAGGAGGCCTACCCGGTCAAGCTCAAGGAGGTCCACGTGATCAACGTCAGTCCCGTTGTCGATACCATCGTCAATTTCGTCAAACCCTTCCTCAAGGAGAAGATACGAAACAGGATACACGTGCACGGCAATTTGGACAAGCTGTATGAGTACGTCCCTAGGGAGATACTGCCCGAGGAGTACGGTGGACAGGCTGGACCTATCCAAAATATTCATGGTGCGTTTTTTTTTTTTTTTTCACAATTGGACTTCAATTTTTTTCATTGTTTTCAAGAAACTGCTACGTTGTAAATAACAAAAAATGTAAAATATAAAATTATTTCTCTTTGTCTGTTTGTTGCAGAAACTTGGCTGAAAAAGCTGGAGGAGTACGGGCCGTGGTTCAAGGAGCAGGAGTCCGTGAAAGCCAACGAGAACCTGCGACCCGGGAAACCGAGAACCCACGACGATCTCTTTGGCCTGGACGGCTCGTTCAGACAACTGACCATCGATTAGAGAGAGAGACAGAGAAACTCTAAGGAGCTTACAGCACTAGCTTCTTTTACATCATTTATAACTCCTATATACATTATAAGTACGAAAAGTCCACGGGCGCAGTTTTTTTTATTTATTTTTTTTTCTCATCTTTTGTGGTGGTTCTATATTGATTGTAGATAAAAAAAAAGTTTCTTTTTGTACAATATGAAGTATTATTATAAACCACTGTAATGGCACGATCTGACTTTCGGTTTAAGCTGCGTGGGAACCTACGTTTTTTTCACCTTTTGTAAATGGTTTTGTAAACTAAGTATAGACAAATATATAATATACGTGTTTATATATTAAAAGCGAGTAATTTAATCTAATGTGGTGTATACATAAGAAAAAATCTTATAAAACTAAAAGTTCGTAATTGATAAATTGATCGTTATTAAATTTGCGCAAAAAAACGCGTATCGATAAGTTGGCAAAACTTTTTCAATAAATTACCAAATTTCATTCGTCAAGGGACATGATTACAAGCTGCAGAGCAATGACCCATCGAGTGCATTGACTCATTGAAATATAAATATCAACTACAAAAATACGATCACCATGCGTGGTGTATTCAAACAATCGTGTACAATGAGACCACTGAAATCTTAAAAATCAAATCAAGTTTTCATCCTCGCGATCGCGTTTTTACATCGTTAATTCGTCGACTAAGCCTTTGCCCAACTATACTTTTTAAATCCAATACTCATCCGATCAAAATTCCCGTACCATTGATCGCTCTTTTGCGTGCACCTATACAAGTAGTTTACCTGCGAGTGTAAATTATTCGTGCACTTGGGTAAGTATAGATGCAAATATACAATTACACATACATTGTACGCAGGACAGTGGCACACGAGTACTCCGCAAAAAGGAAGAGGTAAAGACGTCGGAGCATCAGTTAAATGTATACATGTGAGCGCAGCAGGTGAAAGTATATACGAGGTCGAGAGAGATGCTCTGTTTTTGTGTGCAAGTAGGTAAGTAAGTGTTAAAATGTGAATTGCGTAACATATCCTGTCCGTCGTTTATACGTGCGCACGTGTATACGCACATTCGAGCCATTATGCGATCGTTACAGATAGAGGGTGTCTTTCGATCGTAATTTTTATTGCTCAAGATATGTCTCTGCTACCGATTTCCAAGTGAAGGGGCAGGCGTTTCTTTTTTACTGTCTTGATTTTTATTTCCGCGTCTTTTGTCATTTGCACGATGCGGATAACTTTGATCAAAAAGGGACATTTGGTGCTCGTGCGATCGAGACGAGAAACGAGATGGGGTTCGGTACATGTTTCGTATTTAACGAAAAAATATAAAGAGGCTGATATCCAACGGTATCGGTATCGAATCAGCCGATAGCGTTCGAAAAAAAAGAAGAAAGGGCAGCAGATTTTCAGCTGTTGTTCGAATGTGCGAATTTTTTCGCTAGTTGCCGTAACCTTCAATTCACACATTTTTTCTACTCACTCCTTGACCTACCATCAAGAAGCGCGCAGCACCACCGTCTCCTTTCTTCAGCTTTTGAGGTTGCCATCGATGTGGGCGCTTTCCTGCTGCTATTCTTTCTGTCTTTGCTAGTTTTTTTCGCAGCCATATTTCTCCGTGAGCAAGTTCTTGAAGGCAAAAAGGGTAATAACATACGACGGACACAGCAAAAAGGGTGACACGAGAGTATTTAAAAAAATACGAGTTCACGAGTTCAAAGTTTATAGAACATCAGTTCTCACGAGTATTTGTTCTTACGCATTTCGTAGGGGCGACGGCCCGATTCGGAGCCTTTGGCTCAGCCAAACATCCAGGTTGGATATTCCTGGGTTACACGTTTCTTTTTTTCCTGATCAAACAGGACCACGAGTTTTTATTACAAAATATACAAGTATTACATGCTCTTTCAGTAATAATTCTTTCTTCATAACCTTATTTTTATGGTTTCCTTTTCAAACCCACTCGTAAGTAAACAATTGTTAGATTTTTTTTTTCATTTTGCTGTGGTGATTTGGCACAAATTTTTCATTATAAATACATTGTAAAGCTAACTTGTTTGATTTATCATTTGTTTAAATATATTATTTTGTAAAAAAGAGATATTTGAGTTGTGATTCAATATTTAAAAATTAATCAAAAGAAACGTATCAAAAAACTAACACAAGAAATTGTCCAGGTTCTCTGAGAAAACGAGAAGTTGTGAGTCAGTAATTCAGTACATTCAGCCTTTCCAACATCTGATTTATGCGCCCAAACTTTGTGTTTGTATATATATTCCAATCCTTCCGGCGTCAATAAATTGGGGGCGCTATCTTTTTCGTTCGATCACTTTCTCGATTTGGACGTTCGATGGAAAGTTGTTCTCGATGCGCTGATGGATTTATACGTCCCAACAACTCTCCTTGCCGATGCATAAACGTGATGGACTGTAATCATCAAGTGCCGATCTATATACAATCAACGCTACGTATATAGTATCGAACTTCACTGTGAGATGCGTATGTATGTTGATGGACAAAAGCTGTAGCTAATTAAAGTACTCGCGTATATTCGGAAACGACACTAACACACACGCAAGAGAATTCACTCGATTATTATTCGAGCCACGCGCCAAGCCAACACACGCGATCGTTCATCCGGTAAAACAATCGGTCAAGCATCGTGCATGCACGTAAAAGCTCGGCCACACGTGTACACCGCATATGCAGCACTCTTCCTCGCGCTCATGCACTTTCAATGGAGTCGAGAGGAAAATCGATGGATTCGCGCGTGGAGGCTGTGAAGTGTGTATATATATACGTATGTACAATAGGCAGGGGTGGGAGGGCTAATGCGGAATAATCGCAGTAAATTAATAGGAAAAGTGGTAGAGCGGAGAGCTATAGAGGGGCGTAGGCCGTCGGTCGGTGTGTTTCACCTGCGCCGGTCGTATACGGGAGACGCGTTCATTAGGTTGAATTACGTGCGGTTCCGATATTAATAGCCTTACGTGCGCTGTAGGGAACAGAGGCCCGATTATTGGCTTATGATCTTGGAGGGAAGATCGTCGCTAATGGAAAATTACGTAACTCCCGTTTTCTTTTCTTTTTTTTTTTATTATTTTTTTTTTTTATTTGGCATGCAAAAAACATCAACGAGAATAATTTATCCATGTGATGTAGGTACTTTGTCATCTTTCTTCGAAACGTCGGTTATTAACCAAGTATTGTAATCACGAGTTCTCTTTTGATCAAATCAACATGAAAGTATACGGAAATGCGAGGAATGATCCTACAAGTATTTGAGGAACGAGGAATTTTAGTTGGAATCCAAACAGTTGTATATAGATTGCAAACACCATTAAGGTGCATCTGTCGAGTACCAAATTCCAACGATTGCTGCAATGTTGATTTAATCTACCATGTTGCTATTCCATATGCACGTATAATGCAGTAGCGTTTACAGTATATCTAAAGTGTGATCGATCCAACCGCTTGATTATATATGCACCGAGAAACAATAAAAACGTAAAGCAATCAATACCGTCCATAGGACCGTCTTTTTCCTCCACCTCGATCCGAAGAGACATCAGAGTCGATCCGTCTCCCACCCACTTTCAGCACAGTCGCGCTTCCTCGAGTCATACGTGGTACACAGTCCTCCCTCCCCCCGATACACGTCTCGCAGAGCCTCCTTACTTTTCTCCCACCCTCCGTTGCCGCCTCGAGTACACCTCGGATGTGCGTATGCCCGTGAGCGCAAAGTATGCCTCTGCCCGACCGGCTCGCAGGAGCGCGGGCGCACACGCGGTTTATCGATCGGCCGATCGATCGGGTCGTCATCTCGATGCTGGGTTTCTTTTTTTCTTTCAACGTGTCGTGTAGCCACTGTACTAATAGTGAATTAAAAAGAAATCGAGTCGTGTATGATTTTATCGGTAAATCGGTATGAAAAATCGGCATCTTTATTAGTAGTTTTTGTGAAAAATTCGCTTGAAATTCAGGAGATACAAGAGGGGGGAAAAATAAATGACAGGATATACGTGTGCAAAAGTGCAAGAGTAAGACGCAGGTCGGTGCTGGATTATTCCTTCTTCTCCTTATTTTCCTCGAAACAGCTACGACAGCTTCACCGGGCGAAGGGCGACTCGTAAGAGAATTTGTTATTCCTGCCGCGTCCTTTGGCGCGTTCGTTCAGTATGGATGTATGGGAGGAGTACGTGCGAGGCGAGCCTGTGTTGGCGTTGGCGTGTCCCGGATGGCAGCGCTTGCTTTCGTTGTTCATACCTACACGGAGCGATGAAAATCGTCATGGTGGAAACGAAAATTTCTCAAACTTTGCAGCGATAAGGAGGGACGGTTGGGCTTTTTTAATGCTTGTTTTTGGAATTGTACGGAATTTTATGTTGTGGTCTGGTGATTAATAAAACAAAATTATTTTTTTTAATCTAGTAGATGTTACAAACAAGTTTTCGTACGTGGGGCGTTCATTATTACATGAAACATCATTGCAAAAACGGTATAACATGTGTGAAAATGGTGGACTGCGCGAGTCGGTACAAGTATCCTTCGAAAAATATTATCATCTTTATTGATCACTGTTCAGTCTTGAGCTTACAGTTATGATTTTTCGTACAATGCGCAGCAAGTAAAAGATTTTTAAGAAATGAAGAAAAATCTTTCGAGGTCTTTATGACATGTGCGTCGATTGATTGCAATAAGATAATTAGATTTTTCTGGTAGATCAAATACATGCAACTACACGAAGTGAGTTGTAACACTGAATCACGGGTATAATACATTAGTACATGAATCGTAAAAAAAATATTGATTAAATAATTTCCTGAGATTATCAAACTTTTTTTTCAACAAAATGAGCGCTCAAGTAAGCATAAAATTGTTTGTATTTACTTTGAAAATTAAATGGACATGATATGTGTATCATGTAGATTGCGAACCAATTAATTTCCATAATCGATGATAATTCAGGGAATTTCCATTTGTTGAATAAACATTTCATCGGGACTATGCGATACATCGCGGATCACGAGATAATCCTTCTTTCGGAAATTGACAAATAAAGCATCGATGCTTCGACCAAATAACCGTGAAACGAATGTGCAGTTGAAATAAATACCTACTCGATCAAACGTCGAGAGACAAGGTCACTCCGGTATTTAATTTTTCGACCAAACCGACGCACTGTTTACGGAAGCGGCGTATAAACAGCGCCTTTTAAAAAACATCGCATCGAAAAAAAAAACCAATCGAACGATGCGTATGTACGGATGGTTATTTTAACTTTGTCGACGAAAAAAACTTTTTATCGAGGGGGAAAAAAAAACAAAGGATCAACGAGCTTAAAGTGAAAAAAAAAAAAAAAATCTTTATGTATACACACTCGACCGAGCATGAACAATCGCTTCCGCAATTTCCGAGGAACTTTTCCACCCTCGGCAACTCCTCGAAGAGCAGCTAGGGCAACTTTTCACAATCGAATTCACGCTACCTCGCCCTCCTATTTATTTATTTTATTTTCTTATTTCCCAGGTACTCCGAGAGATGCGTCGTCGCATCCCGCACTGCATGACAAAAAGACCAAGGACATTTTCGCACCGAGGATCAACAAAATGAGAGCCACCGTCACCTGCGCCACGGTGAGTTATACAGGCGCACTCGCCCGCCAAAGTTCCCAACAAAGGAAGGAGGGCTACAGGGCGAGTGGATAACTTTTTTCCAGCTTGATTGGGTTTTGTATTTCTCCACCCACGCGCCCCTCACATTCTGCACCCGTGTTTTCTACGGGAAGGCCATTATTGCGAAGCAGGCTAACCCGCTCCATTACGGCGCTAATTATTATGGACGAGCGCGTCTCTCTCTCGGTAATTTCTTTCGAACTTGCGGTTATTTATCGCGTAAAAGTGATTGAAGTACTACTGTTTTTACTTTTTTTTTCGTTCCTTCCGGGTTCGGCTCTAATTGTGCGTGGTTACGTAATGGCACCCCATCGTTCGTCCCTCGAATTGGCCTCTGTTTCCATTTTTATGGAACGATTCACGCTAACCACGTACCTTCAATGCCTTCCAGCTACTCGATATCACGGGGGTAAATTAAGAATCAAACTATATACTATTGTTACGTTTGTTTTGTTCTCTCCTCCTCGCTGACGGAAAAATCCGAGGGTTACCCGTACTTTCGCGAGTACAAGGTTTTTATTTCCCCCCGAGCCAATAACGGATTACCGTAGGGGTTAAAAAAAGTTGATTCTCCTCGGCTGTGCTGTACCGAAGCGCGTATATTTAAGAGGCGAACTTTGTTAATATCGCGACGTTGCGGGACGAAATTTATCCAATAAAAGACCACCTTACATACCGACAAGAGACCCACGCGACCCCCTCATTCCAATTTTTCTTCTCCCGATTGATTACAGCGGAGGATCGATAGCTCGACATTGATTCTCATTTCTCGGAAAACAGTGCGGACTTTCATCCTCCGGGCAACAAAGGTCCTCCCCCTTGGTCTTCGCGACGCCGGTATCGTGAATCTTTCATGGTCTAGGAAAGAATTTTCGTTTCGCTGACTTCATAACGGCGTCCCGTGTGTTGACGCAAGAGCTGCGTCGTATCAAGAGTATACCCTGTGCTTACCCATAGAATAGCCCAAGGGACACCGCGTCCTCCGCTACACGAGTAAGTGCACCATCGATATATTTATCGAGTAAAAATACCGCTGATGGTCACGCTTGCATATAGATTTATGAAAATATTACATACGCCGTTGTATCTTATCGTTTTCTAATACAGATGGATCGATTTAGTTGCTTACTGTGACACGTATACAATACATGGTGCTTGTATACGTATATACGTGCACGGAGCGGAGAAATAATTGAAACATCATTGCCGTTGCTATTACATGGGTAATGGGAGGCGACACGCGCATCCACACCGTATGTGATATATTTATACCACGTACGTGTATTATGTTACCGGCCCATTACATAAAAGATCGTTTGCACGATGTTTCTCCTCGTAAAACACAATAGACGTGTAACGAGCTGTATAATGTAAGATAGATATGCCTACATGTATATACATACACGCGCCTGTAGGCCGCCGTCACGCCATCGCATAACGAACGCGGGCGTCCGCGCGTATAATATGTGTGTCTACTTTCTTTTTTCGCACACCAGTCGCTCCTTTCTTTTCTTTTCTCTCGTTTACTTACACATGTCCTTTTTGGCTTCCCGGAAAACATAATCATCTCCCGTGTAGCTCTATTTCCCATACGCGGGCGTGTGAGACAAAAGCCGACATAGGCTTTGCAAATATTGCTCGTATGCGTGCATTTATTTCCTCTTTTTGACCTTTTTAGTATGTTTATTGGGTAAGGTTTTTTATTTTTTTTTTTTTTATATCTTTCGCGTATTTTGTACATAATTCACATATACTGAATCGCAATGGCCTGCACTGCGTGAAAAATAATTCTTCGTCGCCTCTCGAGTGCCAGCGTGCACGTGTATAATGTATACTTTCAATTACATGTGTTTGAAGAATTTACTTGCAATCGTTCGGCACAGATTTAGCACGCCCGAGACGATAAACGTAAAATTCGTAGTCGCTTACTTTTAACTAAACAATTCCTTTGTTGAAAACGTTGGATTGGAAACGAGGTGAGATTAATTTTAATGAACACCCTATGATAATCCTCCTTTTTGCAAAAGTTAAAAAACAGAGGGGAATTAAAAATAAAACGTGCATCGATATTGATAAGAGATTAGAGATTGTCCAGGAATTCATGCAGTTTGCATACCAATAGATTGTAAAATTGTACAAAACTATTGGGGACACTTTCGCATTATACTTTAAAGCAGTGCCCCGCCCTTTATCATAATAAATGGAAAAAAATATTTTTATTTACAACAACAGTGGCTGGTGATGATAATCGGCACAAGCCTGGCCTCAGTACTTGACAAATTGACGGCCCCAGCGGCCAGTCCCATCACGCACAAGCCGATCGAAAATGAGAATAACGACTACGCGACTGTACTCGGGATGTCACTGATGTTCTACGAGGCACAGCGTTCGGGTAAACTCACGCCTGACAATCGCATACCCTGGCGCGGGGACTCGGGCCTCAACGACCGCGGTGACAACGGCGAGGACCTCACCGGTGGCTACTACGATGGTGAGCTGGGCTTTTTCTGCTTTGTCCTTTTTCCTTTTTTTTTTTTTTTTTTCAAGATTATCCATCAGACACAGGTTTTTATATTTCATGGGTCTTGAGGTTAACGTTATTGTACATTTTTCAAGTTTTTTTTAAATATTGCGAATAATTGATGAAAAACCTGGGACCGGGGACTACTTGGCAAAAGCTTTAATGTGAAAACACTCGCGTCATACAGTGTTCATCTGCGTGTGTATCGGGTCTCGAAAAAAATCATAGCCTCCCAAGAGTGGAGAGTGTAAGTTACGAGAATCTAGGCTAAGCTGAGCATCAATTTTTCAAAAACCATTTTATTCGATTAGCCAAGTCGGTCTTCGTTACCGCGAGCCGAAACTGTTTGGCAATCCGCGTATTTTTCGAGCCTCCCGTTGTTTTACTTTCCGCGTCTATTTCAAAGCAAATGAAATCAACCACCGTACCATTGAGTTTATTTTCAGTACAGGAATAACCAGCCGCGAGTGAATAACACCTCGATTAATCCGAAAAACATTCTTTGTTGGAGCTGCGCGTGTGGAAAAAAACAAAAAAACAAACAAAGCTCGCGGGCATCCGACTCAATTATTATACGCCACTACATCTCTCCAACAACCCGTACATCGAGGTGCGGACGTAAATGAGGCAAGAATGCCTCGTCGATTGGTTGAAAATTCGCGCCATGGGTCCCTTTACTTCACCAACAATGTGAAAACGCTGTGTACAAGTAATGACAAGTTGTTTATTGTTTCATGCACGCTTAAGCTGGTGACTTTGTCAAGTTTGGCTTTACGATGGCCTCGACGACGACGCTGCTCGCGTGGGGTGCCATCAGCTGGCCGGGGGCTTACAAGAGGGCCCACCAGCTGGAGGCAATCCGCGCGGCCGTCAAATGGGCGACGGACTACTTCGTCAAGTGCCACGTGAGCGATGACGTGCTGTACGGGCAGGTCGGCGATTTCGACGTTGATCACCTATACTGGGGTAGACCGGAGGAGCTCAACGGCACCAGGCCGGCTTACAAGATCGACGCCGAGCATCCAGGTGGGGCTTACGGGTGATCGGCCCTTCGTCTCGATCATTTCTTTTTTTTTTTCCCACTATTCACTCGTTTCATCGAGTATAAGGGAGCAAGTAACTTTTTTTTTACCAACTTGCTACAATTTAGTCGGACTTTGCACAATCTCCAAGTAATGGTAGTCCACCAATTGGCAGTGGCAGTAGTAACGGAGTCTGTGTACGTCCGGCTAAATTGTGCCGGGCAAGTAGATACAGTCGTGTGCGGTAAGACACGCGACGCGCCCCCTCGTTTTATTTATTCTCCGCGGATTACGTCAGGGTCGGAGTTGGCGGGTGAGACGGCGGCAGCCTTGGCCGCGAGCAGCATCCTTTTTCAGGCCACCGATGGGCCCTACAGCGAAAAACTCCTGGGGCACGCGCGTCGACTGTACTCGTTCGCAGTCACGCACCGCGGGCTGTACCACGAGGCGATCAAGGGCGCGGCCCAGTTTTACGAGAGCACCGAGTACGGGGACGAGCTCGCTTGGGCCGCGCTTTGGCTGTACAAGGCCACCAACGACACCAACTACCTCGAGCTCGCCGTGGACCATTACAGGCACTTTCGCCTCGGCTCCAGGCCCAACGAGTTCTATTACAACAACAAGGTGGCTGGGGTACAGGTGCGTGCGAGTCTTTGTTCGAGCTGGTGTGGTGTACACTTTTTTTTCTTTTTTTTCTTCTTTTAATTACAAAATAACCCGAAAGTCTAGAATTACTCCCGATTCAATGGGAAAGGTTTGAGATTTCTCTCTTTTACGGGACGCCCCGAGGAAATCCTTGGAATTTTCTTCTCGAATCGTGATGCGTATTTGTACGAACATTGTAATTGTTGATCTCGTATGGCAGTGTTATTTTGCATACCAAAGAAAAAGCAATTATTTTAAAAATGTATGATATAAAAAATCATGATGCAAATCCAGGTGCTGTTGGCCCAACTGACCGGCCAACCGGAGTACCAGAAGGCAGCTCGGGGCTTTTGCGATTATTCAGTGCGGGAGCAAAAGCGCACCCCCAAAGGCCTGCTGTACATCGATAAAGTCGGTACTCTCGGCCACGCGGCGAACGTGGCCTTTGTGTGCCTCCAGGCCGCCGATCACCCGAACATGGGCGACCCCCAGGAGTACCGTAGCTTTGCCAAGCAGCAGATAGACTACATGCTCGGCAGCACAGGTTATTTCATCACACCCTTCCACGCGTACGCGCGCGCCCAACGGTGTTTGCTTGTTTATACAAGCCCGTGGTGGCTTTCCGAGGCGCCGAAACACCTGCGCCCTCCCGGTGTAATTGGCTTGCTCGCCCTCCCGTTGGCTGCGTGCACGTGTTTCGGGGGTCTGGTCTGGTACACACAGCCTCTCTCTGCGTTACACGCATTGTTTTTTCAGTAAAATATACAAGAGTACGATTTTTCATGGATTATAAACAACAAAGCCAATAACAAACATTGTCATCCGCAGGTCGCAGTTTCGTCGTCGGTTGGGGCCGGGACCCGCCGCAGCAGCCCCATCACACGGCTTCCTCGTGCCCGGATCGACCGGCGCCCTGCGGGTGGTCCGAGTACGACCGCAACGCGCCAAACCCCCAAGTCCTGGTGGGCGCCCTGGTCTCGGGCCCGGATGAGATCGACTGCTTCTACGACAGGCGCGAGGACTTTATCTACACGGAGGTCACGCTCGACTACAACGCCGGGTTTACCGGAGCTCTGGCCGGGCTGTACCAGCTGCGGGTCGACGAAGCCAGCGCGTGATACTGTTTCGACCCAGGGAGAGGATTTTTGTGGAAATGAATGGACGATCGGCGGAAGAAAAAAAAATTATTCGTCCCCTTACCTTTTTTTTTTTTTTTTTTTTTTTTTTTTCGCTTGAGATTTCTTATTCTAGTAACTGATCGACATAGCTACGCGTTTTGTAAGAGTATAGTGTGTGTTGATGAGTTAAATAAAATATTTATAGAATACCCATGCTTGGTGCAATTTTCGAGATGTATACATTTCAAGGTTGTACATTTGCGCATGCTTGGACGCGTTACTTGTATATTTATTGCTTAATTTTGTGATGAAAAAAAAAAAAAAAGAAATAAAACACGTTATATATCTATATTTGCATTGAAAAGTACTTGAAAAAAGCAAACAAAGCCAAGATTATCCAACCGATTATTCAAATGTACAGGGTGGGGGGTAACTTAATCAAGTCAGGGTTGGAAAGGTGAATTAGCTGTATAGCGAATAAAATCGATAAACGTATTTCACTGGTGAAGAAATCGGCGCCGACACTTTCTGCGAATACAGGATTAACCGAGTAATGCATAAAACCGAGTGAGCTTCGAGCAGATTATTTATACGTATCTCTTTCTCGGGGGACAGCCTGGGAAAATCCATTCGTCTCGCTTAGCATTGGATTTCGCTTGTTTGATTTGACCGATACAAATTAAATCGGTAGCGGTGGTGGGTATATGGCTTTCACCGTGACTTTTATAGGGCAACCCAAATACATAAATTTCAATTCTCCGTTGGATCCAACGAAATTCCAATGGACCACAGACCGAAAGTAACATCTTTACTTTACGTGTAAAAAGTAATGCGGCTTTCAGAGTACAATGATTATCCATTGATTTTTTACCATCGAGTAAAATCGAAACATCCCAAAGGCCTGGGCACCCTTCAAACGAGTCTCGAAAATACTTCCAAGTCGTTTGAAGCCTCTAAAAGATTTCCGAGACATCCAAGACTCGAGCTGATTTTAAAGTCAGCTTCCAAAGTCATCTACAGACATCCCAAAGTCATTCAAATCCATTCGGACTGTTTATAGAGACTATCTAGTGCGCAAACGGTGTGTGAATCGCCATCATCATCATCTTCACCCAAGCGCTCGACTAATCCGGCGATGAATCACCGTGACGCTAGTGCGCCAATAGTCCCACTGGATGGTGCCTCGAGCGTTCGCCGATTACAAGATTATTGGCCGCGTCTTGTGCAGGCTGGCATTAACGTTTGTACACACAGCTCCATCGCGATAAGCCCGACAAGCAGTACACAGTTTGTTGTAAAGCAAGCCCTTACGTGTGTACATAGGTATTACATATATATGTATAAGTGCATTCTCCGACCGAACAAAGATGCTTTTTCCCGTTTACGAGCCCGAGTTTCGGGCCTTTACGGCTTTGCACGAGGATGAAATACACCGGTACAGCTTCCTTTGGCCGGGGGATCCTTTTAGGGTTTTAACTGCGTGATGTATAGGGGTAGTTTGGAAGTGTAGTGCTTTCCCAACTATCGGGAAAACGTAGGACAATAAAGGCTTTTGGAAGGGTTTTCAAGACTATGGTGGTCCATTCCTTTTTTTTTTTTTTTTTTTTTTTTTTTTCAGTGAGCTTTATTTATTGTTAACGGATTGTTCTGTGTATGATGTGGCTCGATGCTAACACGTTGTTTGAAATCGAATTATTGTCAATGTTGAGAGTAACTTTAAAAATTTCGTGGCAATACTGTAAGTCACAAAAATGGCAATAGACATGCGTACATCCACTTACGTTTTTATTTCATTTTCAATTGAAGGGGTAAGTATCCCTTGTCATCTTCCAGTTCCATTGTATTGTTACATCAGCGGAGCGTGGAAACTGCAATCCCGCTTTTTACAAAAAAAAAAAAAATAGTCTGCGTACGTGCATTGACGAAAAAAAAAAAAAAAAAAAAAAAAAAAAAAAAACCAAAAATGTTATCCAATAAACTCTGCCAACGCGATGAGCCGACGGTAGCCGTACAGCGGGGGTAAAAAAAAAAAGGGAAATCCGATACATCGAAAATTCCTGATTCACGCATCATGTACTAGCGCGCAATCGATCGGTAAGCTCGCGAGTGAGTAATCGTGCCAAAGGCGCGACGGAAGAAGAATCGAAGGAAGACACCTCTGTTGTTTATAAACACGCTCGTCGCCGAGCTCGCGGTCTCAGCACGGATTTCCCAGTCGCCTTTCGACATGCATCGGAAGTCCCGGCCACGACGACCGCTGCTGTTGCTGTTGCTGCTGCTTCACGTCCTCCTGGAAAATCCATACGTCGCTGGTGAGTCCTTGGAGCTGCGCCAGTCGCGCCCGTCGTATCGTATAATTGGATTGGCGGCCTCTGGCTCTGACGCAGCGGTGCCTCTTCCTCCACCTTTGTAAACAATGCCGAGTTTTGCGAGACGTGTATTTTTGCCCCCCCCCCTTCTCTTTCCGGCTCTCTTTGGCTTGAAATGCCGCTGCGTTTGGGCCGCGGAGGGAGGAAAACAACGAGTGTTTGATCGATCGATTCATCAGTGCACACGTGCGTGCTTCCTACAAAAAGGAAAAAGTGATTTTTAGTTGTTGTTGTTGTTTTTTTTTTTTTTTTTTTTTTCTTTGTAAAATAGTAGTTTTTAAGAAGAAAGGTTTTTTCTCGATGCTCATCTCAACCTGGCGTTGTGTGTGAAATAGTGCTACAGAGTTGTCAACTTGACTATTTACTATTTTTTTTATTTAATACAAAGGGACGAGCGCCGAGTACTCGCGGGCCTGCGACCAGGTGACCTGTAGGATAGGCGAGCAATGCGTGAGCCGAAAATTCTGGTGCACCCGCCCGCCCTGTCCAAACATGACCTACTGCTCGAAATCGAGAAAAGGTTGGAGCCCCCAAGCTTTTGTTTATTTATATCTGCGTTTTTTTTTTCTTTCCTTTTTTTTTCACGTAGAAGGAAGAGAAAACTTTACGAGTTCGCTTATTTAACTTTTATTTTATTTTTTTTTTTTTTTTTACTGTAAAGTGAATTTGTTTGCTCTTTTGCAGAACTACTGAAGGGACCGGAAACTTGCGAGTCTGTCGTGTGCGCCCCGGGATACAAATGTCTCGTTCGTGTTCGGGATTGCGAGTGGAACAAAAGTAAATATGAATTTCACAGTCTGGCAGTGCGCGAAAGTCGATTTTATTTCTTTTTTTTTTTTTCTCTCTCCTCCCCTCCCACCCTCCAAAGGTTATTTGTTCATGTGATTTTGAAAAATTCAGCACAGCTGCTTTTCATGTATTTAATTTAGTTGGGAATTATTACGAGGCTGAGTCGGTGGGTGTGCACACAAAGAGCTGGAATGTTTTTCACGATTCTTTGGTATCTCTGTTCGTCGAATTTTCAAGAAAAAAAATGATGAAATGGGCAAATGTAATGTCCATAAGTTTATAACTGCAAATAAAAAAGCTGTAAAACATTTTTTGCTCCTTTTTAAGGGAAAAATTTTATGCTCGTCCTTTGTGGGTGTACAGTCAGTTATACAGATGGCTTTATTATCAGAGTTTAATTACGATAGAACAAATACTTGAAAATGAAAAAAAAAAAAAAAAAAAAAAAAAAAAAAAAAAAAAAAAAAAAACAATTTAACTGGGGGATAATAAAAAGCCCTTTGCAAAAAATATTACAACCATATACAGACGCAAAAATATAACATTATTTTGAGGAAAATGTAGACTATGGGTGTAATCAGTTGTAGGCTTGTAATTGGGACGCCAAATTCACGTTGGGGTTTGGGAGTAGCATTTTTCCATTACCACTACACACCCTCACAGATTATCTAAAAAAAGATGGTTTCAATCGGAGTTCCGATGAAATGGCGAAAAAAAAAAAAAAAAAAAAAAATTAGATCTAAAAATTTCGTAGAAAAAAAAAAGTATTTCATTTTTGGTAAAATTGCTCGTACTGTCGTGTGTCGTACACCCGCATCCCATCTCAAGAGTGCAAACAGCGAACAGCGCGATGCGTAACGGAGCGCGAGTACGAGGAGGGCCCGGCCAGTTGCGCCGATGTCGTGTGTCCCTCGAGCTATCGCTGCGTCCTCAGGGAGATCCACTGCTACCGGCCTCCTTGCAAGCTCACCAAAAGCTGTGCCCGTGACCGAGGTACGCTCCTCCTTTTCCCGCACACGCGCACACATGGACCATATAATCGTATACATGTTATGTGCGTGCGAAAACAGACGTTGCCAGGTGGTTCGACAGGTGCCGGAAATTGGGCTGCCAATCGGAGCACAACTGTTTCCTGCGCAGACCACCCCCCCGGTGCACGGTGCCCCCCTGCGACCACGTACCGGACTGCCTCGAGATTACGGATTTCAGTGAGAAATTGCCCATCACCTCTGCCCACTTTTATACCTTTCTATAAAAAAAATATAAAACAAAATCTCACCTTGATTTCCGCAGTCGACGACAGCAACACAGACTCGTCACCGAGCCTCCGACAGCGGCACCAGGAGCACCAGGATGACCGCTGCCGCGGCTGGATCTGCCCGACGAGCCAGGACTGCGTGGTCGACCACGCAAACTCGGGCGCCTGCAACTACGACCTCGCCAGCGGACAGGAGGCCGAGTGCAGGATCGTGAGGTCCTGCCGGGAATCGATACTCCTGCCGGCTACCCTCTTGGACAGCGCCGCTCTTGCCAGAGATGCTGTGCAGGCATGTATAGGAAAAAAAAGAGGCTGTTGTTTGAGCGCAAGTGGGGTGGGTATAGGCGTTGCGAATGGGCACTCGTTAAGCTCGATTGTGGGTCGATTGGGTGCGCTCGGCTGTTTAACGAGGCGCGTGGAGGGAAAGGGTGTTTTTTTTTTTTTTTAGTTGGTCTTGCCTAAGGCTTTGCTTCATTGGGGGGGGGGGGAAGCGCTCGTTCGCTTGATAAGCGCGAGAAACACGCGATTAGTCTTTGTTTTAATTAAAAGCCGAACAATTAAAGCACCACCTCCCGAGGGGGTGGTCGGGGGAGTTTTTTTGTTTAATTTAGTGATAAGGGTAAGGATACGCGTGTAATGTGACCCACCAAATGGAAAATACCGGTATGATGACTTGTTTTGGTTATTTTTTAATTTTTATAACAGAAATACTACAAATAAAGAGCGCAAGTGATATTTCAACGCTATGTGCGAAACTAGTAACGCTGCGCGAGGCTTTTTTTCAACACCAATGCGTTTCGTGCTTGTCAGTATACATCGGAAGGAATGAATGGCTATAGTGTTTTGGTAACAACATGCAAAGAAGCTTTGTTTTTACATCCGCTCAAAAAACCTGCCACATACTTTTCTAGGTTGTATTTTACAAGAGACTCGTGATCGCTAGGAAATTCGGAGGGAGTACAAAGTCTTGGGTCGGGAGCTTTTGAACTTTGGGAGAAAAGTTTTTTTTTTCTTTTTTTTTTTTTTTTTTTGAAAGAGTTTCTTTCGACGAAATTCTACGTGAACAGTTCTACAAACACGTAAAGTACAGAATATTCGTGTTTTATTCTTTTCAGATGAAAGCGGACGAGATTTTCAGCGAAACGAGGCCGTGAGTATTTTGCCGCTCCATTTGGTCTGTTGCATATATTTTTAAGGTAGCGCTTGGATCTAGATTTGGGTGTTTGATAGAGGCAAAACAGAATTTTTCGGGAAATATTAAGTAAACGTGAAAAATTTTATGTATGGATTGTTGCTGACATAATAATCACGTCTATTGAACTATTGGATTTATCCCAAAGAAAATTTGATTTCGCTAGTAAGAAGTGAATAACTTTCAATAAAATATCCTGGGGTCGCAAAAACATTGATTTTCGAGGCATTGTCTGTGGAATAGAAATTCCCATATTTGGCGTGCTTAAAAGGATAAGAAGAAATCCTTAAACATTAAAGAAATTGGTAAACAAACAATGGAGTTTAGGGATGAATTTTTTTTTCCTCCCCAAAAACTTATTGATAAAAGTAAAAAAAAAAAAAATTGATAAAAATTCTGAAAATGTTAAAAATGAAAAAAATAAAACAAAATGGAGTTACTTTTTGTGGGATTGCTTGTACACTTGCACACCAGGCTCCCCGTGTTCCAATAGCTGTACTCCTCAGCCAATCTCGCAAATACAGATGAACCTCTCCCGTAGGACTCGAGATTGGCTTGGTCACAAGAGTCCAAGCTACCCCACCACGACCGTACCCCCAACAACAACAACAATAACAATAACAACAACGACAACGACGACGACTACGA
This sequence comes from Copidosoma floridanum, assembly GCF_036245765.1. Lineage (NCBI taxonomy): Eukaryota > Metazoa > Arthropoda > Insecta > Hymenoptera > Encyrtidae > Copidosoma > Copidosoma floridanum. The sequence goes on along the minus strand of NW_028321907.1, from coordinate 8,555,443 downwards.
TGACGACGACGACGACTATGGCAGCTGCGACAAAGGCGACCAAGACGAGGAGCAGCGGGGCATCACCGGCAGGCGAATCAGCTTGGCTGACCTATTTGAGATGGAAAGCCGGCGCCGAGGCCGTCCGTTATTGGATCGACAGGGCCAAGACCAGCCAGGACTACGAGGTATTTTTGTCATTCCTTTGTGCGCGAGTGATGATCGAGATAAAAAAAAAAACAATAGAAAGAGCGTATAGTAATTACATTGAGGGCATTCCATGTGGTCCTTTTGGAACAATGAAAAAACCCATAAGCGTTAGTGTACGTGACAGGACGCTGTCGTTATTGATCTATACTGGACGATGAAACGATCATTCCCGTATAGACTTTTGAGTGGACGGTTATACCTTTGGGATGGTGAATAATTTATATCATGCCTTTTTTCCTTGGATTTCGCCGTGCCATGAGAATTTCTTACTGTACGACATCAGTGGATTCAAAATAATTTATTAGAAATATCCAAAAGACCCGAAAATAATCAACAAGTGGCTCGATTTAAATCATCATTGAAATCAAGCTTGCATACGTAGTGCTTGTTGCAACTAATATAATTTTTCATTAAAAAAAATTTTTTTTTCGTAAATTTGTTTTAATAACGTATTTTGACACAGCGTTTACCTGATATTATCAAGTGAGAAAATGTCTCAAGTTCAAGAGTATGAAAGTTGTCACGATATTTTTCTCTTTGCATAAACATTTAATTTGTTTAGTTTGCGCGTTATGAAGATGCGCTTTTAAAAAATAAACAAAAATGAATTTTTGCTGTCCCGGTTGTACTTGCCTTGGCGACATGATATGCCACTATAGGTACACCAAAACTATAAAAATCAACAAACTTGATTAAACAACCCAAAAAAGTGACTTTGTAAATAAATATCGAGCAAAAGCTCCAATAAACAAGCATCATATCCCCCAGGGCTTCCTCGAATGGCTGGAACAGATGGCGAACCTCCTGGGCCCGGACACGTACCGCCTCTGGCTGAGCGAGGTCGAGCTGGCGAGCATCGACGCCCCGGAATTCCAATCCTGGCTGAACACGGCACGCGCCAACAACCGGTTGCCAGTGACGCGCGGCCGACCGACACCCGACGACAGGACGCGACTCCCCGGCAGATTCTTCTTCCCGGCCCGAAGAGTCTACTACGAGGACGACGTGAGTTTATACTCTCTCTCCTTGTGCCCCCGTGCACGAGTTATGGATTTTCGAGCCATACCTATATACCTTTCTTGTGTGTGTATATACGGGGTACGGAAGGTCGATCGAGTTTGCGCTCGAGAAATCAGTTTTGCGCTCGAGCGCCCGCCAGCTAAGGAAATTGCATCTGAGTTTGCGTGCCGATGATGGCTGTATTAGGCCGGCAATTTATCGATGGCTCGAATCGAGGAGGGGGCAGGAAGGTGATGGACGAGCTATTTGATTTGCCGGCGGAAAAATTTATCGCGGTTGTTAATAAACGGGTGATTACGCAGTGTTTTTTTTTTTTTTTTATTACGTGGTATATAGCGGAGGTAGCTCGAATTTTGCAAAAGCTTATTTTGCCGCCAAACGAGAGCAGTTTTCTTTCATTTACTTTTGAGATTTCACACTTTCGAGCTCAGCCCTCTCGATGACAAAAAAAAAAGAAAAAAATGGTTTAATCAAGTTGGTGCATTGACGAAAAGGTGCAGTACTTGTGCTTTGTTTCCTTTTCGACAGGACGGCATCGATCCCATGGCTTCCGGCACGGGCTTTGACTTCTCCTACCACCAGCCACCACCACCACCACCACGATCTTCGCCGTCACCAGCGTCATCCTCGACCTCTGCAAAGCCGCAAACAATACCTCCCGGCCAAGCTCCATACGAGCCCAGACTCGAGGACACGAGCGGCCAACATAGCCCCGACTCATCGGGTTTCAATGGAGCCGGCCGATTTACCGGGACGCCCGGAATACAAAACGCCAGCCTCTCATATCCAACCGGTCAGCCACGAAAATCCTTGCCAGCCTCATCCGAGATTGCCCAGGGGGTGAGTGTTTCGATTTTCAAGCTGTATACGCCCCGCACTGAGCGAGGGGGAGGGGACGTTTACGACAATTGGAAGCCCCGAGAGCAGATGGGATTGGAAAGGGGGAAGGGGTGTTTCGATCGAGTGGAAAAGATTGCCCGGGCTCCCTCGGTCTTTGCCTTATCGGCTATTTCTTTTTCTTTTTTTTTCTTTTTTTTTCCACTTCGCTTGCCTCGATTTGCCTTCTTCCGATCGCGCGTGATCGTTGAACTCACCATTTTTTTTTTTTTTTTCGCGCAAGGATGGCGGGACGTGTCTCTGAAAAGACGGGAAATTAATTACCCCTACTTAGCCACGATGTTTCTGGGCTAACGTCAGACAAATTGATGGACTGCTGGTAAAGTGGCTCGTACATCGCGAAAGAAAAAGCAGCCGAGTATCCGTTTTTTTTTTTTTTTTTTGTCCGTCAACCAAAAGGTAGGATCCACTTTTTGCTGAACAAATTGTCCTCGCTTCAACTTTGCGTAAAGATACCACCCACGCGAAACGACATCGAAAATGTTCATCCCTCGCTTTTGAGCAGAGGATGAAAGGGAGGGGGCGTGGGAGAGCAGCAAAAACTTTGCCAAGCGCCATCGACACACAGGGTATATCCAAGACAAAGTGTTGAAGTATACAAGGTAACGAGGCCTCGTTTTGCTCCTTCCACCATCTCGCGCAGATCCCGAGCTTCCAAGACCAGGAGTTTGTCAATGGCCCCAAGAACTCGTGGAAAGCGTGGCAGTCCTATTACCAGCTCAACCCGGCGGACACGCCACCTCCGTCGCTAAACAATCCCGGGAGCAGCGGTGTGCGAGCCTCGGCCCAGCGGGACACGTACTACCTGAGCAACTACACCCGGGTCAGGCAGAACTACAGCCTCGAGCCCCAGATGGCACAGCCAAAGGTCTTCTTTCCCAACGACAAGTTGCCGAGGGGGAGCACCACCACACCGGCTTCCGACAAATCCACATCCAATGTTGCCTCGATCCTCGACTCGGTCGCAGGTCTGCCGACGACTCGTCCCTATACCTCTACCGCGTCACCCCAAATGACCCTCCGTGCCCCGTTACAGGCTTCCAGCAGTACCGCCAGATCAAGCCCAACATACTGAAACTGTCGGCGGAAAACGCCAGTCCGGACGGCCAACAGCAACCCAAATTTTTGATCTACTTCCCTCCGCCCTACAACTTTTTGATCTACCACTCGGACGAAAGACCGACACCCCCGGCCAACGCGAGCCGCGACGAAGTGACCGAGCCTCCGGGCGAGGACAAGCGAGACAGGCAGTCCAGGCGCGAGTACATCAGGAAACTGCTCAAGGAGCTGCTCAAGTACTGGGACGAGGAGGAAAAATCGTACGAGGACGGCGGCCCGGGCAACGCGACGACCGAGGCACCGCGGGTCAGTAACAGGACCAACTCTCAGTCGTCGAGGTCCAGCGCGCGGGACGAGAGGTTGGACGTCGACGACGACGACACGTCGCTGGACCAGTTTCTGGATTGGCTCACTAAAAACACGTCCCTCCTGGTGAGCAATTCCCGTTCCCGGTTCCCCCCCCCCTTTTTTTCGTCCTTTCCCTCACGGGTTGGGCTTCGCAGGATCTGAAGCCACGGAGGAAGGGACCCCCCAGTTTTACGGACGCGGACGAGGACAAGACCGACAACGTGATGAGCTCGCAGCAGGAGTCCCCTAGCCTTGGTGTGCCCTCGCCGAGGAAGGTGCGGATCCTCGTGGACATCGACAAGAACCCCGAGCTGATGAGGGCCCTGTTCTCTCGGAACCTCAGCGAGGGCCCACCGGACAGCCCGGGCGAGTACCAGGTGATCGTCAACCTCGAGGATTACGTGGACCCGCAGGAAGAGGAGGTGATATCGCGCAAGCTCGTCGACATCGTCAAGTACCAGCTGCGCCGGAACATGACGCGGAACGGGACGATGCCCGAGTCCCTGTGGGTCCTCCCGGTCTACGACGACGGGGCCAACGGGACCTCGGCTCAGGGACGAGTTGACGGTGACGACAGGCTACTAACCCTCAAGGACGTGGATTTTCCCACGGACGCGCGGAGCAACGGCGACCTCAGGAGTGTGAGGATCCTGTTTTTCTCTGCACAAAAGTTGGAGCGAGTGAGTTGATTTTCCTGTAATTTGGGTCTTGTTCGGTTGTCAGGAGCAAAGGGGTCTCGACGACGTGGAAGGCGATTACGGCGGGGACGACGAGGACGGGAAGTCCTACGCAGAATCAAAGGTCCAACGAGTCACGAGTCGGTACAAGCTGCATCGGTACGCCGGTTGAACGGGTGCACTCCTTTGGGCTAATCGATCACAGCGAGCCTCAACCAGCCACGGATGGATGAAAAGCCAGGATTCATAATATCACTTGTTTTCTTCTCCATTGTCAATTCATGTAGACGCTCGTGGCTGGGGCGTTTTCCACACGTGTCAATAAAGACGGAGAGTGAAAACCTCACTGCTAAAGTACGCGCAATTAACTCGAGTGCACGTCTCACGGAACAATGCAGACCCACATTTGCTTATTGCGAAATTCCTCTTCTGGCTTTTGGCCTCTTGGTCGGGGAATCCCCTGTGTTATTGACGCGCAGGGAAAATCTCACGCTTGACCGGTGTCTTTGACATTACGCGACCACTGCAGTCTCATCGCGGGAGTTTGAGAGTCAGGGGGGGAGTTTGGCGTACCTACCCGTGTACCTCGGGTGTCACGTGACGCGACGTTTCGATTTTAACTTTGCTCTGCGCCCGTTTTGTACACACACGCGCGTGGATGTCGCTCGTGGACCATGACTCAACTTTCGAAAACAAAGTTTCCGTACCTGCGAATGGCGTATTGGCGAAGCTCGTGATTGGGTTCCGGGGCGATTTTCAAGCGCACTTTGTATAATTCGAGTGCGCTGTTCAAACTTCTGTACCCACCTCCCTTATACAAAATGTGCATCGCAAAGTATTTGATTAACTATAATATGCAATCGGTGGGGTAACCAACTCATTAAAATTATTGAATTTCATGAATACTTTTCGGTAAAATCGTTGAAATCGTGAATTATCGCCCGAGACTCGCGAAAACGCAAGGTATCGTAAAGCAAAAGCACGAACCTGATACGGCGTTTCGACGCTCGAAGAGGAAAGAAAGAAATAAAACGTAACTCGCAGCTCGATTACCCTCCGAGGCGTATAGGTATACAATGCAATGACGAAACCCGTAGTTTTCCCATGGCGTTGTAATACGCGCGGTGGGATCACAATACTCGCGAGAGCCGGCGAAACGAAGTAAGCTTTATTCTCGCGATTCTTTATCGGACCAGGAACTCTGATCCGCGACTTCGTCACACCGACGCCCCCCCCAAGTGCACGCGTAAGTACACGCTCCATCCGGCTTTTCGTTTGGGTGTCGTTTTCACCTCGCCACAGCAACCAAGTTATATACCTCCCTACTTTTATTACGGTGTACACTTATTACGGGGCCAATGAAAATAACTCTCATCATCTCTAGGCTTCCGCTCTCTCGGAGGCTCGCTCTGATACCCAAGGCTGGTGTATACACAATTTGTTTTCGTCCCGAGCCAAACCATCGAGTCGAAATACTACGTGCATACAAAACTCCGCGCGGCATCTTTTTGACCGTAGAATTAGTTTGTTATTAAAGTTTTAATGGAAGAAGCATATAAGAAGATGAATAACAATATGTAAATCAACTTTAGGTGAATGGGTGAGTTGGTCCCATTGTTTTAGTTTTCAAATTTTAGGGGCTCGGTGGGTTATTGTGCGTCGCTACGAGCTCAACAATACACGAAAGGATCCTCGCACTGAATATATTAGATCTCGGTTGAACTGACTGAAACTCGAAAGTGACACGCAGGAGACACATATTTTAAAAGCTTTGCGTGTATTTCGTTATTTTGGGCTCTCGTAAAGTAGTGAGAGTTTCATCACAAACAAAAAAAAAACAACAAATTCACCATTACCAACTAATGTTTTTTGTTTTCCGCTCATCGATTGAGAAATCAAAGCGCTCGAGCTTACAATCACGGTGCGTCGTTTTTCAGCTTCTACGGCTTGATGTTGCTCTTAGGTGGGCACTGGTGCATTCAACCATTACTCCGAACGAATAAAATATTGGTACGAAAAAAAAAAAACGTGTCCAACTCTCTTCCACCGCTCGGTGTCCAATCGACCTTCCAGCGTTTCCCTCGTTACGCCTCGTGTCAAAAGCTCGCAAGAAAAGTTGATCCAGCAATCACAGGATTCGCGCTGTATCCTTGACAGTGTGTATACAACTTTCCACGACACGTGCGGTATCATTGGCTGGCTAATGGATATGCACGTACGAGAGAGAGATAAGGAGCTGCTAAAAGCCCTTTGAAAAACAGTGTGTATATCCTCGTCGTTGCGAAACTATCTTCTCGCGTGGCGACCAGTAGGAGTTGCGCAATCCTGCTGGGGGAGTTAATCCAGTTTCCGACAGGGTCACTGGGTAAAAGACGCGGGTCCCTCCATCTCTCCTCCTTTGAAACGCGGAGATGTTTGTTTACGTAAATATAGCGATGATTATTCGAGACAATCGGAGGAAATTGTACCCGATCCGATTCTGCGATCAAACAGGCCCAAGCGGTTTCCCTCCCCCAGCGAAAAATCATCAATACAATCTGTGTGTACGATCCGCACAGTCGGAGAGAGAGAGAGACGTCCACGTGGTAAGCAAAAAGGAATTATCAACTAATAATCTGGTACATGTGTGCAATGTACGATATCGGGCCTTGGATCGTGCACTGGTATAATATACGGATGAAGTAAAAGGATAACGCGTGGTTCAACAGCAAAGCGGTTAATTAGCGCACAAATGAAATCGTCCCTCTTTTCCTGCGAGTCACCACGTGAGGGTATGTATATACTTAATAACGATTTCCACTTGTTGCTTATACATGCACGATCTTAATCGTGCACGAGGCTCCCTAGCTCGACGTTCAAGCGGAGGGTCAACGAGAGGAGGAAAAACCGGAAACAGTGCTCGCAAATCGTACGTGCAACGTGAGATGTAAATGGATACCTATACATACGTGGTAATTAAGTTCTTTTCGGCGATTCGAAAACAATAACGAGCGTAGTCGCCCAAACGGAGTAATTAGTGGTTAAAAAATAGCACCAAAGGTCGATAATCAAAGTGATGGTTGTACGAGATTATTTTTTTCCCCCACACCCTGCACTTGGTAAGGATACGTGTTGCCACTCACAGGAATATGTTGTGCGTACATGAGTCCTGATTAGCTTGGCTGTCGGTGTTAGCGTTACATAAAGTGCAATACGTATGAAATAAAATAATCCGTCCCGGGGATTCCCTTTTTTATTTGAATGATCGGTGCCTAAATGGGCGGTACGCATCAAAGGAACGACATTGCGCCGTTCATCTTCGGAAAGGAAAATTTTATCGTTTCCCGTTTACGTAAGACACTTTACGACTCTTTGCGTGCACATTGTTCCTTTCCAATGTACATACACCGCGCAAGGGGGAACTACCCGTGTAAAACTATAAAATTGCTCGGCACCAAAGTATCGTCCTACCAGCATCACTTTTTTATTTTTTTATTTACCAAACCACGTGCGCACGTGAAAACCCAATCGTTCCAGCCTACGAGTTTGAAACGTTTGCCCGGACAACTATTCCAAAAACACTGGGCAAACTATTTAGGACTGCGTGCACCCGAACAAACTTCCTGGCTGGAAACTGTTGCGTACCGACGTTCCACCTGCTTGCCGTTGGAGCGAATTTCGCACTCGCCGGGTGTAAATATAATATCCATTATGGCTCACCGCGTCGAGTTAATTCACCCGCTCGGCTTTCGAGGGGTAATTTCATGAATACGCGTGTTTTTTCAACGCTTCGCGATAACCCGCGCTCCGTGCCGAGCTGCCGTGGATTAATGCACGTACAAAGGCACGCGGAACTTTATTCGCGATGAGTGTGAAAAATCAACGTTGGTACAAGCGACGAGTGTGTACACGTATGAGAGATGGAGCGAGAGAAAAAAAAAGGAGATTTGATTTAACGGCGTAATGTGGCGCGCCGCGAATACAAGGCGCGAAAATCCTCGCGGGTTTACCGTTAGGCAGCGGATTAACTATATACCAGTGGTACAGTAGTGGCGGAGCCAAATCGTTTGCCATGTTTTTTCTCTCCTAGGCTCTTTTGTACTTGTCACGTCTCATTCTTATTTTTGCGGCTGCCTGGCATTTATTTGTTTTTCAAGGAAAACGTATAGTTTCATTGCATGTATACATATACCACGTGTGGTTACGTGGTTTTCTAATAAAGTAAATGGTACAACTCTGCTGTCAAGGAAGTAGCAGAAATACACGTCGGGTGTTGATGAGCTCAATTTTTGATACGAAACAACATAGGTGTACGACAGAGACAAAGATTTCGCTGAACTTTTCGTGTTGCAGCAGCTCGTTAACTTTTTATTCGAAAAAATTTAATGCAAGCACAGAGTTGACTAAACAACAACAACAACAACAACAACAACAACAACAACAACAACAACAATAATAATAATACCACTTATAAGAGTCCGAAACAATCAAGTGCACCGATAACAGCCTGCGACCGTTCACGATCAACATGTCTTACCATACTCGTATTGTTCTACTTGGGCTGAACAAAAACGTCTTTTCCAATATTATTTCCTCTCGAGTACCTAGATGCACTACTCAACTTCTGATGCGTTGCTCTTTCCGCAAGAGTAACAATTGATCTGAAAACAAAAACAAAACAGGAAGATCAAAAATTTAAATAATGCGGTGCCTATATATAACAGCAGCTCGTGGGTCTCCCGTACACGAAGGGAAGGGCCCGTTGCGCCACGGATCTTAGAGGCCCCCCCATAGAACTCCAAAGAGAGAGAGAGAGAGGGTCAGCAGCAGCAAAAGAAGTGGTGGAGACACAGCAGATGCGGAGCAGACTCTGTCGAATATTGCGAAGCGCGCGCGCCAGGAGAAGGTAACGAGAGGCCCCGTACGTACACACCTCTGGTGCCTACTGTGCCAGTGTATTATACCTGCCGTACGTGCATGCCTATAACTAGTCGCGTAGCAGAGACCGTAGGGAGATAACACATAGCCCTCTCCGACCGAGTAGGCCGTTTGCGATCCATCGCAGAAGTTTGGCTCTGGTACTCGTTGGCGGTGGTGTATATTTGCTTGCGCGAGAGCGCGGCTTATCCTACCAGAGAACTCGGTCGTAGCTCTATTTTTTTTTTTTTTTTTTTTTTTTTTCGCATAAATCTATTCATTTGTTTGGTTAGTGCATCGATTTTGCTGTGCCTCCTTTGGCTGGATGAGGAGGCCCGCTGGCTGTCTCCGCTACCCTTGAAGATCGAGCCTTCGATTCGACCAGTCAACCGTGAGTTTTTTAGTTTTGTTTCCGTATGTTTTTTTTTTTTTTTTTTTTTTTTTGCAATTTCAATTTCAACGGGTGAGCCCATCAGCGGAACGTGATGGGCGAAAGTGAAGGAAGAGTCGTAAGATCCACTCGAGCAGCCTTGTATGAATTTAAGGAGAACCGACAAAGGAGTATGAGTAAAAATAATCACGTGGATTGTTGAAAATGTGCAAATAAATTAACTTTATCGTGAAACCCCGTTACGTTTTACCTTTACTTTGTTTCGTATACGCAAGGTCGATCGTTGATTTATCCTTTATTTATAATTTGCATTTGATTCCTCTAAGAGCATCTACATACGTAAAACGAATGAACCGTATTGCCGATACTTGTTGCACAAGCCATGTGTTTCGTTATCTCGGCACGATTTTGCAATGGGAAAACTAAACGGTGTCAATTAAATTGTACCTAATTGCAGCGAGTCTCTTTAATTGAAAATGAAAAGAGAGAGAGAAAAAAAAAGAAAGAAAACATTCAATTCAACTGAACAATGTGTGCAAACGAGCCAGTAAAATTGTTTGTTTTACTTATTCGCAGCGGCCGTCACCTGCGCCTTGCTCCTTGTCAATATACAGGCTATGAATGTAACACGCGCCGCATAGAGATAGACAATCCCGCCGATTGCGCCCTACTCCGCGAACCAGAATGGAAAAACCATTCGTGCGCATTTTTTCCCCAATAATCGGTTACCTGAACATTCGTTTGTTAACCAAGATCGTCAAAGAAAATCCTCAAACGACACGAGATGAGTATAAATCGATCAGGATAAAAACAGCAAACAGGCAAGCGCGCACGTATTGCATAAAAGTATATGTACAATACCCGTGAAATATCCTAGGGGGCAAAGATGGCATTAGTTTCTCTGATGGTTAAAAATACCGAGGAAACGTAAAGTCCTGACCAGCACGTCAATCGGCACTTTTTACATCTTAAATCAGTGAGGGCGATATCGCTGGCTCTATTTATCCGGCTGTGTAGTTTTTTTTGTTCTCCCCCACATTGTGGATAAAATACGGCGGTCTCGCGTGGGAACATAAAAGCGCCAAGAAAAAGGAAAGCGACGCCAAAACTTGGGTACAATCTACACGTACACCTTGTACTCTGCGCAGCGACTCGCTCATAATTAACACGACGACTATTGTACCTTTTATTTTTCACAACGATAACTACGGTGATCATGAGGATAGGCAACATCATGCACGTGTAAAGAGAAAAATACGTAGTTGGCTTAAGTAAACAAATTTTCACTTTGTTTGAAAATGGATATCTTGAGCTGCCGATAGAATACCCCTGTATTAACGATTGGCTCCCACCCGTTCCGAGCGAAGCGATCCTCCCTTACGTAACCCCGATTCTCCATATTCCAGAAACCCGTCAAACGCCTCATCGCGAATAAAAAAAAAAGGAAATAAAAGAAAAGAAAAAAAAAAGAGCAAGGCAGAAATACAGTCGTAAACAACAATCTCCTTTCGAAACACGCGGACTCGGCGCAAAGGAGCCCCCCTCTCCGCGTGCCGCCGGTATCCTCGGCCCATTGCGCAACAGCTCTAAAAACCACGAGGGGGGTAACGATCCCGCGTTACGCTTCCTTAACCGTAGCGGCGCCGGTGGCACTATATTATCTCATTAAGCCAGCCGTGTATATATACCTTCTAGATTCGCTTTCTCGGGCCCGCGAAGATCACACGTATATATGGCAGCTCTTCGGCGCGCATCCGAGGGAGACGAGAACTTTAGCGCGAAACGACCCTTGGGTGGAACTTTTGCTCGCAACTTACCGGACCTCGAGAGCCAATGGCCGAGCTCCCTTTCATCCGACTCTATTTCCTTTTTTTTCCCACCTTCTCCTCTCGACGCGGACGACTGCACGCGCTAGAGAAGCTACAGCGGCAGTGTAGCGCATAGTTGCACGTAATAAATCATCTCCGCGGGCATGTCCCGGTAAAAACCAAAGTATATACTTACGTACACACGGTCGTGTGAAAATGCGAGCGATGGGGTATGGAGAAGGAAAGAGAGACGCGGTGGGAGCCGATGCGGTTTGCTCTCTTGCGTAAGCGTGCACTCGGATTTGGAGCAGAGGGCTTCGGGTTGGATGTTCGCGGATGCGCGGGACTCGGGTGATGGCCCTGATATATTTCGCGGAAAATCCATCTCTTATGGTTGCTACAATTTTGCCATCGTTTGGACCTTTAGTGGCTATTTTCTTTTTTCTACCTCCTAAGTTCTCGTGAAATGTTGACTATGTCAGCGCGAGCCGAGTTTTCTTTCCGAGCCAGCGTTTCGTCCAGGGACCGAGAATATTGGAGAGTCGAGAGTTATTAAAGTTTCTTCATCAGCATTTGAAAGTAGGGGGGGGGGGAAGAAACATTCCTTTGAAGCCATGAATTTCAATAAATGTGTTGCCCCGAATATATTAGTTTGGAGAAATTTTGAACGCGGAAGAGTTACAACTGGCACGGAAGTGAGTATATAATACATGTATTTCGCAACTGACGAGCTCCGGTCATCTCGGCGCTTTGCTGCAGCGAAATCTAAAACTGTCAGAGCAGTACGAGGGGCGTGGGGGGCGGTGTCCATCATCCTCCCGGATTCCGCGTTGCTTTACGATCCGCGTTGTCTCTCGCCCAAACTGAAATGTACGTATCATATGTTTTTGACGCGAACGTATACATATATGCATGGTTTAATCACGCCAAGGGTGCCATTTGCCTTTTGAATTGTAACACACGTGTACCGTCGTATTCCGTACTGCTCTAGGGGATGAAAGGGGCACGATTGAAGCTCTTACGACTGTGTCTGGTACAGACTCATCCGCTTACAAAAATGTGAAGTGAGGAGCCAGTGTAACGCCTAATTCTTTTTGCCATTTGGAGTAAATTATTCAGAAAAAAAATAAAAATATTCACATCACTCGAAAAAGTAATATTCGACGCGTGCAGACTTACACGGACTAATGCACCCACGTACACGCGCGACATATTGGGCGACGAGCGGATTTATGCGGATCGTGCATACGTAATCTTTCATCGGAACGGGATCCCCCAGCCCTCGCGCGTACCTGATCGGAGCACTGTTGGCGCTACGTCGCGCAAATATATGAATCACACGGGCTGCACTAAATCATCATCGGTGAAATCTATTTTTCAGCAGTTTTTTTTTTTTTTTTTTTTTTTTTTTCCGATTGCTTCACGTTTCGTCGCGCATGATAACCAGTGTACAGGTGGAATATAACAAATGCACGTGGCGTCGACCGACTGACGTGGCAGAAAAACAATTCAACTTTTATTAATTGCTACACGGTGCAGTTAGAGTGATAAAAAAAATACATAATTGTAAGGGTAAATCGTTCGAGATCTATCGGACGCGCGACTGTGCCGATCGAACGAGTGCTCGATTCAAGGTGAGAGAGAAAAGAAAAAAGCACCCGACTGACAGCAACAACTAGCAAGCATCGAGAAAAAACGTGTGGTATAAGTATAGGCATGAGGTACACCGGGAGATAAGAAAATGAAATATGAAAGTGTGTGTGTGTGTGTGTATAGGTGAGCGGGCAACGATAGCTCATTGTACGTTTTCCCATGAGAATCACGAACGAGCCGCCTCGGCATTGTAAACACGAATCACCCCCCCCCCTCCACACGTGTACGTGTTTCCATATTTTACGGTATAGAGTCCCCCTCGCTCTTTGACACTGGAGCACGAAATGGCCTTATTTCGTTCGATAATTTCTTACACTCACGTGGGCGAAAAAGATGGAAAAAAAAACCTCCGACGACCCGGTTAACTTTGTTTTCATCAATTTCAAGCCGATTACGAGCTCGACAACCGAGTCGGACCGCGTCCACTTGATGGCACTCGCGGAGCTTTTCAACACCGCGCGGATGATAATGGAGCATTGTTCATTCAAATCGATCGCTGCTATGGCAAAACACGTATATGTATATCTACACATACACATGTAAAACGTCACTTTTGTCGCGATAAAAAATGTATACCTGCTAGGGGAAGGACAGCCATGCGAATAAAGTTATTCATTCCGAAGCGGTGAATGGGCCATTATGAGTTTCGATAAAAACGCATGCACAGGGACGCGCCGTAGGGGTGTTGTTGGCGTTGCGTTCTCTCAAATGGCAAAAAAAAGTGACCGCGACGAATAGTAATACTTAAAGATTCTATAATGAAACTCACCCACGTATATTATTATTATACGGGCGAAACTAAATGGTCCCTTGCGCTCGAGCGCACCCAAAAAAAAATCTGTTATTAGCGAGAGACGAACGGGGTAAAAGCCACCCGGCTATCCCACACTGGAGCAAATTTGGGTGTCCCTCAACTTTCCCGTTTCGAGTGCACGGGTGCTGTGGCGACAAGCGCAACGCGTCAGGTGTATCCCTCGGTAAAACTTACACGTGACCAAGCAATTTTGAAAGTGTCATTTCGGTGGTTTGAGCACACGTGTGTAATAATTATGTCCGCGTACAAAGGGAGTCGGAGACGTCCAAAGTAACTTTGGGGATGGAACAAAAGAGAGAAGCGTATCAAGGCTGTATACCACAACAAGGGCGTCCCTACTATTGTACACGAGTGTAAAGGAAGTGCATAAAAGAGCGTCTCTCTTCCCTCTCCGCGGTTTAACCCGTGCATGACATATGTGTATACGCAATGGAGATGTACTTTAGGATCACGGGTGTTTATGTATCGGGTAGTCTCACGCGAGGAGGAGAAAAGGAAGGAAGGGAGAGTCGGTTCTGAAGCCATGGAAAGAGAGAGAGAGAGAGTGCCGAGGTGAAAGGACTCGCGGAGCTGGCGATGCGGTTGTGCAAATCCGTCCGGTGATGGTTCGTGCACGTGAGGCAAAGTATATATAATGGGAGGACGAGAGAAAAGAGAGATGTACACGTATATATATATATATATATATATGTATATGTATAGGTGGGTGCAGAGACGTACTCTCTGCTTTGACGAGCGTCCGTCGAAGCGTTTGAGAAAACGTAATCAGATTGGAGGAACTCTCTCTCTCTCCAGTAAGGGTATACCTTGAATCGCTGACTTTTTGTCACGGCTGGTGGTAAACAAACGATGGATGAACTTTCGTTAGATGTGGAAAGAAAAAAAAATGGTTCAAAGCATGGTTCGGGCATTTCGGCCTCCCCTGACCCAGTCGCCGATGGTACAGACCCTCGTGGTTTTATTTATCGAAACAGTCGAGTATCGCAAAGCATACAGTGCAGTTGCAGCGTGTAAGGGATAAAATATAAAAAAATGCATACACATTCGGAGGCAAGGATAGTGGTACAGGGGGAGCGGTGATTTGCCTTGGTAATTGGAGGAAAGAGCGCCCGCGGGCTTTCTTTATCTTGTGAGTGTATATATATATATATATATATATAGGTACCAGAGAGAAAGAGCCGGAGGCAGAGCGAGGCTCTAATGTCTTTTCGCTCGGAGGTATAGGTGTACAGAGGTGCGGGGGGCCTATCTTAATAGCGTGTTCTTCGAGCCGACAAATTGCGAGGATTTTCTTTTTTCCTCCCTTTCTGCCGATCCAGTTTGCTGGAGGTGATTGAGAGACTTTTTCTTTTTTTTTTTTTTTTTTTTCTTTTTTTTTCTTTTCTTCGGTAGGAGGAGTTTTGTTTTTCAAATGTACTTCTCTATCTGCCTACATTATCTGATATGCTTGGTGCTCCATGTGTACGAGTGTACTTGTATAATTTTTTTTTTTCGCTCGAATTGCGGACATAACTAGAATACTTTAATTTTTATTTTTTATACATACTTCATAACAATTTTAAATTAATTGTGTAAGTATAGATTTAGGTGCCTGCACACACCAGTATATATTTTTTTATGTTATCTCAATAAGATTTTTTCAAAGAAAAATGAAACGATCCCCGAAATTTGACAATATGAAATATCCTAATGCGATGATTAGTAAAAAAAAAAAATTCATTTTTTTTACACCATTTTTGAAAATTGGCAGAATCAAATAAACAATAACTGATAAAATAGAAATTACTTTTTAGCTATTATAGGTATCCAAAAATGAAAATATATGCCAAGGCTCATGATGATAAGTCGAGGAAATCCAGAGTTACAATCAATTATATACGTATATACACCCATACACACCCGCATACATTTTTTAAAAATTATATAATCTGAATAACATTATTCTTATGAAATTCAATGATTCTTTTTTTTCTAGATTTTTAGCATGAAATACTCTAAAACAATGAGAAAAGGCAAAAAATCATTCACTCCACGAAACCCATTTATATTATGATTATGATCCTGATTTCTCTACGAAGAAGCAAAAATTAAACAGTTTTGTTTGGAATGGCACACAATATTCCGAAAAGATCATACCTTTTTTTGTTTTGCGTGATCATAGTTTTTCTTACACGGAAGCACAGAAAACTTGATAATTTTTGCACCGCATATGTCTTGAAAAAAAAAAAAAAAAATCAGTTATTTTATATACGTTTGATTAAAATTTCATTTATTACTATCTGTTTGATCGATTAGTTTGGTAGGTTGTCGAATCATGAAATTTTATGCCAAGAAAAAAATTTTGGTTTCACAGGATTTTTTTTTAATTATTTTCCCTACATAGTAAATTAAAAAAAAAAAAAAAAAAAAAAAAAGGCACTTGGCACAAATACTTAATAACGGCACAGTGTGACAGTGGAGTACATTCTTTGTGCCTCATTACTGTCCTTTTACCTAGGTTTCACGCTGTTACTACCATGAGTAGTACTGTGATATATCGCTGTCTGTTACACGTTGCAGAGAGATATTTCTAGCAATTAGAGGTAGTGAAAAATTCTTGAAAATTCTTTTAAATCGAATAAAACAACAACATTTTTAAGTACAGAAAAAAAATGTAAAGTAGTTTAACTGCAATATGGCCAAGCTGTTAATTTAACAAACTGAGTGTAAACAATTTTAAAACAATTACGTTTCAAAATATGAGACTAAACTTTCTTAATTTTATTCTGAATATTATATGCTTTCGTTAACATTGTTTGAATCTTCACACACCAGGAATTTCGCATTTTTTTTTATTTCATTAATTGTTAGGGATTTTTTAAAATTAATTTATAGGTATAGCTTTTTTTAAAAAAATCTGTATTCATATCTTACATGTTAACATTTGTAGGAATGTAAAGCAATGCCTTTTGCACTACACGATGGTACACTTATGTATGATATAATTAACTTTGTATTTCAAGTGTTATTCATTCAAGTTTTTTTTGTACTTTATACTCTTTAATTTTTTTTTTTTTTTGCTTATCATCATTTTTTTTCTTTTACTTCGCCACCGATCAAATCTTTTGACGCTTATTACTTTCTCCACACCTTTGCTGGAGTCCCTTGAACGGTGCTAATTACGTGGCTAAGGTTGCGAACTACTGATTAAATTGTAGTTCTCGAATCGCCTACTGGAACTTCAACTTTTTTTTTTTTTTTTTTTTTTAACTTATAAGTTAGAACGTTATTGCAAGTTTTTGTTACAATTTTTAGTACAAACGACCGTATGAGAATAACAGCAAGTCTTTGCCAATTGGGCATAATCTTACTTTTCGAGTAGCTACGGTTTCACTTATCCAAGAACTAGCTGGATAATTTACTATTATCAGCGTACCGGCTCAAAAATTTAGGGACACTACGTACTGCGGAGGGGTAGACACTCCCATTGTTCTGCAATTTTTCTCGGCTACATAAGCTCACTGGCTCTCGAGGAACCATGTCAGGCGAAAAAGTATCATTGTCCAGACAATCTTGTAACTCTTACAGCTCAAATTTTTCGTGATTAAAACGACGCGGAAAAATTAAATCATTCCAGAAGTGATAAACCTCCCTACAATATCTGATTGCACAAAAGACTACCCAAAAAATGTGTCTCTTCCGGGAAGAAAATTAAAAAAAAAAGAGATAGAGAGCTATCAGGTCGACGGGCGACGGCGCGCTCATTATCCGGTGGGTCGTCACGAGCAAAGAACCAGCCAGGCAGAGCAACCAACTCCCGTTTTCTCTTTTTATCACTTGGCTCTTTTTTCCATTGCCCGCAAGCTCTCATACATTTGTACATGTGGCTCTAACCTCGTAGTCATGTATATATGCGGGTGGTAATGAGGCGCGATTTACGCCCCCCCCCCTTTTACTCTGCTCCACGGATTATGCTTCTCGAGAGAATAAGAGAGACGTGGCGGTCCATACATGAGTATAGGGCCAGCGAAGTAAGCGCGTTGTTTGTTCAACACGGAGCTTTCGTGCGAGCGACGAGCTTTTCGTTCTAACTTCTATTTTTTTTCTCTCTTTTTTTTAAGAGCCATGATATTTCCTTAATTAGGATTAAGTACAGCGGTAAAGTTACTTTTCAATGGTGGTTTAATATGCACAAGTGTACATGCGTTTGAGTTTTGCTTCTCAAGCGATGCTGGAGCCGTGAAATGTTGAAAAGCAGCTTTAAGAAAAGCAGCCCTAGTCATGGAAATGCAAGAGGTCGTTTACATGGCTTTTTCTCGGAAATTAAAAAATCTGCATGCATACATTTATTACACATATATTAGACGATTATTTAAAGACGAATAACGTTGTGTTTAAATTGGTACGTTGGCTATTTGGTAATATTCATTCGATAACCGCACGCGAAAGGGAAGCGTTAATTTCACGGTGTGTAGGTACACGTGTAATCACAGAAGCTTTGCGTCAATTTGTCCTCGACAGGAGAGTTCTCGCGGTATGTGTGTACCTACGGCGCTTTGAACGGAAGTTACTTTGAAGGATGCCTCGATAACCGAGTATCTCGCATTATGTACCTGTACCCATATTCGTGCGACGTGTCATCAAAGGCCTGGCAAGTTCCTTCCTGCATTTTAATTAGTTGTTGCAGTACAGCACTTGCAGGCTATATGTATTTTTGATCAGGAAACTTTGACAACGTCCTATTTACCTCGGAGTGTAACTCGAGTACTTTCTTGAAAAACTTATTTTTATTCCTATTTTGACAGGTACATTCAAATGCAACAAGTTTCACTGTCGCTGTTGGATTCGAAATATATATTTAACATAATTTGTGCAAATACTTGTAGCCTTGCAGCCTTAGAACTAAAGGTCATGTACGAACAAAGGAAAAGTGATGCAAATTATTGATGATAAAGTAAAATCACTCGAGTACCAATGTCGAGCATAAATAATTCTAAAAACGAAAAGACGCGAGAAAAATCTTGTTCCGATTTGCAGATAAATTCCAAATCGGACGGACTCCAGCTTTGCTACGAGAACTCGCGATTGAAATACGAAGCGAAACGCCGTTTGTTCCACGGATAAGGTATACGATGATAAACATCGACTCTTACGTGCACATCTATACGCTCTCCCCCGCGCGCGTATATATAGATTCGCTTTATTTGCGAAACGCGTCAAAGCGCCGCTTCAATTTCCATTTCTTCGAATGTAAATTAAAGGAAAGCAGGGCCGATCCGATTTAATGGCCCAGCGCTGCGCGCACGTACAATGCACCCACGGAGTTTCAAGTGCGGCGGAAAGGAATGAAAAACAACGGAGCGGGTAAATAGCCTCTTGACCCGCAGCCTCGAGAACTCTTGCTTCCAATTTTATTCCTTTCCATTCGTTGAGCTCGCGACAGTATGCAAATGTAACTACGAGGGCGGAAAAATTGTCCTCGGGGCAAAATAAATCGCTGAATAATGCTCGTGTATGTATATATACACGGGTGGAAAGGGAGCGTGGAAATTAATTGTCGATTATTTTTATTGTTCAAGCTCTGAAAGGTACCAATCTGCAATACAAAGATATACACGTCACCCATGTCAGATATTCCGTCCCTAAAATCCATTTGTCGCACGTCAGTCGAGTACACATTTGTCCGAAGTACAATTTCTCTCGCTGCATCTCGTCAAGGTGTGGAATATACCGAGGGGAAAATTCCCTTGGTGGCATCGATCCTGAGGAATCTGACGATCCGTGAGCCACCCCTTTGTTGGATTAAGTCAACTTTATGAAACGGGGCCGTGAGTGGCGATAAAAGACAAAGTTTTAATTAGCCATCGCGTCAGCTCTCGGTCGAAACTTTATCAAACGCCCATACTCGCGTGTGTAATAATTATATACCTGTAACGCGGAGTGCAGCGTGAGTGTGCTCTTCTGGAAACAGGCATGTAGGTCTAACTTTCGAACAATTAATTTACAGTAGGACAGTGCAGTTTTGCAGGAGACAAAAACCGGTGGAATTGAGATGAAAAACTTTTAATTTAATGTACGCGTACGATTTTGAGGGGCTATCACTTTGCAATTAGACGACTGTGAGTTTTACTTTTGAGATTCTTATATGTACGTATATTGTGTAAAGCTTTTTTTTTTTGCTCCTCGTGCCAACTAGTAAAAGTGTGGCCGTTTGAAATCGTAGCGATTAACGGTATTTTTTTCACCAATTGAGTAGGGAAATTAGTCTTACAACTTGCCATTTTTGTATTGAATACTGCTCGAACAGGTGCAATGATATCTGTGTTCACACAACTAACACAGTTTTCCTATAAAACGAAGCAATTTGATAAACTAAAAAACCACGCGAATCGTACGATGTGCCGCGAAAAAAAGGATCACACGTGAAGGAACGCGCTGTTATTATTTTTCGCGGCTACAAACTATGTGGAATATGTGGAATAAAAATAAAGGCATACAATGGCACATGGTGAACAGATGCTATCGAGCACGCACTTCCCCGTAGTCGACTGAAATTTCGTTTTCACAGGGAATACGAATTATTTTATTGTTTTTGCCGCGTAATGGTGTATCTTGGCACGAATTACATAATGCAATAAAAAACCACCAATTGCAATATTTTGTGATAAAATGTAATGATAGTGTTGTTAAAATGCAGCTGCGAAAAATAAAAAACCAATTTCTTTGTAACAATTCATCTCCCGTACGCCCAATCGCCCGACGGATGTCGTTGTACTGGGTATATTATGTGTCAGTAGAAACAGTCGTGTATGGTAAGACGACCGATAAGTCTGACCAAATGCGTGTATGAAAAAAAAAAAAAGTATTACGCAGTAGTAAATACGTAAGAGAGTGATTCAACGGCAGAAGGCATTTTTCCTTGGTCCGAAAAAGGAATCGTAGGAACAATGTCACCCGAAAAATTATCATAAACCCATTCTCGGAACAAAAGAGTTCCGCATCCGCGAAAAGTAACGTTTTGAAACCTACAGCCGCTCCAGTGCGGTATAGCGAGTAAATATGCAATGCACACGCGTGGCGTGAAAAAGAAAGAGACCGGATACTCTGGCAAAACAATGCGCGACGCTCGCAGGTATACCACGCGCGTTTTTCCTCTTTCTTTTTTTTTCTCTCGCGCGCGCGCGCGTGTATTGGAAGTTGGAAAGGCACCTCGTAAAAATGTTACACCAGTCCCACAGCGGCGTAAGACGCGATGTGTATTGGGTATGGGAAAATGGGGTACGAGACAAAGTCTGCCTCGGAAAAAAGAAAGAGAGAATTATACATCCCTACTTGTACACGTGAAGAAGACGATTGAAACTGTAGGCATATGTATATGGATAGTGCTGGAGTTAATTTTTTGTTTTCCTATTTTACTGGTGTAGCGTCGTTCTCTTTACTGATTCATTGCGCTGACTAGCTTTGTTTCGATGGCATTTTCACTAAATTTTTTTTGGCCATTGAAAATGAAAATTTGCGGACTTTGGTACAGAGCTACGACCATGATATGGTACAGTTGTACATTTTATTCGTAATATATATTATGGATGTTGTGATTACCAAAAAAAAAGTATGTTTTAAAACATTCAATGTTGTAAATAACGATTTCAATTTGTTTTTCAAATGGAATAATGTCAATATTTTACTGAAAATGAAAAAAGTGTATTTTACTTGATTAAAAAACATTTCGGGTTTATTGGCTGTTTCGGTAAAACGAGTAAATATATGATTGATGTAATATTTTTGAATAATAAATCACATGCAATATTTTCTTTATTATTTAATTTCTGGAAAAAAAGGTAATCCTCTCAACTACATAATGTTAGTAAAAAAAATGGATGAAAAAATAATTAATACCTTGCATTACATTTGAAAAAGAAATCAGCCATATTAAATGTTTTTTTGTCTAAACGATTATTTTCAAAATTCCATGTTTTCCAAAATATAAATCCATCTGATACTGCGCCACAGATATCACAGATTTTGTGTGGTGTACAGTAGCAACGAAAAAAAAAAAAAAAAAAAAAAAAAAAAAAACGATTCCACTTGGCGTTTGTAGATTTCCGAAGGATTTTTTAAAAACTCAGTATTATTTTTTTTCTTGCGTCACCCAATGCGTGAAGTTTAAAATTTTATCCGGTTCATACGAATTGCCGTGAAAAATTGAGCGTACAAAAAAATATTCTGACGACTCTTTGACGGTCGAAAATAAAACTAAAACATAGTGCGGTGTCGTTGCATCAGCTCGAGTGTAAGTATGAAAAATCTCGGCCGCGAACACACCCGCGGGCTCCCCACGTACATCAATAGACATTTTTTGACAGACCAAACCGACTTTCTCCTAAACTTTCCCGTCGGTTCAGAGGTGAAACCTTAATTTTTTTGTTTCCTTTTATTTGTTTTTTACTCTCCCGCGCGCACATCTACAGTGTCGTCCGTAAGCCATGCCGCGCGCACCACTGGCTGAAAGTGAAGGTTTCATCTCGGGTCAAAGAAGATGCCCTCGGCTACAGATGCAATCGATGCTCGGCTCTCTTTCGCTGTCGTCTCTTTTGTTTCCCGTACATATACGGTGTGCACGTATAGGAAACAGCACTCCCGGATAAAAATGCAGATTTCCCGTCTGATGGAAGAACCAGGACGCGGTGGTCGATGTAGTCAGTATGGCTCGCCGTGTACCAGCAGAGACAATTTTCTGTTCTTGGCCAATCATCGGAATGGGAAACTAAAGCTTCGAATAACCACCAACTCGATCGATGCCAAACCAATTATTTACAAAGTCCTCCGTACCCCTTGAAAAAAACAAACAAACAAATAGGAAAAATGGAAGCAGCAATAAAACAACCTGGTCTACCCTAATGATCTTAATTGCCGCTC
Organism: Copidosoma floridanum; assembly: GCF_036245765.1. Classification (NCBI taxonomy): domain Eukaryota; kingdom Metazoa; phylum Arthropoda; class Insecta; order Hymenoptera; family Encyrtidae; genus Copidosoma; species Copidosoma floridanum. The sequence continues at coordinate 8,532,796 of NW_028321907.1, read as the reverse complement.
GGGCGAGTCATTAAATATCAACTTTCACGAATCCATAGACGCTCTGCTGCAAAAAAGCCCTCTCCCCCCCCTTTCTTAAACAGCCCGACACGCCCCTGTCTCGTTAACCGAAAGTAACCTTCTCTGGCACGCGTCACTTGCTGCGTGCGTACAGATATATATATACAATGAAAGAGGATGACTACGAAACCCGTGAAATCTCGATCTGCAAAGCGAAGCTGTGGAATTACACGGATCTCGATTGCCTTTTTTTTCACGTGTTCCGGCACGCGGGGTATTACGTGCCAGCCGGCTGTTACGTGTACATGGCATGTACAGCTGGACAATCGGCATATATACACGTTGCACAGGGAGCACGAAGCGGAAACAAGAGTTTGGTTTCATTTTTTTTTTTTTTCCCTTCTCGTCCATCTGTATTTTCCGGGCTGTTGTTTTTACGCGGCTGTAGTTTGGGTTTCGGGACTGACGGGGATTACGTGGACGAGGGTGTACGATGCAGAAAAATTTATTTGGGGTCTTCGATGCGTGAGATGATCTGGTAGTCGTTGAATATTCGTACGATGCGATACAGTGTACGCCGTTGAAACGTTTTATTTTATTGTACTACTGTCTGTATTGTCGCGGGTTGGTGCATTGAAAGTTTAATGAGGGATCGGTGTTCCAGGGTATGATTATTTTTGGAGCACAGAATGTTGTTTTCATCGGGTAAATGATTTATTTATTTATTTATTTATTTATTTATTTTTTGCATCCCTCGACAATGAAAATCGATTGACGGTGTTGTTGAAGCTCGTACGGGCTGTATTGTGTTTTCATGCCGCCCACAAGACGAGCGAGAGTATATATCTCGTCACGGCAAACACGAGACAGTACGCGCATCGTAGATTTCATAGAGAAAGGTCGAGGTAACGGGTACAATCTTTATTTTTGTTTAAATAATAATTGACACAAAAGTACCATTATTCCCATGCGGGTGATTGTACAAAAAAAAAAAAAAAAAAAAAAAAGAGTACTTGATGATATGCAATCTTGAGGTATATCAGGGGTTGTAGTTTTGTTGAGATTTTTTAAATTGTATTTAGCACCAATTCGACGCGCGTGACAAGAAAATGTGACTTTTTCCAGATGAGCTGCAACTGCCCGCTGACCTCGGCCATCGGTCCGACGCTGGCGTCGACCTGCGGCGGAGCCTCCTTCATGCTGTTCATGGGTCTGCTCGAGGTGTTCCTCCGGAGCCAGTGCGACCTCGAGGACCCCTGCAATCGGCCCATACCGCAAAAACGCGTCAACACGAGGTTCGTTGTACACCTTTGTCCCATCGTGCACCTATACCCAACTCGGTGTTGGTTTGTTGTATGATTATCGACTCCTCCTCTCACCGGATCGCTCCCTTTTCTTCTAACTTTTCAACTTGTGTCGAGCTTTCGATAAATACGCATCGTGAGTCCCAAAAAAAAAAAAAAATAAACAAGTAAAACAACGCACCAAGATCTCCATAAACAGTTCGCTCAACTCTTCTCCTCCTATATGGTACGAATGGCACCTCGGCTCAACTGTTACCTCGTATAGGTGTTGGAATAGCTGCATGTATAAAATAACATTACACACGCTCGTCGTACCTACGTACTTTCTCTCTACCGGAGCTGCTCAGCACGTGAGATCTGTGTATGTATATATGTGCAATGTACGTGGAGAAACAGCGTCGTCCCTCATAAATAATCCATGGCACTCGGCACTCGCCCAAAATTCTCCAACAGAGAAGAATATGTTTATGCGCATGCAAGCCATACATACGACACACACACACACACGTCCTCGCGCGGTAAATGTGAGAAAGGACGCGTGACTATGAATTTACGAGACATACACGTCAGGCAGTAGTAGAAGCATCCACGCCTTCGGGGGAGTAATTTTTCGGGATTTTTTTTTTTTTTTCAACTTCCAACATCTTTCTGTACGCGTAAGTGTGTGTGTGTGAGCTTGGATGTACAATCGTACGTGTCAGTTGGACCTTTTTTCCTCATGGGCTCGTGTGCCGAGTCCACACGGTGTACCAGGAAGCAAAGAAGACACATGTAAATTCGCTGCACCACAGTGTGCGAGAGAAATGAAATTTCAAAGCTTTTAGAAGTGTTGTTGGCGTGAGGTGAGAAAAGAGAAGCATAAAAGTACATTGTGACGTTTGCTGTTTACGCGATGGAAAAACAAGGAAGGAGAAAATACATGACAATTATGGAAGATCAAGCATCCATTTCAAGGACTTTTACTGTTTTTTACGAGTTAACCGTTACACAGATTTATACCAATAGTTGTTTCATGTTGTAGGCTCATCGTACTAAATATTTGCAGGCGCGAGTAAATTTTCAAAAAAAAAAAATAATAATAATAATTGTCTTGACAGCTCTTGCTCTTGATATTGCCATACTATGTTAAGGTATCAGAGCCACCACAGCTGTAACGTTAGAGACTTCACGCGTCACGAATGCAAGTTATAAAGTTAATTTTTGGTGACGGTGAGCCAGGTACGTACAAATAACCCCAGCTCAATTACTCGGAGCATTAGATTGGCACACTTATGCGGGTATAAGAGAGAGCAAACTGATAAGTAACAATGTTCTCGTATGGATGTAAGTCCCGAGTGCGCAATAGTACAAGCTCTTCGCGCGAACTCGTTATAGTGAGAAAAGTGCTTGATATGGTACATAATATGATGTTGGAAAGTGATTTTTTTTTTCTCTCTCTTTGCACCTTACCTCACGTCAAACCGAGTGTATTTACTTTTACGTGTGTAACTTTCGTCCGCATGACTTCAACCGAGAGTACGCCTTAGTGCAATAAGGGTATTTACTGATGCCTGTCACGAGACTCGAGAGAGAGAGAGAGAAAGAGGATGCATGTGAAAATGACACCTTTCTATGTTGTGTGCAGGTTTGCTTATGTAAAAGCAATTTCCCGGATAATCGCACTTTTTGTGGCTGTTAAAACGAGGTTTTTTCACATCACTCAAGAACCATAGTCCTTATTTCGTTGTGAAAATCAAAATACATATATAGGGTAATGAATATGAGTAAAATGTATGATCATCGGCTTAAAAAGTCGATGATGATGACGATGAGAGCCATTTTTTTTTTAATGGTCCCTTAAAATTTTTCAATGTCATTTCAGATGGAAAATTCTGAAACTGGTACGTTTTTCATCCCGGGGCATCCATTTGTGAAATCATTCGTACACGATGCCATCCGTACACAGCTAGTATATTTACAGCATGGTGTGGCGATATAACGTGCAGTTAACCCCGTTAAGCCACACATTACGACGATACTGTTTCTCCTGCCCATCCTGATATAATACTTATCCGCGTGCACGTGTGTGGTACAGTACACTCGGCCGTCCATATACCTACGTGTATATATGCACACACATCGGAATCGAGTGTGAGAGAGTGACCGGAAAAGAGAGAGAGAGAGAGAGAGAGACAGTGTTATATACATACGCGTAGGCTAATGCGCGACTATTCCCCCGATCGTCGGATTTATTGGACTCCCAAGCTTCCCTCTGTTAACTACAGGGCAGTGCACCTCTGTACAGTCACCCTTATACGGTAGAATATGGTACACCCCTCTAAATCCCATATCCTACGTGATTGTGTGTGTGTATATGTATATTGTGGTCACGAGTGTGTATACGCAGAGGCACGTGCGTATAGCGTATAGGGCAAAAGAGGATACGCAAAGGGTGGGAGGTGCGGCAGCTCGAGTGAGGCTTTTCGGTGATTTACGCGTCCCGACTGAATTTGTTACTGCACGTACATGTATGCGTATATATTTCCAGATCTCGGCAGGGAGATGATTTGTGCTTTGCCGTTTTTGGGGTTGAACAGCTATACAGAGCTTTCGAGATGCAATTTAGATAGCACACGGGGCAAGGCCTTTGATTTAGATCTGGATGCTCAAGCTTTTTTTTTTTTTTTTTTTCCAATGCACACGCATGCCGTGGTTTGTCCTTTTCGGTCGCACGTGGACTCGATAGGCCAGTGTGTGTGTGTGTGTGTGCGTTTGTACGGATAGATATGCGATTGGCTTTTATGATAGAGGGAAAAAAAGGTACCTATGGCTGTAACGTACAATACGTAGCCTGTTTTTCTAATTTTTTTTTTTTTTTTTTTCGGCCATACGCACGTGATTCAAGGGATCAGAGACTTCTGAATTCGATTATGCATTCGTACATAATCTATTGATTGACGTTATTAAAAAATGTCGACATTTCTGCTCGAGGGGATTTCGATATGCACTCATCAATGTGTATTGATTGCGTGCTAAAATCGTTAACTTAAAAACTTTTCAGAACTTTTTTTTTTTTTTTTTTTGTCCAAGCACAACAATGCAATATCCAATTGTTCGGTTGTATCGTTTTCATACATACTTTCTCTCAAAATCTGAATACGTTGAAAATACTTTATCAAAATCGAAATCAGCGAAACCCACTTTCGGTAAACCCACCCACAATTGTAAATAAAATATACAACAACATAGAAAAACCCATCACCAGTACGTAACGGCCTTGAGAGTAAAATCACTCCCGCACACACACTCACATGCACATGGTACATGCAATCCACTCCAATTCCGCCAACAGTAGATTCAATGTGGGTCAAACTATTTTACGCAAAGATCAACATGCTGATGTAAAACCCCAAGAGCAGAGTACACCCATATACAAGTTCTGGAAAAGTTTCGCAACGACTCACACTGTACGCGTGTCCGGAAGGGATCTGATTATATCACGGTTACGCGAGAGAAGCCGAGGAAACAACAAAAAAAAGGTTACGCTCATTTCACAGACGATAGGTATCGCAGAGCCGATTCCCGACTGACACTAGGACTTTCTATTTTTTTTTTCGCGCTGACGATTACACTGCACCTTGTATTGTTGTCCCTGTGATTTTATTATTTAAAAAAAGTAAAAAAGATGGAACAAAAGTGTCATGAGAAAAAACACTGTCCGTCGATTATTAATTTTAGTACGAACTTGTAGTGACCACAAATTCACTCGCAAACACCCACCGCCACAAGTAGGTACGTACATATACGTGTGTGTCTCAGTATTTATTCACGGGACAAGTAATTGGGTCCGTACGGAGAGGCATTGCCCGTTAATCCGTTCGACGATAACATCGTTTCATTTATATTTGCATATATACGTGTATACGTAATAATCTACGAAAAATCGCGTTTCTTGTCACTTAGCTTTACAGAAAATCAGATAAATTACTCCCGGGAGCTTTCGGTTGAGCTTTTATGTTTACCATAAAAAGTTGGACGTGTTCAACCTCGTCGCAAAGCTTATTTTGAGCTAAAAAATGGTTGGACTATAATTTCGATAAAAAATTGATAATTTTTCTACTTTCAGTGTCATATCTTTTCGGGATGACAATTAAATCGAGGGTATGGGTAGCGTATGCCACGCAAAAGCCAATTTTCAGAGACTTTGACCTATAGGCCCTGGTAACATGTATATGTGTGCACGACCGAACGCGACCGCAGTGCCCGCGGCGAACTACTGGCCGATTCGCTCTCTATACCCCCTGTGTATAAAAAAAAAAAAAACCTTGTCCCCAGTGGGAGCTGCCGCATTATTAATGCGTATTTATCGCGTCCGCGTTTGTTGTCACTCGCCAGAGTGCATATACGCACATATACCTACTCTGGGCATTAATTTGGTTCTGCACTGCAACGGAGGGCGGGTTGGAGAGGACACTTTTGATTTGCCGAGCTCGGGCTTTTCGGATTTAATTATCGGAGATCCCGAAATTACAGGGATAAGAGTGAATTAGCTTAAAATCCTCCCTTTTGCGTTTCGTGAGAGGGTGACGGATGAAATTAAAAAAAAAAAAATAATAATAAAAAAAATTCACGCGCTTTCCTGATGTCAAAAACACAGGTGCTACTGAAAATGATCAAGTTTGGTTGTCTTTTTTTGCTTTGACATAAATGTACGTGTATCGCGTGCAGATACGACTTTGTGGTGATAGGAGGCGGAAGCGCCGGGGCGACTGTGGCCTCGCGCTTGTCGGAGGACAATCGATTCACGGTACTGCTGATAGAGGCTGGACTCGACGAGCCCACCGGCACCCAGATACCATCGTTTTTCTTCAATTTCCTCGGCTCGAGCATTGACTGGAAGTACTCGACGGAGAGCGAGGACGAGGCCTGTCTGAATAAGGAGGATCGCAAGTGCTATTGGCCACGGGGAAAGGTATGTTTTTTTTCTTCTTCCTCTTTTTTTTTATTTTTTTTTTTATTTTTTCATGTTAATCTGCAACAAATTTTGGGTGCACAAAAAGGATAAAGTCCATACTGTTGAGCTTTAAACCGATTTTTTTAGATTTTCTCACCCTCGATTACAACCACTGGTCCGTAGATAGACGAACAAAAAACTCGCGAGTTATATCTTCATCTAACTTTTAAAAATAACATTTCTCCAAACGCTATGTAAACAAAAAAAAAGAAGATATTCCGTCGTTCCCCGCGTTGCTTCGTGTAGTTTGAGCCAAACAACAAATCAGCATCGGGTTGCTCGGGAGCCGATTCGATAGATCCGAAATTCCCATTCATCGGAAATTACGTGGGCTTCATCTCGCTCCGAAGCTAATGTGTACCGCAGAGCGTGGAATTCGAGTATAAGTAGCTTATAAAATATCCCCCCTCGCCCCTTCCACCGCAAAGCACATTTCGTTCTCACTTTATTTTACCTTGATCACCATGTTCAGAGGTTGAGAAATGCCCTAGATTCAACATCAACCGTTTACTCATGTGACATCTGCAAAATTTTTAGTCTCGCTCACTAGGTGCGTAATGTACTATTAATCCTAATATGTACTTGTTTCTTCATCCCTATTATTCAGCTTACACCAATTAAACATTTTTTGTAACCGTGAATTCATCGTTATTATATAAATGTTAAATTTCAGTGATATAATTTTTGATGAAAAAAAAAAAAAAAAAAAAAAAATTAATAAAAGATTTTTACCAATGTTGTTAAAATAAGTGAGTAATCACTTTCTATGGTCATAATAATTTCAAAAATTGTTTTTCAAGATGTACGTGTACCATGTTATCTGTGACGAGTTTTTTATTGCACCTAATGAAAATTTTACGATGCAGGTTCTTCCATGACCAACCAAAGTATGTATCATTAAGTAAAAGTGTTAGTCCATTTACCGTCAACGGAGTACGGGGAACAAATGTCTTAATAAATTCTCTAAAGTCATATTTTATAATCTTGTAAATGTAAAATATCGCTGCACTCAGTGCTGTAATATCACTTATGTAATTTACTCGAAACGGAAGTCGCTACAAAAAAAATGTGAAACTAATGCAATACGTATATTGTAGGTATATATGCATCCTGAATGATAGCCCTTTGTAACTGATTTAACAATGCAAAACTTGATCAATCCTCAGACCGTATTCAAGTTGCAAAGTTGTTTGGATGCTACTTGACTATAAATTTTTTGTTTTCCCAATGAAAAATCGTTTATACATGCACACAGATACATGTACGTTACAATACTGAAACAAGAATTTTAAATCTATTAATTTTATCATGATAAAACGTTATACAGTGTAATTAGACTTATCGGGGTTCATCCGGACGAGAAAAAGATACGAATAACCTAATTTTATTGCTTAAATTACGTGAATAAAATTTGTCGAAGTACCCTTGACCGATAAAAATTGTGCCGAAATGATGTTGCCGAAAAATAATTTGCCTAATAATAAAAAATAAACATGTCATATTTTCGGCAAATTTTTTTTCGGCTTACTACTTTTCGGTTCACTTTGTTTTCTGCAAACTATATTCGGCAACAAGTTTTTTCGTTACTTTTATCACTCGGTAAATTGTAATTCCGGCACAACGCGAACCACTCACACATGTGCGATGACAATTGCATGATGATGGTCGTGATCAGGTATTGGGCGGCACCTCGGTAATGAACGGCATGACGTACATGAGGGGCTCCCGCAAGGATTACGACGATTGGGCGCTACTGGGCAACCCCGGCTGGTCGTACGAGGACGTCTTGCCGTACTTCATCAAAAGCGAGGACAACGTTCAAGTGAACGACATGGATTACGGGTATCACGGGGTCGGCGGCCCACTCACCGTCACCCAGTTCCCGTACCACCCGCCCCTCAGCCACGCGCTCCTTCAGGCCGGCAAGGAAATGGGTGAGTCGAGCTATACGCATCACGATTTTGCCTTTGTTCGCGAGAATGGAGATGTGGTTAACAAAAACAAAACTACATTGCCGATAGTTCTAAAGAGTTTTTTTACTGCAATATACATATCCACGCAAATACGGTCGATTCTAATTATGATAATGGCACCTGTGCGTCCTGCAATTAGTCGGGCTGTGAACACCAGGCGCGCCGGAGCGATAACGCGGTCGTTCTCATTCGCCTCTCCCCCTTCCAGCGCTTCCTACTTTGTTTGTTTGTTCTTCCTCCTCGTTTCTTTTTTTTTTTTTCCTCTTGCCCGTAATGAGAACAGCTTTTGGGCTATGAACCAAGCTTTTTTTTTTCCCCCAGTTATAACGCTGCATTCATACAGCAACAATATCGTTCATTTTACATTGTACTTGATGGATACGAGCTCGGAGAGTATAATTATAATAATCAAGATGTTACGAGTATCCAACGAATGTTTTATCTCTGTGTTGTTTTTTACTTTTAACGAGATATTTCATTTCTTCCGAGCGGTGTGACACTTTATTTTGTCAGAGGGTGCGATTGCGATGCAACCCTGTATTAAGTGAATCCTCGCGTCCTTGCATATATTATATACACGTTCTCGCTTGCAAAATCATAGTCAATCATTCGATTAGTTTCCCCGATTATGTTTATGGTGCCCAATGTACACGTGTGCATGAAAGAAAAAGGGTTTTTTTATCTCCCAATCCTTGATTTTTGTTTATCTATTGTAACGGCGGTAAACGAAAAACAGGCTACCCGTCGGTCGACCTCAACGGCAGGACGCACACGGGATTCATGATAGCCCAGACTACGTCGCGCAACGGCTCGCGGCTCTCGACCGCCCGGGCGTTCCTGAGGCCGGCGCGCAACAGGCGAAATCTCCACATAATGCTCAACTCCACGGCCACGAGGGTACTGTTTGACCGCAGCAAAAAAGTCGTCGGCGTCGAGTTCGTTCACCTGGGCGAAGTGCACAGGGTCGCCGTAAACAAGGAGGTCATCGTCAGTGGAGGTTTGTTCGCTTTTCATTCTCCTTGACTGAAGTTGCACTTCGGCTATACTTTCTTTCCCTCGGGGGAGATTTTACGACTGTTAACGAGGATCGTATGATTATTATTATTATTATCATTCGGGACTTTGGTATTTTTCACTTTGGGAGGTAATTTAAAGTTGCGAGTGGTTCTCGGCACTCGGCTGATCAAGTGATGGACCGATTCTCGATGCCTATCGATTTTTTTCAACGAAATGTGCGGCTCGAGGGTAAAATTGAGCATGATATGTATAGGCTGAAAAACAATATGTTCCCACAGGTGCAGTGAACTCGCCCCAAATATTGCTCAACAGCGGGGTGGGGCCACGCGAGGATCTGGAGACCGTCGGAGTCCCGGTGGTCCACGACCTTCCGGGGGTCGGTAGGAACCTGCAGAACCACGCGGCCTACGCTATCGCGTTCACCATCAACGACACCGACACGACTCCACTCAATTGGGCCACTGCCGTCGAGTACTTGCTCTTCAGGGACGGCCTAATGTCGGGCACCGGTGAGTCTCGCGCCTTTTTCCCATCTCCACCGCACGTATTTTTGCGGAGTACTGAAAATCATTGTCGCGAGACTCCGTATATACTTTGCTACTTTGTATACAATAATCAGTCAAGGGGAGCCGTTAAAGTCACGTGGTGTGATTGCGTAACGTTAAAACCCTGGAAAGCTTTTATCGAAGACGAGAGAGCAGAGGGATTACGAAAATCCGAGCGAGAGAGCAGGTCACATCATTTATGGTTTACCTTTATATAAAAGCGTACATATACATATAGACATTTATATATATATATCTGGAGCGCGTGCCAGCTTTTTATAAGGTGCGAGAGAGTTGGGAGGGGGAGGGTGCAAAAGAGAGAGTCCCGGTAGCACTGGTGATGGCAGTCTCTTTTTTTTTTTTTTTTTTTTTTTTTCATTACTTTGATAAACGAGCAAAGAAAGGCTTTGTATAAATACGAAAAGGCACTGCTCGCGGGATAAACTATATACTTTTGCGCAAAGCTACTTGCGTGCGTGATTATTTTAATGTGGCTCTGTTTCGTACGTATACGCATTGCGGAGAGTGCCGGTAACCGAGTGTTACATGTTACTGCCGCATACAGTCTTTCTCTTTACACATTAATACAAATGTAGGTACATGCATGCATAACTGCACGCGTATAAGAGAGAAGAGACCATGTCGTACATAAAGGTGAACTTTGAGAAATATTGTGGTCGTAAGTTTCAATAGGTGATCTCTTGGTTGAGCTCTAATGTATTGTAATTATGTAAAATTCAAAAGTTGCTTTTCACATGAGATATAAACTATCAGGTTTTAATGGTGACTCTAAATTAATGTTATTGTATACATATACACATGTACCTACACGTGTACTTATATGGGGATAAATTGTTACAATATGGGTAGGATAAGATTTCAGTGGAGAGGAGGATCAAGTACGATATCTCTTTTGTTCGTCGTTGGAGATTCACCGATCATTAATTTGTTGGCATATGCTGTAATGACAAAGTTGCGGAAGATGTATTTACAGTAGCGATTAAATTGCGATGTTTTTTTGTAAAATTTTGGAAAATTCCATGTACTCGCCGTGGTATTTGATACAACAAAATTGCATAAACGAAAATCGCTTGATTTCCAATCCTTCGTTCGAATAGTTGATACATTACATTAAACACCAATAAAATAATAGCAATGAAAATTCAGTTGAACAACCGAGTCCTAATACCGCACTTATCGGCACATTCATCAAAAGAAAAGCTTACGTATTGCACGTACTCTACGTTACCAGTATTATCTGAACTCTCTGCTCATCATCGCGGGCAAAAAGTTACAACGTGATGTATATAACATATACACATAGAGAAGCACGACCCTCCGTGTGTTATACGTACCGATACACGTATATACTCGTATAGAGAGGAGCCTCCTCATACAGAGAGTGAAAGAAGCAGCGATTGTGCAACTACGAAATCCGTCTACGTTTCAGCATCGCTATATATGGTACACATACACATAGGTAAGTGTACGACTATCAAATCCGGCTACTCAAAAATTGCATCTCTGACCTATTGTGCGGTGCTGTCTCGTGTATAATTATTGCGAATGTATTACCATTTCCGTCAAGTATTGTATATACCTACACTTATCATAACTTTTACTTTTTCCGAGTCTATCATATATTTATATATCTATTATACAGGTACCATCTGCTGTATAGTTCGGAGGTCCTTTAATCATCGGAGTCGTTCGTTAGTTTCTTCTCTTGTATACGTGTATAGGTGTACCTTATACAGCTCGAAAGTATACGGAGGGAGCATCGCATTCTTCTTTTTCGCCCCGAGCCCACCTACTTGTCTACGTGCAGGCATATCAATTGCTGCAATCGTAACAGCAGAGGATAGTCGATGGGGTACGACGACGTGGTTCTATATATATATACACACGTACATATAGTACACGTAGAGTTGATTGGATAATAGACGCGGGGATGGATGATGGCTGCAGATGGTTATCCGAGTAATTGCGGGGACGATCGAGGGATCGTTCGCCGTTTGATTTGAGGCGGTTGCTGGGCTCTCGTTGAAGGATTTTTTTTTTCTTTTTTTTTTTTTTTTCTACAGCGGTGTACACATAGTTCTTCGAATTGCGAAGATGGGCTACGGAGTTCCGGGAGTCTCGTGGGTGGGTTGGAAACATGTTTATGCGGTGTTTGGGATGCTTTTTTTTTTTTTTTTTTTTTTTTTCGCTCATAGTCAATAAACTTCTCTCTTATGATGATTTTTAAAGCTGGTGGCACGTTCGAGTGGAAATTGAAAATAAATAAACAATAATTACATTCCACGAATATGTTATACACAGCTGATGTTGTAACACTGATGGACCAAAAAGTATCATTTTCTCGGGCTTAAAATTACCAAAAGGCCCAACTCTGATGTAAAATTCGGATTGGGCTGCCCAAACAACGTAAGAAACAACTTATGTAGTGCAATCAAATGAGACGAAAATTGGGATATACGATATAAATCCTTATACAGAAACTCTGTCATATCAAATACGAATATTTTATGAATTTTTGTAAGCATAGTATTCGCCCCTTCAAACACGTGGAATTTATGCAACACCGGCAGAAGCAGCGAGTATAATCATTGAAATAGCCATACCAAAGTGTCTTTTCACCGTTCTTGCCTCGATCGCGTGTATTTATCGCGTTATATCTGAAAAACAAAGAAAAATTAAATAAAAAAACAAAAAAAAAACGAGAGCGGCAAACTTTTCTGAACAACGTTACTAAAAAGCTCGACTGAACTGTACGGGCTCGCGGGGAAAAAAAGCTGGGTTGACCTGTGCCTCGTTAAAAGCAACATCACCCCGTCCTATACAAAAGAATACACAGTTTCCACGCGCACTGCCTCTACACGCAGGGTATGAGCTGATGTCTGTCGCGCGAACGGGTTCGACAACACCAGCGCAGAGACTGAAAAAAAAAAAAAAAATTTGTTTCGGCCCCCCGAGCGATTTGATTAACGATCACCGCCTTTCCCTTTTTCGCTGCTTTTTGTCACTCATCGGAAAAATACTCATTTTAACGCGCCTTGTAAACTGCGCACACATTACATACGTGTACCATGGCTCCTTTTTTATGTATCCCCTTACGTCTATAGGTACTTGCTCATATGCCGTTTAAAAGCCCGTACGCGTGAGCTCTGTATTACAGGTATACGTGATGGATATATCACGCGAGAGCCCTCGGGACAGGAATTATTACATACCATGTCACATATATGTACCTATGCACCGTATCATATAGCCGGGGCCTTCACGTGTGTAAGAGCGTTTCTACAAAAAAGCTTTGTTTGCATATAACTTCCAAAAAAAAAAAAAAAGAAAAAAAGAAATTTCGAGGCACGTCTTTCGGGTGAAGGTTATTATCTTACGTGTACTTACACAAAGTAAAACGACTTTGCAATTATTATGAATTATGTGTTTGAAATTTTTTTTTATTTAATTCAGTTAAAAACTTTACAAGTATTTTTGGTTCATTTTTGGAAAGAAAAAAAAAAGAAAATAAAAACAACATATGACTCTTCTCTATGGTCTTTGTGTCAAGGACTACGGATAGTACAGTGTTATGCAAAGTTACTTCCTACTTTAATTTAGTAAAAAAAAAAAAAAAAAGGAAGAATCATATGTTATTCCTTACATATATATTATTGCACGTATAAATATTTTTTTTTTTTTTTTGTAGAATCGCTCATGTACTTAAATTGCACGCACACGTAATACTTGCCATAAGCCATAAGCTTCCTTTCTCTCGTCTTTAATATTTTTTACCTCTTTTTTCTTTATAGCTCCTGCAAAAACGACTTCCTAGTATCGAGAAATGACGTACATGCACCGCTACCTCCTCTCTCTTTGTATTTTAGTCCGTTTTACTTGGCATGGTGGTATCAATTCGGACTTTTCATACGACTGGAGTAAAAAATATTTGCAAAGAGACGAAAAAAGTTTCAAAGACAAAAAAAAACTTTAACTGCTCCGATGTACGTGTTTTAGATGTCAATGAGACTAATCGGAAGCGAAAATGTTATCCAGCGCCGGCTTCGCTCGTTAGAGAACAAAAAATTTAACAATATCCGGACACAGAGAGAACTGCGTCTGTAAAGGTAACATCTGCAGCTAGAGACGTGCCATCAGTTGCTTCATACATCACTGGCTAAACTTGCCTAAACTGGATCATTGTCGCTTTGCTGCGTTGCACACCTTACGCGAGTTTCGTCTATTTTGTTCCGATGCCACGAATGAAATCCGAATGACATGCAACCAATAAAAAATTGCTACGTATTGTTCGAGGATTGCGTCTTTTACGGTGAGCCTGAAAGCTTGCAGAGCTTTTGAAGGTGCGCCCTCTTATATGATGAACCTGCATACATTTTTCGAGCTTTTCAATTAAGACCGGGCAAGGTAAAAATGGAATTGCACGACCGCGAATTTGCATACAGGCGGGCATGAATAATTTATCGCGCGCCCCGGAGTAACTATAACTGTCCGGTCGGGATGGGCTCCGTAGGATGAAAAGCGAAGGGAAAGGATATAGAGGCGTCCACACGAGATAAGTAGGCGGGGAAAGTTGATACGCGAATACTGTATTAAAAGGAGGAGGAAACGTTTATTTAGAACAGAATACATTTATAACATTACCGATGGGGTTGCGTTTGTACTAGCAAAGTGGATTAATTCCGTGATTTCATTGTAAGTAATATAATTTTACAATTAATTACAGATCATCCCTGTTGGTACAAGTATAAACGGAAAAATACTAAAGTTAAATTATCAAACTTCAATTACAACCAAATTAATACGAGATTGGACTAATGATACCTCACAACGCGTGTATAATTATTAGCATCGGTCAATATTCGATACAGGCAATCAAATTACATTGTGGGCAGTTGATATTCAACCCTTGATTGACATTCGTACGTTCGATTGAGAGATAATTTCATTGTTCATAAGCGAATTCATCGGTTCTGCAATTGCTTTATATTTCTCGGGAAGTAGAAATATCGATCGGCTTTGTTGGTGTTGTCGGCAATATAAAATATGTATAGCACAAATGGAGGCCTATAGAGTACACGTAAATAGGGAATAAAATGAAAGGATGTACATACAGCGCATATTGGTTCGTAGGTATATTATATACACAAAGCATTGCGAAAGGCAAAACTATGCGAGATGGGCAGATTAATCTTATCGTGTATAAATAGTTACATGCAAGTTTAAGGCCTCGGAGATGGTTCATTCGCCCGTAAGCGCCGATAAATTAAAAGGAGCAATTATTTATCTGTATGTTTCTCCCTCGAGACTTATACAGTTGCAAAAGCCAAGAGATCGAAACATATAAATCTCCGATCGCAAGGTAAACAAACGTGACTCGTTAGCTAAATGTAATGTTATAAGTATATAAATATGCGCTGCTCCCCTCAGCTCCTGCATCAACATTCCCTATAGCTTGCTCGCGTGAAAAATAACGCGAAAATCCTACGTATACGTATGTATATATGTGTATATTATATTGATGGCAAATAAACTCCATGGAATCTCAAGTGATAAGCACAGTAACAAACACGTTTGTGTACATTGGGGTACGTGTAAAAAACGTGTGTGCTTCATGTATACCTATGTATACCCATTGGGGAAAAGACAGGAGCAAAGCAAAGAGGCACCGTATCCTCGGCAATTAACGGCACGATCGACGCGCAATTACTCCCTTCCATCGTGTTTTTTTTTTTTTTTTTTCTCTCTCCCCCAATAGCCACGAAGGACGAACAAACAAAGGGCGCAGAGAGTATAGTATCGCGTGAGCAGCGCGTAATTGTCCGGCAGGACATTTTTCTCCCTTCCTTCCTCCACTACGTATACGTGACACCGAGGGGACGTCGACGGAAAAACAGTCCGATGGCGCACTATATACGTGCATACGGATGATGGAAAGTCCTGATTCGACTCGCTTTCTCTACTCCTCCTCCCATCTCGGCTGTGTTCTTGTCATGCATCCATTGATCCCCCCCTCTCTCCCTACCGAGACATCACGACTTCAAGAGCGATTCCCCCGCCTCGGATTGTATAATGGGCCCATTGTCGAGCTCTCCAATTTATCGCGGACGCGCGGCTTTTATTGCACGAGGCCGTACATCGGCATGTATACCTATATAAACATATACACAGAGATATACGGGTACACGGGTATAATGTATGTAATACTTTAGCCAACGATTGTTGTTATCATTGTTTATTTCGCTCATCTTTCGCTTGTTGAAAACAACGACGTTGTAATCTTTGCCGGGTTGTCGCGATTGTATGGGTAAGTTTAAGTACATGTATGAGCGTAAATATTATTAAGAGAATGGATTGTTTTGTCGTGCACGCGAGAGAGCATCGCGATAAAAAAGGAAAAAAGGGAGAGAGAGAGAGAGAGGGATGTATGCTTTGCCCTATTGTGTATGATGGGCTCGTTGAATGTTTCATGTATTATCTACTGCATTCTGTGTTCATATAGGCGGTAAGAGCTTCTGAGCTCACAGTCACGCTGCAGATATATGATACACATGTATGGTTTTTGCGCTTTTTTATGGTTTTTTTTTTTTTTTTTTTTTTTTTTTTTTTTTTCAATGGGTCTCAAAAATTCCCTTTCGATGGAAATTTAGTAGTTGCAGAGCATCAGGTGAGTGCCAAATAAACGTGTAAGATCCTCAAAAAACAAGATTTCTCTTAAAATGTTTACGAAATAATTTACACGTATAGTAGGTGTATGTACGTAGGCCTCGTTTTTCCAATTTACACGAGCGTCACAGTCACGCTCAACGCATTATTAATTTACGGAGCGACTTTGGGATTAATTTATCCACTTATACACACCCACCGACCATCGTCATTTGGCAGGAGACCGATGATAAATTTACCTCATTTCCTCCCCCTCGATTTGATTACCCTTTCCTCTAATCCGGTTAACCAATCCACGTTCCAATTTGACGAGAGATATATCATATACGTGCTATGCCGCGGTTGGGTACATTTTATCGTGAAATAATTCATAAACCGAGATGACGCTCGCCGTGCGCAAACCTCCGAAAGCTCGGACCCATTCATTTTGGTTGCTCTTTGCGACCTGCGACAACTTTTGGATAAAAAAAATTTCCAAGCGTGTACATAATTTCGTTACGAATGCAAATGACTGTCGGTATGCTTATACTTATACGTGCTACGAGAAAAATGTTGTGGATGTGACAAAAAGCGCGTGTGGTTTCATTGACACCTGAGGACTGTCATGTATAAGAAATAACTTTTTTTTTTATAATTCGGTGATACGAATATTCGAGATTAATTCGGGTACTCGGAAAAATTGAAGGTTCGCTCAAAGAAACTGTTTAATTTACATTTTGAAATGAACGACGAACAAAACACAACGCGTACCCAACGAACGATTTGCAGTGAAAAAATGTTCCCCCCAATATTCATCCCCTAAAAATGTAAAAGTAAAAAATTGACCGATTTCCTGCCGCAGGTATATCCGAGGTGACGGCTATGATAAACACCAAGTACGCGGACAGGAGCGAGGACCACCCGGACGTGCAACTGATATTCGGGGGCTATCTAGCCGATTGCTCCGAAACGGGGATGGTTGGGGAGAAGAAGGGCTCGAACCGCGTGATACTCATTATCCCGACCATCCTGCACCCCAAGAGCCGGGGCTACCTGAAGCTGAGGAGCAACGACCCCTTGGACAAGCCCCTCATCTACGCCAAGTATCTGACCGAGCCGGACGACGTGGCTGCCCTCATCGAGGGCGTCAAGTTCAGCATCGCACTCACCGAGACCAAGGCCCTCAGGCGGTAAGGCTACAACTTTTCTTTGTAAGGGGGACTACGGATTGTGACAACTTTTTGGGGTAACACCACTGAGTTCAGTCGACCCCTCCTATATATACGTGTCTACTTCTTTTTCTCCGACAACGGAAATAAAAGAAATTTTACTACATTTGGTGACTTTCGATATCATTTTTTTTCCTCTCAATGCAAAAAGTAACTTTTTTTCAACAAATGGATATTTATTTCTGCAAGCCATATGTTAAAAACGAATGATTTTCATTGCTTGCTTAATGCTTTTACTATGCTCCCCTTTGTAAGTTGATTCACAAAGAAAAGTGCATAGACGATGATTGGAAACTCATACTTTCCGTGCACGTACACATGAAACACCAAATTCCATTATACTTATTTCAATCAGTACAACAGTTGAGGGACGAGGACGAACATCCCGAATAATTTCACCAAAGCGCCATCTACTCCGAGTGTACGGGCTGGAATTTCGGTCAAAGCGATTTTCACCGTTCAAACACATTCTGCGCTTTATATGTAAAGAGATCGCGTGCGACTTGTCCCCTTTTTTTTTTCTCGTCAAATGAAATGTTCAAAAAAGGATTATAAGAGGGTGATAAAAAATTGAGAAAAAAAAAAAATGTCTTCGACAGGTACGGGTTCGCCCTGGACCGCACGCCGGTGAAGCACTGCGAGGACCTAAAGTTCGGCTGCGACGCTTACTGGGAGTGCGCGATAAAGCACGACACGGCCCCGGAGAACCACCAGGCGGGCTCCTGCAAAATGGGCCCGGACGACGATCCCCTGGCCGTGGTGGATCACAATTTGCGGGTGAGGGGCGTCCAGGGGCTGAGGGTCGCCGACACCAGCATCATGCCGCGCGTCACCTCCGGCAACACCAACGCCCCGGCCATCATGATCGGCGAGAGGGCCGCCGACTTTGTCAGGAAGACGTGGATACGCTGAGGGAACGCGTGTGTTCATTTGTGTGTGCAGTACCTACGTGCGTCCATGTGACATTTTTTTTTTTGTTTTTTTTGTTTTTCTTTTCAATATATACAACAGATGTTTGCGATTCATCAACGACTAATCGTTATTCGAGTGTATGACCGGGTATCGATAATACTACGCGCCGAAAACCGGCTGGGTTGTCTCGAGATAAAGATCGATGCTTCGTCTTGGGGAGACGTGTGTATAGTTGGAGAATTCGAGTGCTTTTTTTATGTGAGTGGGTGCTACGAGAATCGTGATGAGTGCGTTGGCTCTGTTTCTCTTGTACTCGATCGAAATGGCGTGACATGCGACGTACGTCCGAGTTGGTGTCTTTTGTACATGTTTTCTTCCGATCGATCGTCAAAATTGGCACTGTAGCGATTTTACATCCGAGTGTTGTGTATTTGAGTGCTTCCGTCGGATTGAAAAGTGCAGTTGTGGTTCCTTTTGATCGTGAACAAACAAGCAATGAATTTTGCTTTTTTCCGAATTCCGAGATGACGAAAGATATTTCAAGTTCTTGGGTTTGTTTGAAAGAAAAAAAAAATCCATTGGACAACCAGATTCAAATTTTTTTTCAAAGTTGTATAAATTTTTGCGATTTTTTTTTGGCCTCCCAACTGGAGTTGTTGCATAGAATAGCTCAAATATATATTTACCCACGTAATAATCGTGCGGATGCTGCAACTGTCAATCGCTCGAATGTCTTAGCTTGTAATAATAAAGATTTCCTATACGCACTATCGTCACTATCATTATTAATTACATCAAACGAACTATCTACATTTTATTTTTTGTAAAGATCATAACATAGATTTACATTGTTTGGTATTGTGCTGTTAGAATTATCGGGTATGAGTTTAATTTTTTTTTTTTTTTTTCATACCATGACCCTCTTAGTCCCTGTACTATAACCGTTTAGAGATATAGGCTGTAAAAAATGTGCTGAATAAAAAAAAATAAAAAAAATTGAGAACGATTTAGATGCTCTACTTTTTTGTATCGTGTCCTTACGCATACACACTCGCACATGTAATTATGAAATTAAAAATAACACTTTTACGATTTAATTGCAAGATGATAATTTATATTTTATCGTATTTGATACATGCAAACGCGGACACGCTGATATATGGTACAAAATATCTTAAGCTCCGAAAAAGCCAAAAGTATATTGTTTGTTAAACTTGCTACGTATAGAGGGTCGTCGTACAATAATAGTAATACCTTGGAATTAATTACAAAACAATAAACGTATCCAAATTCTCACAAACAAAAACTTGGCAAGTAATATTGTTATGGACTAGCGCTTGATTCTCGATTAAACATCAACATAATATGTTAGGTACATACGAATACAAAGTATGTACACACAAACACACCCAAACGTGTTTACAGATACACGTAGGTAGTTATCACTTAGCTTTGATAAAAAAAAGAAAAAAAAAAAAAAAAAAAAAAAAGTTTGAAGTAGAACATGACTCGACTTTGCTTCACTGCCATAAATTTGGTTTTCAAAGGTTAGCGCCGTAGTGGCGTCTTCGGCTGCTGCACCTGTACATCCTTCGTATTTTTTTTATGTCCCTCACGCTGAAACCCTCCCGCTGACCAATGCTGTCGATGGAGTACGTCTGGAAAATTTTACGATACAGAATACATACACATCTACTAATTGAAAAAAAAAAAAAAAAAAAAAAAACACGGGAGAACAAACACTCACGAATTATATCTTTTCGGCGAGGTTGTTTGTTATCTGAGCGCTCGTAGCATCGCAAATACAATTTTAAAAAAATAATAATAATAATAATAAAAATAACGCACAAATTTGGTGAATATCTCAATTTACGCGCCCTCAATGATATCGCCTCGAAAAACGAATACTCTAATAACGTCGAGGACATTAGAGCCCCAAATGAAAGCGGCATTACCTGCAGTCGTAGTTAGGGTACCATCGAACAAGACGAGCTTTAAACTACCCTACGTGTGTATGAAATTTTTAGGGTCTCCCAAGTCTCTGTATTACTTCGTATTGAAAGGAAAAAAAAAAAAAAAAAAAAAAAAAACAGATAAGTTTTTCAATTAGAAAGTCCTTCAAAGCAATAGAGCTTTTCCAGAACTAAAGGTTTTTGGGTCGCCTCGTGAAAAAAAAAAAAAAAAAAAAAAAAAAAAAAAAAAAAAAAGGAGCGAGGTGGGGAGGAGGGCAATCTTTACGAGTGGTGTAAAAATAAAAATCTTTGCAAATAAAAGCAACGGCTTCAATAACTTGTGGGAAAGGCTGACACCTATCTCGATGCTCCCAATACAGCCTGGCGTCAAAACAGAGGCTTTATCTCATTTCGCTTTCCGTCTTTGTATTGCGAGAGCTCGTGTTTGCGCGCACGTATACATATATATATATATATATATATATATACACACATCTTTAGGGCAAAGTGTGCCTATAAGAGCTGAGGTACGGGTACTCACCTTGGGAATGATCGTGGGTTGGCCATTACGGGAAAAGGCTCGGGCAGAGTAATGCATGACGCTGCCGTAGTCGTAGCCTATGCCGAAAGCCTCGGTCGTGCTCATGCGCGACTTTTCAAAGTTGGACTCGCGACCTTAATGTAACATTTATATATTTCGTTATTACATGCCTGGCGAGGGATGCCTTTTTTCCTGTATGTGTACTAGACATGGCCATTTTTTATAAACAACCGTTTCCAATGACGATTATTTTAATTATTTTGATCACATATGGAAAAAAGTTCGCTTATTATTATAACTACATTTAAAAATAACTGAATTGTCTCTTAATTCAAACACTTTATCATCGCCGTAGTTTTATCGCTAAGTGTGACAAATAAAGTAAACTCAAAACTTAACGTTTGCTTGTTAAGGTTTGATTTTTTGTTGAAATGGATGATGAATCAATCGAATGGATGTAAAATACATTTGTCAGTGATTCCTAATCGTTGTCCACACACCCAAGAAACTGCAGTAACCATTGAAAAAAAAAAAGCTCCCCCGAAACTTACCCGGATTGATGTTCTGCCACTGTACACTGACGTACTGGTCGCGCTCGTGGCGACTCTGCTCGTGCAAAAATCCCACCACGTGCATGAGCTCGTGTATGACGGTGCCCTTCCTCGCCACGCAACCGGGCACCTGCAGGTTCAAGTCTTGCCTGCCGCCCATGCGCCCGACGCTGCTCCAACACCCGGTTTTCCCCGCCGTGATGCGCAGGTAGTCCGACTCCTCGCCGGCGTACGGCTTGAACTTGACGCACGTGTGCTTGTGGTAATCGAGCATCGCCTCCCTTATGACCCTCTGCTGTTGCTCGTCTGTTCATTGTCAATAATATAACACTTTATTTCTTCTTTACCTCCAATATATTTATATTATGTGTATGGATAATCATAAATGGTATATCCTCACTGAAGTACGGACTGATGACGAAGGGCACCACCCCGTTCGGCCAGCGGGCGCTCTCAGCCTGCAATATCATTTGGAACGATTATTCATTCTCCCCCTCTCGATCGATTTATGTATAAACGTGCTTTTTTTTTTTTTTTTTTTTTTTCCCTGACCTTGACCCCGTTCCGAGACATCGCGAGGGGGTAGAGTATGTCGCCCTCGGCGTACTCGCCCAGCTCCTCCGGATTGACGCCCAGACCCTCGTGCCAACCGTCCACCCGGGCGCCCGTCTCGTTGCTCGGCGAGCCAAACAGCCGGCCCTCGAGGTGCTCGAGGTGCCCCGACAACTCACCGTCCGACCAAGCCTCGCCCTCCTCCACCGAGTTGTCCACCACGTCGTACTCCTCCTCGTCGTCGTCGCGGATCACTATCGCCCCCAGATCGGATGGATCGGTCCGGTGTGGCTCGGTCGTCGGGCCTAAGGTTTGGTCGAGGAAGGGCCATGCCGTGCACGAGCTCGCAAGCACCAGGAGACCGGCTATCACCGGAGCGGGGAGCTTTTTTGGCATCTTCGACTCTGCACCTGTGCGATGGGATTTTTCTTTTTTTTTTTTTTATTACTGGTACTATACTATTGCCACTCTATTCGGCTCTGATGTGCGTATTTTTGATTGAAAGTGCAATTTTAGTACAATTAACATTTATCAGCCGTGTCGATTCGCATCGCGTGTATAGAACAATCGACGATAAATGTACAAATGACTCGTCGAAGATGATAAACATCGGCAGAGACTTTACCGATTTTTTTTACGGCGTCCCTAATGGTTATACTCTCCCACGACTGACACTCCCGACAATGATCGAATAAAAATTGAATAAAAAATTATAATAACGCCACTCTGTACCTACCTTGGGTCAATATAATCACAAGCACCGACAATCAGTGAAAAAACGAAAACTGAAAAAAAAAAAAAAAAAGAAAGAAAATTCCTCAAAACAGAGAGACAAGGTATTTGAGGAATCGGCAAGAGAAGCGCATATGCACTGATAAATGAACCGGCGGCAGTCGGCGACTTTATATACCAACCGGCTAAGAAAGGAACCCCACCTATATACGAAATACGCGAGTGACTCGTTGACAGGGGACGTGTATAGTATCGGGGCCAGCAAAGATAAAGATGTACAGACGCGCTCATTGTTTTTATTATTATATAATTGTTGTTCATGCTGGTGCGCTCGAGTTTACCAACATGTGTATGAACATGGGCGTGGTGGATACGTCCAAGACCGGAAGCTGCCGCGTCCACTTCTTCTTTGTCCCGATGATGCCTCGGACGCGGTTCTTCAACTCCAGACGTTGGGCTTTTCCGGATTCGCAGAGCCCGTGAATTGTGGAGATATACCAGTGAGGTCGTCGCTTTATTGTCCTTTTATCTAATAATAATAATAATAATACGATGCTATATTTATGTGAATTGAAGACGTGTAACTCTCTATTCAACTCGAAACACCAAAGGTTTCTTTTTTTTCTTTCTTTTTTTTTTGCAAATAATGGCTACAAAAATCGCATGACTTGATTCTCAAAAATCTCAAGGCTTGATGTTACGTCGCGCGGGTAAAGGTCGTGGACTTTAAACCGAAAATTCATGGAATTTGATAACGATATTGACGGTTGTTACAATACCTGTGAACCATTGACGCGAATGCAATCGGTATACCTGTACGAGGCGTTTATGATGCGAGATTTTTTTTTTTTTTTTTTCGCTATCAACGAGGACCTTGAGCTCCGAAATAGAGAGCTATCACTGACACTGTTTGTTTTGTGGATTTTCAAGCACGAGTGTCCTCCAACCAATTTGATTCCGTGAATTGGCTTCTTTTTGTTAAAAAAAAAAAAAAAAGTCTTTGCTCGTTGCAAGGAGTGATGTGGTTAAAGTAAGTATAATTGAAATTCATGCTATTCGAGCAATCAGCTATTTTCACCCCGAAGAAAAGGAAGGAAGTTAAAAAAATCCCTTATCAAGGTGTCCAACAACTGTTGTTTCCTCGTTCGGACGTGTCGACGCTTCCTTTCCTTGTTTTTTTTACCTATAGTATCCGGTCGGCCTGCCACTCCACACTCCCTTGTAGCATTTCCTCATTTCATTACTAGATAAAGCTATTTTAGCAGTAGGGACCCGATGCGTCTACTTACCTGTTTGCGAAAAAGAAAAAAAAAATTACGAAAACAAATTAATAAAAAGTAGTAGAAATCGGTAAAAAAACCGGTATAAAATAATCGAATGTTACACTACGCTTCTAAATGTTACGTTGTTCGATAGAGATAAACGGATGTACATGTCCTTTTAAAGTAAAATGTCTATTTTAAAGACAAAAAGCATTACTTCTGATAAATTTATCTTAATAACCATATTTGTATGGATACTTCACAACAAAGTGCGTAGAGAAGAGAGAAAAAAAAAGATTTTTTTTTCACTTTCACATTTGATGTATACCTATATTTGACCTTTGAATTGAAAGAAATTTTTTTTTACATTCGCCAAACAGAATTTGGTGAATAAATTAAGCGGTTGTTGACTTGCCTTTTGTTAATTTTCTTTTTTTTACCTTTTTTTGATTTGATAATAACTTATGTACGTGCATCGTAATTTTGTAGATAAACATTTTTTTTTCCCTTGATAACAGAATTTCGCACGCTATAGAGGACAAAGAAGTGCGCCAAACTTATTGTGACTAATACATGTATTGCTTCATAGAATCGGGGATTTTTTAATGAAACCATGAAAACAATAATAGGTCATCTGGTATGGTGAAATCATCGTGGGTATTCGTACATTTTATCGATCAAAAATTATGAAATTACCATTACGATCACGACGAGATTTCGATGATGTACCCATCAGTGTATTGGTTTGACAAACAAGCGATAACGAGATATTGGGTAACAAATGTGTTGTGCATAAATAATAACAATGTTGTTTACAAAATATTTGGTCCTACTTACTAAGTAGTGATTAATACATTTTAAAATGTGTGCTGCACTGAACATGAATCTGTAAATTAATAATAACAATCATTGCCATTCAATGAAACTCTACATATTTTTGAAGTGTTAGAAAGAAAATAATAATGAAAATCTACGAAGAAAAACACGATTGTCTCGTAATTTTGAAATGACGATGCACCGATTACATAGGTATATATTATATGATGTGTGTATATATTATATATAAATCCAATAGTGCGCGTATATATTTTATTGCCGGCAATAACAACGCGAGTTACGCGAGTTTTACACTTAGCAAAATCAGTACACGCGAATGCCATTTATCCCGTGTGCACAGGTTTGTTCATTTGTTGTGAAAGAGTTTTGTATTTGTTGTTTAGCAGCAGATAAATTGATTGATATGATTATATTTTTATTTCAGACGCATGTGTCGCTGCCACATAACCTCAAATCCCTAGGGTAAACAAGGGCCATCACAAAGGTTTACCTTTGTCATTCGACGTTGGAACTGTCAAACTTACGGCATTTAAATCGTCATTCAGTGAAATGGCTCAAACTTGGCACGAAATCACGCAAGTTGTGAAGGAAAACCGACACGAGCTGGTACTCTCTGGTGCAGATGTATCACAAAAAATAGCAGACAGTGGCATTGATCCGGCGCTTTTTGAGCTAAGTGGCTTAAATTACCTCAATATCAATCATACTGGTCTCGAGATAGTACCTAACGGAATTGGGAATCTAAAAAACTTGACCAATCTCGTGCTTCACTCAAACGCCATCAAAAAACTACCCTCCAGTATTGATAAGCTAAGCAAGCTCAAAGTGCTAGATTGTTCGAGAAATAAACTTGAAGAACTACCTACGGAATTCGAAAACTTGCCACAACTGATGACCTTGAATCTTGGCTTGAATTTGCTCAGGTTTTTGCCATCCCAAGTATCAAATGTCAAGCTCTGCAGTTTGGACTTGTCCAACAATAGGTTTGAAGTTTTTCCTGATATCTGTTACCCCGAGTTGGTTCATCTTGCCGAAGTCAGAGTAAACGATAATTTAATCAAAGAAATCCCATCAAACATTTGTGTTTTGCCGTTGTTGAAACTTTTGGATTTGGGTAACAATCAAATTTCAGGTAACTTGTGGTTTTGAGTATACAATAAAGTAATTTTCATGTTAGAGTAAATAATAAGTAATAACTTCCTAATATAGTGGTGCCAGGTGAATTAGCAGACTGTATCAAATTAAAAGATTTAAATTTAAAGGGCAATAAACTAGCAGACAAACGATTGTCAAAGCTGGTTGATCAAGGTCGTATGAAGCAAGTTTTAGATTATGTGCATCAGCACTGTACTAAAGTCGGCAATGTAGCTGTTTCTAGCAATGCTAAATCAAAGAAAGGCAAAAAGAATAGAGGAATCTCTGAAAATGAAAGTTTGAATGCAGCCGTTGAAAAAGCTGCTCACAAGTTGCACATTTTAAAAGTATCTGACAGTATTCCTGTAATAAAAGTGACAGAAGATGTAAAAAAGGTCAGACCTTACATCCTTGGATGTATTGTCAAAAATTTAACCTTTACAGACGAGATGTTTAAAAAATTCATTCAGTTGCAAACTAGACTTCATGAAGGTATCTGTGAAAAAAGAAATGCAGCAACTTTGGCTACTCATGATTTTGATTTACTTACTGCTGGTATGTGGCTAGTACCTATTAGTTCAACTGTTTCTTTAGTCCACTGGATTCAAACATTTTTTATTTTACAGGTGATTTGACTTACACTGCTAAAGCTCCAAATGAGTTTAAAATTAAACCTCTGATGAGGACTAAAACAATAACTGCTGCTGAGCTTTTTCAGCAACTGCAAACTGAGGCTGATAATCTTCGAAAAGAAAAAAAACGCAACGTTTATTCTGGCATACATAAATATTTGTATCTTTTGGAGGGAAAGCCCGTTTACCCATGTTTATTAGATTCCAAAGATCAAGTAATATCTTTTCCACCAATAACAAACAGTGATATTACAAAAATGTCGTCTAATACTAAAACAATGTTTGTTGAAGTAACAAGTAATACTGGTCAACAGATGTGCAAGTACATATTAATTTCATTTTTTTAAACAGCTTACTTATCAAGTATATATACTTTATGAAATAAAATCAATTTATTTATACACGATATTTATGTTTTAGAAAAGTTTTGGATGAATTCTTAAAAGAATTGGTAGTCCAAGGCCTGGGGTGCGAAAATAGCAACTCGGAAAATGGTTTCAATGAATTGTATGTTGAGCAAGTGAAAATTGTTGACTTGGAAGGTAATATGAAATCAGTCTATCCTTCAAGAACTGATGCACTGTATGAAAATGAAGAAATCGTTGTATTACGTGAATAATTGATACACTTTTAAGTATTAATGTGAAATGTTTTTTCAATAAAAGTTCGACAATGTTTTTAAGGCACAAATTTACATGCAAGATTTCTTTATAACTTTTTTGTTACAATAGTTTTTTCTATTAAATATGACTCTGATGGTGAAAAAATTTATTTTGTACGAATTCTTTGCAAGACGTCATTTATAAAATATTTATTGTAAAGCCATAAGGAGTGAGTAGAACATGACTTTTTATGTACCGACACTTCAATTTATAAAAATATGTTAAACAAAGCATATCAATGTCTTTGCAAAGCATAGGTATTTCTTTTTCATTGTAATGTATAAATGAATATTTATTTATGATTCGATGATGAAATGAAAAATCTTAAAAATACACGATAAGCTTTGTTACTTGCGAAAATGAAAGTAACGTTATCATCATTATTTATTAGTTCATCATTTGATGCTGGTTAAAAAAAAATATATATATATTTTCTTAATAAAATATCTTGCAAATTACTCAGAAGTTTTATTATTTCATTTTCAAAAACTCTTTACTGTTATTAAAAAAAAAAACTATTAATCATGTATACAGTTTACTTGAAACTTGAAACAGTTGAAACAAAAACACGTACGAGTAATACGAGTACACAGCCTCTGACTTTATCATTCTGGTAAAGAGAGCACGGTGAAAGATGTACGTAAAGTTATGTTTATGTGTAGTAATTATAGTAATCATTACTTAAATAGTGCTATTTGGTCGATTTTATTAAACCATATAAGTAGAATATCTATATTTTGGAGGTCAATTTTCGAATAAAAGATTAACGGTAAACTTGCCGCAAACAGCATAAACAATGTTAACTTTACATTTTCTATCTACAACATTAGTTGCGGCTGGTTTATAATTAATTCCATGGCACTACTGTAAGTAGTAATAATTATTTTGATCAGCGCCATCTAGCGTTGCGGATTTCTGAACTAAAAAGTGGCCCTAAACTTTTCAGCCAGAGCTTTAGCGCGTAGAGCCATTTAGTCAAGTATAAACCAGCCGCAACTCATGATGAAGCTATAAAATGAAAAAATAACGATACCTATGTTTTTGGCGGCAAGTTAACAATCTATTTTTTACTCGATAATTCATCTTCAAAAGTATAAATACATAGGAGGTCGATTTTTTGATAGAAAATAAATTGTTAACTTGCCGCCAAAAACACACGTATCGTTATTTTTTGATTTTATGGCTTCATCATAAGTTGCGGCTGGTTTTTAATTGATTAAACAGCTCTAATCTTGATTGCGCTGATTCAGAATTTTAGGAGCCACTTTTGGCCAAAAAAATAAAGACCGCTAGATGGCGCTGATCCAAATAGTTATTGCTATTTACAGTAAAGTCTTTTTAATAATTATAAACCAGCCGCAAATAATCTTATGAACAGAAGATAAATAGTTGACATTTTCTATGCTTCTTGCGGCAAGTTTACAATTTATCTTTTATCAAAAAATCGATCACCACATGTAAATAAATATTCTATTTATCTTCTACGGCTTATAAAATCTACCATATTTACAAAATTCCAATACTTTAGACCTTTTACCATTAACTCACGGAAGCACAGCCCTTTAACTTTATAGTTTAAATAAACAGTTAACTTATATAATATGTACATACCAAGATTTGTGTTACAGAAATCTTGAACAACGTTTAAATAGATACGTAAAGTAATAAGTCCAAAAGAGACAACTGAAGAAAAAAGGCTTAAAAAAGAAGTTCAGTCACACAGGAAGAGTCTCCTAAAAATGGAGCATTGGATCTCACTTAATGAGAGTTGTTTCAGATATAAAGAATGTGAAAATTCATAATTTTATGCTAAGGATTTGTGTTTATTTGGATAACAAAGAAAATTTGTTAATCAAACAAAGAGCTTTATTTGTTTTACATTTTACAAATAATTGATGATGATTATACAAGCAGCTCTTAAATCTTATTGTAAGTCTGCAGAAGCAGATTCTTCCCATCCTACCTTGATTAATTTTTTAATTTAAGTGACCTTGTATGTACACTGTTAAATGATTTCAAACATTAAAAGTTAACAAGTTGTTTTATATAATAAATTCATTTTGATTAATCCTTAAAAATGTTGTAATGGTCCATGTTGGATTAACTGTTTATTTAAACTATAAAATTAAAGGGCTGTGCTTCCGTGAGTAAATGGTAAAAGGTCTAAAGTATTGGAATTTTGTAAATATGGTAGATTTTATAAGCCGTATAAGATAAATAGAATATTTATTTACTAGTAGTGATCGATTTTTTGATAAAAGATAAATTGTAAACTTGCCGCAAAAAGCATAGAAAATGTCAACTATTTATCTTCTGTTCATAAGATTATTTGCGGCTGGTTTATAATTATTAAAAAGACTTTACTGTAAATAGCAATAACTATTTGGATCAGCGCCATCTAGCGGTCTTTATTTTTTTGGCCAAAAGTGGCTCCTAAAATTCTGAATCAGCGCAATCAGGATTAGAGCTGTTTAATCAATTAAAAACCAGCCGCAACTTATGATGAAGCCATAAAATCAAAAAATAACGATACGTGTGTTTTTGGCGGCAAGTTAACAATTTATTTTCTATCAAAAAATCGACCTCCTATGTATTTATACTTTTGAAGATGAATTATCGAGTAAAAAATAGATTGTTAACTTGCCGCCAAAAACATACGTATCGTTATTTTTTCATTTTATAGCTTCATCATGAGTTGCGGCTGGTTTATACTTGACTAAATGGCTCTACGCGCTAAAGCTCTGGCTGAAAAGTTTAGGGCCACTTTTTAGTTCAGAAATCCGCAACGCTAGATGGCGCTGATCAAAATAATTATTACTACTTACAGTAGTGCCATGGAATTAATTATAAACCAGCCGCAACTAATGTTGTAGATAGAAAATGTAAAGTTAACATTGTTTATGCTGTTTGCGGCAAGTTTACCGTTAATCTTTTATTCGAAAATTGACCTCCAAAATATAGATATTCTACTTATATGGTTTAATAAAATCGACCATATAGTACTATTTAAGTAATGATTACTATAATTACTGCACATCACTTCACGTATATCTTACACCGTGCAACGCGGTCCATGCTCTCTTTACCAGAATGAAAAAATCCAATGTAAATATATGTATATTTTTTTTTCGAAAAGTTGAAGGATGTATATATATATCTGCCAGTCAACGAAAAGGCCGTAGTCATGGTCGATATGATAGGAACCTACTGTGGGTTGTTTTTTTTAGTACGAAATCAGCCGCGTGAGATGGCACTGATTGATTTTTAGCTTTGGACACAATAATTGTCGGTACTGACCTGAACGAAAGCCTCAATACTTATAGACTGATATCAATAATTGGTTATTTGTCTCATTTCATCGATGTAATATCGGTGAATGGCTAATTTGAATTTTTTACGAATACTGTAATAATTAAGTAACCTGTTCAATCATAACTAAATAATAACTATTATTGGTAAGTTGATTCGAGTGATCTGTTTGGGTTAGTAATCAGATTTGATGTACGTAAATTTAAATTATTGTTTTTCATCCATAATATATCATTATATCGTTGAAATTTTTTATATTTTAAATATCGAGAGGTAAGTAAATATATATACACAGATAGAATAGGTACATTACGTTATAGCCGACAACATGGGTTCAAAGCAAAGCCGTAGAAACATGGCGTTCTGCAGAAAATAACGTGACTGGCATCAACCAAGGCCCGCCCGAAGGCAAACAGTACAGAGAACTATACCTAGCAGCAGCAACAGTAGAATAAGTATCATCGGGGAGAGCGCACACACTTGTTGTAGCAGTTTGGTTCAGACAGAGGAGAACAAGACAGGCTTGAAGAGTAATACCAGAGCAGTGGTTTCCTCCCAGAGGACACAGAACTTAGCTGCTGCAGAGAAGTAGTGCAACCTAAGGCTCGCGGACTTTTGGAGGTTAGTTTTTTTATTTTTTCCAACAACTTTCTCCAGGCTGTTTGTTTTTCCTAGGCTCGTGACTATTGTTTGTTTTCGGGGTTATATCTTGGTAGCAGGGTACCAGGAAGTTGATCGGCTACCCGGGTCTTTCGTTTTCGTCATCGTAACACTCCAGATGAGATGGTACCGACTGGGCCGCACCAGCAGCAGCACCTTATTGTTTTTTTCGTTACTAAAGACTCATGCATGCATACTCTTATTGTAAACGCGTGTAATTTCTTATCAGCAGATATGATATTAATGATGGGCGAAAAAAGAGAACAAGAGAGTTTTCAATGACATAGCCAAATTTTCTACTAAACGAGCTTTACGTTCTCGAAGACCAAGTGTGTAAACGAAGTCCCAGTCGGGAGCTGCTGCTGGTGTAATTAATGTCTTGCTAATCTCCTTCTGTCGGGTCTGGCGTTTCTATTTCTTTTTTTTTTTCTTTGTAGAACGCCAATGATACATGCAACTTTACGTAATTTGTTTTGCTTCGCGTTCAACGTTCATTCTCGAGAGTATCGGAATTTTTTCGTCAGAGCTAATTTCGACGAATTGACGTTTGAAAATCGAAATTTTGAGAGTTTTTTCAGTTCCTGTTGAACCTATGTAAACATGGGGTATCATAATTTTAGTATTTTCTTGTTGTATTTCAAAATAAGTACTGGCCTTATGGTGCTTTTTTTTGACAAGACATTATCTAATGAATGGGTTATTTTTAGCAAATCGTTTGTTGTCAAAGAGTCACGATTTTATCTGTACAAAAATAATCGGCATAATGCAGATTAGGGTTTTTTCATACGTTACATTGTCAATCTACTATAAACGCAGAAACTCGTGACTTTTTCCAAGTTATCTATAAAAGAATAAAATAAAAGTGAGACAGGCAATATTTGAATAGTTAGTAAAATAACAATTATTGGAAGTAACATGAAGTATATCATTTTATTGAGTAATGTCAGACAATTTTGAATGATTTGAAAAATACATCGAAATAGAGAGCTCCCTTACATGTCAATGGAAAAATAAATTAATGATGATTGAAGTACCTCAAAGACTGTTTTTCTAAAGAAACTGTTGGTTATATTATAAATTTTGTAGAAAAATGTGAAAAAATAGTGTTTTCTGTAGTGTAATTTTCAAAATCTAAATCCATTTGTATTTTTAATTTATGAATCATCAATACAGTACGTAATTAACAAGTCTTTGAATGTACTCAGTATGCAAACTATAGTATCACTTGCATAAACAGCTAACAGCCATTTTTCTTTTTTATATTAAAATATATTATATGTGTATATATTTTAAGTTGAATGCTATTGATAGTCCAACATGATAAGTACAGCTACTTAAAAAATAATTTATGAAGGTGATCTCTTAATTATGCTGTAGTCACAATTATCAGAAGCAGATTAAATATTGCATCTAATATTACAAGAACCATTTGTTTGAGATTTTTACTCTTGTTTGAGATCATTGATGCCCAGCATCAAAATTCAAAATAGATAGGTAGAAATTATAATTGACTTGGTGATCATAGACACATTAAACATACATTTGGGACTTATCATTATGAGTATTAACATAAAATAGAATATGGGAAGATTGTTACAATCACATTCATCATCTTGACTAGCAAGTTGGAAATGATTAAGATAAAATAAATTATTTTACTTTACGTAAAGCCTCCCTTTCCTTCACGTCAATTATACCTAAATTGATACATGCCACATAACCGTGAAGGAGAGAAATTAATGCTTTCACAATTGCCACTGGTGCTGACAAGTAGGCTATAGTTCTGAATAGACTAATACCAACAACTGTAACAAAAAGATTAACAAATGGTTAGTTTACACCATATTTTTAATAGCTTTAATTCAATATTATGCAAATTAATAAGCATCATTGAAACTTACACACTGGTCCTTCGGTAAAATGCAAAAGATACAGAGCTGAATAAAATGCTTCATTGCCAGCACACATAAAGAACAAAACTGTACGATTAGTGTAGTACACGCTCATGATAGGATTTTCAGACATGTCTACGAATTTATGACTCGTTTTTCCTTGTAGAACAGTTCTGAAATAGAAATTTATCATTGATAACAATTAAATTAATCTTCATGCATTATACTCATCAACTGGTACAAAAAAATAAATAATCGGTTTTAAATAGCACAGATAATGCAGATAGTTAAATAAAACACATACGTGTGCAAGTAAATCCAGTGGCACACAATGTCGATGGTCATGCTGATCTGAAACCAGAACGTGTATTCGGGATAAAATTGCGCCAGCGTGACCAACAAGCACATGGTGCCTGCCCTGTCGGTCAACTGATCTAGCATGCCTCCAAACTTGGTGCTCTGGTTGAAGTACCGGGCCGCGTGTCCGTCAAAAGCATCCAGCAGTGCACTAATAATGTAACACCAAGCGGCCACTGCATAATGCGTTGGCATGTAATAGAACGATATGAGGGCCAAAATAATCCTTGCGTAGCCTGCACACAAAAAATTGCAAAATTACTTTTGTTTCTTTTTTTTCTTTATTTCATTACATGAAAACAATATTAACATCGTTCCGACGTATTAACACAATAAGCTCGATGACAACTGACTTTGAAAGCTATTGCATAAAGCAATAACTCTCCAGGGGTTACACTTAATCAATAAAACGAAGACTTTGAAATACTCCGGGAGGCATGTCTCTGTTTGTCATATACAATGCGTCCACATTTTCGCGCTAGCTCTATCTTAGTGTTGAAAATTTTTATCCTCCGTCCCGCCCATGAATCCACCAAGTCCTTGACCTTGACAAGCCTTTAAGGCAAGAAAACAACAAACAAAGTGGCCCCTTCTGAATGTCCTCAGACCCTGTGTAGACGTAAATAAAGAACTCGAGGGAGGGAAAAAAAAACTCACCAATGATGTTCGGAACGAAGACGAAGATGTTCTCGGTCTCTGGGGTCGTCATTTTCGCGCCTTCTCGTAACCTCGGATTGTCCCGACCTCCGCCTTAGCGTTATCTGCGAACAGGCGAAAAAAAGGTAACGCAGCCTTATCAGTGCGCGCTCTTATCGTTGCGGGTCAACTTCGACTCTTCTGCCGTGCCCTGGTCGCCTTTGAGCACTTGTGCCGGTGTGATTGACGTAAGTATTGACACGCGCGAAGAGAGCACAGTGGGATGCGGTTAATGGTGGGTGCGAGGAGAAGAGCAATCGAACGGACGGCGGTGCCGAGGAAACCTCGCGCTGCGCGTTTACCTTTCAACTGCGACGATGTTCTTTCTGCTTCCCCCCACAGCTGACGACTCCTTTTTTTTTATCGTTTGCGCACGAGCATCTCGTGTGCATATATGTACATACATGTGTGTAATGCACACGTCGATGTTTTCTTATTTTCATGAATAGTCGGTATCGGAAGAGTGTCATAACTTCGCGCGGTGGACGAGAGATAGCGCGAGTTTCAAACGAGAGTGTGGTGGTCTTAGAAGCGGAAAATTCAAATTGTTTTAACGCGTCAATGTTACAAGAGTGTATTCAACCCTACAGTTGGGTCGATTAATTTTGTTACGTGGCTCAAGCCTTGGGCGTAAAAATGTCCTTTAAAAATTAAATAAATCACCAAAGGATCGTCATCGCAAAACATTGTGCTTACGGTTCACGTACTAACTTACGGTATGCAAAGATGCGACGTAATATATTCATGTGTAGGTGTGTATGCATAATATGCATATGATGTACTTTTTGTGCACTTGCACTTCCCGAAGTGACGTTGGCATCAGGGAGACAGGAAACGTATAACTGCACGTATTGAAAATCTGCACGTGTTTAGCTGTGCTGATAGCAGAAGGAGAGGATAGAAAGGAAATGAAAATGTGGTGGCGGAAAAAGGTTGCTGACGGGACGACTAGAGCGTATTTAATTAAACGGTCACGAAGAAGAAGAAACGAGACGATCGGTGATGTCACTTTTATAACTGAAATGTAAAGCTACGCCTATAGACACACGTATCTGTAAACCTGTACTTGTTAAAGCTCGCTGAGCTTGCACGCGTGGACTTCCCTTCGTTAGTCTCGTATTTAAGCAGATGAGAATAGTTTGCAATTGTTTTCCGTTTACCGTTAAGGAAGTTAACAGAGAGCTTTGTTCACAAGTAAATGTTTTATATTAATAAAATGAGAGTAAATTCATATCATCGTTCTCGTTGCTGTGATGATCATTTTTGGAGTTCTCATTGTGGCCTGTTTACGACAGCGAAAAGCATTTCACAATTGGTATACATACATTTACGAGCAAGTTATACCTATACACGCGTGGAGGTAAAGTAACAAAACTGCCCTATCATTCGTAAGGCTCGAACCAACTTTGGGGAATTCCCTTTTGTTAAAAAAAATAGCCACCTTCCTCCCTTTGACCGATAAAAGCTCCGACGCGTTAGATTGAAAACCGATAGGTTGTACGACCCACATTCTATAGCCTCGTTCGCCGGTCACCGTCCGGTGGTGTATACGCGCAACGTCATCACCTGCCATGAAAAAGAAAGAGAGAGTGAGGGGGGGGGTGGCTGTAAGCGCGTGCTCTCGATAAACTTTGAGCGAGCTTTGAAAAATACCAAGTTCATCCATCCGTCGCGCGAACGACTGAGCTTTCGGCCCACATTGTGTGTTCTACGCGAGGGTGGGAGAACGGCGACACCTCTGACTCACGCGAAAATGCAGCGAGGCACACTAGCTCAGGTCGTCGTATGTATACTCCCGGTAAAGTAGAGCTCGCAAAAGAAGATCCGCAAGCACAAAGCGGTTTGACGCTGGCACATCAGATATACGTGCGCGAAAGCTCTGAAAGTTAAAAGTTGAGTAGAGATGGGGAGAAAAACTCCAAAAGCTCTACACCGTTGAAGATAATGGCTGTATCAGTGTAAGCTTTTAAAGCTCCGAAGCTCATCTCGGTTGCCTGCAGATTCATTGTGCCGCTTGGCGCTGGTGGCCATTTTGATTTTAAACATTCGTGATTCGGCCAGTAAGCAGCGCTGCCGTTTGCAGTATATACAAGCTAGTGTTTCGTACTTTATGGAAGAGGCAAAAAAATGTATATAATATACCTTAAGCACACACCTATATATACGTGTTAGTAGTGTGTGCTGCTGCGCGACGGCTGCTCCTCCTTTCCTCCTCGTCCTCGGGGCGATCTATAACTGTTTCTCTCACCAAATCCCCGTGCAAAGAAGCAGATGCGTATACGAAGACAGTAGGTTATACTTATAAGTACAGTGATTGTTGCGTACAGGTGTGTACGCATGAAGTGTATATAGCCACGCAATATAACCATCGGCCAAGGTGGTGATCGCAAGCGTCAAGCTCGCCTTTATAGTGAGTGATTTTCAGTGTCTCTCCTTCGGGCGCGTACTTATAGGGGGTCAAACGCTGCCAAAGTGCAATATATAGTTCCGTGTCACTGCTGCAGCGAAGACGAGAACGCGGAAAAAGCGCGTGCGGGAGCACCGATCGTACGACACTGCATCCACTTGCTTATCTCTCTGTCTGTGCACCAAGTTTTACTCTTCTTTGCATACAGCTCCTGTGGCTCGTGCTGCTGTTGTCTGCGTGCAGTATGTAAAAGCATTAGGAGAACCAAGGAGTGCCGACGACGAGGACTAGGACGACCGTAGCTATACTTTTGCGTGCCTATGCGCGTGTACAACATTCAAGAGCCCCATATCCTATACTCTCTGCAGTCTGCACGGCTGCAGTGGCTGCTGCTGCTGCTGTCAGTTATACATATACGTATTATCCGTTTGTTGTAGATATATTTGTACTAAAGTGTCGTGCGTTTTAAATGTCAACAGTGATTAACAGACGACAATCCTCGGAGCTGTACTCGAACTCTGTTGCGTGTAAACCACGTATTAAATTTTTGTAGCTAGTGCTCAAAGAACAAGTCTATGGCCACTGCAAGAGAGAAACAGCAGTGAGAGTGAGGTTAGGTTGTGCGCGTGTGCGCGTCGTCGTCGTCTGTCTCCATCATCTACGAGAGGGACGTAGAAGAAAAAGTGGACAGCGTAGCAATTGTGCGTAGTTTTGTTCGTGAGTATATGTGTTAAGAGAGTAACAAATAAGCATAGGTGCATCGTAATCCGTCGAATTTCGAAGCTGTTGTAGACAGAGGGAGAGAGCCACTTCGATGACCTTGGCTCCCTCGCCAGAAAAAAGCACCAACGGAGCCGGCGTGCCGCTATAGTTATCGCTACGTCGTCAGCCGCCAGTTTACAGATATAGTATCAGGATGCCGAGCACGACCAGCGGTGGGCTTTCACCGACAGGATAGGAGAATATCGTAGGTTGTACCGTCCCAAATGTGACAGGAAGGTAGTGAGGCTTGACTGAAGCCGCAGTTGCTCCTTCGTGTGTTAACATGGCACCACTACCGGATCAGCAGCGCCAGGAGCCCGTTGACTCCTCTTCGTCCAGTAAGAGTGACTCGTCTGCTACTGCTGACGCTGCGAACGCTACCGCCAGTGCTACGGACTCCTCGTCATCGTCGTCTGCGAGTGCAGCCGTCCCACCCGAGACGAACTGCAGTGGCAGCAGTAACAGTAGCCAGCAGCAGCAGACAACCGATGAGGAGAACACCTTGCCTAGTCTAAACAATGCCAGCGTCGTCGAGGGCAAAAAAGTGTCCAAGGTGAATCGTTGTGCCTTTCATTATGTTAGCTTCACTTGTATCTTGTTGTTACGATTGTGTGTATTGTTTGATTTTTTTCTTTTTTTTCTCTATTGACTCTTTAACATTGATAAAAGTATTGCATTGAAAAATGACGCAATTATCACTGAGTTGTTGAAAGTTGAATCAAATTTTTAGACCAATTTTGGTTCCATTTTTAGGTGGGTAGACGTGGATTGGAGTAGAATTTTTTTCTGACAGTTTCCAGTAACTTGTCACGTCCCTTGATAACTGACTTTATTGGTTTTTTTTATTTTATTGTTAATGTATACTTATGCTTCATGTGTGAATGATAGAGTTTCATCGATCAAATTTGGTAGTAATGTCATTGGTGTGATTTTGATTATGAGTGCCCCAAATTCAGGGCTTGCAGCTGTAGACTTTCGAATTTGGTTAAGGATTCAAGATTGTGCAGTGCTAGGTGAATTTTTAATTTTACTGCAGGATGTGTCCTCGTCGTCCGTAGTAAAAATCCAAGTTTTACATTGACGTGCATGTGCCAACATCCGATTAGGACTGAGTTACTTTTAATTCTATCAACTAGTATATAACTTATTTTTGAATATAAAATGTGTGTGACACATGAGTAAAGTTACTTATAGTAAGAGAAAATTTATTGCTGGTAGTACCAATGATAGATCTTCCTGAGTAGGGTCAGCATTATGTTCTAAGTAGTACCCTGTTTTTAATTTATACGTTTTGTTGGGTGGCAACAAAATTTCGTGCCATGTTCATTCAAGTTTTTAGTTTTTATTTGAAAAGTAGATAAAACCCCAAAAGAACTGATACTTCTGCACTAAGTTTGAAATGAATATATTCTTTAATTTAAAACATCCAGCACAACTTACACTTTTCATTCTCGTTTTCTCGCAAGTGACGTTTTTTTACTAAAGTAGAGGATGAGGTAAATAATAATTTGAATAAATAAGCTGTGGAATCATTTTCATGTATACCTCCCTTGAAGATATCATTGCAGTATATGTATAAAGCAAAGCCTGCAAGTCAAAGCAGCGAATGTTGAAAAAAAAAAAAAAGCAACGCACATAATCTATTACGTCACGAAAAGTACAAGAAAAAAAAAGAACTACCAACCGCGATTCTCGGTTATTTTTGTTTTTATTTATTTTTTTTAATCCCAAAGCGACGAAATGTTTGAAAATAGTTTTTTGTATTCTTAAACACCTAAGTATTTTTCTATTTTTATATCGAAAAAAAAGTGTGATCAACGTAACAAAAATAAACTAAAAAAATTATTACAGGCTCGATTTGTCGGAGTATTATATCTCGAGCTTCGTTGGGTAAATATTTATGGAATCGCTATCTTGTACCAAATTTCGACTCTTCCCTGCAGCTGCCGCTTTTGCACCACAACCGTGGCGTGTTGGTCTCTCTTCTATATCATATCCTTTACAAGTGTGTGTACAGATCATACGAAAAAAAGAGAAAAAAAAAAAAAAAAAATAGGGAAAACGGAACGTTATACTGCAAGCAAGAAAGCGATCTCCGAGGAAGCTGTTGCATCACTCGCCGAGAGCGAGAAAACTACTACGCGGTTACGGTTTCTCTCGGCTCCAGTCACTGGAGTCTTTCCGTATGTACAACAGCAGCAGGTAAATCCACGCAATAGGTACTCCGTCAACTTTTGTTACATGGAAAAGTGGATCGGAATGCGGCACGTTTTTTCGGATTAACTTACTTGCGCGCTGCACAAGCCCGCAACAACTTACGGTGTGTCGCTTAGCTCGGAAAATTGCGTCTTTCGCTCTACATTAGCATGCCGCGGCAATAATGCGAGACACCACGTGAACTCATCAAACCCCGAGAGCGTATACATTACAGTAAGTATACACACCTACTTGCGGTGATATGCCTCCATTGATTTCTGCGCGCGTGCGTCCCATCGACACCACCACTCGACTCGAATAAATTTGTCACTACCATATACACATATAGGTATATGCCCGTCTTTTCGAAACAAGTCGGAAAAGCCTGTGCAGTGATGGCAGCGGAGGTAAAGCGAAATCGCGCGTGTCTGCTCTCAAAATGTGCTGATGACACGAACGCGTCTGGTGATCGGTAAAAGTCGTACAATATTAAATTTTTTGTTTTTTGTTTTTTTTGTTTGTGCGTGCGCTCTCCCGGCAAAATGTTCGAAAGCTATTGCGTGCTGCTCGTCAATTTGTTTTACGCGATCATGTATCGGAAAATATTGTTCCTTCAAAAATTGAGATCCTGCTGGGTAAATATTAACAACCTTATTATATTTGGACTTCGTGACGCATACAGAAATGTACATTTATTATATTACCTTGCATGGTGGTCGATGATGATGATGATGATGATGATGATGATGATGATGATGATGATGATATCATCGTGTGCTTGTGTATGTGTACATGTATTATGCACTCCACAATCAACTTATTAGATAACGCTCCACTTTGTACTCCGTTCGTCCAAGGTCTCTAAGGATCGTTCTGTTGTGACATGTACATTATTTTAAGTTGTTTTTTTTTGTTATTTTGCCATCCCAAAGCAAAATAGAAAATTACAAAAAGAAGAAAAAAAAATTCTAAACACTAGTTACGAGCTCTTTAACAGTTTGAATTCCGAAGCGACAATATCTTATGTTATGCTTGCACGAGTGTTTACCTCAATAGTACCGAGGTAATGGCTCGCTCGCGAGATTCCGTTCGAGCACATGGTATTTGCAATTCATAGCGCGATGTTATACGTCTATACGATTCTCTCGCTCATATATACACGCACTTGAACTTACGTGTACATATATATTACACGCGTGGGTATACGCGAGCGGTGCGAGAAATTATTCTTCTTGGAAAAAATGGCCTCCGCGTGTAAGGAGTGAGTTTTCGTTTGTTCTTCGGTATTTCTGCGCAATACGTGGATGTATATCTACCAATATACTGTTCGTCTTGTTAGTACGCGAATCAATGGGTGCGGGAGTTTTGGTTTTTTTCCTTGCCTGGGAGCTTGCAATCGAGTTGGCGTGGGTTGGTCGTCTATGAAAAAGGGCTTTGTGGAATATTGTATGTGTGTGGTATACGTTTGTAATGGCGTCGATTTTAGTGCAGATTTCGTCAAGTTGTTTATTCCGTAGATTTTTTAAAGCTTTAGCTTCAAACCCTTATGTTGTACTGTACTGAAAGAAGAAAAAAATTTATGAAAATTACTCTGCAAGCACTGTAAACTGATGACGTAAAGGTACTCTTTACGATTTTTCAGCAAACTTTTATTGATTAAATAGTAATTATTGCTGACCCAACAACCAAAACTACTGTTTCCAACAGTAAAAAGTACGTTTTTTTTCTCTCATTGCGTAAATCGTTTTAGGAAAATCGTATAAATCTCACGAATACATCTATTTGATAGTAATTTATCGTTAAATTATTATCGTTAAATTATTCTATAAGTTTTAAAAGATAAAGATAAATTTTGTACAAATGACAGTCTGATATTGTGTATTTTTTACTGCGACAGTTTTGGTATTTTATCAAACAATAAAAAAATCATTAAATTTATTGTTTTGTCACAATCATAATTTTATCAAGTGATGAGTATTCGTGAATCTGTTGACGAGTAACTATCGTTTTAAAACCAATTTTTGTTTTATTATTAGCTTCAAGTGTTATTATTTCAATTAAATGTATATAATTTTTCAGCTATTCAAGAATATATTATTTACCATCCACGACTTTTATTTGTTTACAAAAAAAGAAAAATACTGTAGAAGCAAGAAATATTTTAATCATTTATGTTTCGTTCGATCAAATATTTAATAGATGAAAGATATGAATATTTTGTATTTACAAATCGCGTGAAATAAATAGCAATCGGACCTATTTTACCTTTGATAGGTGCAGCAGCGTCTAAGTAGACGTAGTCATTGAAACAATTCAATCTTTCCCAGATTCTATGTACTCACTTTCTTGGTATACATGTACACGCGCGATCCATCGTCGTCTCATTACTTAAACTGAAATCTGTCTCCACAAGCGTAATATACGCGCTTAAAGCACAAGTCGGTTAGCAAAGAATTCCTTCGGATACGTACAACTACTGCATGAATCACGTACGTTCATATGTTATACAATGAAGCGGCGCGCAAATAATTCAGTAGCAGGTTAAATCTTGTATTGGCTAAAAACTCTCTTCAGACCTACATGTTTATTTTTGGCGTGTGACAAGTGCCACTATCATACATGCCTCGGTACTTGTCGCATCATCAAAAAAAAATTTTTACAACTGATGACATTTAAAAATAATTTTCTTAAAATTTGCTTAAAAATATATTTTTTTATTAAAGATTTTCTGATTAATATTGTAGATTACTTTCATTAATAAATGTGACTATAGTTAACGAAGCTTTCATATAAAGAGATTAGAAATGATTGGTCATTGACAAATTCGAGACGTATTCATTTACTACTGATTAATCTGTTTCGTTGTCATAATCATTTTGGAACTTGATAAACATATATTTTAAATTCAAATGTACAAGTTTAATCGAAGCGACGACGTTATAGCATTATTTTTTTATTTTACAAATCACAAAATTTCATGAAAAATGGTATACCTTCACGGAATCAAATTTCATTTCTCATTGTAAAAATAATTGCGTTGGACAACCGAATTCAAAGACTTTCTGGGTTATCCATCATGCCGAGAGCGATTTAATGGTTCAAGAAGGCTTCGCATACCTTTTGAATTTATTTCTTTCATAAATAGAATAGCTGTGCCTTTGCTACGAAATTGAAGAGGGAAAAAAGCGTTTTCCTAAAATAGCTACTTTTTTAACGCAAATTTAAAATAGATCTGTAGTATAACGAGCAACGTGAAGATTCGTGGCAAAGGTTTTGCAGCTTACATAATTTTTGTAAAATGTTTATCTTCTCTCGCGTGATTGAAACCCCAAACGCGTTTCACGGTATCGCAAAACACTACTGTCTTATTGATTTAATTTTATCGTACTTGCGCAAACGTAAGATAAATGCTTTAAAATAATTATGGCGTCGTTTTCGAAATTAAAAAAAAAAATTATTTTTACCAGTTGTTTAAAAAAGTGCTTACAGTTAAACAGTTTTCATATTTTACAATAATTTTTATTTCTCGTTTAGCTACAAAACTTATGACTTTTGTATTTGTATGCTCTTCGAAGACAATACAACCGAGACTCTGAATTGAAATTTAAAGAACATGACTCAATAACATTTTAAAGGTATGGAGAATAGTTTATGAAAAATGTAATTTTTAACACTTATTAAAAAAAAAAAATTTACGTTACATTTAGAATTTTAAGTGGAATGAAAGCAAGCACATTTTAGTTTTGGACATAAACGTATGCAGTTTCCTAGCTTTTTTGAAAATATACTTTTCCGCCCTCGGGTGGTTTTAGGAGGCTGGTACTTCCTCGGGCGAAAAAGCAGTTTTCCGGAACTCGTTCGAAAAGTCTCCTTTACGAACCTCGTTACGTCCCTCGCCTTCGGCTCGGGCCGCAAACCTCTCGGTTCGCAAACAAAGACTTTTCAAACTGTAGGAAAACTACTATTGAAATGATTTAAAATACTACTCACAGTTTTACGTTGTACTTATTTCGATAAATTTCAAAGAACATCGGAAATTAGAGTCAACTACAGGTCATTAACTTTTTGAATTATCATGAAATAATGTGTACGCGTATTTTATAACCTGTTAATGGTGCCGAAATAACGTGGAAGCATAGACGGCTTCGATCCGAGATTTGGCCCAGTGCCCACATGAGCGCAAGACTGCCCTACAAGGAATTTTTGTTGGTCTTGTTTCGTACCAACTTAATCATCGCCTACGTCTATTAAATATTCTTTTCACTCAATCAAAAGCTTCAAATGTATGATTTAGTTACTTGAATGTATAATTTTTTAATCATTTAAAAATATCCAACATCATGATATCTTTGAAAAATTGTCAAGAATCAATATTTAGGTATAAATCGATTACAACGTGAGTAAGTTATTTTCAAAGAAAATACTTTTATAATATATTTGATAAGATTTCATGAATCAGAAACCTTTTACTTGCAAAATAGGAGTTTTCTTATACCAGGTGGCGCATGTCGACAGGGCAATCACCAGGGCCCGAGGGACTCCTTGTGCTTGCCCTGATTCGATGCGCACTAGGTGCGATCTCTTTTTTTTCCAGCGGGGGGCAGTAATACAAGAAAAAAACGCCCAAAGTAGGATAAATTCTGTTCAATATGTTCCAGCTCGTAAAATTTTTTTGAAAAATTTCCAATACTAGTAGATTTCATATTCATTCAAAATCCTACATTCACAGTGTGAATCAGACTTGTTTACAAAATATTTCCGACTAGTTACATTTCGTATAAAACTAAAATTTATCCAAAGTGTCTCATGATCAGGCATTTTTCAGAAAAGTTCTCGACAATTGAGCATAAAACTCTCCTTATCAGTTTTGAGCTTACAAAGGTATTCTTGTTAATTCGCAGAAAGTTGAAAAGTCCAAAAGCATTTAAATAAATTTCAACAACAAAACTCACATGGATACAAATAGTTTCGCTCAATTAAATTTTGCGTTGGCAACAACTACAGGTAGCGGTGTGGAGATTAAATTTTCATAGGCGTAACTCGTAGTATCTTATTTCGATGGTGCATTTTAGTCCTGATGATCCGCCTCGGTATTTAAGGTCCGAAGCAACAAATTTTTCAACTGTAATAAAATTAAACAGACCATTGAATCGATTGAATGT
Source organism: Copidosoma floridanum (assembly GCF_036245765.1). Classification (NCBI taxonomy): domain Eukaryota; kingdom Metazoa; phylum Arthropoda; class Insecta; order Hymenoptera; family Encyrtidae; genus Copidosoma; species Copidosoma floridanum. The sequence goes on along the minus strand of NW_028321907.1, from coordinate 8,487,864 downwards.
AAAGTAATATGAAAGAAAACAAACACTAAACTCAAATTAACCGAAACTATACAATTAACATCTTGATGGTAGAAAGAAGCTTTTCCATGACCGTGGAATGGAAATATAGTTCGGTAAATACTTGAGTCTTTGTTGATTTAAAAATTTGACCACGTACGACGATCAATAATATCGAGCTTTCACATTGAAAAAATCTTTTTTAGACACGAGTGCTCAAGTGCGCTTTATATGTTTTCACTTGAGCGTAACAGCAGTGACCAACGCAGTCAAGGTTTGAGATTAAATCAAACAATTATCATCCTATTGAGAATAAATTTAGCGAACAGAATCGTCTTCGTTCTTAAGAGAACCCCATAATTGCACTGTTCACCCATACTTACTATCAACATAAAACTTTAAATTACCGCCTTGCAAAAGTTCGTCTAGCGAGAGAGGAAGGAAAAAAAATCCCCATTGTAATAAAAATCATCGAAAAGCTCTCCCTAAAGTCGTCACCACCGTGTCAAAAACAGACAGACCACTAGACGAAACTTACAGAGAGATGATCGAGTAGGCGTGTGTGTAGTCAAGAGTCTCTCCTCTTGTACAAATGTACACGTTACGCTCCTGCACTGTCTCTATGTGTAGTAGATGATACGTGTGTGTGTGTGTGTGTGGAATGTGGATACATCCGTAGTACACACTACACCACTACGACAGCTAGTAGTATTCGGAGCACGAGCGCTGCAATGGCGGCTCCGATAATGCCGACCGAGTAACTATATGCCGCTTCCAACACCACCGTCGTCGCCGTCGTCGTCGCGAAGAGGTGGAGCAGCGAGTGAACGTGCGCCGCGCCCGAGCAGCTCTCGCCTTCTCGCAATTCCCTTGTACACACAGTCACGCATGACCCCTCGTCCGAGTACATACTTAGTTCTAGCGTATAGTTGTAAGGAAAACGACGACATGGTAGTACAGGAGGCAAGGCAGTGCGTGCGTAGTCTGTCGCGCCGGCAGACTCAGAAGCAGTGCTGGTGGTGCTGCCAGAGGGGATAGTACCAGCCTCGAAGACGACGACGACGTCGTCGCTACTGCTGCTGTTAGTTTTCTTTTCTTTTTTTTTTTTTCTTTTTTTTTTCTTTTTTTTCTCCTTTTTTCCCCCTTTTCCGTCGTCTCCGTGTTTTCTGTGTGTGTACGCTCGCACGCGCGTGTGTGAGTATACAATACGTGCATAACGCGAAAAAGACACGACAGCAGCCGTCGTGCTGGACGCTCCGGTTTTTCGTTTTATTTTATTTATTTATTTTTTAATTTCCTTTTTACGAACAATCGGTACTGTCAGGGCGTTCGTGACACACATCGTCGACGAGCCGCTGAAGTTTTGGACCACCTCGTGGAGTGTCGTGGGGGAAAAAAAAATGGTATACCAAATAAGGGACGAAGAGACTAACTCGGTGTGATCATCGTCTTGGTGGATTTGATGTGTCGTGCTCCGAAATCAGACGCAGAGAGAGTTTGGGACAATCGTAAATTGTGCTCCCTTTCCAAGTGCTGGTTTTGTTAGTGGTGCGCGGGGAAATTCCTCGACGACGACGGCGAAAGTCACTTGGAGCAATTGGAGCTCGATGTTGAGTAAGTGTTTGTATAGAAATATCTAGAGAGCCGACGACGACGACGACGACGACGACGGGGCGTAAACGGGCCGCGTACACATGTATAAATGTGTGTGTGTGTACCACGTAATAGTATTGGTCAAAGTGCGTGTGTACGTACACATTTATACGAGTTGAGTGCGAGGCGTTCCGTTTTCGCATATACTTAGTAGTCGTCGTCGTCGGACACACGAGAGACGACAAACAAACGGAGATAATTATACGTGGTCGTGATTACAGTATTGCAAATGCATATATGAAGAATGACACCACGTATATAAGCAGTACTTGTGTGTAGAATTGGCTCTCGTTAGTTGATTTTTTTTTTTTTTTTTTTTTTTTTTTTTTTTTTCGTACAGTATATTGTTGGTTGTAGCCAAGTGACCGAGCGCGTGTGTGTGACAGTGATACTAGTGATAGTAAGTCTACCTGTCTCTTCTCTCATTCGTTCGGGTTGCACACTGGTGCTGCCGCTATATACCACCACCACTATCCTACTTAACTCCGGCCTCCCGATATCTGGGTGTCCTCTAAAAATATAAATTCCGCACCGTTGGGGCGCCCCCCGGTAGCCTGTACACAAGTTACTCTCTGCGCGATCTCTCTCTCTCTCTCTTTCTGCCGACTACGACGACGACGACTTCTGCATTGGCGATGGGACAGCCCCCCGCCCGCGCGATCTGGTTGCTCATGTATGCCTTTTTTTTATAAATTTTTTTTTTTTTTTAATTCCTATGTTCACGCCTCCTCTCTCTTTTCACAGTACTTAAAGTCTCTCTGTCTCGATTTCTCTCTGATACGTTTCGGCATCTCCGTTTCTTTCCTCTCGACGACGACCACACATATAATAATATTACGATTGTACCAGAAAGCAGACACAAACTATTATGATTCTCCCTTTTTTTTTTTTTTTTTTTTTTTTTCCAATGGAGCGGGGAGGGGAAAATCTTCATAGACACCCCAGCTAATCCAGTGGTAGTGTCGGATTCACCCGGTGTGCCTACTGACTAAAAACTAACCTCCCCGCATGGGACAGGTCCGTGAGGACCACTCCTCTAGAAGACAAAAGGGCATAAGAGGAGAAAGAAGAAGGAAAATAACGGAGAATTTCGGAGGCCGACTCGTTCTCGAAGGAGGAGGGGGCACTTACGCATCTGGGCGAAGCTCGAGTGATTCTCCCTTTTCCCGTGTATATAGACATACAATGCCTCCGTGTGCAGCAGAGAGATATCTCGGCCTTCGTCCGAATGTGCGCTTCCTCTCTTCTCTTGGCTCTTTTTCTCGTGTTGTGTTTTGTTGTTTTCCTTTCCTTTCCACCTCTTTCGTACTGCTCTGCTTGGCTTTTGCACTCTCTCCTCGCGTTTTGGGTTAAAGAGAAAGAAAAAGTAGATGGTCCAGTTGTGGGAGTCGAGTAGTAGCACACACAGCGCGTTAGTTTCTACCTATACCACATCCGTGTCGGCAAAAGTTCCGATCGCTCGTGCAGGCATACGTTTACACCCACATAATATGCATGTGTATGTGCTTTGCAAGCAAATTGATACCTCGCGCGCGGGAGCTTAATTGCGAGCCTGCCGCAGTTTCGGAGCAATTAGTCGAGGAATGGAAAAAAAAAAAAAGAAAAAAAAAAGAAGCGAGAATATGGCTGCCGCTGCAATGTATAGTAGAGCCGAGAGCTCTCTAATCAGTAGGTGCGAGGCGATTTATTTTCGATTCCTCGACAGATTCTTCGTCTCCCTCTCGTTCTTCGTCTTCTTTTTCCACACGTACGTCTGTACTTCAGAAAATAATATTACTCACCGTGTTGAGAGTTTGTACGTTTGACCATTGATGGGAGACATTACTTTTTTTGGTTCTGATTTCATACGTTTTGCTAACGATCTCTCCGACCGATCTGTTGGACGTGCAGTATTCCTCGTGTATGTGTGATTTAATGTCTGTATTGACAAGTACGGGCTGACGATACGTGGCATCATTCACGTTATGTATATGTTCCAATGGTCAAGATGTATCGTGGCACTGTCGTTTCAGAAAAGATAAATTCTCTTTTTATCTCCATCGAGTTTGGAGCCGCTCGGATTCTTCTTTCAGCGGTTTTACGTGATATCTGCAGTACACGCACGTCGTGCGCAAATATTCATAATCGAGCCCTCGTTGCGGTGGACTTCTTTTTGTTTGGGGGAAGGAAAAATGACTTTAGGAAATTGTTCCAAGATATCAAGCTCGCCGAAAAGTACAATGAATATATGCTAGTTCTCCAACTTGGGCGTTTTTTTGTTTAACTTTGGGCGTTTGCTTGCGACCTCATTAGGTGAAAAATTAATCGATACCATTTAATTGATTTTCAATTGACGTCCCATCCCAAACGCGTTAGAACGAAAATTCGTGTTGGTGGTATTTTGTTTGTCTTGATGGACTTACTTTCCAGGCCCACAGGTTCATAAAATATTCTGTACGTCATTATATTTCTCAATACGTTTTGCTTAAACCTACAGTTACAAAAATATTTATTTACGTAGACCACGATGTACGTTGTATACTTTTATTTTTAATACAATAGAATCTATAGAAAATGATGTCAATCACTTGAGCGTCAATGAGAAGTATTCCTAGATAAAAATTTTAAAAATTTTACAAATCTGTTATTGATTCGTGTCATAAGCAAATTTTTGTATAAAAAATAGAAATTCGTAATAATGAAAATTCAATGAAATTTATATGTTAAAAGACTCGGTACATGGTCTGAAAGTTCCCTACCCAACATGCCCGATTAGGCATCCAGACCAAGCCAACAGAGATTATACACATTGGTACGGATTTTATATTGCTATAAAATGTGTATCAGTGGTAAATCTAGCATTTACAAGTAATACTACACATTGCTTTGGAGACAATCCAATAAGTGAAACCTTAAATTTCCCACTGAACTCACTCCATGTAGTGGTGTACTCTTAATACTGAGAATCTACAATACCAATACTTATGGATAGGGGGGGGGGGGGAGAAAAAATTTCGTACCCATAAAAAGAAACTGGGAGTCATCACCAACACATTTGGAGTCAACTTTCAATGTAGAACAACATCTTCAATTTGAATTGAATGACACAGTTGCCTTATTTGATGGATTGCGAAACCGGTTTTTTTTTTTTTTCTCCCATTTTCATTGGTGATACATTACAGTATCCCTAGCGTGACTATTTTTGCTGCTGGCTGTATACCGAACAAAATCAACATTACCTACAAGACGCATGAGATCACTTTTATAAATAAATCAATTTTTCCTTTCACACAACTAATGTATGTTTTAATGAATTGCACATAATATATACTGGCTTTTATCGAAAAATGCCGTCTTTGTTGCCAAACACGTAATTAATCTTGACATAAATTATTATTTTTTCGCTGCAGAATTAAATGTTAAATGTGTATACGGATAGTATTTAAATGCACACGCGACTTTTGCATCATACGTCTCGTATAATTCAATAATTTGCTTTGTAATCATGATTCCCCCGTAGCAGTGCAGAGCTACTTTTCAGTGCTTATCGGCTGTATAGTTGACTTATCTCGAACTTTTTTTCTCTCTCGTTTCTCTTATCGTTAGGAAACGATTAAAATGACGTCAGTTTGTATTTGTGTCGCGCTGAAAGACATTAAATTTAACGACTTTTTTTCTGTTTTCTTCCCTTACCCCGGCAATTTACCGATACTGTTTGTTAAACATAATGTGAAAATTTTGTCGTTGTCATTGCAGGAAGGGACCACTGATCTCTTAGAGTTGGACGAAAACGAATTGCGGAAATTGTTAGAAGAAGCCGTTGAGTACAGAAGTCCCAAAGATCGTGCTGGAAAGTCCGAGCATTTTCAGGTACTTTGTCATACTTATTTATAGTTGTGGACGCTTATTTTTTTAATTTTTTTTTTTTTATTTAAGCTTTTAAAACACTTTTTTTCCTTATGCACAAAGATGATATATCCCCTTGTTGAATAGATATTGAGTTCGATTTCGTTATTTTTTAGTTTTTTTTTATTCATAAAAAAAAACTTTTTCTATAGATATTTTTATAATTATATACTGTTGTATTGAAAATAATTTTTTTTTTTATTACTAAAAACCACGATTAGATAAGCGTTTGATTTTATAAATTATCAAAATGAATATTGTTTGTGCTAGTGACAATATTGACAAAATGCATTGATTAAAAATTTGAACAGTCATTTATGAGACTAGCGCAGAGTGATGAAATTATACTTTAATTTGCTTTATGTTATTGTTGCCAAGGGGGAGAACCGAAAAAAAAAATGAATACATCTTTTTATTTCTTACTATCATACATTTATTTACTCTTTTCATCTTTAATTTATTTCCATGCAAGCTGTGGATTGTTATTCTAATATGCGTATAAATTATCTTCTACGATGTTAGCGTGCTTTTTTGTTTGAGATAAATAAAAATTACTGTTTTGAACCATACATTGTTGGTATTTTCGTTAGCTATAGGGACATTTTTATATTTTGCGCAGTAACTTATGTCATGCAAATATATAAAAATTTCCTAGACAAGAGTATGTTATCAGTTAACAATTCATAAAACAGGAATTTTTATCATTTAGTCATAACTTCGATGTCAACGCAAACAAAAATTTTTTTCCAAACGTCTAAAAAGAGCCTATACTTTTTAAATGTGAATCAGTGAATACTCACCAATTGATATTGATCAAAAGTGGAAATCGCAACCAACTTCCAATTTTCCTCTTTCCCTTCAAACAAGTGACTACAACTATTTCAGCACAACAAAATTGGACCGGCCTATTTTTCACTGATTCAGATTTAGAGCATACCTTTTTCCCTTTTCTTTTTAGCTCAATTTGTGATGTCAATGTCATTTAAAAATTTTATATTAATACTTGTATTTAAAAAATATCATTCATTTGTGGAAAGATAAACTTTGGTCACTCAAAATGTTTGAATGCAACTTCTCAGGATCATTAAATCATTGTGTCGTCCATATGCATGCGTATAAAATACAATGAAACGAGGGTCCACTACTATAAGCGCTTATTTAATTGCGACGATTGGATGTTGCTCAAGGTTGATGACGATTACGATAAAGAAGTAAAAAAACTGTATCTATGTTCTAAAAAAGTAAAAGAAAAGTGACTAAAATTTTGAAAAATCCACAAATAAATCATAATAATACGCGTTGATTGCCCTGAGCATTCATAAACACATCTCATCATCACACCTTATTTTGATACTATCAAGTATGACACCAACCTGTTTGTAAACACCACCACTACTACTACTTTGCCGAGACACCACGTTGTCATCCCGCGTATGCGCGCACTTTTTTTCTTTTTTACCCCTTTAATTTTTCTCTTTGCACACTCTCCCTCGACTATTTTTCGTACTATAAATAAACTCTTTCACGAGCGTCACTCGTACTAAAAAAAAGTGGGGTAGGGGGGGGGGCACGGAACATTGTGTCAGAAAGAGAAGCGTCAAAGCGCATCGGACGGTGACGTTCCTCCCGTCACTTGTATCAATCACGGTCTGCGTTTGTGTCACCTGCACTTGATTTGGGGAAAAAAAAAAAATAACAATAAGTAATAAATAAAGAAAAAGAAAACATCACCACTGCACGTGTATGTACGATGTATTATTATAAACGCGTTCCCATATGACGCCACCACCACCACCACCACCAGCCTGTATGTCTATCTGTAAATAAAATACCTGTAGGAGCTGTTGACGAGCGTCGAGGCGGAGGAGCAGAAGAATTTACTGTTCTTCGCCAGCGGGGCGGGCGGCTCCTCCTCGTCGCGGTACGCGCGCAACAATTACAACAGCAACAACTACAGCAGCGGCGGCGGGTACAACAACGGTCGTCGGTCGCACGGCTCGAGACGCGACTCGACGGCCTCGGTGGCCGAGCACCTCACCCACGGCGGCTCCCTACAGAACCTGGCCCAGGAGTCGTCGCTGTCCTGCGGCGGCCTCGCGGCCTCACACTACTCCTACTACTACTCGTCCTCGGCCTCTTCGTCGACCTCATCCTCGTACTACAATAGCGGCGGCGGTGGCAGCGGTGCATACGGAAATTACGCCGGTGCGGGCAAGCGCCGTCAAGCGAGGAAGGGCCACCCCGGCCCAAGTGTCTCGGCCAGGCAACGCGAGGGTGGCTCCCTACCCTCGAACGTCGACGCCAGCCATACCCTCGTCGGGCCCTCGCTCGCCAATTTCCAATTAGCGTTCGAGCAGAAGGTATCCTTGTCTCTCTCACTATCGTCGTCACCTTATCTAAATCCACGCATAACTCCGGTGATCCTTCTATATACCTAATGTACACGTTTTCATTCGATTTGCCGATCCTGCATCCATCCATAATACGTCTATGCATCATTTATGTATTATATTGTACCTACTCCTGTACGTGTATACCTACGTTGTGATATCAATACATGTATAATATTACTTGACCGGCAGACACGTGTCACGTACAGCAACTGTAACTTATCAACTTTGCCTGATGCATGTGCTTCCTTTTTCTTACTTATAGCAACATCTATACCTCTCTCTCTCTCTTTCTCTCTATGTCTTCGTGCTCTGGATTTTCTTTTTTCTTTTTCATTTCCAAGTTTCCGCCACCACTTTCCTCATACGTTTGACGAAACAATTATTGACATAGTCCTTGTTTCCTCTGCGATTCTATAGTCTTCCCTGGTACATTTTATACGTTCGTTGCATCGAGCCAATTTACTTACATCGATTTTAGCCACCCACGCATCCTCGTGCTCATTGATTCGCTTGTATTAGCTGCCTAACTGCTGCTGTGTAAGGATATTATTATTATTATTTTTTTTATTATTATAGGTGCTTACTGGATAACTTTAATTTTTACATTGTGAGAATAGGAGCGCTTTGGAATTGTCGGGCAATACCCTGACGTTGATGATTATTGTAATTGTTAAAAATGCACACTAGGTGCCAAGAGAATTTTGCCTACTATGGTCGTAGTACTTAAACGTCCAGTGATTGATAATAAAAATTAATAAAAATTATTTTAACAAAATTGATCGATAACGAGCTGTTGGACAAAAGAACACATCCTCTAATACGCTTCAGTAATTATTTCGTCCTACGTACATGCACAATTATTACATGCATGTGTTGTTTTGATTCTATGTGTGTACGTATTAATCTGCATCTCTATGTTCTTTTTGTGTTTAACAGTATTGATGTTTTTCTTCCTTCGTTTCGATTACAATTTTATGTATAGCCCGTAATTGATATACCTACATGTGTCAGCATTCTGTGGAACGTATAATTGTAGCGTTGTTTGTATGTATTTTCACATTTGGCATGTACTTCAACGCGGGATGAAAATTGTAGGACAAATATTGATTTTCGTGTAGCCACGAAAAATCCTTTATCCACTTGCAAGGCTTTTTTCTTTCACCTATACAATTGTATACAAGCAGTGAGATTCTTTGTAAACCAACACACAATGCCCACTGTTGACTTGATTTTTATTGCAAATCAACGTAAGATTTTTTTCTTCTTAAATTCATCCAGTACATTGGTTTGTTGAACATTCAGTTATTTGTGTGAGTGTGTGTGAATAATTTTGCAATTTCGTGTAGATTTTAATACTCTGCGCGCGTGTCTTACAAGATTATTAATACAATGCATGTATATAATTTCAGAAAGGTTTATCTGAAGAGAAATCGGTGCACAATTGGTTTAATAATAAAGAAAAGTCCAAGTCTTTGGATAAACCTTCATATTCAAAAAGAGAAGACAAAGAGAAAGACAGGAAAGAGGGTAAATTGAGTGGTTCGTCGTGTGACATTGAAAGTGAAACGCGCGACAAACGAAGCAGTAGCAGGGGAAAACTTGGAACAAATGAGATGCTCGAGCCAGATAACTCACCACCAGAGTACAAAGATAAACAAGATTGTATGGTGATCAGTGTGGATGATCTGGAGGTATGTATTTTAGTATATTAAGTAAAAACATCCTCGAAACTTGCGACACACTCGTGTGATTAGCGTACTCAGAGGTTAGGAGTATCATATATTATAATTATATATACACTTGGTCAATCGAAAAGTAAGAAGTATTTATTATTAGTTTGGAAACAAAATGAAATCACTCTGCGCTGAAGGAAAATTTTGTTTCAAAGAGTTGTTACTAGCACAAAAAAAAATTCATCAAACGCCCCGTCTTAATGACATTTCATTATTTACAATGTTAGTAAGTGTACACGTAACCAGTAGTGATTTAATTTAATATATTTATTGTCCTGTATACTTAGTAGTTTTCTTTGTCAAATCTATACTTTCAGTTGTTTCATCCTCTCATTTTGACAATCTAACCTCTCTAGCGCTAATACGTTGTTTTTAAACTAACATTACGAATCGAATGAAACTAAATAAAGTTAAATAGATTTAATGCGATTTTTAAGTCCTGCAATTGTAACTTGAAAGTTATTTAATACGAAACTATATAATTGATTGTTACTAACGCTTGATTTTTAAATTAAAATTCCTTGGCAAAAAGAGACATAGTACTTATTTATGAAGCTGTCTGTAATAGCTTCAATACGAAATTACTTTTTTTTTATATCATGTGTTATTTCTTGTGATAGTTACGTGTACAGTAATGATAACAACAAAAATAAATAATGATAAATAAAACTAAACTTTCCATACAGTAGAAAGTTGCAAATTTACAAGGGTCGCGTTTGCAATGACGGTGTGGTAGCAATCTCTCTTCCTCTGTATTGCTAACTTTAGAAATGTTTTTGCAACACGAAAAAAAGGTCCCTACGTCACGAATAACTTTGTTTTTTTGACAGGCAAGCGGTGTCAGTGAGCAGAATGCTTCAGCCGCGCTCGGAGGTGTTCAGCCACAGAATCACCACCACCACCACGGTAATCAACAACAGCACTCGTCGGGGCCACGCTCGCTGGACGCCGATGATGACGAGGGCACTGAAATGAAAGTGATCGACAATAGCAGCCGCGCACAATTCATCACGCACGCGTCCTTAACAGTTAGTCAGGCCGCCGCGGCCGCCAGTCAAAATCAAGTCGACTCGGGCATCAATTTTTCCACGTTAGAAAAGCTTCCAACCTCAAATAGCGCCAGCAACAACAATAACTCGAACATCAACAACAACGACACTAGCAGCAAGAACGAGCTCCCCTTTCCACCCTACAACGGCAAATTGATGACAATTGGAGCAGGTTCGACGCTGTCTTTCTTATCCTGGACTAGTCTTTTCGGACCTGCGAATGGTGATTTTTTTTTTTTTTTTTTCTTTCATTCTATTTATCATGATATTAATTTGTCTCATTTGTCCATACACGATAATCCATTACCACACCTTTGCTTTATCATTCCATTTCATTTTTCCCTTTTTCATTCTCATTTTATGCTTGTAAGTTGATCCGCTTAGTTGCTTTCGCAAAAGTATAGCGTTGCTAACTTTTAGCTAAGATTTGGCATTCCATACGCCTTAAACTGTTTCTCTCTGTCCGTCAATTCGGGTGTCCATCAACGCAACTAAGCTTCTTTTTTTTTACCGTCTCTTTGGCACCTTTGAGTTTTATTATTGACTTCTTGGAAATGCAAACGCGTGTGGCTCGTCACGTTGTTGGTCCGTTCGATTATTGTTATAAAAGAGAGAAAACATTCCTCATCATATAAAAAATAATTCAAATTAGCTGTCGGTTCAGTGCGAGCGTTCACAATGATTACGTAACAATCTTTTTCATGAATCCACAATAATTCGCCGCTCGTCTTTGATTTTTCCTCTCGAATCCATGATTCAATCTATATCATCAACTCCCTCGTTATCCCTCCAATTCCTCTCTAAATCCTCATCACAAAGAATTACATAAATGTACATGCATAATGAATATCACCAGGAATTGAGATTGCGACCCAATCACTCAAGTAGTTTTTAAATAATTCTAGTCATTAAAGGCAAAGAATCGTCTAGCGAAAAGGCAGTGGACGTGAACGGCAACTCCGTACAGAGTAGCAATAGCGCGAGTGAGCGCAACGGCGAGCGTAAAAAGCCCAGGCGTAAGAACACCCAGGAAGCCAACTGTATTACCTATCCGGCGCAAAAAGTGCCGGGCCACCGCGATGACAACATCGACAGCCTAGTGAACTTTATCGAAAACAAAGACGTAAAGGGCAAAAAGGGGAAGACCAGCAGCGGCGGCGGTGGCGGTGGTGGTGGAAGCAGTAGTGGCAGTACGATCAAAGTTAAAGCTACCCAGGCCAACGCCAAATCGTCAAGATCGTCGCGTGACTCTAAAGATACCGGTGGCAAGAAGAGGGAACAAGTGTCCGGCAAGTTGCAAAAGTCCAACTCGCTCGAGGAGATCTCCAAGACCAAGCTCGAGGATCTCACGGCGGAGTCGGGCGCTGCTTCTAGCTGCTCCAATAGTGTCTCCAGCAACAATGGTAAGTCAACTCACCAACATGTTATATAATAATGAGAAAAATAATGTGTACGCCTAAAGTTTTATCCAACTGTTTACTACACATGTACGATATTTGACATTTATTTTCTAGATTCTGTCAACGTAGTCTTGCGTCGTTCAAAGCAGCGCAGTACAGGCGATACCCAGGCCGTCGATTTGAGAGGTGACCGACGCTCCTGGGGGACCGAGGCTTCCCAGTCGATCAACTACAATGAAATCGGCGCTGACTACAGCAGCTTCAATTCTGTAGTGAAGAACGAGTCAGAGACCGAATTCCACGTCGTCACTAGCAAGAAGACAAAGAAAACAAAGAAACAACCCCAGGGTAGGAGTTCGAGTGGCAGCCGCGCACAGAATCTCGGGGGCTCGGGTGGCAGAGAATTCTCGAATAATTATAGAATGCCCTACTCACCTGAACTTACACGCAAATTGGCTAGTAGTGTGGCGGCAAGGTAAGTTACAACATTAAAAAAGTTTTTATTTTTTATTTTTTATTTGAATCTGAAACTTATGATTGAATGATAACGATTGCAGTGAAAAATCAGACAGCAGCGACGGAGAATCAAATCATTCAAATCGTTCGCTGCCTGCGACGTCGAAATTCGAGTCATTCAAGACACCTTCCGGAGAGATTGCTGTAGACACTTTGGAGACGGTTACTTCTCAATCCGCGAATAGCGCTATGCAGGTGAGCTACGCAGGAGCAGTGACGCGCAATAAACCTGACGCGCTCGACAAATCTATGCCAGTGCTGGGACAGTTGAACTGTATGCCTAGCACAAACTTGGTGGGATGGCCGAACGTTTCGTCAAAAAGTTCTAGTGCCCCTAGCAGTGGTATCGAGCAAACTGCTGATAAACTACAGAACGATCACTACCCGCCCCTGCAAGAGACGCAAAAGTCTGCTCGATTGCAGCATCACGCTTCTGCGCAGCAACAGCAGCAGCATCAAACCACATCGAGCCCGAACGTTGAAAAGCCGTCCTCCCCGACGACAATACCAAAGCCTGCAAAAACATTGCCCGAAAGTAGCGGCAAAAAATTGACGAGGACGACCAGTCAAGAGGAGCCAGTGGCCAGTAAAGTCGACATTGAGAGTACACAGCAGCAGCAGGAAAGTAAACAGCTGAGTGGCAATAATTCTAGTCTGGTAACAAGCGAAACCGCTCCGATCCACCCACTGCCTCCAAAATCGCCTGAAACGCTGCCCGCCTACTCGTCTTCGCCGTCTGAAATCGAATCTTCTGGAAATAACGAAAGCAGCGCTACTAGCTCTATGAAAGACACAAAAAATATCACCATGAGGGTACGCAAACAGGTTCACCCCTCGCAGATGCCTGGAGCAAGCGTGCGAGAGTTCTCGTCTTCTCATAGCCAGCAGTCACATGTGGCAGATGATTCGAAGATTCTAAACATTCAGTCGGAGGAGCAAGCAAAGCTTGCCAGTAATCCCAGTCTATTGCAAGATGACAGGGACGTAAAGAAAATATCGAACACACACAGCGTGATGGTGGCAGGACCGCCCGAAGCTGATGTCGCTAAGCCAAGGATAGGAAATAGTGTTAAGTTGTTATCGCAATACCGATCTATTGTGGAAAAAACTGACAGACTTCCGAAAGCTATCAAGGATCCACAGCCAATCAGTTCGAAGGAAAGTTCAACTGTGTTTTACCAATCGCAGGTAAATTTTTTACATTGACCTTCACATTTCAGGTCGTGTTGACAATGTATTTGGTTAAAAACAAACGTACACAAAACTATATAAATACTTTGTATACATACTATGTCATTTAATGCCAGTGTATGTAAATAAAAAAATTAAATCAACACTGAAATAATTCCAAATTTTTTTTTAGTCTTTGAACTATCGCCAAGAAAAACAGGCCGAGGATTCAGATGGTAAAAAGTCAAAGCAGTCGGTTTCCGTCAAGTCAGAAAAGGAGCAGGAGCTTCCCAAAGTGCAGATGGTGGCAAAATCGTGCCCAGTAACTGCTGCGAGTGGAGCATCATCGTCTAGGCCTGCTGTTATTCTGCTTGATGAAAACGTCACTGACCAAGATAAAAACGTAGACGCAGAGACCAGTGAGCTTACCTTCGGTTTTGAAGTCAACGAGGATCTTCTTCAGTCCGAAGATTCAGACGAGGCCGATAGCTCTCTGACTCCGGTTGCTAGTCCAGACACTATTTGTTTCTCAAATTCATCAAAGAGTTACAATAGGTCGCAGCCTCATCAGCCGTCCCAGCAACCGCAGCAGCCACTGCCTATCGCTTTCGACAAGCAGCAGCCGCATCCGCATCAGCACGTGAGGGTCCCAAGTTACCCGGTTAACGCGTATATGCCTGTGCACCCGATACCCCCGCACTCGGCAGTCATGGTTCAGGCCATGTATGTGGGCTGTCCAGTAAGATTCCAAAGCCCGTATCACATGATGCCTCACATGCAGCCTGTGCCAGTGGCGGTCGTCGAAAAGTGTCCCAAGCCTAGAGAAGACTTCCATTATCCACGATACATTGCTCCTGATGAAAGCCACGTACAAAAATTCAATCATGACAAAATCGTGTCATTCGTCGAAATGGGTGAGTGATGAAATTTCTTTTCGTGTCAGTTTCCAAAAAATTCATGAACAACAATTTTTTATTATTCATAAAATTTTTCTTTTTTTTTTTTTTCCATGTTTGCTTTAGCTTGGGACGACGTGATGGTAGAGTTAAATACTATTGGTCGCGTTCAATACTACGATGTGAACAGTGACACAAACTGAAAAAATACTGCGGACAATAGACTATTACGTCGGATAAAGTGCTTTTACACGATTCGAAAAAAAACATTAAACACTAAAGGTAATTATGAAATACGTGTATACATGCATAAGAAATATGCGTACATATTCCTACTGCATTCACGATGGATTTAACAAAAAACTGCCTTGTTTGTCATGCATCTGATTGTAGTGCTCGTTTAGTGCTGGTGCGACAAATATGTTTAAATTTCGTGAATTTCGAAACTAATAACGCAGTTGAACTGCGCTTGAACATAATCGTGAAATAAATCTCAGCTGGAAGAGAAAAGCGAGTTAGTTGCGTTAATAGAGTTCAATGATTCAAAGTGCGTGAATATTAAAAAAAATAAATAAAAAAAATAAATAAAAAAAACGTTGAATCAACGAAGCCAAGTGGCGCAGTCTAGTGCCTCAACAGGTAGTTTAAACAAGTGTACATACGCGTGTCTGAAAGCAGCATAAGGTATAAAAGATATTAACGAAAAACATAAGTAGAAGAGTTGAGAACCCTCGATTAAAATGTATAGTGCATCGAGTAGCAAAGCGTTTCCTATACTTCTAAAGATGGGCATACTACTTTTAATCGAAAGTAAATAGACTATTTAAGAGTCATAATTGCGAAAAATCAAAAGTTTGTGGAACTTGATGACTTTTTCCTTGTATAAACAACGCGTATGTATATACCCCAAGAGTTCCCTCTGCGAGGGAACATGTACAAGCTACCTATCGAACCATGGGGGAAAAAAAAAGAAAAGAAAAAAACTTTTAAAGTGAACGTTATTGTGTTGTGGTTTGTGATTTTCGTCGAAATTCTTGTGTCAAGTTATAAAACAGTGGTTTCAAAGCTGCGTAATTATTGTGCGTAATCTAATGCGAATGTTAAAATTGACCATAACGAAAAGACAGTGCAAGAATCTTTTTTTAACTTGTTCAAATTAAAAGGAAAAAAAAATTACAAAAAAAGTTGTCAACAATATCAACAACAGTTTCGTGTATGAGATTTGTGAAAAAAAAAAAAAAATAAAAATGAACAAAAATACGTTTGAAGCGCTACATATAAAAAAAAAAATTGTTCAGTTCTAGGTATGTGAATTAAAATAATATACATTAACCATGCAGATTAAGCATACCTGAACAATATAGGGAGAACAATACATAATTGAAGTATGCGACAAGTAGTACGTACGTAAAACGTTAAAATTTTTACACAAAAAACTCGCTTATTAATATATACATGAATAAATATAAATAAAGATTAATTTTTAAGTACGCGTCAATGATAATGGATAAATATGTGCTTGTGATTGATTGCTTAAGAAGGTTAAAAAAAAATACTTTAGAAATCGTTGCGCTAGTTAGTTTCATTACTTTGTTCGATAGAAGAAATTGCTATTTGAAGGCTCGCCTGCTGGTGTAGTCACTCATAGAATCTTAAACCTATTAAGATGCATAGTTGTAAATATATAAATATTAATGTATAAGGGAGATGGAAAGACTATTTGTAGAAAAAAAAGTAGCTTATTTCCTTACCATTCGACTGTAATATAAAATTCATGGAAAACTTCAAATATTACAGTGCCATGTAATTTATGTCGTAATGAGCAAGCGTGTCGAGGCTCTCATGTAATTAAAAATACAAAAAAAAGAAAAAACAAACAAAAAAAAAAAAAAAAAACAGAATTACGTTGAACACAATGATTCAGCACAAAGAGCCTCGCTGACGATTGTTTCTTCATTATCTTCTATGTTCTCACTGAACTTAATATTTTAAAAAACTATTTACTACTTGATTTTCTAACCGTGTGTAAATAAAGAGCGTCGTAATGAAACAAAACAAGACCAAATCGCCTTAATGTTTTAGGAAATCAAGTTATTATGTTTTAAAATATCGCGAAAGTTTATCAACTGTATGAGGATATTTTAAAAAGACTTTAAAGCAGATTTAACTATATTTTTATAGGATGCCGTGAGATTCATTTTTAATTTAAGTCTCCTCTTTTTCAAAGTATATAATATTTCTGTTCCAGAATTATTTATAAATAATAAAATATTTCATTTAAGAATTATTTTTCTGAAATTGAATTTTACTTTAAAAATTGTTCCCTTGCGTGCCACATATTTTCAGTGCAATATTTTTAAAGTCATTTTATTTTGCTGTATAGTTGAAAATTTTCAGTTGAACCACATTAAAATAATTTAATTTTACTTTTTAACATACATATAAACTAGCTGTCATGTTTGAAAGGATATATTTTTAAGTAAGATTTCTTAATTAATAATAGCGCTTTGTTTTTCTAGTGTAATATAAACAATCATTTCGTTGGTCCAAGAATTAAGGATCAAACGATGCAAATAACGTAATTTTACTTTCATAAGATCCGAATTTATTGTCGAATTACGTTAGTTGAAAAATAAGTCATTGTAAAGCGAAGTCCTTCAAAAAGCAATTTTCTCACAAGAACGCAAGAATGTGTCTGTTGATGAAAATAAAAAAAAAAAATAAAAAAAAAAAAAAACGAAAAAAATTCACCTAATTAATAAAAACTCCTTTGAACGGCGTGCGCTATCGTTGGGAAGTAAGGCTGATGAAAAATTGAGGAAAAAAAAAAAAAAAAACAATAACGTGATTGCAAGGCACTTTTCTTTAGTATTAAGCGCTAAAAAATTGATAATCTTATATTATATTCAAATCTTCGACTTACTATTTTTTTTGTTGGTTTTTCGTTTCACAAAAGATGTGCACGTGGGACTTGTTAAGAAAGCTAATTTGTTGTTGTTTCCCTTTTTTCTTTCATTTTTACTTTGTTGTCAAAAAATGAACTGCAAAAAAATGAAACACGCACTATTATTTTTTTTTTATTATTACTATTAGAACTAATGAATGAGTGCAAAGAAAATTGGTAACTATTTTCTTCCTTTGAGCGCTTTTATTTAACGTTAATAAAAAATAAATAACTAAGTTACTACCATGTTTAAGGTGTTCAAAATCTGCATTTTTATTGTATCATTGTGATTGAACTTTTTGAAAAACAAAACTTAATATTATGTTTAAAAATATATAACATTGTACAGAGAGGCAAAGTTCATAGTTATTGTATTCAAATGATTTTTGTTAAAGTAAAAAGAATTTTGTTATTTCTTTCAGAGCATTAGAAGTTTATTAACATATGTAACTATAATCGCGTAAAGATATTTCTTTAAGTCAGTTTAACTATGAATTTTGTTAGATTAATCAGTGAAAAGTTAAACGAAAATTCGAATGTCTCTTATTTCGTAATATTTCGTCGTTTCAAAACTATTTTTTTACAATTAAATAATCTGGTACCGCAAAATGTAAATTGTTTCTTACAAATAAATATATACATGTTTTGTTAATTTAAACAATAAATCTTTTGAATCAAAACAATAAAATTTTTAAAAAATATATCATGGTATGATAATCTATTGATAATCAATCTTATTGCATCATGAAAATGAAAGTACTGATATTTAGTGATGCAAAAAATTTAATCATTTCATGATTGTATGAGATAAAATTCACATACTATAATAATCACTTGTAGTTTAACAGTGTTCATTTCAACTTCGAACACTTTCATTTACCGCAATCCATTAAAGTCATTAAAACATCTTGAAGAAAAGAAAAGTTTCTTTGGCATATTTAAACTTTACTCAAAGGTAGTGTATACTTTGTCGAGAGATTTATCACATCTCTTAAAAAATGTGTGTATACTACACCACTATTTATAACTAGGTATCATCTTTCCATAAATGTTATCTGTAGTGATGCGATTAGATTGATCCTTAATTAAATTGAGGTTTTTGGAATTTTTTTTTTTTTTTTCGTTGGATGAAAAAAAGCTTTAGTGGTTTAAATAAAAAAAAAAAAAAAATAATAAAAAAACATTAAGTAGATAATAACGAAAAATGTGTATCAAGTCTTGGAAAATTTGTAGACTGTCATTTGTTAGCTGATAATTTTTTTTTTTTTCATCCAATGAGGGTAAAAATTGATTTAATCAATTGGTGGCATATATCATTTTTCATGATCGAAGACTGTAAAAAAAAAAATTTCGAAAATAAAAATTTTTTAAAAACGTGAATAAAAATAAAGCAAATGATAAAAAACGACTTTAGCCGTTAAAAACTTGTACAGCTGTATAATTTGTTATTTGGTGTTGAACACTTTCCATAATGTGTACGTGTGCATACGTGTATATATCGACGCCTCGTACGAAGTCTAGCCTTATTTACATTTTCTCATTTAAACTAACATTGGAAAATCTGAATAAGCATAGACTTCGTACGAGGCGTCGATATACATGAATGTACGTGTACATATGTGTATATATACGAAGATGAACGTGTGTAAGCTCGCACTGTGTAACAATAAATGTCAGATAAACAAAGTTTAATGCAAAAAATAAACTGTTCGAACGTATGTATTTATGAATCCACACACATATACATGAACATCATTACTTGTAATGTCTAGGCATATGTATAAATCAAATTATTATACATTATTATAAATAATTGCAGTTCATCGACATGAAACTAAAAAATTGTTTGAGCGTGTGCCTGTGAATATGAAAAATAAAAAAAAATAAAAAAAAACTCGTGAAAAAATCAACGCATGCCAGGATGCGTCAAAGTTAAGAAATCACCTGTACAGATATTGTCATAGTTATGATTATAATTATAATTATCTTAGATGTGCATAGATAAGAGGCTGTATGCCCGATTGTACGTAAAAACTTTGAATGGAGTTGATACGTTTGAGTACGTGTGTGTGCGTGTATTGAGTTACAGGTGTTTTGTGATAAAGGGAGCCGGAGCGAGACATAATAATTTAGAGGACAGTGGGGATTCGCAAATGGAAATATGATAATTTGTTGCCAACCTTTGAGTACGTTGCCAAAGTCCCTTCTGTAGATTTGCAAGAAAAAAGAGAAGAATAGAAGATCGTTGAGAGAGAGAGAGAGAAAGAAGGGGAGAGGAGATACCTAGAGAATTTTTCATTTTTCTTTATTTGTTGCGCCTCGTTTTTAAAGCTTACACGCGCGCCTCCTTCCTTTACACTTCGTGTTTCATTTGGCATTGTAGATCTTAGTACGAATTGTACCTAATTGGGCGTCGATGAAATCTTTATTAATTAACCATTGTATGATGTGATGGAATTTTCTTAGCAAAATCTCGCATGTGCGTGGGCCAATTATCGTTGTTTCTTTAATACTACACGATGAATTTATTACTTTGCAACATAAAATTTACTCGAAACGTAACTTACATGCTCTGTTTTGATATTTCCAGTTTTGTGCTTTCTTTCACTATTTTACGTTAAATCAAATATAAAAGTACTAACTTTTTTTTTCCTAAATACGTCCATAGATTTTACCAACGCTCCGCATGACGTTTACCAGCTTTTGTTTGAACAATCGTCGTGGCGGCCTACTGTAAAGGATTAGTTTTTCGCGATGCTTCCACGCGCATATTTTGGAAGGAGCTGCTTTTTTGGATTTTATTATTCATGTGAATCGTGAAGAAAAGACAAGACGGGCGGCTTGGAAAAAATAATTTATACTTCCCGTATACTTATGCCTTGTGTGCAACATGAGAAGAACAAAGTAGCTCATGGCTGTTGCTAACTAATTCTTTACACGATTCTTTATATGGAAGCGTATCATGGATTAAGTAAATAATGATAGGAGCTCTGGCTTGTGAAAAACTAATGTCAAAAATAAGAATATTCAAGAAACTCACGAATGCGGATCTTGTGTCATACTGTATAAACTAAGTATAATGTAAAATATAAAAGGTTTTTTTTTTTCTTCAAGCAAAAATCGAAGTGGCTAACAAAAAAGAAAAAAAGAAAACAAGAAGTAAAAAAAAGGATTGTAATGGATTCGAATTCAAAAATATGCTTTGAATTAAAAAAAGAAAGAGAAAAGACACTTTCCTTTTGATTTAACGTACGAAGAATACGGAAGGATGTTAAAGGTATTATCGAATAAAAACGTACAGACACAAACTATAAAAATAATAAAAAACGTAGTGTCATACAAGCTTGCGTGTACAGTTCTGTGATATGTAGCTGTTTCATTAATTTTTTTTTTCTCTTTCTTTTTGTTGCACACGTTCAAACGAGGCCACTCTCACGTTATACTAAAAAAAAATACAGCGCTTGCTAAATAAAAACTAATGAAAAATGCAAAAAATAACATAATAAAAAATTGGTAATGTAAAACGGAAAAGCGGTATATCATACTTGAAAAGGATATCATGGTAAAATAAAGGACATAGTGAACGAGTAACAGTGTGATTGAGAGAAATACTGCGTAGAGAAACATTAGAAGAAAAATTCGCATCAATGGGAGTGAAAACAGTAACATGTGTATAAATGCATTAAAAGAGGAATAAACAAATATTGAAAGAAAAAAAAACATACCAGCGTTACGGCGAAAATGACGAAGATACTATTTGCTTCTCGTCGACTGTTCGACCTATCAGAGCGATTCCTAATATTTGTGCGTTCCATATGCAGAAGTTGAATAAAAGAGGAATAATGTTCTCAACAAAAAAACCCAATTTTGTATTCATTGTTTGAAAGCATGAAAATAATCATTTCAAATACATAATTAATATGAAAATAATTTGGATGCATTTTTTCAGAAATCGAATTTAAAAAATCACGGGAAACAAACTTCGTGTTCATCAAAATAGATATCAATACCTGTACTATGATAGAAATCGAAAAAACAAAAAGAAATATTTTTTTAATAGTTTCAATAAAATTAACCATTGTTTTTATTTGGATGGTGACATTTTTCTTAAAAATTTTGGCTTTGTACAAATAGTACTGACTTGTACTACATTGATTTAATTAAAAAGTTTGTACATAATGTTTTATGAACTATTAAGAATCAAGAATCAAAGGAAACGCTATTACAAATCATGTTATTAAAAAAATTAAAAAAATTGTCAAGATAATTTTTTCTTTTGATTTCATTCTAAAATTACTTCAATTAAACACAGAAATAAAAACACGAATTTTTTCTAAGTATCTTACACAAACAGGCAACTGTAAGTATCTATAATGATGGTAATTGGCAAATTATTTTCTTAATAATTTCATAACAGAATAAGGGACTGAATCATTTACACAATTTTATTTAATTATAAAAATTGAATTTTATGTATTTAAAACTTATATTAAATATTTTACAAAATTTACAATTTTATTATTCTCATCAAAGATCTGCAAAGAAATCAGATGCATTCTCTAACTGGCTGCTAGGCAAATTGTATTTTGAAGTCTTTTGTTTTCCACCCTTGACAATGGGTTTATTGACATTTAAAGTTTCAAAATAACTAATGTTCCAAAACTTGATGGAGTTATCATATGCATATGAGGCGATTAAAGAACCATCATTACAAATGTCAAGACACTCCACAGACAAATTGTGTTGACCAACAACGCCAAGTTGACGATTGGGGAATATGCTTGTAGCTCTTAATATTTTATCTTCACCACCAGTGACTACTACATTTTCGGTTATGGGTATCATACAGTTTATAGCTTGTTTTGTCAGACTTGGTATTTCATCCGTGTGGAGTCCAAATTCACCCCAATTGAAAAGAAATAGGTTGCCTTTGTTTCCACCAACTAATATTTTTCTTCCATGTTTGAATAATCCGAGACATGTCAATTCTTGTGGATAATCTTCAGTCTAAATATAGTTTTATAATTATATTCAGAGTAACATTATGGCTTAAAAAAATCTTTAAAAACGTAGTACATACTCTAACGTGCATTTTTTTGGCCCTAATGTTTAAGGTGGTGAGTGTACCATCACCGCTGGTGCAAACCAAAAACTTTTTTTCTGCATCTGTTATCATAGCACTCACATAGTCTTCCATTTCTTTCAATGAAAAAATGGGTTTATCGTCTCTTTGCCTAAGATCCCACACTGCAACAATTGATACATTATAAATAATACAACTAGCGTTGAAACAAAAAAACATCAAACGAAACTAACACTTACATCTTACAGTTCCCTCATCATCTCCGGTAACAAAACAATTATTATCCAACACAGTCATTGAATAAATTGGATTACTACAAAATGGATAGTACGTTGAAAATATTTAAATTAATATTTTATCAATTTAACGATATTATGTGTTACAAGACGTTGAAATCCCTTACTCATGTGCATTTTCATAAAATCTAACTAATTTTTCGGTTCCAACATCGCTCAACATTATATTGCAATCTTTGCCAGCAGAATACAGAATAGTTCCATCTTCATTAAAATTTACTTTTCTGCAAGCCTTATCATGCAGCTCTAGAGTTGACAAAAGTTGATTTTCTTCAATATTATATTTATATCTGTAAAAATTATAAATACATCTCAGTATATGGTGAAAAATGTACAAATGTACAATCAAAAACTGACATTAATACATCTCCAGTGAGGGAAGCTAGGGCAATGATATTATTACGTGGATGAAAACAAATATCAGCAACAGTATCTTCTACTTCGATTTCTGGAGGATGATCTCTATGAAGATCCTTTGACTTTAAGATGGCTTGCACCACTTCATCTTCTTCGTCTAAATTTTGATCTTCATTCTGTCCTAAAAAAATGTAAGTGAATTTTCCATGCCCCTGATAGGTCTCACTTATGATAAATAAGTGGTTAAAAAAAATACTTGCCTGATGTACCAGTTGCATTGTTGGAACGACGGCTTCTATTAGCCTGTGCATTACCTTCATCAGAATCGTAGGAGCTAGAAGACGAGCTTTCACTGTTGAAGTCGTCGTCGTCGTCATCATCACCATCAACATCATCATCTTCGGCATGATCTCCTGGTATAGGCAGATCATCTCCACTTATATACAGGTCATCGTCGCTGACATCTCTATCATCTGAAATGTTCATGATCACAAATCATTGTATCAAATTAATAAAATAATTTGAATCTAACCTATAAGACTTATTTAAGAAAAACACACTTGGAATAAGTTGAAACAATCTTAATGGTAATCATCACCGTACCTTTCAGAAAATTTTCTTCTGACTTCATGATCAATAGCGAGTAATAATTTTGTTTTTAAGTAGTACAATGTATACTAAAAAATAAAAGTTGACAATATGATCGCGACACAAGAACACTTGTGTTTTATTTTGCCATGGCATACTAAACTGCATGTGCTTTTGCTAACATGCTAATGCTAACCTACCCCAACCCCACTCTGAACTATAATCAGCGCCATCTCACGTGTCTGATTTTGAGTTAAAAAGTAGCCTGTCAAACCTAATGGATATATGTATACGAGTATAATTACAGCCTTTGATACTCTGATTTTATCATTCTGGCAATGGTAAAGAGAGCAATGAGTAAGATATATGTAAAGTTATGTTTATGTGTAGTAATTATAGTAAGCATTACTTTAGTAGTGCTATGGTCGATTTTATTAAACCATATAAGTAGAGTATCTATATTTTGGAGGTCAATTTTCGAATAAAAGATGAACGGTAAACTTGCCGCAAATAGCATTAACAATGTTAACTTTACATTTTCCATCTACAACATTAGTTGCGAATGGTTTATAATTGATTACATGGCTCAACTGTGAGTAGTAATAATTATTTGGATCAGCGCCATCTAGCGTTGCGGATTTCTGAACTAAAAAGTAGCCCTAAACTTTCCAGCCAGAGCTTTAGCGCGTAGAGCCATTTAATCACTTATAAACCAGCCGCAACTCATGACAAAGCTATAAAATTAAAAAATAACGATACATCTGTTTTTGGCGGCAAGTTAACAATCTATCTTTTACTCGAAAATTCATCTTCCAAAGTATAAATACATGAGAGGTCAATTTTTTGTAGAAAATAGATTGTTAACTTGCCGCCAAAAACACACGTATCGTTATTTTTTGATTTTATAGCTTCATCATGAGTTGCGGCTGGTTTTCAAATGATTAAATGGCTCTAATCCTGATTGCGCTGATTCAGAATTTTGGGAGCAACTTTTGGCCAAAAAAATAAAGACCGCTAGATGGCGCTGATCCAAATAGTTATTGCTATTTACAGTAAAGTCTTTTTAATAATTATAAACCAGCCGCAAATAATCTTATGGATAGAATATAAATAGTTGATATTTTTTATGCTTTTTGCGGCAAGTTTACAATTTATCTTTTATCAAAAAATCGATCACTACAAGTAAATAAATATTCTATTTATCTTCTACGGCTTATAAAATCTACCATATTTACAAAATTACAATACTTTAGACCTTTTACCATTAACTCACGGAAGCACAGCCCTTTAACTTTATAGTTTAAATAAACAGTTAACTTATATAATATGTACATACCAAGATTTGTGTTACAGAAATCTTGAACAACGTTTAAATAGATACGTAAAGTAATAAGTCCAAAAGAGACAACTGAAGAAAAAAGGCTTAAAAAAGAAGTTCAGTCACACAGGAAGAGTCTCCTAAAAATGGAGCATTGGATCTCACTTAACGAGAGTTGTTTCAGATATAAAGAATGTGAAAATTCATAATTTTATGCTAAGGATTTGTTTTTATTTGGATAACAAAGAAAATTTGTTAATCAAACAAAGAGCTTTATTTGTTTTACATTTAACAAATAATTGATGATGATTATACAAGCAGCTCTTAAATCTTATTGTAAGTCTGCAGAAGCAGATTCTTCCCATCCTACCTTGATTAATTTTTTAATTTAAGTGACCTTGTATGTACACTGTTAACTGATTTCAAATATTAAAAGTTAACAAGTTGTTTTATATAATGAATTCATTTTGATTAATCCTTAAAAATGTTGTAATGGTCCATGTTGGATTAACTGTTTATTTAAACTATAAAATTAAAGGGCTGTGCTTCCGTGAGTTAATGGTAAAAGGTCTAATGTATTGTAATTTTGTAAATATGGTAGATTTTATAAGCCGTAGAAGATAAATAGAATATTTATTTACTTGTAGTGATCGATTTTTTGATAAAAGACAGATTGTAAACTTGCCGCAAGAAGCATAAAAAATATCAACTATTTATATTCTATCCATAAGATTATTTGCGGCTGGTTTATAATTATTAAAAAGACTTTACTGCAAATAGCAATAATTATTTGGATCAGCGCCATCTAGCGGTCTTTATTTTTTTGGCCAAAAGTTGCTCCCAAAATTCTGAATCAGAGCAATCAGGATTAGAGCCATTTAATCATTTGAAAACCAGCCGCAACTTATGACGAAGCTATAAAATCAAAAAATAACGATACGTGTGTTTTTGGCGGCAAGATAACAATCTATTTTTTACAAAAAATTGACCTCTCATGTATTTATACTTTGGAAGATAAATTTTTGAGTAAAAAATAGATTGTTAACTTGCCGCCAAAAACACACGTATCGTTATTTTTTAATTTTATAGCTTTATCATGAGTTGCGGCTGGTTTATAAGTGACTAAATGGCTTTACGCGCTAATGTAAAGTAAAATGTAAAGTTAACTTTGTTTATCCTGTTTGCGGCAGGTTTACCGTTCATCTTTTATTCGAAAATTGACCTCCAAAATATGTAATGATTACTATAATTACTACACATCAACATACCTTTACGTATATCTTACACATTGTTCTCTTTACCAGAATGATAAAATCATAGTTTGAATAAAAACTTCAAAAGCTTAGTTAGGCAAGATAACGCGAGTGCTTTGATTAAAGCTGCGTTAAAGAGTTTAAGACTACAGAAAGTTTGATTTTTATGATATAAGTGGACAGCTTTCAATAAAAAAATATTAACATTTATCAAGCGTGTCAATAAGTATATATACATATGATAGTAAGTATACTTTATTTATACGATGTTGACTGTAGATTTGATATCATAGGATAAGATAATCTTAGAAATGAGTATGCATTCATTGCAAAGTACTAACTCTAAGAAATTTAAATAAAATTTTTAAAGTAAATTTCTCAATATAACGTGAAATCTGCAAAAATTTTTGCTGCCTCAAACAACTACTACTTATTTTAAACAGCAACAACAACAACAACTCGAGCAGGAAGATCAAAAATCGTAAAAATGAGGAAAAAATACTCACGTTGGCTTTTTGAATTTACTTTAATTTTTGTTAACTCATTTAACACTGGTGTATGTAAAATAAGATGAGTTAAAGAAACTTTGTACCAAAAACTTTTAAAAAAATCATGTGATAGTGGTTTTATTCATGATTGTTTTACATACCCAATTATAGATTCAAAATTTATCAACTAAAAAAAAACATTAAAGTATTTATTTTACTTGCTCATATAAGAAAAAATTTTTTCCTCCAATACGTATAATCACGTAATTCTTCTAGTGTAAAACGGAAAGAAGAAATTAACAAAACATCAAAGGGGAATTTTTCCCACCTATCGCAATATATTTATCTCTCCGACGTTGATTGTCATATTAAGTGTATTATAAAAAAAAAAAATAATAAACTATATCATTGCACACGTCCTCTGACATACTTTATTTATCACGCGATTGGATCACCAATTGAAGATTGATAAGCATTAAATGAAATTCAATATCAATAGAGAGACGCAAGTGCATGTAATAATTAAATAAACGATGGTATATAGTAAAGGTAGAAATAAATCAATTGCACCAGACGAGTGTGGATTTAGGTAAGAAAGAATATTGTACAAATATAATTATTATTATCGTGCTGTGCGTATTAAATTTAGCCAGTTAACAATAGCAGGTGTTGCACACGTTACGATTTTCTGGTTTTATATTATCAGGGTAAACTAAGTATATCATATTATATGCTCGAGCTTTGCATGATGGGGTAGGTATATGGATTATTCCACAAAAACGTAAAATTTTTAATAATTTCTGACCAGCAATGGTTGCGGGCATTGGTTTTTGACCGCATCTATATTAACACGGAAAAGAAAGAAAGCGAAAGTATTTGTAGACATTTTACTGAAAACTTCAATCATTTTTAGGCTAAAAAAAAATTTCAATGTTAAAAAAAATGCCAATGAGCATTTAGTTGTCATGATTCTTGTACGTATAATATAAACATTCCGCATATTAAAGAGGCGAGCCTTACTGTGTACTGAATATGTGTCGTCACAGGATTTTTTAAACCATAAAACGGAGCATCGAAGCTATAGCTATATAGTGCATAACACAAAGTACTGCACACTTGAAAAAACACCAAGTTAAAAATTTGGAAAAAGTTGTTATGCTGTAAAGTATAGTTCTCTGGCCTCACTTGGGTAAATTTGACCATATACTTACAGCAATATGCTCGTTTGACAAGGATAAAACGATCAGGATGCTCGAATCGTCGCGTGTTAATAACAATGCCAATAGGTCAAGGCCGATCAACTATTGTTCAACTGGTCCCGCACACACGCGTGCATATACATAATATGTGGACGTTACTGTCACGCAAGTATACGTATCTGTGTATACTTGATCCTGCGTGTGGACAACGTCTCTGATTTTGACATATGTAAGGATTAAACATATTCAATATTGTAGTATTGTACTTAGTAGGTATACTGCTTTTGTGTGGAAGTGATGAAAATTAGTTTATTTCACAATTGAAAACAATAAGATTTTATTTACATGTAAAGACGGGTGGGATACTCTGGAAAAAAAAAAAAAAAGATCTTCCTGGACAAAATTTTTCACGTGGTACTAGGAGTACGGAAAATGTGAATGAGTACTAGATAAATTGAATGTAAAACTCTTTTTGAGTATTAAGCCCTAGTTTTTTGTTTAAAATCTTAGTTATGTTTTCAAAAATTCCGTAGTTGTCGATTTAAAAATACAAAATAAAAAAATCAAGTGCGAATCAAATGTAAGTATTTCAAGTAAAAAAATTAAATCCCATTATAGCAAAGAAACATTTACTGCACATCCCATAAATCTGTATCGCAGTAAAGCTTTAAATCATAAGGTAATTATTCGAACGATGGAAACAACGTTACGTGTCGTATACCGGAAACAATGAAAAAATGAAAATTAATTTTCTTCCACTGCACGCGGATCAATAAAAAAAAAAAAAAAAAAAAAAAAAAAAAAGGTCCCAAGAATTTCTCACGAGCTCGTAAAACCACGGATCTCCGATATTGTAAAATCGTCTCGAAATGATTGATTAGCTGTTCGAGTGACGCATACCGTATACCTTCTCGTGAAACAACGGATAAGGTCACTCATGCAGCTCACAGTATATATATGGTGATGCGTATATCAAAATCGTTGGCTCCATAGTGTTTCCTGTTCGCTTACCAACTCTTAAATAATCATACGCGTGTACACGCAACATCGTGTTTTGTTACAACAAAGACAAAAGCCAAGTGCATGTACGTGTATACATTCGCAGCCATGAGCCAAGCGTCAAAAGACATTGACAGAGCATGTACTCGTACTACTGTATACAACATAATTACTTTGCGTGGCATTGCAGGATTTGCCCATGGAATATTCTCAAACGCTCGATTGTTGCGTATAATATAATATATACCTCGACGACGCGAAATCCGGTATCTGCGTCGAATGTATCGCGGAATCCCTTTACTGTCCCTTTTTTCTGCAGGTTATTGTAAACATTTACTCTCTTCGTGCAGGACAGTGTTTTTTTTTTTTTTTTCTTTCTATTGTGTATTATGTTAGTTCGAATTCGAACTTTTTTTTTAGTCCTTAAAATACTATTTTCACCGTATAGAAAGCAAAATTTCTCTTCGACATCCATTTGTCGCGCTACTCTCGATTTCGTTGGTCCTTGTAATAGACACGTTACATAAAAGAGCAACGATGCAAAAAGCAACTGTGTGTAGCGGAACACCGTGAAAAAAAAGTTTCTATTTCCCTGCCAGTGCAAATAAGCCGGAACTGAAACTGATTCTTTCTGTTTTAAGGATCAAAACTGCCTGTCGCTTTTCTCGCAAAAAGCGAGTTTATTATGTATACACCCCACCGTGTGTATACACATGGCTTGTGACTGGAAAAAAAAAATTTTGAAAAAATAAAAATTACTACAGCGTTTGTTTCTTCGTTCGAAAAAGCTACTATTTTTTTTTTTTTTTTGTTATGTAAATCGAGAACCAAGCTACGACTGTAGCTGGAACGCGACACGTCCCAACAAACCATGACCCGCCACCCAGAGAATGAAGGAGAGGAAATTTTATCGGACCACTCAGTTTTTTGGTTTTGGCTTCCATTTTTTTTCTTCTCATCTGCTGTGTAGACGTTTTGGTGGGATACTATTTCGTGCTATTTATTTCATTGAAGCCCAAAATTACGTACCTATACGCTACCAGATGTCCTAGTTTTGTCTTGTGTATCCTGATTTTTTTTTTTTTTTTTCAAAAACAGGCAAAATGTCCCGGTTTTAACAAAAATGGCATTGAAAGCAGAAACTTTTCTGTACACTGAAGTGACGCAAACTAAATAGAATAAGCGAAACGGACGAACCGAACAAATAGGCATGCCAGGTACATACAGATGATAAGATTCATTAAACAGAAACAAAAGAGAAATGACGTTTCTTTGAATTATCAAAGCAAGTCGAATTAATTAACCTTTTTTTTTTTTTTTTTTTTATCTTTTTAAGGACTTACATGAAAAATGTTGAACCATCCCAATGGTTTTTCGGCCGTTTGATCTGGTAACCCTGACGTACTGTATACCCGTAATTTATGTCTACGCGTACTGCTGAGCCGCACAAATTATATATTACTGTATGCAGATGTAAAATTTCAAAGTACGTATATAATGGGTATACGTAATATGGTAATGCCCTTCGACGTATATAATGTTACTGATATTACTTTGAAATAGTTATACATAAGTATTTTGAAAGAAAAAGTCTAGGAAAAAGCAAAAGTCGCTCGTCGGTGTTATCCACGCACTCGGCGTATGTACTAATGATAAGAAATTAAAAAGCCGCGATGACCACAATAATACAAGTATAGTCCGCCCGAGGGAATACTGATATACAGAAACGATATATGCATATACATGTGTATACAAGCATACGCACTGCATACACATTCACAGGGAGAGAACGAGGATGGTTTACCTTCTCGAAGCGCTTGAGAATGCGCGTACGACGTATATATGTATATATATATGTACATGAATGTACATGTATGTATATATAGCCGGTCGGCGGCGATCGGGGCGATAAAACCTTGTCTCTCTTCTCCTCCTCCGTGTTGTACGCGGAGTTGGCCGCTTATCAGTGAGCCGCGCGCGGGCGCCCAAGCAAAGGAGCCGATCATCGCTCCCTAAGAGCCGCTCATTACAAGTAACTCGGCTTCCGCGTGGATACGTCGTGACGTGTGCAAGCTCAGCTGCGGATGCGGTATATGAGTATATTTTTGTGTGCGGTGTGATTTAAAGTCCCTTTATTTTTTTTTTTTATTTTTTTTTTTTTTCGTGCGTGTGTGGGTGCGCGCGCGCGATCGTACGGAGGCTTCTTGCTGGATAGTGCATTTTTCTTTTCTTTTTTTTTTCATAAGTACCTATTTTTTCGATACCGGATATAGCCAAGGAGGTGCGTGTTGATAGGATACAGGACGTACTTGCGAACATTGGTGAGTGTACAGTCGTCGTTGGGTGATGAGAGGTGAAATAATTTCTTTCCAGCGGTAAAGCGGGGGATTTTTTTTTTTTTTTTTTTTTCTGTTTTCAATGAGAAATTTTAACAAATTCACAAATAAACCGCACAGATTTTCAAGTGTCGGTGAGAATGTAAAGTGGACAAACATGTATATCAAAGACAATAAACTGTAAGATCACGTTTGTACCTAATTAAGTAGTAGATCGCGGGTACTTTTCGTACTCGACGATAATGTCAATTATTATTTTTAGCAATTAATAAAGTGGTAAAAATGTGTAGGCAATAATGATCTCATTAGCGTTCGTTTTTTTTCTCTCTAAAATTGTAAAATGTCATCGAATTAAATTAAAACCTAACGAGTTTTACAGATTACGTTATAATATTCATCGTACGTTGACATTTTTTTAAATTTCTTTCTTTCTTTTTTTTTTTTTTTTATAAATAATTATCATTCGCTTGCAAATAAATACCAGAGCAAAAAAAAAAAAATTGTTACATTTCGATGTATGTGTATATGGACATGTGTACATACATGTGTTTCAAAGATAAGAAACGATAGTAATAAAAATTTCGACCGAAATCTCATTGCGTTATCGAAAATTTTTGAATACTTATCTAATAGAACAAACCACGATAGTGCATGTGGTACCTAAAATATACCAATTAGTAAAAATTTTCGCTACACAATAGTACTTTCACTTTGAAAAAAAAAAAAGAAAAAAATTAAAATCCACAGCACGTGTAAAACAATTCGGGAGTCCTTTGTTCTGACGAGAGAAAAAAAACACGCGCCCGACCTCACAGTACATGTACAACTCGCAACACAAAGACACGTGTTGAAGCTTGTAACGTGTACATGTTATAGCTAATAATAATAATACTCTATACTTAATATAAGTTGTTTGTACATACGTATACGCGCGCGTGCAAGATCGTGTGTCCCACGCAAGCTCAGCGCGTCCATTTCATTGAGAGGAATTGAGAGAGGGGCCATTATTCGAGGTGGTCACACTCAATCCGGATGCTCGTGATGAAAAGCACTTTGATAATTTAGTCCCGAGAGGGTATATTAACATTATTGGGGACGGTAATCCCCGTCTTTCACTCGCGAGAACCATCTGGCACTTCTTTTCACTTTTTGATATGATTGTCGGGTGATTAAAGTAAAAGTGCCGCGGAAGTCGTTGATGCATGCCGTAGCTGGGGGTGTTTGCTCTGCAGATTGTGCGATCGTAAGGTGTCAAGATTGTCATGTCTAGGGTACTATAAAAGATGTTTTTTGCGTTAGTCAGAGGACGAGGACGAGCTTGTTTGACCGATGACGGATTGGTTAATCCTTCGCGAATAGCCAAGAGTTTAGGCGCATCGAGTTTGTATTCGTTGCGTGTCAGGTTTATATACGTGCGCGCAATTAAATAGACTCCGAATGTAATCGTTTGAATGGCTTTTGTACAAAGTATCAGTAATGTACGTGTGTAGAGCTGTAAAAACTTCAATGGTACTCGTATACGTTGGAATCTTTGGAAAATCATGTTTTGCCCATACAGCCAGTTTGGCTAACCCTCCTATACTTACCAAGTGGTGGCATAAATTCCAATCCAATTGTGAGATGCTTCTACGCGATAGCTGTGGCGTTGCTCAACATTTTTGCTTGAAAAGTAATTCCAAGTACTCAAAGTGAACTTTCAAAAATGCCGATCGGGTCCATAGTTAAAACTTGTTTCAACTCTATTGATATTATAATATGATCTCGATTACGTTTGATGTGATCAATATAATTTAACTCTTTGTTGTGAACCAATTTACGACTCGAATGGTGTGAATAATTTATTCTCGTGACTTTACAGAGATTTTGACGTATACATATGGCAATTACCCAGCCTTATAGTGTATTTTATTCATTTTGATTCGGCCTTTCGATTTCAATGTGATAATGATACTTAATGCGCGATCGGCCAAATCCGTACGATATCACATACTTATACGCACGCCAGAGTTTTTGCCAACGAGATAATTTCGTATAATTACATTTCATGAGAATTGATTAGATAAAGCGTACACACTGAAATAATTTTATTTACCGCTTTGCAAATTCTCGTTTTAATTGACAATTTAGACGATACAGGATTTTCATGGTAATTATTTAATTTGACTTTATATATGCGCATAGTATGGTACAATTATCTAACGCTTACGTCGGATGAAAAAGAAATCGCTTATTCGGATACATTTAACTTTATTTCCGAGTACAATAATAAAATCGGTCCATTGCCGATCGCGAGCAAAAAAAAAAATCGTAGCACTGCTGTGCCATCGAGAGATTCCGGTACAGCTCTGACGCATGATGTATAGGTACGAGATTATACGCGCAAAGTCAAGAGAGGAGGGAGCCTTACTCCAATCTGAGCGAGAAAAATCACAATTGCAAATCAATTATCCAATATCCTACGCGATAATTTAATGCAACGCAAATCTGAAAATGCACTTTTTTTTTCGCTCTTTTTTCTTCTTCTAGTCACAAAGATCACAGCATCCGCGAAACAATTATCGGAATTACCTCGATCACGTTGGAAGACATAGCAAAGTCCCGGTGATTTATGTATATTTAATACACTGCTGATGTCAATTAACCAGGAATCTCGTTTGATTCCTGTATTTTTTTTTTTTCTTCCTCACTTGAACCGATCACTGTGCCGTACGATCGATTTACATTTCCTTGTAATGGTCACACGTATATCAAAGCATCGAAAAAGTAAACTTACCTCGCACATTTTATCAAACGCACTTTTTAAAACCATTACACAACAGAGGCGGTTTTGTCGGTCAAACTTCCTATACACTTGTGTACCGATCTGTACGTGATTGGTATGTCCAAACGCGCACGCGTTCGTGAAAACTGTGACCTTGATCGATCGGCTCGACGTCTATCACACAAATTCTAGCAAAAAAAAAAAAAAAAAAAAAAAAACCTGCAGCTGCTATGTTTTTCAGTTTCCACAAGGTGCGGCTATGGATACAAGTTACAATTAAATAATCGCGAGGCGTGGCTGGTTCGATTCATTACTGCACTTGTTTTTCACGCGTACATGTACATACGCGCATAACCTTACGTAGGCCCAACATGTCGATTATCATTTTTTTTCTGAGCCATAAAAAAGAAAAATCGGTAACGATCTCAATATTCATGAAACGAGCAATGCTACCGAAATAATGAAAACGATTTTATCGTCAATTTCAACGAAAACTTGTGGGAACAAAAATAATATACACAAGTACACACCTTCTTCCGGCAGTCGAGTAAATTTACCGATCGTCAAACCAACGCCAATCCGAGATTATTTCCTCTAAATACGATCGATCTGTGTGCGCGTACGTATTTACGCACAATCGAAAACAAGATAAGAGCGAGCCGGTGTCTCCAAATCGTAATAAAAAAAAAAAAAAAAAACCAATCAGCACTTTACCGATCAAAGGGTGTACTTAAAGAACGTAAGATGCCACCGAAACTACTGAAAGAAAGTAAAAGAAAATAAAGGGAAACGCGGAAATTCGATCATTTTAGCGCGTCTACGTGTTTACAGAGAGATATAGATAGCCGGAGAAGAGAGCAATAAAAAAAAAAATAATAAAAAAAAAAAAAAATAAAAAAAACGATGACAAGCCATCGAGAGCGAGAGAGAGAAAGAGAGGAATAAAACGAGGAGGAGGTAGACGGACGAGCGAGATCCGTGCAGGCTTCCATGCACAGACAGTCGAGTGTCCGGTAGTCGTTGCTGGTGCTGATTCTCCGTGGTCACGATGAGCACGCGGCAGTTGATTATTTTTGTTGGGATAATTGTACCGTTGGATGCTCCAGCTGTTGGAGCGTGTCGTATCTGTTTACTCTCGAGATTGACTATTTGAGTGTATGGGGAGGATCTCGTAGTTTTACGATAATCGATGTACCTACAGGATGAGTGGAGTGTATAGAGGTGATGTCACAGTGATTAGTGGGATGATACGGTTAATCGAGCGCTTGATGGTGTTCCGTTTGATTTATTCAATGGAAAATAGTACTTTTTGTTGATTGGGGAATACGATTGTCCTCGAGCTCAGGTGATCGGTTTGCCGATTTTTAGATTTTGATGGAACAGTCTAACTTTGATAAAACAAAAAAAAAACAAAAATAAAACATTTATAGGTATACGTATATTGACATCGGTTGGCAGACACGCAGGTGATGCTTTTTTTGTTACGCATACAGGTGTCAGGGATAGTGTGCGAGCGAACCACGTGTTGATGTTTTTTTTAGCGAGAGTACATGTGGCATCGTTTTTTTTTTTTTTTTTTTTTTTTTCATTGGGTAATAAATATATACGTATGAGAGTTAGCGTTCGGTATTCGTCACGCAAACACAATTTACCGAGGATGTGATTTTGTGTAGATATACAACAAATCGTTTTGTCGCACGGTACTTACTGGCGAAAATATTTGATCCAAGTGGTGCGGGTCAAGTGATTGATTATACACGAATAAAAGTGAGCAAAAATCAAAATTTTTTTTTTGTATCATATGCAACGAGCACCTGCTTGATAAATTTAAATAACTTTGTGAATGATTAAGTGAGAACAAAAATCTCATCGACTGGTGTAATCTATCATTTATCCTCAAGTTTTTTGGATAAAAAACATTAACACTGTGTATGTGATAAAACGCTTCACTGCATCCAACAAAATTTTTTCCTCAGAGTTACGACATGTGTAATATTGACGGACGATGCCATTAACCTCTGAAATGTATTCTGTTATAATTGTGAGGACTGGAAATTTACATTTTTCCTCCAATAACAATATGAGAAAAAAAAACCGAAATTCGCATGCACGAGCATCGACAACTATGTATACGCACTATCGTTGACTCAAAATTTCAATGAGTATAATTGTCTGCACGAGATTCGGAAAGCCACCGATAACAAGAGATCTCAATCTTGATCTTACGAAAATCTCAAAAATCTGCTTGTGAGCAATAAAATTTTTAACTTAAATGCACGATCGTGTTTTTATAAAACGATTTAAAAGTAACGAGGTCACTGTTTGATTTTTATGATTAAGTCAATGTCGCTGATACCAATATGCATATAGTTAATGACACACTAACGACTAGTAAAAAAAAAAAAACTTAAGCATACCGATACAGAAGTACAAAAAATATGTATCCCAACTTATAAAAAAATAATTGATAAAAATATATTAATCTTTCTCCTGCATTCAACACTTGTACTTAATAACTAGTCGTATTGCACAACTCCTACAGCATTTATATAATAACTTTAATCAGATTTTTTTTTTTTTTTTTTTTTTTTCTTTAACAACCGAAGATGTAACACTTTAACGTTTTAATTAACGTGGAGTCACGAATCCGTAGATCTCTATTCTTACAAAAAAAATTTTGTTTAAAAGTAGCGGAGTGCCAATCTATGACACCCTCGACATACGTATAAACTGAAAATTAATACTCATAATTTCTGGAACATTGATTGATTGATGATTAATTAATTACGTGCAGAAACGTCCACCTGTTCTCTGTGGTATGGGAACAGTACAAATAAAAAAACACGCAGTGGTAATAGTTCAGCTAAAATGAAAAAAAGGATATTATCTTGAATACATATTTAATACAAAAATAACGTCAAAAACCGTATCTACCGTCCGATTGGCTCGATCCAAAAAGTATAAACACACCCTAATATTGTGTGCACACCTCTACAATGGTAACTTCTAGAACACACGCGTTGAAAAAAAAAAAAAAAAAAAGAAAGAAAGAAAAAAAAGCTCATTCCCCTGAAAGTCTCTTCTCTCGTGTATACAAGAGTTCTCTGTCGTTGTTTTGCAGATCCAGCCTCACCAGTATACATAGAGGACAAGGTGTTTGTTGCCGATGCTGAGAAACGGTACTCCTTCCAGCCGTGTAAAGTGTAGCCACGACGGAGAGTCCAACCGAACGTTCTGCATAAATCATTGGGCGAAGCAAAGGTGGAGCGAGTGATCCAGCTACATATACTTACAGGACCGGAGTAAAAAATAAATAATTAAAAAAAAGTGAGATAAAATAACGAGGAGTGGAAAGATGGCCGTGAAAGAGTGGTTCCGCCAACTTCAGCCGGCCCAGCTGTACATAGTGCTCTTCTTCACGTGTGCCTTCTTCGCTGTTGAGATTGTCGCGATATACGTCACCCACGCGCTTACCCTCCTCATGAACGCTTACCACATGCTCTGCAACATCGTCGCACTCGCTGGGTGCATCGCTTCCATCAAGGTACTGGGGGGTTTTTTTTTTCTTCTTCTTCTTACTTATTTTTAGACAAAGCTTTTTTAATTTAAGCGCTCGGTCGGCTTTTCGTGCCATTTTTCATGACGTGCAGTTATAACACAAACTGACAATGCCGCATTGATGAATGGCTTGTTTATTGTCGGTGAATCGAAAAAGAAGCACGAAAAAATATATGATCCAATGAGAGAAACAGCCGATCTTTCTCTCGTGTTATTATAAGCGATCGCACGTACCTCACCTATACACGTAATGCGTGTGATTCGATGTTCTCGAGTGCTATATGCATTTGAAATGCCTGGACGACGCGTCATATTGT
Organism: Copidosoma floridanum; assembly: GCF_036245765.1. Taxonomy (NCBI): domain Eukaryota; kingdom Metazoa; phylum Arthropoda; class Insecta; order Hymenoptera; family Encyrtidae; genus Copidosoma; species Copidosoma floridanum. The sequence continues at coordinate 8,449,675 of NW_028321907.1, read as the reverse complement.
TTATCTCAAGGAATAAGCATATCACCCACACATGCACAGAGGCAAAAATTCGATCCTCAATTCATGTGATTCATAAAATATTTACCACCTAAAAATGCAGTGAAATTTCCATTAACGTATAATGAGAATGGAATAATTTGTATACACTTCAACGTGTAAGAGACGTATAGTCTTTGCCACTTATTTCGAGAATACGTGTAATCAAATTTTTCGATGGTCAATTCGACAGAGTATGGATATTATGTACTCAAAATACATGTTTAAAACTAATGGGAAACAACAAGGACGATTTTCGCGTTTTTTTTTTTTTTGTGACGGTACGCGAGTATCCGTACATACGTTACACGTGAGCTCGAAACGAGTTTAAAATGTAAATTTTGTGTATCGGTAATGGTTTTGAAAAACGCAAGGTCTAGGCTAGTTTACTTAAATGCTGTCGGTGATGATGATAACACTTACAACGCATAAAAATGCAGATTAAAAAAATGTTGATTGCCTCGAAAATTCGTTTCGCAACAACAGTAATTATTTTCGGTATCTACTATGTCACCCAAATGTGCGTCGTCATTCATGGGACCGACATTTCTAAATTATAAAATTCCTCGCAGAAAAAGTACACAACAACTCAGAACTGCTCCGCCTCATTAATTCACGTTGCGTCGTACCTACCGCGAAAGCATACTTAAACATCTCACCTGTCTACGCACGAACGAGGAGTGAGATAAGAGCGAAGGAACGGCGAATCTTTTCGTCAACTCGTCGATAGATTTATATCTTGTAGAAATAACACGGTTGTCGATCGAGGAAAAGAGAGCAACAAAGTAAAAGTTTTTATACAAAAAGAGACGCGCCTTTGTGGGTTGAGCGTTGAAGTTATCGATGTTAACTTTTTATAACTTTTCCTTCTTTTTTTTTTTTTTTTTTTTTTTTTTTACTTGAATACTGATTCACGGTACGTTCATATTTCAGTACGAAAACGAAAATAACAGGAGCCACGCCAATTCCATGTGCTCCTTGAGATCTTCGTCCGTGAGCCTGAACGACCAAGTTTCGATGGCCCCGTCGGCGAAAAAATCCAAGGTAACTCCCGCACTTTCTGTTGAGACAAAAAAGTTAAAAAAAATTTTACCAGAGAAAAAAAAAAAAAAAAAAAATTACAACCCAACAGAAGCTTCGGCCGGAAAAACGAATGATGAACACGTTCGGGTGGGCGCGCATCGACATAGTGACGATGCTGATCTGCTGCGTGCTACTGGCGTCGTTCTGTTTTTCCCTGATCGTCGAGGCGCTGCAGACCCTCGTGCACATCGACCACTTGGACGCGATGCACCACCCCTTGCCCGTGATGACCATCGGTGCCTCTGGCATTTTGCTCAATGCCTTTTGCTACTTCCTCATCGGTGGCTACACCTTCAACCAAGGGGTCTTTCTCCACTTCACCCAGGAGGGCAACGTCGTACTGAAAAAGTAAGCACACGTACGAGGACGAGCGGGATCACGTGCTCTCGACTGTTTTTTCAGCCTCAACTTGAAACTCAATGTCCTCGCATTGTTATCGCTTATTTTATTTTGGAACGGACGAAAAAACGCTGATTTTTTTTTACTTCTGAAACTTGGACGGGGGGGGGGGGCAATAGCAACAAAAACGCGACCGATAACCACATGCGAAACCATTTTATCATCGATGTATACACATTTGTCAAGGCCACCAGCAGCTCAGGCGTGCATTTATCGGAATTTTTTGGGTTGAAAAAAAAAAAAAAAAAAGTTATCAAACGTATTCGCTCACGGATTTGTCTTTGCTTTGTGCGTACAATTAGTACTCAAAACAAACGTAATTCATACACACGTACACCTACGAATTTTCAATTTTGCGATCACATGTTATATTTGATAAACGATCTTCCAGCTTCGCGCAGCGGCGATATCGTAACCAATGAGGCTCTACCGAGGCGCGATCTTTGCTAGTTGAAAAATAACCGATCCCACGAAAATCTAAATATCGTTGAAACAAGTATACTCGATAAATATTGTTATAAAAAAAAAAAACAAAAAAAAAAAGGAAAATTTCGTCACACCCACGGGCGATCGGCTTTCAGAGCCACCGATTCGCAACAACCGCAGCAAGAGGGCACGGCCGGGCAGATGCGCAGCAGCCCGATCATAATGCCCAAGACCCAGGGTTTTCGCGAAATGTGTCGCGACGTGTTGGGCTGCATCCTCGTGATAATCGCCTCCGTCGCCGTCTACTTCACCGACAAAGAGATCGCCAAGTTCGTCGATCCGATCTTCGCCGTCGTCTCGGCCGTCTCGCTCTTCGTCCTCAGCTACCCCTACAGTTAGTATACACGAGTTACACGATATACTTTTTTATTTTTTCTTTTTGTACGTATACTCGAATGTTTGCACAGTGAAAGAATCCGGTCTGATCCTATTGCAAACGATACCGAACCACATAAACATCGATTCGCTGCAAAAGGAGCTCCTCGCGGCTTTTCCCGACATCGTCAACGTCCATGACTTGCACGTCTGGCAGCTCAACGGGGAGAAAGTCGTTGCTACCATTCACATTATCTACGCTGACGCGACGGTAAGACACATAAGGCCATCGATCGATGAAATCAAAAGTCCGCGACGTGTATATATATATACATATATATCGGCTAATCGATTTTTCTTTTCGCCTCGTTTCCATATGTATAGGTTTACGCGAGAATCACCGACCGGATAACCATGTTTTTTGTCGAACAGGGCATCAGTCACGTGACCATTCAGCCCGAATTTTGTAACGTAAGTATACATCACCCGTACCTAATACCGATTTTTGTAATTATATTTGCCTGGTGCATCGGAATCACCACGCAAATGGAAAAGTAAAATTTCCACTTTCCAACCCAACAATGAAGACACAAGCAAACATTTACAGACGAGGGTCGAGCCAACGGATTGCCTGATAAAGTGCCGCAGCAAAAAGTGCAGCGCGTCGACGTGCTGCTCGCGCGAGATCCTCAGCAGCAGCAGCGAGGAGGACCAACATCATCACCACCACGAGCCCCACGCGGGCCGCAAGTGCGCTCCAACGGAGCTACGGCCGGCGCCCGAGCACTTGAACGTCCAGGTGGACGAGATCTGCGAGACCCGGCGAGATTGGCTACGGCCACCGGCGGGGGAAGCTCAGGAGGAGAAAGCGAGTCCTTCCGGCAAGGACCGCTGCAGCCGGACGGTCGATGTCGACGTGCTCGAGAACACGGAGCCGGTGGCCGATGCCGAAGGTGCCCAGGAGTCCACCGCCGTCGAGGACAAAACTGACAGATGATCCGAAGCGTGGATTCAGTGGCTGGGAATTTTTGCCTATTTTTTGTTTTTTTAATTTTTACTCCTACAATCGAGAAAACGGCAAAGAGGAAAATAAGCGATTGTCAGCCTCGCTGTTGTACATATACGTGCAAAGTGTTGGTTGGGAGTGACTTTTGTTTTTATGGTTGAGAAGTCGGTCTTGCAAACCCGTCAATTATCACGATGATTGTATAGATATACACATGTATTTATTGCGAATTGAAACATGTAAGTATGTGTATATGTTGCTGTCGTAAGGGCGAATTTAGCGACAATTAACGAATGCATCGTTATCATTGTCAAAAGTGCTTATTTTAGGAGATAAATCATTCGGATTGATCATATTTTTTACTATTTTTTAACACGTTATGTACAATGTATTTATCGAGAGTTTCAAGGTTTTTCAACAAAATCGATTTTATGTGTATTATGTGCGAAAATGATAATTTTTAAACGATAACACCTAACTAATTAAAAGTCGAAAATTGAAGAATTTCTTTTAAATTTATACTCCACAAAAGAGTCGATGGATCTGGTAACCGATTGGTATTTCACATTTTGGTGCGTTAAATGTTTCAAGTAGGTATTTTCAAGTGACTGAGGTTTTCGGTTGGAAAAAAAATTTCCTCAAGGCCGCTTGAGTTTCACCGTAAGTTTGTTATAAAGAGAAAAAAAAACCGATTGTTGTGTTCAATGCCATTTTTTCAATGTATCGTAGTTGATAATCCTTGCAAGGCTAAAGTATTCGTGATAAAAACGTATACATGTAGCGTTACGACGAAAAATAATTTACAAAACTATCGAATTGTTTAAAATCTTACCATATACTTAGTTGTGTCCATTTAATGGATAATAGTTACAGATATTCGTAACTAAACTATTTTTATAAAAAGAAGAAAAAACAAAAAACCAATTATTTTTATCGATTTTTGGGAGCAAATCGAAACGAATTTTATATAGTAGAGTAAGCCATTTTATTTGTAAATGTGATAATTTATGTAACGTATGTAAATAATTTCACGCCAAAAAAAAGCTAATTTCTAATAAAAAATTATAAATATAATATTTCTTGATTGCTTGATTTTACATGCCTGTGTAGATGATAAAATGTCACATTTTAGTTTGACGTTCAAATTTATTTTTATTTATTTATTTCACATTTGCATCGATAAGTAACAACGAGTATCAGTGCCCAAGTTGAAGAATATAATTGAAAGATTACCTGGAAAAAAATGTAAGTAATTTACGTAGAAGAAAAACAAGCTAACCGATAACCACAGCTTATACGTCGTACCTAAATGATAAACGGTTGTAGTAATAATCGCGTTAATCACCCCAACAATCAGATAATTATTTTTGTCGTTGTGAATGGAACTGCGAGCCAGAAGAATGATAAATAATTACCATATACATTAAAAAATTCATTTGAATAACTTTCACTTGTATGAATCATTCCGCCGAAACTTGAAATATACGACGATTCATACACTCATGTATTGTAAATATTTATTATTTCCTGTAGATAAACCAACGATGAACAATTTTTTTTGTGTTGTATAAGTACATTGGATTGGACTCTCTGCTGTGTCGTGTACAGTACAGGTAACGTAACATAATACGATGAGGGACCGACGACAGTAGACAGACAGTTTGGTTTTCTACAATATTACACTAAAAGTATTATGAACAGAACTGGCAGTCATATAAATTGTACCTAAATGGCTTTTTTTTTGGCTCAAGAGTTTTTACAAATTTTTTTGACCAAAATCGTTTCACAACTCGTTTGGTTACGGCAAGAAAATTACCAATACTGCCTATGATTTTCAGTTTATTTTATAGTGACTAAATATTTATATATAAATCTCTTACGATGATTATACCATGAAAGAAAATTCTTAGAGCTCAAAAATTATACACAGATCTATTGTAGTTATTTACAATTTTTACTATTATTATATTTTGTCATGACAAATTTTATATTACTTACTTTGTGAATTAATTCAATGGTATCAAACAAAAGTTATTTACATTAGAGTCAAGTTGCAAAGTTAAAATTTTTAAAACTTATTAAATAATTTAATAGTTTAATTAAATTATCTTTTTTTTAATGACTTTTCCCGGACTGTACAAGTGATTCATATATATTTTATTTATTATTTTGCTGTTTATAATTTTTCTTGACAAGTGTTGTAGTTATTAATTAAATGGTAGAAATGTTGACAAAGTTGTATTTTCGAAAAAATATTAGTAATTTTTCAAAAAATTTGCAACTATTTTACATAAAAATCACTTAAACCCAGGAAAAAATATCTAAAAATATTTTTTATCATTTAATTTTTTATTTTGATATTTATTATTATTATTAATTTTTTTTTTTTAGATAAACAGCCCTATACTTTCAGTCGTTTCAGGAAAAAGGGTGGTGAAAAAATCAACTACGTCAACCACCACATTTAAAATATTGTTGATCTTTTTTTAATTTTTCATGATGATAAATATCGAGAAAAAAATTTAAAAAATAAATCAAACAACAAATTTTAATCTGGATATTGCGACTGTAGCTGGAATACTCCATGTATATCTGCGTCATTGTCACTGTAAGGCAGTGTAAGGTGTGTATATAAGTACGTGTATGTGCGTATATATGGATTATTATACAAAAACAACCAAATGTCTCCTACAAGTTTGAAACCATTGATAAATTGAACTCTTTCGTTGCATAAAAATTTTTGAAATAATATTGTATAGTGTTGTTTTTTTAATTAATCTTTTGAAAAATAAATGAAAAAGACGTATGAAATAGAAAAAACTCATTGCAATGGCAAAATATGTAAAAAGTATTGGTTTAACCTCTAATAAATGATCTGTCAAAACATTTTTTTTTACTTTCGGCATCATACATGCGAGGGCCTCTGCTAATAAATTATCCTTTGGAAAGATGAATAAATTGTTTCTAATTATGTTAGCAACGTTTTAATCGTCATCACACATTTTTGCAGCTTTTGCGTTTTTTAAAAATTATTTTGGGCCTATATATGCCAGTGTTGAACGAATCGAAAACCCTCTCGTAGGGTACATGTGATGTTATTTTTCGTAAAATTATCCATATACATACTCACATCATTGAAGGCAACAAACACTGCATGCATTCGCAAAGCCTCTCTCTCTCTCTCTCTGCTTTCGGTTAGTCGTCGATAAATAGATATACATTAGCTTCACTTAGTTTTAACTAAGCTATCGGGTCGGAATATTCGGACCTGCTGTGTTCGCTAGGATTGACAAGGAGGAGGAAGTGAGAGAGGCGACGTACCTACGATGTGTGACACCTCATAAGTATACCTCGGATTCCTATAAGTCTTCGTCCTCGGACACCTCGACAATCGATTCTCGGAGTCTACGCCCAGTGTCTGGTTTGGTATTGTTCTGCACACAGGGTTTCTATGGTCTCCGGGTCGCTTATCGGAAAATCAGCCATTAGTTTAAAGCAATTTTCCTTTAATCATCTTCAATGGTCGACAACAACAACGAAGATAAAAGCAAACAGTTAAGATCACTTGAGGAAACTTTGAATCACTCATAAGTACATACTGAGGCGTTGGAGGCATTGGAGCACTCACGGCCGTCAAAGAAACAAAAGGTAAGTACTTATATATACGTGAAGTTGAAGAAAAAAAGCATAAGGGTGTGATCTCTTCTCCAGGAGGCATTTAGATATACATCCGTATTGACTGCGTGATTCATGTATCTAACTAGGTATCACGTACACACCTATATACAATCTACTGATAATTACCTTTTTATCCCACACTCCATCATCTTACTTTTACTTATACTTACATTTACCATTGCACAAAACAATAAGTACACGTACCTACAATAAATATATATTCAAATGGGTGCATAATTATTTATTTCTCTTTTTTTGTTTAGGTTTCTTGTCTTGATGCTGAATTCGTTGCATGTCCGGAGTATGTGTGCCAGTCAAAGGAAAGAAAAAAAAGAACACTCACGACTTGTGACAATGAACGTCTTGTCTTTTTGTAAATGACTTCTCGTCGTCTCGTTGTACATAAAAATACAACGACGAAGAAGAAAAGGAGGAGAAGGAAGAAAACATTGCTGCTATACTCCACCTGACAGAAATAAAAAAAAAAAAAACTACCATCGGATGAAAGGGTAGCGAATACGTCAGTGAGAGAGAAAAACAACGTTACTCATCTACATGTACGTAGCTCAATAAGGGATATGGGTCTGATGATGATGGTTTCCAGGGACTAAGTATTATTTGCAGTAAAGCTTTATTTTGAAAGAAACGAAGAAAACATCTATATATTGTTTGTCAGTTAAGTCTCTCTACCTTAAGTACGTGCTGTGTGTGTCTGTATATATAATTACAAGTGACAGTCGCCAGGACGTGAACAGTTGCCAAGATGAGCATCATTAAATTCTTCTCCAAGAAAAAGAACCATCAGCACAGTTCCCATCAGTCAGTTGACACTGTGGGCGAGATTGGCTTGCCTACCAATGTGTCTCACAAGTTTCACGTGAGCAAAAACGCCGAGACCGGCCAGATCGAGGGTTTGCCCGATTCGTGGATCCGCCTTCTTAACACACAAATCACCAAGTCTGAGCAGAATGAACATCCCGATGCTGCGCTCCAGGCAATCAAGTTCTATAATTACGCCATAAGAAAAAAGCCCACGCCCCTAGAGGAAGCTTTCAAACCATTTGTAACCGAGGACGCCATCGAAGAGGAGTCAATAGAAATCGATAGGGTACTGGCTAAGAAGTTCAATACACAGAGGGATTCGGACGGATCGACGTCTGTTAGCTCAACAGATAGCCAAGTACAGAGGATACCACCTGCGCTGCCTCCAAAAACCCTTAAACCACCAAAACCTGCACCCAGAAAGTTTGTTGAAGTCAAAGATAAGTCACTTACCCAGATCTTTGAGGATATAAACAATTGTCAAATTAATGATTATGACCGGTTACCCAAGGATAATAATGGTAATAAGCAGCCAGTCGAGAATAGTGCTGTGCAGAAAGAGACTCCAGTTTTGAGGAGAAAAACCAATAGCTCATCCCCTATGGGTGATGAGGATGTCTACGAAGAGCTAAAAAAAATTTGCGACAGTGATGATCCACAGTTGAGATTCGAGAGAAGTAAAGAAGTTGGAGCTGGATCTTCCGGGACAGTCTTTATAGCCACTGATTTGTCTAATAATCAGCGAGTAGCGATCAAGGATATTGACTTGTCAAAGCAGCCCAAAAAAGAGCTTATGCTAACAGAGATCAAAGTTTTGAAAGAGTTCAGACATCCAAATTTGGTGAATTTCTTAAACTCATATCTAGTCGATGATCATCTTTGGGTGATCATGGAGCTGCTGGAGGGTGGTCCTCTAACGGATGTGGTAACAGAGACTGTAATGAAAGAAGCGCAGATTGCTGCTGTATGCAGAGAAGTTTTAAAAGCTATTAGTTTCCTGCATTCCAGAGGCATCATACACAGAGACATCAAGTCAGATAATGTTCTTCTAGGAATGAATGGTGAAGTGAAAGTAACAGATTTTGGTTTTTGTGCAAATATTGTTGGTGACGAAAAGAGACAGACTATGGTCGGTACTCCTTACTGGATGGCTCCTGAAGTTGTCACAAGAAAGCAGTATGGAAAGAAAGTTGACATTTGGTCACTAGGAATCATGGCCATTGAGATGATCGAAGGTGAGCCTCCTTACATGAAGGAAGCACCATTGAGAGCAATTTTTATGATAGCAGCCAACGGTAAGCCTGAGGTACCCAGTTGGAATAATCTTAGTCCAGTATTTCAAAATTTTCTGGAAAGGTGCTTGGCTGTGGAGGTTCATGACAGAGCAACGGCAGATGATTTGTTGGCTCATCCTTTCTTGGATAATTGTGCAAAGCTTACCACTTTGAGCCCATTAATTCGTGCAGCACAGAAAATTTTGCACAAAGTTTTTTAACTTCTTTGTTTATTAGATGATTTTCAAGCATTGAATTGGTAGTTCAAAAAAGATTTTCGTGATCTTACACGTTTTATTTTCATCGAGGTTCGTTGATTACGAATTATTTATATTATACTATAACTTTCTGATAAGAGTTTCCATCATTTTAAACAGTTTTAATCATATGAGTAAGTTCAAAAAATTTATAAAATTTGATCCAACCTTGGCGTTTTTCTTCAATTTTTAATAAGTACTACGTCTTCGTTAAAAGAATTTTTCGATACTGGTACACACATATAACTAGAGCCATCACAACAGTCCCTTGAGTGCTGCTTCACAGCACTATAATGGGTCATGTGGAAATGACTTCCAAAATTGGTATTTATAATTCGGAGTTTAAAATTTACAAAAACAATTGTAAATATAGAAGCAGTTGCTTAAAGAATGTTCTTGCATTCCTAAAAAAGTCTGAAAATGTGCAACTTTATAAGATTTTTACTAAATAGTACTTCCAAAATCCATGCATTTTAAAAATTGTATATTTTTTCATTAAAACAGAAATGCCGTACTTATTTTGAGAGCAAAATTATTACAAAAACAAAAAAAAATCGTATCAAATTGTAAACGTAACGAAAACATTGCAATTTTAATTTTCGCCAATGAGATTAAAAAAAAAAAAAAAAATTGTATTAATGAAAGTATTAAGCAGACAATACAAAAAGAGCAATCAAGTCTTATAATGAGCAAGTAATAATTTTTATATGAACTTTTTGAAGGAAAAAGTATACCTTTCATACGAATTTTACCAAATTTTATATATATTTACGTGTATATTTGTCATTCTATGATATTTAAGCGTTGTGTAATGTGCCTACAAAGAGCATTATGTAAATTGCTCAACACAATACTACATAGTCGATAGTATCATGTATATAAGAATGTATGTTTAAGAAAAATTTCATGAATAATATTCAATTTTACCAAATAATCTAGACTTTTTTCTTTGTCAATACAAAAGAATATTAATAAATTGTGAACAATAAATATTTTTATTTACAAGATGAAAACTCAGCTTGAATACTACTTAATGCCCCATGAACACTGATATTTGTTTGCTGATTTTCTTCACGGCACGGTTAGTACGCAATTCGCTTACGTCATTTTATTAAAAATTAAATATAATACCACTAATTACTAGTGTACTAGAGATTGCAGTTACTAAGTATAACAATTTATCGAGTAATGTTTATAACGAATTTTTTTTTCTTTTCAACTAATTCATTTACAGCTTCCGTGTATCTACATGCTTGTCTTTGGCTTACAATATAGTGTTTCGTCCGTATTTTGACTTGCGTGGTGGCCTTAATTTTTTTTCTATGTAGCACGACTTTGTGCCACAGACGAGAGATTAATTTTTTTGCTTCCTCTCAAGTTTCAGCATATTCATGTCACATTGACTTCATTTGTCTCAAATGGTAACAAGCGTCGCTCTCTTTGTACAATTTAATAAATTACGAGGCAGTTTTAGCGAGGTTTAGCTCTCCTGGAAACATGTACAACGAATTTTTTTATTATTATTTGTTTTATAAACAAAGCCATCTTAACTGAACATACGTATTTGTTTTGTGAAATTCAGTAATTTTTACGTAATGTAAGATGACAAAAATTAAATTCCAAGTATCTACCATGACATTTCGATCTTGCAAAAGTAATAAAAGTTGACGGTTCAAATGAAGAAACCAGCATAGTATTATTTCATAAGATTTTCGTAATAATAAGCAAAACAATCTTGAATCATGCATTAAGGAGCTTGAAATACTACTACATTGTCATGTTTTTCTGCTGACACACAACAAATAATTATTCCGTGGTAAAGTTTGATGAATTATATGTATCACTTACCGACCTTAATCATTTGTAATGAAGCCTGCGTGTCGAACTTCGGCCTACAGTGAGGAAGTTCGGATCCTGAAGCATTGCTTGCAACACTGCAAGGAAATCTGCAGCCTGTTCCTCGTCAATCGCTCTCCTGTCATAGGATAACGTAACGGTCATCAGCGTCGACTTTTTCAACGATACATCTAGGAGAAATGAATAATTTGATAGATAAAACTTGAAAAATAAAATTGAGGTAGTAGAGTTGACGATTTTATACCGAGAACTTCACGACCGGTTCCGACTGCGAGGATACCTATCTGGGGTGGATTTATTATGGCACAAAAGTCTCGAATACCAAACATTCCAAGATTAGAAATCCTATAAAAAATTCAAACAATTAATTTTGATGCTAGATTTTTACATTGTAATATCCAAACATACGTAAATGTTCCTCCTTGGAATTCCTGTGGCTGAAGCTTTCCTTCGCGAGCTTTGCCAGCTAATGTTTTAATGTCATTGGATATCTCGGTCAAACCTTTGGATGCCGCATTGAATACAATAGGTGTGATAAGTCCCGTTGGCGTGGACACAGCAACAGAAATGTCGACCCCAGCTTGAGGAATAGTCTAAGAATAAAAATACAATCGTCAAATCCTTTGTCAGGCGTGTAAAAAAGAAATATTCTTGTTACCTTTCCTCCTTGATACAACGAATTGACGGCAGGGCATTCTAACAATGCATGAGCTACTGCTTTCGTTACGAAATCGTTGACAGACACCTTAATGTTGTCTGTTCGCAAACTGCTTCTGAGCTCGATAATCTTGTCGATATTAATGTCAATGCTTGCATAGGAATGGGGGATTTGACTCTAGAATTGACAGAAATAAATTTGATTTTTTTACATTTTGCTACAACAGATTTTCATAATTTACCTTCGATTCGCCAAGTCGTTTCGCAATGACGGCTCGTATGTTTGATACGGTACCATCGGTAAATGTAGACGGTCCCCCTGTCCATGCAGGAGTTGAGGTGGCAGTTGCACTCTTTGCCGCTGGTTTTGAGGGAGCTGCAGATGGAGCTGAGACTTTTTAATAGAAGGAAGTTCAATGCATGCTTTGAACAAAATGAAAACAATCATTGAAATTAAAAGTATGTACCTGATTTTGGTGTAACTTTTTGCACATTTTTGGATTTGATGTGATTCAAAACATCCTCTTTCAGAAGACGGTTTGGACGACCAGTACCGTTGATGGATCCTGAGCTCAGACCATACTCTTCTAATAGCCTCTTGACAGCTAGCCCATATACTCTGTGATGACAAGAAATCTGTATTGGTGAGTAATTATGTTCAGGTGGCTTTGATTTTAAATTGAACTTACTGTCCACTGGGTGGAGTTGAATCTTTAGCTCCACCTGCAGCAGGAGCAGCGGATACTGGTGCCGCTGTAGCAGCAGCAGTAGGAGCGGCTGCTGCACCTTTTGTTGATGTAGGAATAACGATATTCGAAAGATCAAAATCTTTCTCCACTATGATGGCAATAAGATCGCCGACTTCTGCTTGTGAACCGTCAGGGATCTGTTTAAAATAATAAGTAAGACTCACATTGCTATTCTGATATTGAGCTTAACATGTCAATAATAATCATGCCAACCAAGATTTTAGCCAGTACTCCCTCTTCTTCAATTTCAAAAGTCATGACAGCTTTGTCTGTTTGAATTTCTGCAATGGCATCACCAGCTTCAAAGCTATCACCCTCTTTTTTTACCCATTTGACAATCGTTCCTGTCGTCATGGTGGGAGAAAGGGATGGCATAGTCACATTCGTCCTATTACATTTAGTAAGCAATGTAGTCATTGTACCATGTATATGTTGTCATGATTATATCTAAAAAATTAACACATACTGTCCTGCTGGTGGTTCAGCAGAAGGTCCAGAAGCCGCCGCAGGTTGAGGAGCAGATGGTGCCAAAGTATCTGCAGATGAAGCAGAACCTCCAGTAGGCAGTTCAACAGACTTCCAGTCTTCATCGGTTTCCACTGTCAAAGCTATCAGATCTCCTACCTTGGCAACTTTTCCTTCAGAAACCTATAAAAATACTTAGTGATACATGAGAGTCTATGAAACCAATGTCACAGATAAAAAGTCAAAAATCACGGTGCAGCTTACAATGATCTTAGCCATGATACTTTCATCATCAAACTCGAGTGTCATGATAGCCTTGTCAGTTTGAATATCAGCAATAGCATCACCTGGACTGATTGGTTCACCTTCCTTTTTCAGCCATTTGACAATAGTGCCATTTTCCATGGTAGGAGAAAGAGCAGGCATTAGCAACTCCTTGCCTTTCACTGAATTACAATAAGTAATTATTAGAACTTGGTACAACAACTAAAAGACTTTAAATAAATAGTTTCTGACAGTTATTTTATAAAAACCTCATTTTTTGACCAATGTGTCAAATTAAATTACCCCCAAAAATAATGAAGCTAGTCTTTATCTTGAATACCACCTATAGCTGCCAGTAATTTTATTTACAGAAATAACGATTATAATAAGTTGAAAGTGCACACGAATTTTTGATAGTTGTGGTAAAAAACGTTTGGAGTGTGTAAACATAGTGTTGCATAACAAATGTCACTAATCATAAAGTAAACGCGCGGAAACGGAAAATAATCGCAAGTCAAAGCATCCATAGCTTTTGTTTGAAAAAAAATTTCAAATCCGTCAGAAGAAAGGTCAAACTTTGAACTGCAGTGGTGTATATACATAATATTATGCATAGTGTACACACGTAGAAAAAAAAATCTCCATAAGATCTAACCTCAACATGTTGGAAAAGTTTTTAAAAAACCACTTAGAATTGATACAATTAATAAATACTCACCATCCAGTATCCAACTGGTATGGAAACACAGTCGCTGATACTTGACTGGCAAAAGGACACGGGGCACGGCATGTTTGAGAGTTAAAATACCAAGTCCGCACCTCATGACGTACGCCATTGTTTCGTCTTTGGCGCAACTTTTGCACGACACGCACTTGCAGGATCTCTGCTACAGAGAGATATGTTTGAAAAAGTCACGATTTAAATGTTTAAAAAAGATGAATTAAGTTTTTTGATCCATGATGGCAAAAAACAGCAGACGATGATTGACTCTATATAACACAGGAGTAGCAGAAAGAATTAATTTTTGCTCGTTGTGCGCGCGCATCACGTGGACACAGATATATGTGTTGCGAGTGTGTGTGAGGTGTGGGAGTGGGGTCATTTTACAAAAACTACGTTATTCGTTATTTCACATATTTTCTGCGTTTTTCCATGTCCTATTTATTTATAACAATGTATGAGTTAACGTTACTCAAGTATAAATTATTTCAATTATTTAATTACCTATAAAAAAAGGATAAAAATTAATTATAACAAATAACAAATCCAAATTTCGGACCATAATACAATTTTTCATTCAGATATTAAATATCAGTTACTATTGTTTTTTCTTTGTAATAACAGAATTTAAAAATGGTTTTATTTCGTCCGTAAAAAATGACGATAAATAATCTATAGGAAATTTTTTTTTGTAATAATTGATAAAAAATAACAAGTATCATTCAATCTATAAGTTTCAATAAGTTATAATTCATAACGGTTATTATGAGTTATTAATTTTTGTTGTACTTTCCAAGGTAACATTCATAAATGAAATTTAAAAAAATCTAATAACTTGATATGAGTTTTTAAATTTTACTCTCAGTCTCAAATATGGACATTGTTAATATCTATTATTAGTATTTATCGTGTATTGTAATAGTTATTCGTCAAGATAATTTTGGCTTGGGTAGATATTTAAACTTTTTTTTTTTTACATAGATGTCATTATACTTTAAGATAAAATTGAAAAAATTGATTGCATGGACGTTGGATGGAAAAAAGTCTAAAATATCAACGCGTTTATGATAAAAATTTTACTTTTTTGACCGTTTACACACAGTTTTCGAGAAATTTATTATTTATTCAACACGTACTGGTACAGAAGAGAAAGTTCTGTGGTAATAATGACTGGAAAAAATGTAAGACTCTGTGGAAATTAAAAGACATTTAAAATAATATTTTTTGAGCATCAAATTTTAAGAGTACAGCATCCGTAGTTGGACCATTTTTTAGTTATTGATTCTAGTGGTAGCAATTTATGGTGTAAAATAATGTTCTCAAACATAATTGTCATCGAAAACAAATGAAACTCTGAGAAATTGTTTATCAAGTTAATCGTGTATAATTGTGATAATTGTGTACCAAATTCTGTTTAAGTTTAAATAATGAAATAAAAATACATTTGACAGTCGCGCTTTCGATTTGAAAGTTAAACATGAATTACCTTCAGGTAAATATCAGTGCCAATAGTCTGTAAAATGTCAAGATCACATATATATGTATACAAACAAGAAATTTTTGTGTTGTAAAATACTTACCTCTTGATTCAAAATGTCTTATCGTTATCATTATTGCATAACAGCATTGTAAAGTAAGTATTTATAGATACTTTTAAATAATACAATTTCAAAATGTACCGCTACCTCCAACTAAAAAAAAAAAAAAACTGTAGACAGCAGGATAAACGTTAGATTTTGCAAATTAAGAAAATGATCGTTTTTGGCGATAATAAATGGAATTAATAGTTATAGTAATAGTTTAATTAATAATTAATCTTAATTATTCCTTTGATTCGTATTTCAACTAACAATTGATTTTATTTTCTAATTTTAAAAAGTTTTAACTCACTATTAAAAATTTAACTTTATTTTTAATAATTTACAAAAAAAATTGGAGAAAGAAGTAAATAAAAATGTCATTCATGACGTATTTTATGAAGCAATTTAATTTAATTGTCAATGGAAGTATCAATTAACTAATAGTTTAAGTGACAATAAAAAATGAATTTTCTTGATTATTTTATACAAAACAAATTTGTCTATTTATATGTTTATAAGTTTTTGTTCTAAAATAACAAGTTTCAAATTCAAAATAAAAAATTTTGCTGTTAGTTCAGGATGTCCCCAAGGAACATTTTTAGTACGTACACTCACTTGTAAAGCGTATATTGCTTATCGTATAAATCATCATAAAAGTTATTTAACGTTTACATCGTTGATAATGTTAATAAATCATATAAACCCCACTGTTTTTGATGACTTCATTTTATAATGCATGTATTATGAGTACCTCACATTTAGCATAAGGCTAAGTAACAGTCAATTCAAAAGCTTTTAATTCGCTTCTCAAGCATTTGATAAAATATTATATGCACGCATATTTACATGTGGTGTGTAAAAAAATTAGTCAAAATAAAGATAGGAGTTTGATCAGTTAAGTTAATGAAAATACGTATATTTTGAGACCTAGTATTAGTGTATGTAAAAGTGACAATGCGTTTTGGATTAGTTGCTTATGCCACTGTCATATTTTACAATATTTTACAAGTGGAAATGTACTATTTTACAAGGAAACAAATATCGCCCGTAATTTTAAGTAAGTAATGCAAGTACACACGTTTTATGTTAAAATGTAATTCAATATGATCTTTTTTCCTCGTTTTTGTTTATCTGTTTTTTGCATCCCATATGCATCCTTATGAACCTCGATATTTTTTTTTCAACTGGCCCTTATCATACATTACGAAATAAAATTTTTTTGTAAAGAATATTTCTAGCTCAATTTGAGGAGAAACCGTAGCTTTTTTTGATTAACGATTTAACACCCAGTTTACAGGTCTTTAAGTATAGGCCATGATTTTTATTCTAATGGTCACATAGAAAGTACAGGCGTGATTACGAAAAAAGGCCATGTGTTTCATTTTGTTTTTTCAGTACTCTGGATCATTTTTGAAAGAAAAATAATTCTTCGTTAACTAAAGTTCCAGGTATGGCAGGAAGTCAAATAGAGGCATCTGTTAATAGATCTACAGCTCAAGCATACTGCCAAAAAGTGTCTGACGGTTACGTCAATATTTGGCTCAATTCAGCTTCATTGTCATCACATTTTTTGGAATGTTGGGTAACTCTTTAATATTTTGTTTTTTACACTTTATTTAGCATGTATAATTTTTTAAATACTGTTTTTTCGATTTTTTTATTATTATCAAGTTTTCTGTTCTACGAGAGTTCCAAATTTTATTGTTCTCAAATAACTTTATTCAGTACTTTTAGGTACTCGATTGCCTTTTTTCTTCAACACTAATTTACACTTGGCATCTCTCTTTTACTTTTTTTTTTTTCATCTAAATTTCTCTCCTACTCCTCTGCTACATACTTACCTCAAAGTTTTCTATACTCTTTGGCAATCATTTTCTCTTTTTACTCTTGATCTCGATCATTCCACATGGTATATGTATAATACACTTTACACCCCATGAAAAAATCTCACCATGGATATTAGTATTACGAATTACTTTTTTTTTACCATAAAGTTTAAGAATTGACTAATTTAAAACGTAGACGAAGATTGGATTAAATTTCATGATGCATGAAAAAAGCCTGTCACACGTTCAAGTCCTCGAAAATGATGATGACGGAAACTCTACTTTCAGATTGATAACTTCCGACTTATTTACAACAGTAGGACCCGAAAAACGTATTGTCCTGATGGTGTGGTTACCAAAATACCCGGATGGGGTGACACCTCGACGGTAGAGTACTTAGACCCTAGAATACCATCGCCCAGACAAAAGGTGTTTGGCGCACATGGCTCGTACTTCATGGAGATAGCCAATATGCTCGTTGATAAACTAGGCTATTTACGTAATGTTTCTTTGCGAGGCGCGCCCTATGATTTTAGAAGGGGACCAGGTGATGTTTCGGCTATACTTTTTTGTTTTGCTTTTGAAATGAATTTTTCAGTGATCGATTTTTCGTAGGGTTTACATACATGCCGATGCGCATGTCGTTAATTTATAAAATTGTGTTCGTAAAATTTCAGATGAAAACGTCGAGTATTTCACAAAACTGAAAACCCTCGTCGAAGAAACTTACCGCATGAACAACAACGAAAAAGTGACGTTCATTGCCCACAGCATGGGGGGATCGATGGCGTTGATATTTCTACGCCTTCAAACGCAAGCGTGGAAAGACAAATACGTCAGTTCTTTGCTGACACTATCCGGTGTTTGGGAAGGATCAGTAAAAGCCCTTCAAATACTTGCGACGGGAGACAACATGAGCACACATTTGTTAAACGCGAGAACTTTGAGGAAACTGCTCGTAACGTTTCCAAGCTTTGGTTGGTTGTTACCCACAAAACCTTTGACGGATGATGGAGTGCTTGTGATGACCGAGTTTAAAAATTACACGCAAGCTGACTTGAGACAATACTTATTGTAGGTCACGTGTTTTATGTCACAACTTTACAAGTTCGATTCCTTTTTTTAATTGACAATTTTATCCATTTTTAGAGAAATCGGTGTGCCGAATGCGTGGGAATTCTACAAGAATAATCGAAGAAACAAATATGATTCCAGACCTCCAGGAGTGAAGGTATACTGTTTGTACGGAGATATACGTTATTCGACAGTTGAAAGGTACATTTAATGTGAAACTTTACTCATGATATTAGGGCGAGCTATTCTACAAAAATACCAACTTTTCAAGTATTTTTATCTGCTGTAGATCGTCTTGAATCACAATTGTTTTATTTACTATTATTTACAATACTTTCAATTATATGAGAACAAGTACTTGAATTTTAAGATAGTTCTGTTTGTTAAGCAGCTAAATCCAAATTTTTTAAAGATTTAATAATTCTGCTCAATATCAATTATTGCTTTTGTAAACAATGATTAGATGTGCTGAAAATTTGAAGAGTTAAAGAATACCAACATAAAATGTAATATAAATGCTTAGTGGTTTTTTTACACTAATTCGTAACGATATGATAATGATAAAAAATTTTAGCAAGGATACCAAACATGTAAATTATACATCGTTTTGCTGGATTTGTCATAATTTTTAATTAGTTGTTAACAATCATAGGTTGAGATTCTATTAGACCTTATCTTTTAATTTACTTTGAAACACAGAAATGAGTAACAGAATGTTTATTTTGATTATACATGATAAACAGTTTAACGTTTATTTCACAGGTTGTTGTATAGGCCTGGAGTATCATTTAACGACGCTCCGGAATTAATTTTTGGAGATGGCGATGGCAGTGTCAATAAAAAAAGTTTGGAAGGTTGTCTAGATTGGATTGATAAACAAAGTCAAGAGATTTATTATCAATCGTTTCCTCACGTAGATCACTATGGAATGTTACGCAACGAAAACATTCTCGACTACATCGAAAGCGTTCTTGAAGTTGATTAAAAAGTTACTAAAAATAAATATTTTTTATTATAAATGAGGCGAAATTTAATAACTGAGTGTACCAACAAGTGATGCTCTTGTAATTCGATGTTTCATTGATTTTTTCAGCGCGTTTTTATTACACGAAGACGAAAAGGGGTGGGGCTTGAATTTGGACCTCCGTTCGATGGTATGGGTAGTAACTCGAAGGTGCAAAAAGTTCAATATAATTGCCTATGAAAATTTAAATAATACTGCCTTCTTCGCGTATTTAACTCATACAATTTTATACTTGATGATGGAGTTAAAGAAGCTCGTAGCATTATCCTACTTTTTGAGATTTTTAAAAAACACTGGATATTTTAGCAATACCAGAGATAACGTTTTAGTTATCATCTTACAAAATACTATTAACTCACAAAAATCACATAAAATGGCCAAATCCTTTGCTCTTGGACACGGAAGTAACGACTTGAGTCGGGGACCAAGGAAACCCGGAGGATCGCCAATAGGAAGGAAAATCGCAGAGGAGGAAGGGACACGATCCAAGGGGGGCCGGTCCCCTCTGCACGTATCCTTTGCTCGTGGGAGATAATTTTTAGGGTATAGCACGAAAGGAGGGAAATAGCTTCTCTCGTATGGGGATGAGAGACACCCCTCTCCTCCCACTTGGTACCACCGCACGAATACAGGACACGTATACACATTTTGGTCTAATACACACAATAATATTAACAGCAGCAGCGGTGCTGGCGGTCCAGGATGAGAGGCTGGTATACCTCGGGCGCGCATGCGGCCGCACGCTGCAGCAGTGGTGTCCCCGTCGCCTCCTTCTCTCGGATCTCCTGGTTTTCAAACCGAGGGTGTGGTGGGAAGCTCGAGCTTACGCGTGCGCATGTCCCTCCTCTCTCTCTCTCTCTGTTTTCCTCTCAAAGCTCGTCTTTCCATCTCCGTCGTATCTCTCTTTCTCTCTCTGATGCTGGGCGCGAGAGGAGCCGACAGCGCGAGCCTCGATCTCCTGCTCAGTTCGCTGGCCAGTCTTGGCTGCGTGCGCGTCATCTCCGTTTGTCTCAACAACCGAGACGATCTTTGTGCCCTCAACGGAGCGTTTGGGTGACGATCGTCACGTGTGTTGGTGCATGTATGTATATTATACGTGCACGTATGGGTGCGTGTGCGCGATGGGATCGCGGCCGATCGCGATCGGTTGCACGATAAGCTGTCGTCGTTAGCTGCTGCTGCTGTTTATGGTTTTCGAGTAATCGTCAGTTATTCCCGTTAACTGTGGTTGTTGGAAGTTTTGGGATTTTCGGTGGGGAAATGGAAAAATCGGTGCGGGATCGCTGCCGCGCTGGCAACGAGGAGGAGGAAGACGAGCCGAGGATATGAAGAATCGAGCCGATGAGGATCCTGCGTTTTTGTGCGCGTGTCTCTTTTGTGGCCGACCACCACTCGACTGCTTCTACTATGGCTCCGAGCGCACAGTGTAATTAATTCAGATGTGTTTTATATACGTACAAGTACGCGTATTGTCGCAAATTCTTCGTTCCCCTTACAACGTACCGCGTGTGTTACGTAATCGGGTGAAATGGGTATGGTTCCGGGGGTTGATTTTAATTGTCTCGTTTGTTTTGCCCCTCGATGGATTACGCTGTTTTTCCCGTCTGACCAAGCGTTTGCTGTTTCTACTTGCGGCTACCGATGGCCTTGGGATAGGACGGCTTTTTTTTATTTTCTCTTCTCTACATTTGGTGTGAAAATAAAGAACTTTTCAGTACATTTGGTGCGAATAACAAAAATATTAGAATATATATGAGTCGGTGGGCAAAAATGATCGCGTGCCTTATAAAATGAACGCATGGAGAAGTCTCATTTGGAGTGGATTTTTTTTCTGCTCAATGAGGATTTCAAAAGAAACAAACTAGTTTATCCAAGAGCACATTAAATACAAAAAATAGGGGAAGCGTATTTTTCCGATTTATTTATACTTCTTAATTTAAAAGTCTGAATTAGTCGTTGCTCAATTTGAGCCTTCGATTTGCTTTTGGTAGTTCGTACTAATTTTTGTGACTGATTTATAAAAATATTTTTAAAATCGACCAAAACATGGGAGAAGCTTCTTTTACTTCCATGGAACATTTTTTCGCCAACAATGTGGCTTGAAGCGGTTTATTTCACGGTACTTTCACTGGTAGGAAAAGCCTTGCGATCGAACAGGATTTGGTTCAATGTCTTTTGTCCGAGGATCGTACGGTTTAATCCTGGCAAATTAGATACATCCACCTTGACAAGAAAGATTTGGTCACAATAGAACTCTACAAAGAATTTCAATTCACCATTTATTAGGTAGTGATTATTCGTTCTAAATCCAATTGAGGTAGTTGGGTTGATATTATGGAGCATATAAGAGGGTGAAGAAAGCCTAAAAAATGTTAATTCTATTTCAATAAAACGTGACACTTGTTGACAATGTTGTTGACCTTTGTCTCCAGAAGTTTTAAGATGTATAATGTAAGCTCTTAACGAACATCTTGATATTTTTTCCTTACTTTAAAAGCACAACAAAAAAAGAAAAATCATTTTCACTGTATTACATAAAATAATCGGCAGCTACGACGTAATAACGTGTAAAAACCATTCTCCTTCTGACCTTTGAACTTGTCGATCAATGAATTGAAAAAAAAGTCTTCGCTTAGCGTATTCACGCACCAACAAATGATTACACACCGTCAATCCTTCGGAAATGATTTCTTCGCACGAACCACAAAAGCCCACTGAAAAAAAATTCCGCATCGGTGACCAATTAATCCGCACGACCTCAGACCCGCTGAATACCCACTCGCGAGACAGCTCGCCTCAGATCTGACGGCTCGACGTTTCGTGAGTCACTTCCCCCTCCTTCCGTCGTGGCGTTCCGTGACAACT
This sequence comes from Copidosoma floridanum, assembly GCF_036245765.1. Lineage (NCBI taxonomy): Eukaryota > Metazoa > Arthropoda > Insecta > Hymenoptera > Encyrtidae > Copidosoma > Copidosoma floridanum. The sequence goes on along the minus strand of NW_028321907.1, from coordinate 8,427,237 downwards.
GCAAAATCAAGCGCGACACCGTCACCTACTCTTCCTTCCGTTATCCCTAGCTCGCTGTCATAGCACTGTGACGAGAATTTCCGAAACTGTCGTGGCTGTCTGACGACGAGAGCAATTGCTTTACACTGAATGCTTCCACCCCCACCATCACTTCTAATACTCGGAAATTCACCAAATCATCCAAAAGATCGCGTGTACTGCTTCGAGCAGACGTTTCCTGCTCATCCTCCTCGATTTCAGATGCAGTGTTGGAGTACAGATGTAGAAGCGTCTTTGCTGATTTCTTGGGCTCGCCTACAATGTTTTTTTGCCCCTCACCCTCGGGGGTGACTTTTTTTTGGTAATACGAAGTCGTTAGTGGTTGTATTTCGTTGATTGTCGCGTAATTGAATTGCACGTCGAAGCATATTTTTGTGATGAAAAATGTCTTAGGTTAATTGGACACCCTTGAAATTCTCTAAGAATTACTATACAGAGAAAAAACACGCATCGTTTATAGAAAATTTGTTAAATTTACTCGAATGAATCCATGTGCCATTCATTATTTTATCGCTGATCATTAGAGGGTTCACAATTGAAAGGGCCCTTTTTACGAATATCAAGCCAGCCGCAGTTGCATTGATATACGTTTTTCCTTCCCTCTCTCGTGACGGCAAAGTAATATCGTGTACCACGCGGTTACTCGTACAATGCATTTAAAAGCACCCTCCAATATATATCCGTATGAAAAAAAAGAGAGATACCGAAGTTTTCGGCGAAAAATCTAATTACCCCTTCCTTCAGTACGACAGCACCGACAAGGACATGTTAATTAGGTCGAGCTTTTTCAAAAAAGTTAGCCACGCGCACAATTATTTTTAGACTCATTTGTTCGCCCGCGTGTGTACCTACACGGGTACGAGGCCACACTTGCACTCTCGATTTTTTGCGATAACAATAAGTAAGATGATAGATGGGAGTTGAGAGCAGTGGTGGGGGCGAGGGTGGTGACGTACACACGCGATCGTGAATTGCGTTGATGGATTGGTTGTTCGTTAATCAATTTTCAAAGGCGTATTTGTATGCTCAAGTGGCGTGAAGCAAAACTCGATGTTGAAGTACGTACGTAAATTGGCTTTGTTTTTCACTTTTTTTTTTCCTCTAATATTTAGCTTCTCGATATTATTCAGAAACAAAAGCATTTTAGAGAAATTTAATGTTTTGCTTCATATAGGTATTGGCTTTGATGCCAGACTGCGATTCCAGGGTTCGTTCCGTAACTGGTTCTAGCATAGGTCACCATTATCCCTTACGAAAAAGTTGTCCTACACCACCACCATTGGCTCGACACTCCGGATCGCCTCAGGGAAATTCGGAACCGATTGGGGGGTGGTGAAAGCAGCGAGGAAAGTAAGAAAAATATAAAGGGGAAAAGTGTATAACGGGGTTACGACCGACACCCCTCCACGCGTGGGTACAGCGTTGTAGAGGATGCCCGGTAAAAATAACAAAATCGGCAAACAAAAAGTAAGATCATACGAAAAAAAAAAAAAATGTCGCTTTGTAAACAAAACATCACCGATCTCGTATCACTGGTAAAAAAATCGTCCATCAGATTTTCCACGCACCGACACAACAGATGAGCTCAAGCCGCGCCACGTGCCCGCGACCTAGTTTCTCCGTCGATCACCGATCGCAAGAAAGCATCGCGAAGTGGGAAGGGAGGTTGGCTCGGCCGAACTTCATCGAACCGGGTCAGGGCTCCAATGGCATTTTGCACGCATCCACGAGGAGGGCGGCATAGAGATGGATAGAGCAAGAGAGGCGATCGAACGCGCGGGATGAATTGTTTTCCGGGCACACTGTTGGGTTACGCACCACAGACGTAGCTGTACGTGTTTCACGGGTGGAAGCTTGCATGTTCTTGCGCGATGGTGTGGACTTTTATTCATCGACTGGATACGCATATTTCTATTTCTCACCGTATTTTTAGCTATAGCGATTTCTACGAAAGTGAAGTGGAGCAAGCACGTGCGCCTGTGCGTGTTTGTTTACTCGGGGAAACGAGAGTGGAAGGGTGGTATATTCACAGGCTGTTGGGAAAAAGTTTGCTTTGAGTCGGATTCTCGATAGGGTCTTGCGGTTGGAGGATTCGCCAATCTCCCTTCTGTCGCGATTGCTGTGGAAAGAGACGGAAAATCTCGCACATCATCCGAAGGCGCAACGAATTCCGACTATTTTTCATCCTCCATTTGTAACTTTGGTACAACAACTCGTGACTCGTAACCCATTACATTCAGTTGGCGTTGACAATAAACGTTAGCAATAAACGAACGCATGAAAGCAAAGCGAAAGACGAAAGTATAGGTATCAGGAGAGTCTTGGAAAACGAGTGATCGTGGGAGCGAGATGGCGAATAAAAGAGGGGGAGGATGCAAATCGCGGCAAAGTCCGACGAGTGCCGTCAGAGTCGAGGGAATAGAGCAACACCAAGGGGGCCGGGGAGGGGGTTTGGGTGTTGGTGCGGTCTGCGGTGGGGGCATGAGGGCTATTTCGGAAAATCCAATTTCCCACTTTGCCAGCATTATGGGCGGCAACCCGGCGCATATCTGTATACGTATTTCTCCCTCCCCCCACCCTCCCGCAGTTCGATCGCTCGTGTAAGCCGGGCTGCTGCAGCCCTCCGAGGGGATGAAGAAGAAGAATTGGAAAAGAGTGGAGGAGATGACTCATTTACAATTCCCCGTGTACGTGTATATACGTATACGTACGTACAATAGTGGCGACAGCGGCGTCGACGCCCTCTTCGCGCGACACCCTGACGACGCCACGGATTGATTTTCGTCGCTTCTTTCTCCTCCAGCTCCTCCTTATTTCTTTCGGCTCTGCTGATGCTGCCACTGCTGTTGTTATTGTACTTTCTTCTTTTTCCCTTCTTGTACTCTTCCCGCTACTGACTCTGGTATAAAGTTTTTTTTTTTTTTTTTTCCTTTTTCGTATTTGAATTTGTAATACATTGACGCAATAGTCTCAGCTCTCATTTGCCTCGATTTTTTTTCCACTCGTGCCCTTTTCAGTCAAAGACGAAAAAATAACGACCAACAACCGTTTAATGTGCCGAGGTTCCACGGAAAAGTATATCGAAGCTGCGCCCACCCATCTAAATGTGACAGCCACACTCTGTGTATGTATGTATATTTTTGTTTTAAAAACGCTCCAGATGCGCGTTGTTATTAGGTTGTCCGTGGAGTTGGAGCTTTCGAAGGAGATCTCGTTTGTGGCTGAGAGTAATTCATCTCCAGTGTACAATTTAAAGTGATCGTTATTTTATTTTTGAAGAACAAAGTCGACTTTCTCATTCGTAAAGTGGGTTGTTTGTACATGATTGAAAACGATCGTCTTATATGGAAAATGACAAGTTGTTAGGCCATGGTGACTTTGTTTGCGTTTGTCTACAGGTTGAAAAAGAAAAATCAATCGAGCCGAAGCGAGCCAACGCCCACGGTAATTTATTTCTTTATTTATCCTCCTTTACCGTGCACCATCCAGTGGCTTTTGCGGTCCCTTTTCAGCATCTACACGTGCCGGAGAGCGTTGAATCCAATAACCCCATGTTTTCAGTTTCATTTCTCTCTCCCCCATGATATGTGTCAGTCTGTCGTTCGCACCCCAGAGCAAAGTCCTCTCAGGCGACTAGATCATCCATCTTATTCGAGAACATTTTGAAGGGCCCATCGATCCTCTCAAGCACACCCCGGCTCGTGTCAGCTTTACGGAAGAATCTCTCCTACAAATAGTCTGTTTTGTTGTACCGATGTTCAAAACTATCAGTGACCACGTGTTTGCTTTTCAACTGAGAAAGCTTCCAAAAAGTCCTGACCCTCACCCGGAAAAACTACATCACTCGTCTATGAAATCGGGTAGTGAGTTTTTCGGCATACTGAGACATTTTCCCAATGAAAAATCCGAGAGAAAAACGTCGAATATTATTGGTCGAAAAAAATTCGTAAAGCTCTTTGATCAAAATATGGTTTTCAGTTTCTTGAATTTATACTTTTAAGAGATCTTACACGTGCATCGAGAAATATGAAGGAAAACTCGTGAACGTAAGTAATTGGAGTAAATGATTTTCTTCTGATTCCAGAATGAATTTTTTTTTAATACTTCTATGCATGAAGTTAATCTCCTAGAGCATATACATTGTGGAATTCCCGTACTGGTACTTACACACCGAGTTTGAGATACCCCAAGCTTGAGTTTTTCATAGAACGGCTCCTACATTCAGCGTTATTACTATCACCTCTGTTGACTTGACTGATTTATATGTTGTCGAAGGGTAACGAAGCACTTTTGTCTGAACAATCATAGCTGTTACTACTGAATCCATTTTCATCAAACTCCAATCGTCAAGGGAAATCGTATACACAGATATAATATACCATACACTTGAAACGAGTGGTTCGATGAACTGTTCTTACTTTGAAACACAAACAGGTTCAATAGCATTTAAGCAGCTTATTTGAAGAGCAGTAATGTTTAATTTTGTTGGCAACTTGAGTAAGGTGAAACGAACACAATTAGAAGTGTGAGAGGGGGCCCTTCACTTTCAATTTCCAACTAATTGAACTTCACATTCATGGCTCGTGCATTGAAAAGATTGTTTTTTTCCAAAGATGTTTTTTGACTCAGCTCGAACGAGCTCTGGAAATAATTGACCAATCGACGGGGCGCGTGAATAAAGCACAGCGCGATCTATAGCCATGAGTGCTCGCACCCCACTGCGATCAACTGGAAATCAAAGAGGGAGACCGATTAAAAAGTCGATCGTTTCACGCAGCCACGGGTATACATATATACGTAGAGAGACTTTTTAGATACCAAAGCGAGGGGAGCTTTCAACGCTGGAGGAGTTTGTAATTAGAGCCCCTCCTTCGTTCAGCTTTTTTGTTTTTTGTTCCTTTTGCCTTTATCCTTCTCCCTTCTTTTCATTCCTTTTGCTGGTTCATTGATGCTCAGTACCCTTCTTACTGGACCATCACTTTCCGACATTGTACGCCTTTTGTTCGAGCTGACGGACCAAAGTATGCTGGCTAATTGAAAACTTAAATTACTCGGTCCTTATTGAAGCGAGTGTGCTACCTTCTGATGTGGACGTAAGGAACTTTTTGTGCGCATTCCCATTATTGTGGTTGTCGCGCGAGTTGTTATTCGAGGCTGTTGTGTCATATTCGTTTACGAATGGCAAGTCTCCGTTTGCGAAAGATTTTGTTTTTAAGATTGTTATGACTATCGTTGAGTATGTCAAGGATTTATCTTCAAGACAACCGATACAAGGATGTTTTAGAATTTAAAGTGTTTTTGTCAGAGATTTAACACTTGCCTGTAAAAGTGTTGAATCAACATCACGGTAATTCATGCCATGTAACAGCTTTTTTCTTCCTGAAAGATCTGGTAGAACTGATTGAACAATTTACAGATATTGGATTCATTGCTTCATAACTTATGATTTATTTTATTACGCAAACAAGTAGAGATTTAAATAAAATTTATGAGTTTCTCAATAAATTTCATTAAAATACTTTAAAAAAAAACACTACCCCCTTCTTCGGGTGCTATACGATATGCAAATAGTACATCAGAGAAAAAAAAAGTTTAAGCCATTTGGCGCATCTGTGAGCTTTTCAATTTATGAATGTACTTTATTTGATACCAAGGAAGAGCTGCTTCCACTACTAATTATTCCGATAAACCGGATCAATCTTATTTATCATAATCCAAATTTAAGATCCTCGTCTCAAGCTAATCGAAGAAATTAACCACGTGGCCATTGCGCAACACAGCACCGTCCCAAATATACGAGAGCAAACTCCGATTATGTTAAACAAACGTATACCCAGACGCAACAATCGCGAACTCTTTGAATCCTCGCTCGAGAGCGATTGCAAAGGAAATTTCTGAATTCCGATGGGCGACCTTCAGTTTCCCCTTACCCCCCTTCACCCTACTGAGAAGAAACAACTCCTTTTCTCCACGTTGGTACGTGTAGCTCTTCTCCCTAGATGTGACCTCGTTTTTCCAGGGTAAAAGGGGAGGGAGGGGCGCGAGTGCCGACTGAAGCTTTACAATCCATCCGTCGTCCGTGATATGTTGTCTCGGCGTATAAATATAACGTTAGCTCCGAAGTGGGCGAAAAATCGATGTAGAGATTCACCTCGTACTCCTCCCTTGCAAGCTCTTTTCGCTTCTTCTTCTTCTCCTCCTTCGCCATCGTCGTCGCGGTTTGATGTAGGAGCCACCTCGTGTGGGTGGTAACACACATCGTGTGTACATAAAGATACTATTTTCCCACAAATTCTATTGCATGGGTATGTACATGTATATATATACGTACGAGGGAGCAGCGCAAAGAATGAGGAGCCAGTCAGCTCTTGCACAACGCGTGTGCGATACTAACTCACCATTTGCAAGGGTCTACGATACGCGTCGACACGGAAATGCTTGCTGGCTTTTTTTATCGAGCGAAAAAGATGTTGGAAAAGAGATAAAAGGCCGCCTCTGCTGGACTTTACGAGTTTTCTCGACGCACACGCGCAAGCGTCCACGAGTACGATTTGTATGCTTTGATTCCTACTGTCGATTGGGGTTGTTTTTTTTTTTTTTTTTTTTTTTTTCCCAACATTCTTTAACTTTGTATGTGGCGTCTTGCACGGAGGGTTTTTGTTTCTTTTTTTTCATAGTTTATACATTTATAGATTCTACTTTTTGCCAATGGTTTTTACTGAGATGGAATCCTTATGTTGTTACGCTTATGAGGCTTGTGTATGTATTGCTACGGAAAAAAATTTGATATCAATTTTTTTTTTTTTTTTTTTTTTTTTTCTGAAACATTTATTTCCCTAAGTTTTATTGAAAAATGCCGTTAGCTTTAAACTAAATCTGTATCTTTTGAGTCGGTCGATGAAACAGTACTACTCTGAACTCTAAAAATAATAGTACGAAAACTGGCTTATGAATGGCGGAAAGGTCCCTCTTATTTTGGTGATAAATCAATTCTCCAACCTTGTTTCTTCCTTCTTCGCTTTCCTGTAACTCTCTCAGTTGCAAATAACCAAGACGAACAAACATTTCGAATGGAGGTTTGAAATAAATTGTTGAATCGTGATACTCAATAGTTAGAACTCGAAATACCCTAATAAACCAGCGCTATACAAAAACAACTAATACTTGAAACTCTAATCTAAAAAAGAAATTCCGAAAACTCAGTAGTTTTTTGCCTCTACACATTTTTACAAAATTACTAAAAGATTTAGGTCGCACCGTCTATTAGTACAAATAAAGGTATCGTTTTTAATTTTATGCCTCTTCTCGATACAAAAGGGACAACTGCGAAACTCCAGACTTCGGGTCTTGCGTGGCAGTCGATTACTTCACAAAATAATTCACGAGCCTCGATCGTGGTCGCAGCGAGCATATTTTCAAATCCAATAAAAGCTCATGCCTCGATAAAAATAACGCGAGGCAAACAAGAAAAGTATCGATTTTCCAGAATTAAATTAAAGATTAGCATAATTATTATCTCATTAAAATTCACTCAGGGGTAAATTAATCCACTTTGACAGAACATTCTCCGAGCGCATTGACACACTTTCTGGTGTGAGAGACCTATGTGCGTCATAATTTTTTCAACGTATACTTTTGCGTTCATTGATACATCGTTGAATCATCAATCGCACGTCTTTGTAAAATTCTCTTCATCACATGCCCAACTCCGATTCGGCTTCTACTGTACTTTTGATTTATCTTAAAAAAAAAGTCGGTCTTTTTCAATGGTCAATCCACAATGCTCGAATAAATAAACAAATGATGGAATACACGTCACGAAACCTTCGTCTTATCTCACTATAAACCACGAGCGTCCCATGGAAATCATATTCTGCCGAGTCATAAACCCGTACGAATAACCACCATACCCCCACGAAAGCTCAGCATCAGCGGGGCGCGCGCTCAAGTTGATCGATGGCCTAAGGAAGCGCAATAAGCTGCACGAGCTCGAGAGTCTCGCTCCGAGAAACCTCGTTTGCTTGCATCTATCAGCGAAACCTAGAAGCGCAGAAGTTTGCAATGTATACGTACGTACAGCCAAGATGAGTTAGGAGGTGTGGGAAAGAGGTGCTTGCTCGCGTTTATGATAATATATAATCCAGTTAGGGCTAGCAGTGGAGCAATAATGCGACCGTGTGTACGAATGATTCCGCAAAAATCTCCCATACGTGATAAATTTGAAGGGTTTTGTGGTTTGTGCGCCTCTTTTCGTTTGTAATATTGCCTAACTAGTAGGAAAATTTGAGGTCACCCTCAAGAGTTATTAATTAATACATTAAGTACTAAATGTTCTAGTTGTAGGCGTGTACATAAATAGCAAACACCCATGAGATAATTTCTACGCCACACTGATAAGCCCAGCTACAGTAAGGCCGAGAATGAAGCAAATCCCTTTTTTACTCTTCTTCGATACCCTTCTCTCTTTATGTGCTTCTATTTAAATTGCTTTTCTGTCTATCAGTGGTGGGCTGACAATCGATTTTTAATTTACTTTTAGATGAGCTGGAAACATTTTCTTCGATAGAAGTCTTTATTATGGACCACAGTGCATGAAAATATGAAATGGGATTACATTTTTTTTATTTAGTTCATAAAAATTGAAAAGTAAAGATTTTGTATACAAATAAGATTAAATCACTTCAACTTCTCTTTGCACCTGTTCATGACTCGTCTTACCTTATTCGACTCTCACTACTTAATTTTAAAGATAACAAACTTTCAAGTTAAAAGTCAGTAATCGTATCATGGACTGTTATCATCCCATTATATGGCTTATCTTACCTTACTCGTCCGTCTCTGTTTGATTTTGTAGACGACAAACACTGAGGTCACAAGTCAAATCATCATCGGCTGCTTTATTTAGTTGTTGATTACAATTGTAACTCAAAAGTTAAAAATAAAAAAACAAAAGAGAAAAACTGTAAGAATATGCTTTTGTTATTGGAATAAAAAGTATTGCATCACTTTTAATCCATCACCATCTGTGGAATGTCTAAACTTACTCGTCTGTCTCTACTGAATTTTTAGACGATAAAGTTTTACGTTAACCCACAATATATTACATCACATTTAATATCCATAACTGTCTATGGCTTGTCTTACCTTACTTGTCTCTCTCTACTGAATTTTGAATACTATGAGCTCTCAAGTTAACCCCTCAAAGTATTACATCACTTTTAATATCCACAACGATTTATGGATTGTCTTACCTTATTCGACTGACACTACTGAATTTTTCAGACGAGGTCACAAGTCAATTACTATGGGCTGTTTTATTTAGTTGTTCATTACAATTGCAACTAAAAAATTAAAAATAAAAAGCAAAACAACAAAACTATAACAATATGCTTTTGTTATTGAACTACAAAGTATTACATTACTTTTAATAACGGTTTATGGCTTTGTCTTACCTTACTCGACTGATACTACTTAATTTTGCCGCTTTGCTATTTATGTTCAAATAGATCAGCAATCTCCACGATATCTTATGATATAAAATCATTATTATACTAATTTTAGTCCATTATTTTAAGTACATGTTTATAATTATGTTTAATCAATGCTGATAATAGAGGTGAGAATTTTTAATAACACAAACATTAGGTGGTCTTAATATAAATTTTTTATGTCAATAGCTCAACTATGAGTCGTAGTGGAAGTATGGGTTAATAGGCATCTGTTAAAAAGTGGGTATCTAAAATTTCATTAAAATTGTCCTATTTCTAGGAACAAAATGTAAATTTTCGGAAAATATACTTTTAAAATAAGTGTATCTTTACATTTTCAAAATTAAAACTATGTCTCATTCATTAATATGTTTCATTAATTCTACAGATTTTGAGTTACTGTTTTCATAATTGTTTAAAGTATTTTTTACCTCTATATTTCAAACTTGTATAGTGTATCCGCATTACAAAAATTCAAAGAAAAATGGTCTACTTGCTTGGTATGAAGATATATATATATGTATGATGTGTAGGTGTAATTGAATTATATACTCATACACAAGAGCGATATTATTATGCTTGTCTAATCCACCAGATATAGGAGGTCGACTTCTAAGTAATAAAAAAAAAAAAAAAAAATGTGACTGTTTGGTGTGAGTTTGAGAGTCATAAAATATTGATTACATTAAAAAAGTTACACTCGTTACTGCAATGAAAAACAAATCAGTCGTGCTTCGCACGGAAAAAAAAAAAAAACTTGTTTCCCTGCACAATCCAAGTCTCTCGTTCAACCACATTAAACCAATAATTTTTCGCGGAACTGCTTGTACACGTATAAATCTACGAACGAATGTGGAACAAGCGAATCACCGGCTGGAGTCAATGTCTCTGCGGATGCGCTTCCGAGGGTGTACGTGTACACACATACAACTGGCGTGTGGCTGCAAACCAGAAAGAAAAAGAGAAGGAGAGAGAGAGAGAGAGAGAGTTTGAAGCTTAATCCAGTTAGGCCGTCGGACTCGCCGCGCTACGGACGTGCTTGTGCAAGCTCCGCCGATCGAGTTGTGTTGCCAAAGATTTGATCCCTCCTCCCCCCCCATCCTTTACTTTTTCCCGAGTAATGTGCACATCGTCTACGTCTTGCTTGTATACATGTATCGATACGCGTCGTTCAGTTCACAGGTTCGCGCGTCTTCTTATGATTCGTTAAACTTGTTGTTGGCTGCAAGTATGCGGCAACAAAGTACAATGACGAAGTTTGAGCTTTCGTGAACTCGTGGGTGCGTATGTATAATAATAATAATAATAATAATACGAGCGGTACTAGTGTATCTTTGTAAGTGTATGCATCTTGTGGTATTAATTTCCAGACATTTACCGGCACACGAACATTTCACGGCTTTAATGTATACAGGCTTGATTTTCTTACACGATCCTCAAATTGTATCACGTTATTGTGCTTTGGGTATTATTCAACTCTATGGTGTCGCGCCATCCATCTGTCAGGAGGAGTTGAGCTTTTCCAAGTTTGATAGCTATGTATTTGAGTTTCGAGAGTAGATGAGGATTTGCTTCCGAGGTGGTAACTTTTGTTTGATTTCATCGTTACAAGCGAGTGTGCTGTCTTAAGGGCTTCCCTGGTACGTGGCTCATGAGTGTTGATGTTTACTCGTGATTTATTAGTTTTGTGCAGATCAGCTATTTTTACGTCACGTGTAGGCATTTACGATGTCCTACTTGAAAAATTAGAAAATTTGCCTGTTTGTCGTTGAAACACTTCAAGAGAATCAGATTTTCTATGTAAGCCAGTCACGATGAGCTCGCTTAGACATCGATATCATATACAACATCCCCAGCGAGATTTCGAGCACTTGTACTAACAGTGACATGATAATAAACCAGTTTGTACGAACGTGTTATGCCAGGTTGTAGCGTCTCAAGATTAGAAATTGCTTATGTTACAGCTGATGGCGTATAACGGTACTGGTCGATTGATGATGTTTTGACGTCAGAAACTACCCTGCACACGTAGGTACACGGGCTGAAGGAGGATTTACTTTTGACCGTTTATCACTTTGGCCGGTGCAATAGCGACTCAGTTTAATTGAGTGACGTAAATTGAAAAAATGTTGATGAACTTTTGTGACAACCAGACCTCGATCTCATTAAAAAATTCTCATCAGATCAGACGCATGAGTGTAATAAGAACAGCAACTACAACAACAATAGCAACAACTTAATTTATTAAAAAACGAAATAAATTCTGATTTCAGAAAATCTTTATTGATACTTAAGTGATACTCATGTTGGACGAGAGGTGTTAATATCTCAAACGTAATCCACGTAAAATTCGTTTGTTTCATTATATACTGAGAGTATATTTCGACGCCTCCCACGATTAAAAGCTCCACTCATACTTTTCAATGTTATATATCGTAGACAGGTAAACATGAGTCAAGCTTTTTTTGCAGGTAGCGTCGATTTGAACTTGAATCATCGAAATCCCCACCGAACCCATACGAATGTATCACACAGAAGCACAACGACAAGTAGTCAGGCACATAAAACATACCCTATGCACGCCTGAGTCTCAGTGTTTCCAACGCGTGAATCTACTCTCACGGGACATATAGTACGGCTTTAACTTTCGCTTCTCGCGATCTTGTGGGGTCGACCTACACCTACGAGCCCCAACTCTCCCTCCCTCTCATTTTATCCCAACCGTTTTCCCTTTTGCGGACGTGCGCGAGATTCCAACCGTACGCCGGTGTTTAATTACTCGCTCTTGGATTGGTATGCCGGCTGTTGGATTCTTTTATGTTTTTGCTATTATTTTTCTACTTAGCTGGTTGTTGTTGAGTGACGTTTAGAATTTTATTGGGATAACGAGGAATTCCAAGGGTATTCCCTTTTTTCCGGAAGATAAGGGAAATACGTTTTTTAACTTGATCATAGTACACGCAATTAGTTTAAAAAATATTTTTTTACAAAAAATGATCAATGCGTTTTCACTAAAAAAACAAGCGAGCAATAGTGTTTTGGTAACCATGCAAGCTTATACTTTTCGCTGTGATGATTTTGATGATGAGTCACCCAGTACACAGTAAACATAGTACCTACCTACTTTGCTCTTCTGCTGAAAATGGGTTATATATTCGACTCATCAATCACGTGCCATCAAATAAATAAAAAAAAAAAATATTTAACAATAAAGGAAAAAAAATTGCTGGTCACGTCTTTCAATTAAAGTCCCAAAAATCACCGGAAATGATCGTCCCGTTTTCCATTACCTACACCAACGGGGGGAGAAAGACGGCCTGTGAAAATCTTCTCCCTTTACTTAACGTTACTTAAGAAACTGTAACAAGAGAATAAAAAAAAAATAAAAAGAAAAAAAAGGAAATCCGATTCTACAACATCAAATCCAGAAGTGCGCGATTAAAACTCGTAGAGGTTGCACCACACCCCAACGTAAAAGCACGCGCACGCAGTCTCTGGTAGCATCATTTACAGCAAGTCATCGTAAACAGCTACGAATCAGCATCCCTTCATCCCTCTCTGTCGTGCAAGAAGTGACACGCTGATGTTTGGCGTCATTCCCCAACCCACGCGAGCGCCATGTAAGCATCGACCTTCTTCGTCAGATTTCCCCTTTTGCTCGAAGACTTGTGTGCCAACCTTGACCTCCTTTCGCAGCAGCCCCTGTAATATAGGGTGGAATTCAGTCAAGTTTTGCAGCCATCGGTTAACGAAAACATACATCGTCTTTTTTTTTTTTTTTTTTTTTCTTTCCTCATCTTCCAAGAGTTGCAACTACCTTGTTTAAGCGGATAGTGAATACTCATTGGGATGAGCGTAGTGCTTTTGGCGTTTGATCAAAGTTTGTTGTTTGTCAATCACTGGAATATTGAAACACGGATAGTATATCATGGTTACTACATCGTACGCGACTGTTGTTGGCTGACTATAGATTATTGAGCTTTAGAGGGAACTTTGAAAATTTTGCATCTTCAAAAACATACGTTAAAATTGTTATCAGCTCACAGAATACACAATTCACGGCAGATTGATATCAAATGATACTAATCATCAGAAATTTTGGATGTCAGTCAGAACGCTGTGTACTTTTTTTTTTTCTTTTTTTTTTTTTTTCTTTAGAAGAACAAGGAAACACAGCAATGTAAAGGGATCCCCAAGTGTTTCGTCGCTCGTATATTATGCACGTGTCTTCTTTCCTTTGCCAACTTTCCTAAGGAAAGGAAGAAAGGAATCTTTTGTAGGCTAAGAGATGAAAAAATAATTCCATCAGGTGCAGTCTCGAGTGTTTGCTCGACGGTGAGAAAAGACGGCTTCTTCGCTCGCGGAACGCATACATCTATGGCTGCTAATAACCTTAATTCTCCCCCCCCTTTTTTTTTTCAAGTTTCGTTTTTTTAGGAAATCACATTACTTTACGGGAGTAGTGATAACTTGAGATTTTTTTCCCCTGCAATAATTAGGTTGAATCAGAGTTAATTTTTTCGATTTGTTTATTCAAGATGAATTGCGTAAAGGCGAAAATCGATTATAGAAAATTTCAATTACTACAATTACATGAACAACCTTATGAGTGGCTTATGAGTGGGAAGCACTTAATCTATACGAGGATCAAAGTTTTTTTTTTTATTTTGCCGTGAAATCTCAAAATCACCTTAAACAGCTCAACTGAAAAATAATAACATATTTCACACTCGAGTCGAGGTACAAGGCGCACCCTAACGACAATCTTTCCTTTTCTTTTCCAGAAGTAAGCAGTGACGCCGAACATCCAAGGGTTAGCTAGTTGAAAAAACGTCTCCACGTCACTCGTGCGCGTCAAGGACCAACAGATAAAATACAGCCAGTCGGTCTAAAGCTCGAACACGCGTGTGCCTGGAAGTAATTTCCCGTGAACAAATCGATCGGCTCCTGTAACACCAACGTCCGATCTCTCGTCTCCATATCCATCCTCGTGCCATGTTTGGAAAATCATGAAGACACTTGAAAGAAAAACTCACAAGCTCACCGTTAGCAGCGTATTCTAGGCAGACGAGAGAGAAGGAACCCCCTCAGCGGCATTAGCCAAAGTCATCGTCCGTCTCTCGGGATGCCTAGGTCTTCTTTTTCCAGTTTGAGGGATCAGACGTGACGGCAGAGGAAACGGCATCAAAGGAAGCCCCGCGTCTCAAATGGCCAAGGGAGACCCGGAAGTTATCTCCAGGCGCCAAGAGGCACGGAAGACGGTCAACCTTCTCGAGCTACTCTTCCGGATTCGCGGGATTTTCGCGCGGCTGGACCATAATCCCCTCCACAAAGGAGGATCCGTGTTTATCGCTACCCTCCGACTTAACGAGACGCAAAAATTCGCGGGCACACCGCTCAATGGTCAAAACATCTTTGCGAAGCTCTAGATAAGAGAGAGAAGCTGTTGAGCCCCGATAACAAGCGCAGCTAGAGCTCGATCTGTTGTCACGGCGGTAGAGGCCCAGAAAAACGAGGAGGGGTTAATTCGACCCCCTTGGAGAAACGAGCCACAAACCGCCTACAAACTTCGTGGCTCATACCGGTTTGGCTGGGGGACCGAAACAAGGATTACCTATAGAGCGATAATTGGTAGCGTCCGCCTCAAAAGAGACGGGGAAGCAAGGCATCCCAGTGGAGGCTCATCGCGGGAGGGGAGGGGGAGTCTGCAGCCGGTGGTGCGTGTGGTGCGCTATGCCGGCGGTGGTTCGGCGACCCTCGCTCGAGGAGGTCACTCGTGGTGGTAGTAGTATAAGTGGTGGTGGTGTTGGTAGCAGCAGCAGTGGTGCTGGTGTCATCGTAATCGGGGCGTCGTCGTCGCGGGCCGATCATCGTCCTTGGTCGTTGTCGTTTGCTTTGCCGTCCGTCAGTTGTCGCGGGTGCAGGGCTTCCCGAGCGCGCCTGTACCCGTCGGTCGTGCCACGAGAGAGCCAGGAACTCGGCCCAAGTAGCCGTTAAGCAATGAAGTTGTCTGTGTCGGCATACAGAGCACAGGCAAGCGCCCACAAGAAGATACTTAGCAATTACCAGCACCAGCTGAGCTACGGTGCGACTAATCAGGCGTCCTCGGCCCGGACCCCTTCGGACCCTGCGGCGGTACTTCCTGGTCTCAAGGTGAGTGCGTGTCCATCCATCATGACGATATACTATAACTCCATTACATCATTTATACCATCAGATCTTCACAATCTATGGTATATAAGCTAATCTCGACAACAATTACACACCGTAGGCCATCAAATTTTGACTATCGTAAAATGGATTACTCTAGTTCTCTGTTTAAAATTACACTGGATTTATCAACACTTTTATCTCACACTTTGATCAGCTATATATTCGAACTACGTCGTGATACTTTCGACTGGCGATGAGGACACATATCAGATTTGTAATGGGTATGAAATCTCGTGATGGGTTGTTAATACGAAAGTGGTCCGACGCTGAGAGGAATATCTCATGAAAGGGACCGGGAGATTCGGAGTACGGCTTATCTACTTGTGAATAAAATATCCCAGTTTTAATAGAAATTTTGGTATTGAATTTCACAGTATTTTTCAATAAGAAATTACTCTCAGCATTTTAACTTCAAAGTACCTACCTACCTACCTATGTGGGTGCTAAACTTTCACTTACCATCTAGTGAATGAACGATTTTCTAAAAAAGCTTCTCGCTGACTGCTGGCACCGTCCATTGTTAAATTGAGATAATTTTGAGTAGTGCTGTATGATTAAAAATTTCCATTCGAATCTTCGTCCCACGCTCTCAAGAGCTGATTTGGTACAACTAAAATAACGCCAATAATGAATTATTACTTCTTACTTATCCAGCTTTGGTGAAGCATCAAGGTTTTGAAATTAAAACAATGTTAGCTCGAGACCTTATTCTTTTTTTTTTTATAATAATAAAAATACTGGAATGTATGAAGTAAAAAATAATCAAAAAATGCTATTGGCTGTCAAATTAACATTGCAAATTTTTACTTTCTAATACATTATTCGTTTTTAAAATTACCAGTGCATAAGCACAACATTTTTCATACACGCAATTAATGAATTCGTCTTCATTTCAAAACGACTTTAATGTAAATTTTACCACACAAATTAGCAGTTAAAATGCGTATAAAATGAACGAATGGAAATTCATAACATACCGTTGGTTTATAAACAACGTTATCAACATGAAAATCGTGACTAATGGCACACAACTGATTCGTTAACAACCCAATGTATCACTAAAGGTAATGATATTAAAATTCTCTCCGTTATATGTACGGTTTCAAAGGATTTATCTTGTCAATAAATTACACCACCAATCAATTAAGAACCATCCACTCGATGCTCTTAAAACAAAACACAATAGCTTGATTTTTCATTTTGTACCAGACATTTTTCTGTCCCATGGTACAATCCGTAACAATGAAAGCTCAGAGTGTTTTTTGGTTGAAAAGTCGAGTACGGTAAGTGCAACACCTGATAAATTACATCGTGGCACTGTACTCAATACCACTTTGGCCGGCTGCCGTTTCTCCATATACTTTCCAAAAGGGTACGGATACGTATACACTTTGGCTCGTCTCTTGGGTATCGTTTCTCCCCCAGTCTGCCTCGACATTTTATTCGCAAGCGCTTCTTTGTATTGGGCGCAATTTTACCGTTGACGGGCAAACAAAGCTTTCCGCTTTTACTTTTCGCTAACGAGGATAAAGTGAGCTCGGTAGCTTGTTATTTTATTCTGGCATTCGAGAAACGAGTAATAGAGACTATTGACAGAAAATAAAAGTTATGCAACATTTACACTGTAAAATCCAAGTGTGTTAAAGTACACGTTTAAAGCGTTTAATCGAAATTTCCGTTTTTATAAAATGCTTTATAAAGTCTTGATAAACGTACCAAAAAAAATCAAATTGATGCTTCGTAAATTATTGCACCTACTCTATCAAACTAAAATGTTTTTTTTCGTTAACGATTGATATAAGACGGCTACAGATAGTAAAACATTTCTATCATAGATTTTACACACTTCTGAGCGTGAAAAATCTGTGACAGTCAAGTTTTTCAACTCCACAGCTTTCCTACATTGATTTTTCTCATTAAAAATTGTCCAATTTATTGGAACTGATTAACCACTTGGTAAACTATATCTTTGGTTGTCCTTAAAGTTATCATCCACGCCACCACAATGTGTTTTATAAAAAAAAAAATTTTAACTTCACACTTTAAACGTGTATTTTAACACGCTTGGATTTACAGTGTATGTTGACAATAGTTTTGCTAATTTTAAAAAGGTTAAAGTACAGTATGCACTCTATTGTGATCACGAGAAAAGAGTATTTGTGTGTGTTTCATTAAACCCACTTTTTTTGTAAAGGAGTCTAATGTGCCTGAAACGTCCTTTATTTTCAATACTCAACTAAGGTACCAGATAAAATTTTACAAGAAATAAATCACGAAATAAAAAAAAAAAAACAGTTTAAGTATTTGGACGACTTATATTAAATTTACAATACTACAACAATTGCGTATTATTAGTCTTGAAAAGAAATATTCTGGAAACGTATAACCTTTTTTTTTTTAATTTCTTCGTGAATTCCAATTTTTTGAAGCTCACGTAGCTTCGTGAATAATTATCTACAAAATTCCTAATAAAAAATGATTTCTTGTATTTACACGTTGTGGTGGATAAATAATATTTTCCGCAAGCAGTGACGAATCAGCTTAATTAATTTACATGTATTTATACGTACAAATAAACTTTTTCTACTATTCTACCTAACGAAATTCATTCACGAGAAGAAAACTATTTAAAAAATAAGATTAATTCATAGTAAAATCCATACATTCGGTAAAAGCTCAGAACTAAAAACAGTAATTTAGACAACTCATTTTTTACTAATAGAGAAAATCTAGTTTCACAAAATTAGCAGAAACCAAGTTAGAACCATCAATCATAGACATAATTATACATATGCAGATACAAATACTCCATTATTTTTTAAATCTTTATTTCATACAATCCATACAGCAAACTAATTTTCCGTTTAACAAAAACGCTCGGGATTCCTCGTTGAAAATACTGGTACAACGATTTATTAAAATTTTATTTAAGTTTGCGAAAAAAAAGGAAAAAACTATACAGAACATTCCTAATGAAAATAACAATACAGTTTTTTATAAATAAAACAAAAATACCAAAAATTGCTTCGATATTAGCCATAAAAAATTTTCGTGACTCCAAGTGTAAGCAGCTGAAAAAACCTCATTAGCCCAGTAGAACGTAAGATCAAAGCGTGAAATGCTCAACACGTGTCAAAAGCAAACATACCGGAGAGTTTACTCTTATCTTATTGCTCATCATCCCTACTATTCCTCATCAAATAAATATTTTGCAGACGATACTCAATTACATTTGCCGTCTTTTTGATCCACTACGTGTGCCCCTTGCAATCGTTCGTAGTGGCAAAATAGACGCTCTCGTTGGTTTACGTATCAGAATAGTACACGTAAATAAAGTGTGCCTCCATCACGGGTGAAACAACCGACTTCCGGCGAATGCTCTTGTTCAATAAATTATGTACTCACCGTAATAAAATCTGATGGATTTAATAAATCAGTCATTTTTGTCAAAAAAAGTTCTTGTGACGTTAATTTAAAAAATCTTGCCTCCTTTTACAAACAGGACTTACACAGTCAAGTGGATGCATATAATAAAAGTAACTAAAATAATCGAGCGTTTCAATGAAAACAATTGGTTATAGCATCTTTATTGACGGTGGATGAAGAAAAAAAAAATAAAAACCCATACCATAAGAAAGCGTACAAAAATCACGAGAAATAGTATTAACTTATGTTTCATGATAATGGGATCAGAATGGATAAATGAAAATACTCCTCAAAAATAAATACTTGCAAAAACACCAAGCGGTTGGCTAAACTTTGTTAATCAAAAGTCTCAAAAAAATTATACTGTTTAATGCAAAAGTTGTGTACAGGAACTGTTAAATAAGTAGATGGTACTCAAAAGGTATAACGTATATGTTCAAATGGTACAGATATCACAAACAATTATTTTAATGTCAGATTCTAAAAGATCTTTCAAATCGATTTAGTATAATATGTCTAGCAGTAAAATAATGTGTTTTCCAACGCCCCACACCAAGTAAGCTCAAAATTTAATTGAAATTCGTACTCAGCCGATGACCTATAAATGTGTATGTGTGAAAAGAGCAAAAAATGAAAGGAAAAGGAAACTTTTTTTGTTCTCGATCGTTACTTCAACTCATCAGTGTAACGAGCTAACGATCTGAGCCTCAGACGAACACTCGTACGCTTTTTCACAATGAGTTGCAAGATTTGTATAGCGTGACGAAGAATATCATAGGCATGTGCGTATTTTATTTCAAAATGAGTTGAAATAACGTGTCTCAACCTACATGTCACAGTAATTTTCGATAATTTTTATACGAGCCCTATCAATTAAAAACGTATTAAAAATAAGTGCTGGAAAGAAAAAGAGAGAGAGAGAGAGAGAGCACGCGCTAGCTGTTGAAACTACTATCAGTAATGATTATTTTTGTACCTGGTAACTCATGTTACACTATAGGTGCGAATAGAATTTTTTTACTAAGAACACAGTAAAAGTCCAAAAAAAAAAAAAAAAAAAAAAAAAAAAAAAAAAAAAAAAAAAAACCGCCTAAAGTAGGAAAACACATTTTTTTCTTTTTTCTATTTTGTTCTTTTTTATGCACTCCGAAATTTCATAAGTCAGCGAACAAGTACGAATTTGAATGAAATACTAAGCCTGCTTTATATAGAGTTTTGTATTAAGATATCGAGTCATCTTATTTTAAATTAATATATTATAACGATTGTAAAAAAATTAAATTAAATTTCCTTGTAATATCAAACAATTGTAGTGCCAAAAATACTTACCAGTTACGTCAGTTGCAAGTACCCTTAACATAAGGATACCTTTTAATCATTATTTTACATAGTGTACAGGAAAAATAAAGGGGATGAAAAAAAAAAAAAAATTTCCGGGTGGCTGTACGTATTAACGATCGATCGATCATAAAAGAGCTGATGACAGGGTTTTATGCTTTGATAAATGATGCGTGAATATAATTGAGGCTACAAAATAAAAGAGTGAACATTTGAAGGGTCTGAAGAGAGCAACGAATAAATAATTAATAAGGTAAAGTAAATCCATATGTTTTTTATCAACTTTGGCAACTGTATTGAAATCTCGCTTGTATTGTAAATGAAACTGAAAAAAACTACTATGAGTAATGTTTCAAACTTTGAACAGTTTTTAAAGGTTTATAAAAAGTTTTGGTAAAAATTTTTGTGAGCTTAAAAACCTTAAAAATACTTCAATGCCACTAATTTTTTTTACTCTTCTTTCGTAATTGTTACACATTTCAAAAAGTGCCTTTCCAGAGACTACGCAGTTTTCTTTAACTCTGGAAAATACCGTTATCTTCATTATGAATATTTGAGAAATTACTTTTCCAATGAATTGAAATTTTGCTGAAGGGCACAATTTTAAAATTTAAAAAAAATATAGATGAAGAAAGTGAAAAATTAGTTGTGTTAAGCCTAGCGACCCCGGGCGCCTCAGGGCACTCTGCTGTTAAAAAGTATACATGCACATAAAAGACAGTCATAGCTAAATATATATACATTTTAACAGTACGAAAGTGCCCCTGAGTGTTCCAAGTCGCTATAGGCCAAGAACAATTACTATCAGACAATATTAATCGCTTTACAGGAGAGACTTATATTTTTTGTAATTATAAAAATGCAGTCATACGTGAATCATCTTGTAGAGTGAAATAAATTTTATACTATTGTTAAATAGTTATGATGTATAATAAAAATTCACGTAAATATTAATAGTAAATTAAAAAATTACTAATGAATTGGGAAAAGACTTAAATAAACGAACACAAGAAGAATATTAATGATATGACCAATGTTTTGCAAGCCCAAGGTTTTACCAACCTATTCGTGCAACTTTATTCATCATAAAACACATACAAGATCGTACAAATAAATAATCTTATTACAACTTTAACAACATTAAATTCGATACGAAATTAAATTAAAATTATATCGTCACAAGCATCTTTCTTTTTGCATCTTTCTTTGTACGTACCGTATTAGAGTTGAAGTTTATAATATTATTTTTTACAAACTATAATATCGCAATCAAAAACGTATCTTATAAACATATTATTAAGTATAACTTGAAAAATATTACAAATTTTCTTAAAAATATTGTTACTAACACGAAAAAGGGGTCTAAGTTTATTCATCGCGAGATAACTACGTCCATTAGGTGTCAAGTACTATATTGACTAATTTATAATCTGATTTATTCCAGCTTTAGTATGTTTAATAATAAATGAGGTTGCTTAAACTATTTCTATAAAATTTCTACTTTAAAACTTTCTTATTACTTTCATGAAAACAATTTTGTGCCAAGCGAATGGAGCAAGCCACTCAATTATATGTACAATGTTAATTAAGAATAATATAATTTGCGTGAACTAGAAATATTAGTGTATTATTTTTATAGTTTATTCTACCATGTATGAGAAATAAGCAGAATACTAGGTAAACTTTACGAATAATTTTAACATAAATCTATACTGTAAATTCACTGATCTTCAAAGTAGCTGTAAGCTTGATTGATTATGTAAGATGCCTTAACATATTTAACCCTAAAAGAATTTACTTTGAAAAGTACTGGAAAATGAAGGCAACACTAAACTTATACCAGGTGAATTTTCCGTGTGACTTTGCCTTATAAGCGATGATTTGTTTTTTAAATACTGTTTCAAGTCATGGGACTTTCCACCTGTGTAAGTCCACTCGAGCGTAGGAAAATTTGATTCTTGAGTAAAACGTGTCAAACAGTGTTTGCAGCTGTAGGGCTTGTCACACAAATGAGTCTGTTCGTTCACTTTGAGACTGAGTTGCTGGTTAAAACTTTTCGAACAGTATTTGCAGCTGTAGGGCTTGTCACCTGTATGAGTTCGCTCGTGCGTAGTAAGATTTATTTTTTGAGTAAAACGTTTTAAACAGTATTTGCATTGGTAGGGCTTATCACCTGTATGAGTCCGCTCGTGTTTTGTGAGATTGGATTTATCAGCAAAACTTTTTGAACATTGCTTGCAGCTGAAGGGCTTATCACCTGTGTGAGTCCGCTCGTGTTTTGTGAGATTGGATTTATCAGCAAAACTTTTTGAACAGTGTTTGCAACTGTAGGGTTTATCATCCAAATGAGTTTGCTCGTGTTTTGTGAGATTGGATTTATCAGCAAAACTTTTTGAACAGTGTTTGCAGCTGAAGGGCTTATCACCTGTATGAATTTGCTCGTGCCTCGTAAGATCCGATTTTTGAGCAAAAATTTTCGAACAGTATTTGCAGCTGTAGGGCTTATCACCCGAATGAGTTTGCTCGTGTTTTGTGAGATTGGATTTATCAGCAAAACTTTTTGAACAGTGTTTGCAGCTGTAGGGCTTATCACCTGTATGAATTTGCTCGTGCCTCGTAAGATCCGATTTTTGAGCAAAAATTTTCGAACAGTATTTGCAGCTGTAGGGCTTATCACCTGTATGAATTTGCTCGTGCCTCGTAAGATCCGATTTTTGAGCAAAAATTTTCGAACAGTATTTGCATTGGTAGGGCTTATCACCTGTATGAATTTGCTCGTGCCTCGTAAGATCCGATTTTTGAGCAAAAATTTTCGAACAGTATTTGCATTGGTAGGGCTTATCACCTGTATGAATTTGCTCGTGCCTCGTAAGATCCGATTTTTGAGCAAAAATTTTCGAACAGTATTTGCATTGGTAGGGCTTATCACCTGAGTGAATTCGCTCATGCGTAGTAAGATTTGATTTTTGAGTAAAACTTTTTGAACAGTATTTGCAGCTGGTAGGGCTCATCACCTGTATGAATTTGCTCGTGCCTTGTAAGATTAGATTTTTTAATAAAACTTTTCGAACAGTGTTTGCAGCTGTAGGGATCATCACCAGAGTGAGTTCGCTCGTGCACTGTGAGATTTAATTTATCAGCAAAACTTTTTGAACAGTATTTGCAGCTGTAGGGCTCATCACCTGTATGAATTTGCTCGTGCCTTGTAAGATTAGATTTTTTAATAAAACTTTTCGAACAGTGTTTGCAGCTGTAGGGATCATCACCAGAGTGAGTTCGCTCGTGCACTGTGAGATTTAATTTATCAGCAAAACTTTTTGAACAGTATTTGCAGCTGTAGGGCTCATCACCTGTATGAATTTGCTCGTGCCTTGTAAGATTAGATTTTTTAATAAAACTTTTCGAACAGTGTTTGCAGCTGTAGGGATCATCACCAGAGTGAGTTCGCTCGTGCACTGTGAGATTTAATTTATCAGCAAAACTTTTTGAACAGTATTTGCATTGGTAGGGCTTATCACCTGAGTGAATTTGCTCATGCGTAGTAAGATTTGATTTTTGAGTAAAACTTTTTGAACAGTATTTGCATTGGTAGGGCTCATCACCTGTATGAATTTGCTCGTGCCTTGTAAGATTAGATTTTTTAATAAAACTTTTCGAACAGTGTTTGCAGCTGTAGGGATCATCACCAGAGTGAGTTCGCTTGTGCACTGTGAGATTTAATTTATCAGCAAAACTTTTTGAACAGTATTTGCAGCTGTAGGGCTCATCACCTGTATGAATTTGCTCGTGCCTTGTAAGATTAGATTTTTTAATAAAACTTTTCGAACAGTGTTTGCAGCTGTAGGGATCATCACCAGAGTGAGTTCGCTCGTGCACTGTGAGATTTAATTTATCAGCAAAACTTTTTGAACAGTATTTGCAGCTGTAGGGCTCATCACCTGTATGAATTTGCTCGTGCCTTGTAAGATTAGATTTTTTAATAAAACTTTTCGAACAGTGTTTGCAGCTGTAGGGATCATCACCAGAGTGAGTTCGCTCGTGCACTGTGAGATTTAATTTATCAGCAAAACTTTTTGAACAGTATTTGCAGCTGTAGGGCTCATCACCTGTATGAATTTGCTCGTGCCTTGTAAGATTAGATTTTTTAATAAAACTTTTCGAACAGTGTTTGCAGCTGTAGGGATCATCACCAGAGTGAGTTCGCTCGTGCACTGTGAGATTTAATTTATCAGCAAAACTTTTTGAACAGTATTTGCAGCTGTAGGGCTCATCACCTGTATGAATTTGCTCGTGCCTTGTAAGATTAGATTTTTTAATAAAACTTTTCGAACAGTGTTTGCAGCTGTAGGGATCATCACCAGAGTGAGTTCGCTCGTGCACTGTGAGATTTAATTTATCAGCAAAACTTTTTGAACAGTATTTGCAGCTGTAGGGCTTATCACCTGTATAAATACATTTGTGCACTACTAAATAGTTTTCAGTGATAAAATCTTTGTTACATACTTTGCAAATATAGGACTTATTTTCTGTATGGATACGTTCATTCTTCTTGAGAGCATCATTAGTTTTGCAAGTTTTACTGCATACTTCACCAAAATTATAAGTGCTACTTTCGGCCATATTCGTGAAAAGTGCGTCACAGGAGATAACACGAGCTGAAAATGATTTGATCAAGTAAGTAGTCGTTGATGGTTGTTCATGTGGTGATGTTTTTGCTCTGACTTTATAACAATGGCTCTTTGGTTGTAATTTGTTACTCTGGTCAAGTTAGTATAAAATTTTTACTATTTTATCAAGGAAATGTACGTTGACCTTGTTACTTAATTGATATAAAATAATTAGTTTTACCATATTATTACATCTTCAATGAAAAAATTTGAAGAAAATAAGTTTACTTGGAATGATTTATTATTTAATTAATTAAAGGACTGGTTCGAATATAACGGCGGATACTTGACCAGTGCCTTTGAATAAGTGCAATAATCGACAATATCTAATTGAAACAATTAAATTAACTTTTAAATCCATTGCCTACTGACAAGAAATTTAAGCAGGAAAGTCATTTGTCTTGTCCTCGTTTGTAAATCTACGAACTTTTTGGAATTTTTATGTTGTGGGCTGGAAAATATTATAGATTAAATCACACATGGGTCATAGGTATGAATTAGAATATACGTTTCCGGCGCTGCTTGTCGTTTCAAATGCACATGTAAATATTCAAGTAAATGTAAGATAATCTTTTCCATCTTCAAGCTGTTAAGATTTTAAACATCAAATACGATTGAATGTTCGGGCTTATAAAAAAAGGTTTTTTTAGCGGTCATGGTAGCACAGTGGTTTAGGCTGCGGTTCTTGTAGCTCGGGGGTTTGGTAACACATGCTCACGAGTTCGAGACCCGGCCATTACTCACATGGCTTACATCTCTGGGAATCTTATTTCTTAAGTGCGTATTTCTAACTGTGGTCCGATGGTTTGGAAGCCATGTAAAATATCGGTCCCCATTACTGTGTAAGTGATTGATATCACAATTAAATCTGAGGCGGTTTTTCAATATGACAATGAAGATCAGCATATACATGCATAGTAACACAGTAATGCAGAGCCAAATAGGACCTGTATGGGAACCTAAAATGGCTGTAAAAAAAAGAAGGTTTTTTTAGTTCTGAAACTAAAACTTACCTTCAGTTTCTAGATTTCTTATCATAGAATAAAGGAGTTGTATCGTCGAAGTTATTGTTACACTCTTTTTTCCAGAAATTCATTATGCTTCCGAAGATTTGCAGGGTTACAAATACTTTCTCGAATACAAAGGAAAATTTGAAACTCACTTTGAAATTCTCTGTTAACACTACTATAAATAAATAAATAAATATTTTGCGTATGTTGATTGGGTGTATTTATAAAACTTTACTATGATTGTAATTAGTACAGTGTTAAAACAATTTTTGGCAACACAAAGGAGAAACTGCGACCCGTACTGTTAAACAGTTGTATCCGTTATGAAAAGCAGGAGCATTCAAGTATAAAACACCGTTATTCAAAACGTCACACATTTTTAATGACGAAATAGATATCGTTAATGATATTGTTACGTACGGAAGATATTGGTAAGGAGGTGCGTCGCGAGAATGACCAGTATATATATTTTCTTAAACACTTTTATTCGAAATACCCATCTATAAGGCAAAGTCGTGCGTGTGGTTCCGTTCTAGGCTCGTTGTGTCCTTCTGTAGTTATTGCTCGGCATCTTGATTCGATAACGCTCGAGTCCCTTAGTAACGCCCGACCCTCTTGATAGCGATCGACTTCCGAAGGCCGAGAGCGTGAATCAATTCCCGAATGCGTGAATGCCCGACTGTCGTGATTTGAGGCTCGCTGGACCTTATATTACCTTGTTCCCCACCTGTCGATGGCTGCTTGCTAAAGTAGCCTCGCTGTTACTAGGGAGAGTCAGTATGATATGCCTTGCATATCGTACGTTACAATATAAAGTAGTGATATGTATTTTTTGTGTTCGTGGATTGAGACATCATGTCAGATAGTTAACGTCTTATCTTGACCATTACCTGAAAAAAATTATTTACTACTTTTGATAAAAGTAAATAACCTTTTTTTAATTTGTTATGATAACATATTATCAAAACTATGATCTATTTAACTCCTTTTCCGCTACTACTTGGTTGAAAACTGAAAAAAAAGCATCAAGTGAATAGGAAATTTTCCGCTCTTCTACGATCCTGACAAAACCTTATGTATAGAAAAGTGTATAACTTTATAATATGACTCAAGTCATTGTTGCCTGACAATTGGACTCCAATATATTACACACGTGTCCTTTGACGAAACATGACGGAAACAGCTAAAATAGTCTTCGTTATTAACTCAATAGGAACTATTTGAAGTTTGTTTTTACAGGAACTTATTCCCAAGCCTCGTAGCTGCGTTTCTGGTGGAGGTTTTTCTTTATGGGTGAGGTTTGACCACACCTATGAGTCGTTTCTGGGCCCCTATGGGAAAATGCAGGACTGCTAGGGGGAGGGTACGGTAGTAAGAGGTTGAAATAACTGCCATAATAAAATCTCAGTTATGATAGCCTGGAAGGCTAAGAATATTTAAACACGACGAAAACAGAGGTTTTCGATTTTCAGAGTACAAAGTTTGGTATTCTACGGTTACCTTTGGGCAAACAAAAGGTGTTTATCTTTATAAAATACATATAGATTTATCTACCTCTTTGTGTTAACGAGAAACTAATAACAGCTGATGTAAGTGAGTTTTCTTGCAATAGCGCCAACATGTAATATTCAAGTTCAACGTCCAGTTTAAAAAATGTTTGAATTTCAGGAACTTCATTTTTTTTACATGCTTTGTCCTTAGGACAGTAATTTTTTCCTTCTAGAAAAGGAAACAAAAAAATTTTCAATACGCCAATAAATATTTTACATTGAAGCAGTTGTACCTTACATGCATAAGTTTAATTTACTAAATTTTTTTTACGAAATAATTTTTACAATATATTAGCTACATTCATTATTAAAAGCTCCTAATGCAACGTTACAAAATATACAGTCACTGCTTTTCGTACAATCCCATTTATTTTTTAATTCATTTAATTTAAAAATAATTTATTTTTCCACAAATGTATCCACTTATCAGCAAATTGTTCACGTAAAGAAAATAATAGTCTCAAAGGTGAGTCTATGCTAAGACTCTTTACTAGATGGCTTGAAAGTTGATGAAATATTCATAGCGCGATTAATTGTTAATAAAAAAAAAAAAAAAAAAAAAAAAATCATGTGTATAACAAGTGATGTCTCTTTTTATGGCTGCAGCTTCGAGTCTGGATGTCACATCTTACCCCGAGAGCACGCGATCGTAGAAAATGCCAAAAAACTGGCCAGCGGTTCGTATCATGTTTATCATTATGGCTTTGTTCTATTTTTTTCCTCTTATCATTTTTGATATGTATATTCTCTTTTTGCTATCACTTTCGATCCGTATGATAGAGCATCTAATCGCCATCCTCATCCAAAATTTACATTCTTTTGTTTTATATTAGTACACTTTTTGAACATCCATTAGATATGGTATATCGGAGCAACATATTTCTCGATCTTAACATCCTCATGCTTGCACACTTACACCTGCACGCGTAGTTCAAGATCCACATAGAAACTTGACACCTTGAGTTGGAAATGCAATACTATACTAAATTTTATGTTTGAAAATTTGTGTTGTATGAATTACATTTTTTCCCTTTAATAACTTTCACACTTTTCAATAGAATTTAGTTCTGTGGCTTATTATCTATGAAACTCTTTCTTACTTTTCAACTAAAATCTACAATAATTAACATTTTCTGTGTTTAATATTTATCGACACAATGTACTTATAGCATATTTATATAACATATGTACAATATACTTATTAGACTAGACTGTTATGCTGTTTATCTATTGACATATACTTACGAAATTAAAAAAAACGGCGACGATATTTTGATGAAATCAGCAGGGATAAATAATAATAGTTCAAATTACACTAAAAAATGTATGATTAATGCTTATTTTATTCGATGTTTAAAGTATTTTTTTATCGTTACAAGTAATTTGTTCCAACAAACACATGAAATTCTTTAAAAATTCACGAATGTCCGCATTTCGAAGACGCTTTTAAGATTCTTGAAAAAAAAAGACAAAACTTAAATTAGCGACATTTTGAGTATTTCAATAATATTGAAACAAGTGCCTAGTTCCAGAAAAACGAATACTCATGGAACTCTATGTTCATCACATAAAACTTGTTATTGCTACAAAAGTCAAGCTATAACACAATTATTACTAGTATTCGAAGATATTTTTTGGGTAGAAAAGTAAGTAATTTATTCAATACAAAAAATATATGTAACACCCAAACGTTGACGTGACAAACAGTTTATTGTCAACCGCACGTTTAGCTCTCTATTATACAATGAACCGTTAGGGTAGTTGATTTCGTACAATGAGGAAAACTCTAAGAGAAATGTCGATTGTAACCGAGAGCGCAGCACCATGTTTCAAGGGTTAGTTAAATTTTCACAACCCTGTACGCATGTCAAAGCTTCATGAAGGGGCGTGTATGGCACTTTGGTGAACTACGGCCGTTCGAAAGCCAGGGGTCAAAATGAGCCACGAGCATTACCATGCGTATACAGCAGTTTCATATAACGTGAAAAGTAAGAAGTACCACACGCAGTTGCTGTGAACACTAGGAAACAGGTACAACGCGATTGGCCGATCCTTCCGCGCCGACGCCGGTGTCCAAACCGTAGGAGGTAAAAAATCGTAAAGGTAAAAACACTCTTTGAACTTCTCGTCCAGCGCCGCTGTCTTACCTATACCACCGCCACAAAACTTCCAGCCCTCGTTAGGACGGGGCGTCAATTCGTGCGAACAGTGTCTTCCGGCCGGCGGGCGCGTCGATACCCTTTCTTCGTTCGTGCCGGTGGTGCCTATATAAATACACTTTCGGCGAAACGGCTCGCAGTTGCGTAATATGACAGTGGGCCTGGCGATACTAGAAGGTGGTAAGGTCTCGGGCGTTAAGTGACGACTATGCCTCTCGAGATACTCAGCGTTCGCAAGCTCCTCAAGCACTACTACAGCAGTTGGACCGATGGGGTAAGAGGATGTGTGAATGAGGGGGGTTGATGAGAGCGATTTAGACGAGATTGCGGTGGTGACAGTGGGTATCTTGGAAAATGAGCAGCTTGAGTTTTGGGTCGGATGCTGTTCGGAAAGCCAAGTTATGCATTACTCGTGTAAGCTGCTGAGATTGCGTTGGCAGTAAACTTTGCCCCATCTATTACGGCAAAAAGTACCGATTCGATTAAGCATTCTCGTGCTGATTGAAATTCAATGGACAAGGATTGATTATTCGTGCTTTTCGCGCTTGAGTCAAGAGGATCAACTTATCGATCGCTCATTGCGAATATTGCGTCGTTTTTTTTTTTTATTTTTTTTTATTTTATTTTTTTTTTTTTTTCTTTTTCTGACAAACCCCCATGTATTACGGAAATCTTGGATATTTTCACAGTGAGAAAGAATATCGTAAAACAGGGCGAGCGAGACAAATTGGAGTATGCAGCATCTGAGAAAAAAAAAGTTATGAAAAGGGTGAAAAAGCCCAGAACACTTTCGCGAGACTGAGAGTTGAAAAAAAAAAAAAAAAAAAAAAAAAAAAAAAAAAAAAAAGGAGATTGAATTGGTGACCGAGAAGGGGCATATATGAAATAGGGTAGGGGAGGGAAGAGAGATGGAGGGATGCATATTATGCACACAGTCCCCGAGTCGCGCGTACGCGTTGTGCACGGCTCGAGTTAGTTACTTAACGGCGACTCGGCCTATTATGCCTGAGTGCACTGGGGAGGCTCGCATCCTTCGCCAGCGCGTCGAGCTCCCGGTGTCGTTTGCGTTCGTGTGATTTTACTGCACGCCGGGGACGGCAAGCGTGGCTTGTTGTTTTCACCCAGGCTCGCGATATTGGATGGGAAAATGTGATTTTACTGAAATTTTAAAATGTGGCTGAAGACTCGAATTTTAATAACTGAGAGGGGCTTATTTTGTACGAGACTTGAATTTATGCCATTATTAGAAAAAAAACATTTATAATGCAGTGAGGAAAATAATTTATCTTGATCTGCAAATAAGTCAGTTGTTCGTTGCTCCGTTGTCAAAGGAAAAAAAATTCAGTTCGTATTTTCTTTCATATAAAAAAAAACAAAGCATTATTTAAGATTTATTATAGATTTTATTTCATGCGTAGTGTACCTCTAAGCTAGTTTTTGGTTTTTGTTTATAAAATGTTTCTTGCATTGGGTATCTTGATCAGCAACACGGGCACGTGTATTTTATAAAACTGTTGGTTCTGACTTGAGTTGAGTTCAAGAGGAGGATGTCATAAAGGAGGCCTCGAGGGAACTTTCACAGAAATAAGTCTTCGCTCGGAGTTGAGCTGGTGCTACTGTTCTCTTTATCTAACCATTTCCATTTTAATACGAGTATGGCCGCACGACCCTATAAACTTTCATTTCGGCGAAAGCTCCCACGAGACCTTTTTTCTGGCTTATCTTCCTAAATTAAGTACTTTGAGTATTGCCATAATAATGAGCGACATGATATACTACTCGATGGTAAACATTTAATAATCCAACAGCGAAAATAATATTATTGAAAAACGGTGACCCTTGAAATTTTTTATCAGTCTTACTACCAACATCCAATTCTAAATTTTCTGAACAGACTAACCTGCTCAAAATGGAAAATTACAATAATAACGAAGTACCATCAGAACCATAAACTTCTTTGGTTTCGTTTGAATATGGAAAAATATTTTTAATACTATTTTGAATTAGGAAAAAATCGATGAATGGCCCTTGATGGTACGGGGCTTTGTTTGTGGTTGACTCACGCCAACGGAATGGAGCATCACTGCAATTAAAAGTACAGCTAGAACATGACCGATGAACGTCCCTATAAAATTAAATATTCAAGTACTCGTACGTTAATGAATCGACAAATATTTCGTTTTCCTTTCATAAACAAAATGATATTATAAATACGACTCGTTTAAAAATGAATGAAGGTCGATTCTAACTTTATTTTGCCTCGCTTCCCTTTTGTTCCCGAAAATAATAACGAAACCGATTTACCAGTAATTCTTTTTTTTTTGTGTTTCAAATAAACGAACTGTAATTTTAATTATAACGAAGCAAAACTTAGTTTCTTGGCGAAATTTCTAATCTGCAACACAACCATCGCTCCGCAAAAGCATCGCTGACTTAGATTTACAGACTCTGATTATTGTACAGAGTTTGGGAAAATATTCATGTTTCATCTGCAGATTCTCACCATCGGTAAAGCGCACGAGCTAAGAGCCCATACACTGTGAGTTAATTAGTTTCTGTCTACAACACTGCTTGTGCGGAACTGGTGCAACTTTACTTAGAATCTGCCGACGGCTTCTCATAAACGGAAAATGCAAATTTACAAGAACGACAAATAGACAGACTAAAAAACGAAGCCAAATGAAAGTGCATCAGCAGCAAGAAAATTCATTTTGATCGTTTTTTCTCTTCATCCATAACTTGCTGATCTTATCTTTGATATTTTATTCACATCTCTATGAGGTTTTCACCTTTCAAATGATTCTCGATGGTAAAGACAAGAAGAGAGAAATGTGCGTGCAAAAATCAAGGGAGTCGATTTGCTGAGTCAAGCGAAGCGTTACTCGCTCTCTTTTGTCACCCCCTCCCTCTTCAGACAACTATCGTCGTTGTAGCAGCAGAATATGGCATAATGAGTAGCGCACAAAAGCTTTCTGACAAAAATTAAGGCTGAGTCTGGTGATGCACGAACAGCAGTGATGACACAGTCAACTTTTTTGTTGGCTGTTGCTATGAGCTATGGGTCACAGAAGTGGTGGCGCACTTGCTGTTAGATCGTCAGATCTGCTTTAAAAACTAAAGACATACGCGTACGAGGGTGTGTTCACATGGAGGTCCCCCAAGTTAGGGTTTGACGTTTGCCGGGTGATCCAATTTAAGCTTACGTATAGCAGTACATTGGTACAATTTGTCTTACACAGAGAAATAATAATTAAATTTTCAATAAAATTATACTGGGTGGTTACTTTTCAACATTGCAATCTGATGTGGAAAAAGAAAAAGACGCACTGATTAAGACATTGCAGGATAAAAGCAATTGGGGAGGAAACAGGAAAGTTCACGAAAAATATAAAAAATATGAAAAGTAACGGAAAAGAAGGGACTGAAAAAAGAGGGATGATGATGATGAAACCAAAAATTTCCAAACGTAGAAATAAAAAGTTCTAATTACAAAATATCAGAGTTAAAACTACAGAAATAATGAGAAAGAGAATGAGCGAAAGGGACTGGGTGAGTAAGAGAAGGCTGTTGTGCTTTGTATTTTTGCAGTGGTACTCAAAGATATAGAAAATAAACAGATACGTGAAAGATTCCAGTAAAAAAAAAAAAAAAAAAATTAAAAAAAACAGAGGAAGAGAAAAAAAAACATGCTAGCTAACGTCAATAGTATAACTGAAACAATAAAGCTGCGGGGGGGGGATTGGTCTTGACTACCGGGCATACGGTCAACCCTTTTCCCCACAGAGGAGGAGGAGCTCTGTCCTATATTCGATATACGCGTGCATGAACCTGCACCCATCGAGTGGAGGCGCACGTGCGGTCGTATATGTACCTGTACTCTCGGTACACAGGCGGCGCGGCCTCGTTCGCGCGCGACTGCAGCCAATTGTCTTCGTGTATATGCTTCCCAATTAAAGCTTTCCCCGGAGGAGCCGTCCGAAGCCACGATGCACTACTTCAAAGCTCACACGAGTACACGCGCGATTGACAGTTGTAGTGGTAATAATATTGCACAAGAGATCGGTAAAGAGCTCGGATGATTCACCCACGGTAATTCAGGTTACACTTTGAGGATCTACCTGAATCATCGCTCGTTGGTGTAATATTGTGCTACTTTAATTAGCGCTCCCTTTCCCTTCCTCTTCTTTGCTTTCGAGGACTCCCTCGGTGGATAGAGTGCATCTATAAGCTTGCCATGTGTTTATATAGACATATATATTTTTAATGACAGCAAATAAGTACGCGTATACTTTGCAACTAGTTTTTCTAAGATATCCAACAAACGAAAAAAATAACCATCAGCAGTAAATCATAAATCTGACAGATTTTTATCATTCGTGCTCTAAACTACAAAATGACTTCAAATACGTGTGCTAGATCAACTTTTTAAAGTAAACAAAACTCTTCTTATTAATCAGATAGCATTATTAAAGAAGTAAGATCTGTCGTAAAGGCTTTACAAACAAAAAATAACATTCAATTTTATATATGTAGAATCGTGTGCATGTACTGAAAGTACCTCAACTCATGTAATTACTTCCCATAAGTAAATATCACACGAGCGAATCGTCATGATCGGCGTTTTAGCAAATTGCACATCCCTTGGGGTTGTACTTTACTTCCTCCGAGCTAACGCCTATGTACGCGTAAAAAGCTTCTCAAACGTCTTGTGTGTACATGTGTCTCGACAACGCACTTTTATTAAGAGTATCACGCAATCGTTGTCTCGTCACAATAACTTGAACTGGTTAGGAAAAATACCCATCAATTTTTTTAATTTTCATTTAATACAAACAACTTGCAGCTGAATTTTTCCGCAGTATCGCAAAGGTATAGCACTACTATTTTAATTTTTATTCTTTCTTCATAAAGCCACGTACTCTGTAATCAATCATTTGATAAACAATTCTTTTTTTTTTTATCAAAGAATCTTGTACTGTTTGCTCGACCCATATTACACGCAAAAGCTTCAACATGAACCAAACTACGTGACATGCATATCATCGTGCGCACTAAAAAATACCAAATCAAATAAATCAGAATTGTTTACAAGGTGACCGGCGACCGACCCGTACAGGTATAGGGAGAGCACGCGGCAAGCACCACTGCTATCGCGCCGCGTTTTTTTAATACACGCGAGAGTTGGAGCAGGGGTGTCATTCATCTTTTGATTGGCCGTAATCGGATTGCGACATTTGTATAATTTACTTATGCGGCTGTACGAGTAATACGATTTAAAAAGTGCATCATCCTCCCGAGCCCATCTTCCGACTGGCGTGTAAATGCAGTCGCGCCCCGTGAATGCAAAGTGTCGCGTCAACTCAAGTTCGTAGTAAAAAAAATTTTCTCTACTTTTCGCGGAAAAAATACAAACGTATAGTCAACTTTTCGATGCACTGGTCCTTGATGTCTTTCGTCGCGTGTACGAGACTTAAATTGATTAAATTTCGTTTCTGCGATGGATAAAGTTTGTGTCTATCTTACAATATAATGGCAATCGAGTTAAGTGATGATTTTTCAGCACAGTGTCCACTACGGTGACGTAAAGGTTATTAAAATTTCAATTCAGCTGAATTCAGACATCAAATCATCATAACTACACGAGAGATCAAAAAGATCGATCGCGTCCGAGCGTCCTACTAATACCTAACTCGTACTACTACCGCTCGACCGGGTGTCAGATAGAAACGGAAATCAAGAGCTTGAGAGAGAAGGTGGGTGGGGGTAGGGGAGTATTATTGACGATCGGCAGGCGAGAGCTGTCCCCGTGGAATTCGAGGATGTTTAATTGATATAACGCCGCAACAGGTAAATCACGCTGGCATACGTATGTTCGACACGCGAGAGTTTCCTATATCTTTCCGTCCTCTTTTTTGCTGTTCGTGTCACGCCATCGATGTAAAGCCAGCCTTCGATGGTTAGCCAGCACTCGCTCGTGGACTGATTTATATCTGCGAACCGGAAAAATAATTGGTTGCTTTAACGTGGCTTGGGGTACTATTGTAGCGCGCGTGGGTGGATTGAGCTTACGATGGCAATGAGTAGGCGCTTTCGATTAAGCCGTGCTCGAATACTTTTTGTACGCTTTTGCTTGACTTATTTTTCTGTTTGTCAATAGTAGGATGAATAGATTTACACGATCGATATTTAATCTGCATCTACTACAGTTAAGAATTTTTGTTTTTTAACAATAATTGTTATTGTGGCTGATAATGCACACAAGTGTAAGATTATTATACTGAATCCTTTATTTTATTCTATTGATTAATTTTCATTAGATATGGATTTTATAATAACACAGATAAGGTATAAATACCCTTGCACACGTCTATGGCTCGTCTTACCTTATTCAACTGTTTCTACTTAATTTTGTAGACGATGTTACTCTAAGGTCAGAAGTCAAATACTATGGGCTGCTTCATTGAGTTGTTGATTACAATTGCAACTCAAATGTTAAAAATATATTAACAACAGAGAAAAATATATAAAAATACATTTATTATTGAACTATAAAGTATTATATAACTTTTAATCTCTATCACTAAATATAGATCGTCTTACCGTACTCGTCTGTCTCTACTGAAATTAGAATACGACAAACTCCTTATAAGTAGAACCACAAAGTATTATAGGTACATCACTTTTAATATTCATAATGATGTGTGGCTTGTCTTACCTTACTCGTCTGACTCTACTGAATTTTTTCAAACATCCGTAACTGTTTATGACTCGTCTTACCTTATTCGTATGTCTCTACTAAATTTTGGAGATGAAGAACACTGAGGTTAGAAGTCAAATCACCGTGGGCTGCTTTGTTCAGTTATTATTTACAATTGCATTTCAAAAGTTAAAAATAAAAAGTAAAAACGAAAAACTATAAAAATTGTCATTCATGATCGAACTCGTCTTACCTTATTCGACTGTTTCTACTTAATTTTGAAATTAATAACTTGTTAGGTTAGAAGTAACTTCCACCATGGACTATTTTAATCATTTGTTGATTATAACGGTAATTAAAAAGTCAAATATAAAAATCAAAAAAGAAAAATTGCAAAACCACGCTTTGATTAATGAATTATTGGTCTATGCTGTTGTGTCATCCCTAAGATAGAAAATAATTTTTTACTTTTTAGCTAATAGAGAAAAGATTATTTTTATAAGTTTTTGGACTATTTTTGTTTGTTTTATGTTCTTGTATTCCTCTGTTTTTTAAATCCTCTAGAAGTCACAGTGTTTCTGTTTATCGAAATTGAGAGCTCACTCGATGTGGCACTCCGGAGTATGTTGTTGCAACCATTTGATATTTTACGATGACAGAGAGTAAGTTTGTCTTTTTCGTTTATCAACAGTATGTCTCGTAGCGTGGGTGTAAAATATCGAGTTCCACTGGGTTTGTGTTGTGAACCGAGCCGAGGCACTCTGTTTATGATTTGAGTGGATCAAGGAGAGAAAGTTGGCGCTCCGAGTTTTTGCCATTTTGACAAATAAAATTGAAAATCGTGAAAAAGATTTAGTTCCAATTTAGTTCCAACAACTACTCAGGGTTTGTAATAATCGTTACATACTCGTATACGTATATTGTAATATGGTTTTCCATTTTGCAATTGCAGATTTTTGAACATCTGCAGAAAAGAATAATTTTTTTATGATTGTTTCTCAACTGTGTTGTTGTAAACTATGTACAGAACTGAGTCAAATAAAGGAAAGACCAGACGGTTTTCAAAAAAGAATATAATCCCTTAAAAATGTTAGAGTAGCAGTAACGTCACGGTCCACACAGTCCGACAAGTACGCGCGCGCAGTAACCTGAGCGGTATTCAACGAAGCACCGACGCAACATCATTAGAGCTTTGCGCAATACAAAGCGATGACGAATGCCCACCAACTGTACCATTAAACTCCCACCTGAGTCCCATTATTCGACGTATAATCGCGAAGCAC
This sequence comes from Copidosoma floridanum, assembly GCF_036245765.1. NCBI lineage: Eukaryota > Metazoa > Arthropoda > Insecta > Hymenoptera > Encyrtidae > Copidosoma > Copidosoma floridanum. The sequence continues at coordinate 8,389,367 of NW_028321907.1, read as the reverse complement.
TGCTGCTCGGTCGATCCTACCGGGTGGCCCGAATAATTAGCACGCCCAACATGATCCCACCGAGTTATCGCTCAGCTTGCTCATGCCATCCATTATATTCACCTCTGCCCTGCCAGGGCTGTCATTCTGTTTATATCTACGTTACGTACTTCCTCTATGGCAGCTGCGGATGTATACGTTGCGTTGTTGTATTATTGTGATCTAAATTGTAAGCGTTTTCAACTGGGATTTTTTTTTTCAAACACATTTATTTTATACCAACATTTAGAACCAAACTCCACCAAGTGGCTCTGACGGGCATTTTCCATCCTCATTCTGCATCAATTTTATCTACTTTAAATTCAACACCCATCCGTCCTGTTGGGAATTTTTGACAAAAGGACTCCATATGATGACCACTCGAGTCTAACAGGGGCAGGAGGCTACCTTGTTTCGCAAACACCCTTGGGCTGAGTGATCGCCCTAAAGGATTCACGCATCAGTGGCGAAATCTACTATTCCTACATCGCACTCGACTCTGGAACGTGTAAATTTATTTTTTCGAGCGTAACATCTCTCTATTTTTCTATTTTTGCGTTCATTCTCTTTCACATCGACTAAGCTAGAACAGGGAGCAGCGCAGATAAAACGTTGAGACACTTGCAAAAGGTTCGACTCAGCCGTGATGGTTAACCGGCGTTGGCCCGTTTCCTGATGCATTGCTCCTGGCTCCGGACGACCGAGTCACGCGGCACATTGGCTCGACCCTCCTTTTTTCTCTCCCAAGTGACTTTATACGTCTCATCTATTTTGCACAGTTCGGGGCAAAAGAGGGAAAAAATGCTCTACGGCTTGTTGAACATCCCTTTTGGCACTGGACACGTTTCACACAGTCTGTTGGCAACTGACTCGTCTCGAGCCATTGTAAGCTCAATTAACCGGATACACTCGATTACAGGCACCACGAGTTTTGTCGTAACATACGAACCAAAATACTCACAAGTGAGCATTTTGCTTGATGGATGCGTTGCTGTTACATCACAGTCGGAATATGTTTGATCAGTCTAAATTTGCCTATTTTGGAATTCCATCAGAGTATAATAATATGTACGCTACTGAAACAAACGCGCATAATTTCGATGCATACATACATAACGAACACAACACTCACGTATATTCGTATTCGACGTTTGCGTTGCACGAAACCAAACAAATCTGTATACCATTCGCTATCATCATATCGCGTTGTTGCATCGAGAGAAAAATAACGAGCAATACTCGGGCTTGTGGAATTTATCTAAAAATGTGACGCCGTATATTTGAGCTATGAACGTACACTAGTCCATGTACGGTGGACAAGGGCAGGCCGCTCGTTAGAAAAGCGTTTCGTTTAAATCATCACTCGTGCGAGAACTCGAAGCCTTCGACTCTCATCAGGCAGAGTCATTACCACGGCTCCGTCGATGGTCGTTATACTTTTCCTTCGTACAAAAACAATTTTCCTGATAACTTTCTTTATTATTATTATTATTATTATTATTATTATTATTATTATTATTATTACTTTTCTTTATTTTTTAACTGTACAACCGCATTTTTGTGTCTCTATCGTTCAGATTTTTTTTTAAGTTTTCGATATTTAACGACGACAACGTCTCTTTGGAGCCCTCCCCTGGCTAAGCTTAACTTCCTTGTTTCCTCATTGTCCTTTTATCTATGATTTTTGGTCTTGCAGTTCAGCCTTGCCTTGCTTTGTCCTGACCCATCGAATGAATTTTCCTCCGTTCGATATTTCTTGACGACGAGATAGGACAAAAACTGGAAGCTTACAGTATCAGGACTTGGCATGTTTGTTACCTCAATTTATTATTTAACCATCCAAAACAAGTGCGAAATTCACGATATTCAAAAATTAATAATTGCCTCACAATTGTTACGTCTTACCTATGTATAAACTCTTGAAATTACCATTTTTCAACGATATACCCTTTTATATTGCGTCGAATAAGGAACGACATTTTTGTAGTATGTAAAATTGTTTGGAAGAAAGGCTGTGCATAACCACTGATGTGAAAATCGAGAAACCTTTGCGAGAAGCATTCCAAGAAACTCAGCCGTTCGTACTTTCCCAAAGTTAGGGGAGGACCGTGCGCGCGTGGGGGGGGGGGGAGACAGAAACGAAAATTCGAAAGAGCAAAGTTCCGAACTGCCTGTAAGACTTTGCCCTGCGTTGCGACGCGCGTGTCGGGAAGAAGGAAAAATACAACAAAGGCGAAGAGAGCTCGGCTAAGAGGTGACTGATTTACATGTTTTGGGAAAACTGATCGATAACTTGAAGATTTCGTTGGAAAGGGAAATCGGAAATGGCTTAGGGTGTTTCGAGCCCTTTCTATGAATGTGTTATTTTTGTGAATGTGTGACGTCTATTCGCGAATGAAAAAAATTGATGATTGCTGGGAGGGAGAATTCCGTAGAATTCCAGATCGGCTGAATGGTTGGAATGGGGTTCCTCTTATTTTCTTGTTTCATGCGAAATTCATTTCGAAGCCGAATCGTTTCTCCGCAGGGACACCATCTTTCCTTGAAGCGTTACACTTATATGCTTTGGATGGATTAGGTATTTTTATAAACAATATTGTAATTGATAAGGTACAAAATATCCTGGGCTCTCCACACTTTAACCGCAAATAAGAGGCAGCTTGAACTATTTCTTCCCCCACCAAAGTCTGTGTGGTCTTCCTTTGTCATATCCATTAATACACCGAGTCTTTTTTCTTTACTACCTAAAAATAAATTAAGCAGGAATAAAGAGAGGGACGGAAAAGCAGCGGTAGCCGAGAGCAAAGAACGCTTGAGCGAGAGCCAAAAAGACAACAGCGATAAACTGGAGGATAAACGAGCGCGAGAGGGGAGCAATAAAAAGGTACGATTCCGAGGAGTAGGAGATAAAAAGATAGAAGAAGGTCCTCCGTAGTGTCACTGCCCTGCGCGCGAGGGTGGGAGAAAAGGACAGAGACATGTAATGAGATCAATATCGGCCCAAGGAGCTCCTCTATCTTGCTTCCCCTCTTTCGTTTTTCTTCCACCCTCAAATCTCTGAGCGATAGAGCCCAGCCGATATGTATACCCATCTGCCCACACGACGGGATCCACACACTGGATTCTGTGTTTTCTACCTTCGTCTCCATGTACACCGTCATCGATGACGTTATTCCTTCTAACTAGCAGGGACTCATTGGTACCCAACTGCCTGCGATCCCATCAAGTACACCATTAGGCTGGCCAACTTCAGAAACCATTAGCTCATCCTCTAACTAGTTCATTTTTAACTTCTTCGTCTGTCACTCTTTGGTATGGAAGTGTAAAGAAAATCTTCCGTACAATGTACGGTAGAGAACGCAAGAGCCCATCTTCTCTATCCTCTCATCCATGACTTATTCATCATCGTGTATACGCTAACTGTCTACCGAACAATGGAGGTAGAAAAATAGAAAGTTGAAGCAAGGGTGTCCTAATGGCCATCCTGATCTGCTTTTCTTCACGGCAAAAGTTCATCAGCTTCGGAAGTTAGTTTTGTTAGCACTTGAGTGGGTATGTTTGTTCGATCGCATGAATAGTAGGATTTGCTTGATGTTTGACCTTCGTATGATGGACGAAGAGGCTGCATATAATCTGTCGAAATTCATCGTCAAACATGGATGGCTGAACAAGTTAAGTCCAGGTATAAAGAATCCCTTGGGAGCTTCAAATGGAAAAAGGGGTTTTAGTAGATGGTGACTGTAAACAGCAAAGCCATTGGCTGAAGAACTAATTTTTTTTATGAATTCTTCAGATTTTCCACATTTTGTAAGTAAAATATTTTAGAAACGCATCGTATTGCCCATAGACACACATAAATTTACCACTCATTTTTTTTGTACAAAATGAAGAATATACAGGTCACATTACATCTCCAGACCAACGCTATCGTGTACTAGTCATTTAATGTGTCCAACAATTGTTATTTATGCGTGGAAAGTCAATTCCTTAATTAGTGCCGTCACCGATTCGATAAATTTACTATACTTTCACACCACTGTTTGCACCATCAAACGGCTTGAAAATTTTTGGAAGTGCACGGATAATGGAATATCGATATTTGTATTTCAAATCGATATGTACCAGCAAAACCGTGCCAAAACAAAAGTAATACGCACAGCCATTCTCTTTTTGAAAATCCAAGCATTGCCCTTTGTTCAATCGGATTAGCAAATTTTACACTTGGTTTGAAATCGCAGCAGCTGCCTGACTATTCCACGGAGGGAATGTGCGTGTATACGTTTAACGCTCGAACGAGAATTTCTGAGCGCATTCGCTCGTACACGTGCAGATGTACGACTCGTCAGTCAGTTTGACGGATGTACAGTTTCCAACTCGGGTTCGCCAGCTAAACTGCATCGGCGGTGTTTCCGTTGGATTCTGATTTTCGTTTTATTTATCTGTTACATTTCTGACATTATCACAAAATAGGTTTTGACAAATATTGATAACGCGAATGAAATTCCAAACGTGACTCTGCAGAGATGCGTTTAGCATCGCGACAGTTAAACTCACCCTACTTGTTACCGTTAGACAAGTTACGTTGTTACATTGAAATGAGTTTTGAAACTCAATTAACGTTAGCGTTTATGCTTGTGAATTCGAAAATAAGCGCTTGATCTACTGTTACAGTCATTGCGTGCTTATACTCCGTTTACAGGCGGTAAATTTCCTTTTTTTCTAATCGAACCCGTGTTATTTGAATTTTAAAAATATTCCACAAATTGTTTCACGGATATTTAATAGATTAAACTGAATTAGTAAAATAAAAATTTTTGAGTATTAGAAGAAAAAAAAAAAAAAGAAAAAAAAAATTATCTGTAGATTGTTTTAGATAAGGCCTCTCGTTTTTCTGGCAAAGTAGATCGGATTACCTAATTTAAGGGAAAAAATATGTAACAACCTACCATTTGTCCCAGCTCAATACGAACGGCAACATCATCAAAACTTGCTCGCAAAGTTTCCAGTGGCTCATAAAGTCGACCCTACAAGCGTGGGACCGTCATATGGCTTCATGCGTTAATTCAGCTCATCGAGGAGTAAAGAAAAAGAGGAAGAAACATACCTTGAACCTCGTGTGTAGTTACACCCACAGCACATTTAAGTGAGGCGTATGCACGAGTTTGAAAGAGCCAATTTACGCAGTTGAAAGTGTGCACACAAATCGATTGGGCAAGCAAGTCATATCGCCAATACGCACAGTAGAGCACTCGAACGAGAACTGACTTTTCTTTCCTCCTTGTTGGGTGTATGCGTATTTGACTTTCCCGAGCCTACGCCTATATTTTCAACTCGATAATCACATCTGGCTCGGAACGGCTTGGGACTTTTCTTATCAGAGTTGGATAGGCGCAAGAAAACGAGGAGGAAAAGCTTTTTCTTGAAGAAGAAAAACTGACTAGAATCGCTCCCGATCTTTTCTCTCTGCCTGAGATTTCCGAGCCTGTCCGACTAACAGTTGCAAAGAACACAGATTTATTCGTTTCGTATCTGCTGTTGAGTCGTCGACACTTTTTTTGCGTCCTATTTTTAACACACGATAAAACGTTACAGGTCACACGAAGCTCTATATAGGCAGTATTCCAATAGTTGGTCTCTAGAATTCCCAGTAATTATTACTATGGTAATAATAATTTGTAATCCTACACGAGCGTGGTATGGAGATTTGTGTGCTGCTATAAGCTGAACCTAACAGTTGCGCGGAGGGATGCTAATTGGTGCATAAAAGTCTCCCAGTTAGCGGGGATTTTGTTCATTACCTGTGCTTGTTTGAGCTTAAGATGTTTTTTCTTCTGATCAAGAGTGGCGAGCTTTTTTTCCGGTATCAGCGTAAAATTAGTGGGTTTATTTTCTTATCAAAAAAATTGATAATTTCATGAAAAAATTTTCCATTAATGAACCACTCTTTCACACACACTCCGTTTTCATGAATTTATCTTAACAATGTAGTTCTCATTTTTTATCTCTGTACTTGTCCATCGGTACATTTGCGTGTTAGCCATACAAAAAAAAATTTATTGTCTAAGAATGAAAAAATCGTATTTTACCTGTTAACTAATAAATTAACTTTTTAAGTGCACACCAACTATTGCTTAGAAAAAATTGAACCCGATAATCGTACAAGTTAGATTACCTTACGGTTTTATACTACTTTGACCGGAAGCGTGCCACATGTGAATGGACAACTCGACATCGACCAATAGGCTTTGAATCATCAAAAAAAGAAAAAGAAAAAAAAAAACAAAAATCTGACTCATTATTTGATTGAATTCGGTCATAATTCCCAGCTAATGAGCCTCAAATAAAAATACGGGTACCCACCCAACAGCAGTGGGCAAAAACTTTGATTACATCCAAACGTCCCTTTGCTGGTTTCTCCAGTCTTTTTTTTCATTCGCTCTGTCCTGGGAGTTGAAAAAAAAACTCTGGCTCATCCGTCCTCCTGTTATTTAATTTATTTCCTTTTTTTCCCGCATCTCAAACGCATTTGGCTTCGTAATTCGTTAAATGAAGAGAACCGTCGCATTTCTGCGAATTCAGTGGCTCTCGGGGGAGGGACGCGAAAAAAGGAGGCGCCCTTGGATTACGAGGTGTAAATTGAAATGGGCTCGGGCATCCATATATATATATACACGTTGGCAAGGGGCAATTTCACGGCATTAGGTGTATCTAGCTATACCATCGATCCCCGTCCGGACTCTTTTACAGTCGCTCTACTTTTTTTTCTCTCTCTCTCTCTCTCTCTTCTTTAGCCCCGGAAAGTCGCACTGGGTTAACCTGGCGAGTGCATGGATACATCTCCCTCCCTTCCTTTCGACAGGATACTTTTTTTCCCTCCCCTTTGCGTCCGGTCGATTCATGCGGTTTATCGGGATTAGGCCGGAATAACGGGGTTCAGGAGTTTTCACGAAGACCGTGGGGTTGAGACTGGTTCCAGAAATTTCAATCAATGTGGGACGTATTTCATTTATACGAGCTGGTGAAGTAGCGTTTTATTGGAATTCGTTAGATTGATGATCAGGGCTTATCGGTGATATTCTACGGTAGGAAGAATCGATTCTTCTTGGCCAGATGATGGTACGAAGATTGTATAATGTGCTATAAATATTATAAAACACAAGTACTGTTGTAGCTACGTGAAATTGAGTGATAAACGTTGATATTTTATCAGAACGATCTTGAAATCCGAGGAGTTGCGAGGTGATACATTATGTATTTAAAGTCGGCTCCTCTCAAAAGTCGAATATTTTCTTGAGCCAGTCCAAGTTTCTTGGTGCTCCTTAATTCGACCAAGGATGTTGCGAGCTAACTCGGTAATTAATCTTGTAATAAAGTTTCACGATGAACAGGAGACTTGTGGAAACTGTTAATAAGCCGAGTGGATAAGCGATGGCTGCGTTTATGGGCACTTTAGAATGATAACGTTTACATTTTTTTTTTTCCAAGTAAATAATTCATTGTGTCCAGGAAAACTTCGTTCTTCCTTAGGAAAAAACAGGATTTCAGACAAGTTGCTTGTTGTAAAAACAAATTATCTGCCTGCAAGGAAAATATTATTTATTTAGTCATGTTGATGTAGTGATTTTATTGTCATCGATTTGAGGAAATGATCAGATCTAAGTTATTGATTTAATGATAAATATAGTTAGCGAACAAAAACAATGATTTTTTTATCATAAAATTCGAAAAAATGAAGCACAACTTTATTATCACATAGCTATGTATTAGAAAGAAATAAAAGAATGTGCAAAACTGTACGTGATGTACTTTTAGTGTATAAACTGTAGTGATATGTGTTGAATATCTCGACAACGGCAAAGACAAAACTTTAATCCCTTGTAAATATATGGTAGTATCAACAAATTATGAACTCAATTTACACGTTTTCGTGAGAAAATAACATTTTGTTCCTTTATAGTTTGCTTAAGCTCTTAAAACACGAGACATTGGCAAATAAAATAAGTGAGACGGTGCCATTAAGCGGAACGAGAGAGAAAGAGAGAAGAACTTATTACGTGGATTGTCTACGGTGCACTGGTTAATGCTTTTACTTCACTTTCCTGCCTCTTTTCACAAACTAGCTGTACACAACAAGGACAAACGAAATATACCGCTTGTCTCCGTCACCGAGAAAATTATTTGATTTTGCCTACTTACACAAATAGTTGTAATCAGGGGTTTGGAGTGCTACAAGTTGCAAAAAATTTAATATCATCTCAAATACAACTTTGCATTTATTCTTGCATTTAGCTATTGATTTTGTAAAAATACTATATTGTAAGTAAGTACCAATAACTACTACATTGAAAGAAAAAATGTTCGATGTAAATTGGAAGTTTTTTTTTTACTTTATCTGAATGTACCGTTTAACTTACTTCTTTGACCGTCACAGTCAGTATATTTTTTACCTTGGCACTCAGGGACCACCTCTTAAATATGATTTTGAGTTTATTCCAACACATGAGGATTCATGAACAAATTAACCATCGTATTTCCGCGTACGGATTTACAACAATGGTATTAAATTGTTCAAATTGTAAATGTCCCTATTTAAATAGAAGTAGTTTAATATAGTAATAATAAATGTGCCCTTATAACATTATTTAAATAAATATTTTAAAATAAGTTACTGAAATGCAGTATCTTTTAGTACGAGTTGGACTTAAATTATTACAAAATGCATGATTGACCAACCTAAGATGATAATTTTTGGCTAGACATCACATGTTCATGGAAGATCGACGTGTGTAAATATGCTTGGATGAATGTGTGTGTAGTGTATTTGCGATTTAGAACATTGTACATCGTAAATAAAGAGAAAAAAACGAAAGCTGGGAACAAGAGATGGAATTTCAGTTGTGCAATTTTAAGATAAGAGCCGAGCAGACGCACGTAATGGATTTGGGTTGTGAGGAATCAGTTTTGTGCGAGAATTTAATTTATTCGCGTGCAAAGAGAGGGCAAAGCTCAGCCCGTGCGGGGCTTTTGATTAGTTTGCAGCTGTGCCTTCGCTCTCTTTGCTCCTTGAGAAAACTCATTAGTCCAAAAGATAGGCCAAGAAGCGTATGAATAATAAATGTTTGCTTTTCTATTTTTCTTTTTTTTTTTTTTTCACTGGCTGACCTCACGTTGACTCAAACCCCTGAATACTAGTAAATTATCGATACGGTTAGCCATATGTTTCTGTGCGGAAAATACGCTTTACTCTTGTTTCTCTACTGTGCTGTTGCTAAACACACGCTATTAGTGCACGTAAATTTTTTCTCACAAGTTACAAAAACAGTCAATTGAAAGTCAAGTGGACGGAAACAACACGACAGCCCAACCACGTAATCAATATGAATGCGTGTATGATGAAAAAAAGACAAAATTTGATAAATTGCACAGACTTACCCCCCGAGACTTGATAAATAGAAGCCAAGCCAGCTTTCGAAATTTATCGGCCGTGCTCGTGTAGGCGGGGGGGGGGGAGTTGCTTACATTGAAATCGACGAGAGTAGACTTGCTGGGGGATCGATCTTTCCGATTCACTGGCTTGGTAACATTTAGCGATTTGTTGGTCCTTGTGACTTGTTGTATCAGGAAAAAAAAAAGTTTCAGTCGCCTTGTACTTGATTTCGCCCTAGCGCCTGGCGAAGGCGCGCAACATTTTTGTATCGGAATATCGACGGACGGAGAAATCGAAGACAAATCGTTCCACCTTTAATAATACGCATCGACTGGCACGTAAACGATTGATTAAATATGCTTGATGAGAATTTTACGCTTTCACACGAATGCCCATTGTAAGAAACGTACCCATACAATAGACCTTCCTTTTTGTAGATACACCGAGTATAGATTCATTTCTCGTACACTTATTCGAAAAAAATTGAAATTCTCTTGAAAGCTTTGCTCTCTAGAGAGATCTGAAAATTTCTTTCAAAGTAGATATTACCGGCCATGCTCGCTTCTCTTATTGTCATTTGATTTACATGCGTTCAAAAAAGGCAATAGACTATTTTTGGGTCTTGTTGCACATACATGGTTGCATTTAGTCCTTGCACCAATGAGATTGCATGGCATTAGTCTTTTGCTTCGTTAACGAAAGTATCAGGCACGTCCAATCTCAAACGGGCAGCTAAAATTTAGGAATAAAACCAAATCATTGTCAAGTACAAACGATATCAAATATTTGAAGCACGTCAAGGGCTCGTTCACACAAACATCGTACACAGTGGCGCGCCAAACTTCGATAAGTCGACCTCAATCCAAAATCCAAATGCAAGAAAGTGAGAACCGAATGAAGTGCGCGATGCCCTCGAGACGAGGTGAAAAACAGCTGACACGATTGAAGAGCGCATCCATTCGCCCTTCTCCATCTCGACCATTTCCTACTTTGTCTCGCGGCTCAACAAAGCACACCCACTCATGGAACGAGAATGAGGAGTGCACAGGGCGGGGAAGGCGGATTTGCGAAAATGTAGCTAACCGGTGGATGGCACCAGCCGCGTCATGCATAAAAGATCCGGCGGTGCGCGGCCTTGTACATTACCCGACCGACATTTCGAGCTGGCAAATAAAATTGCTCGAGAGGCTCCGTAGCCTGATGTGCGAGCACGCGTGCGTGTGTGTGTACGTATAATATATGCAGTGAGCTCCCTCGGTATGAGCGCCTCATAGTGCCACGCCTCGCTGAGCTATGTGCGTATATACACGCGAGCAAGCTCAGGGGTTGGCTTTGTGTGTATTGCGTGCCCACTTTGTCTCGCTGACGTTTCGTCCCGGGGGACGAAAAGAGGCTCACGGGGAGCGAAGGGACGAACTTTCGCGAGGGGTTCAAAAGTGAGTGCAAGCGTGAGGGTATTTTTCCATCCCTCCCCCGTTTCGGGCTTCGGTGCGGAGTTTGTTTCGCGACGGATGGGAAGATCGAGGCTCTTGCTTTTGTGATGGATTTGTTCGATAAGTGTTTGGACCGCACTTTATTGCGGGAAATTGCGTGTGGAGCTTTGGATTAAGAAGTTGAAGCTTTGCTTGAGTTTTGGCGCTTGTTTCTTCTTCCAACTTCGGGGTGTTTAATCATACCACTTGCACCCAACTGGGATTACCAACTCGCTCCCTCTGTCCCTTATTCTCCCTCTGTTTTTTAATTCATAAAATTTTCTGATGCGTTTTTATTCCAGGGTACAATTTTCTCCGGTTATTGTTGACCAACGTACCATTACTGTTAGCTTACAAAAATAGGCTTTACGATGAACTGTGTACATTTTGTAATTTTTTAGAATATGGTGTAAAACTAATTAAATGAAACGCATGGCATAAAAATAATGACAACGTGAATACTCAGTCCTTGAAAGTGTTGGTCGATTGGGCGAAAGTATGAGAGTCTTTGAATAAATGTACACTGGTATACATACTTTGTACTGTAACTTGATACTTTCTTCTTTTGCCAATGTAAAAAATACAAACAAACAAAAAAAATAAAGAAAAGAAGAATCTGCGTGGAATCATATTCACACCTATACATTATAAATTATCCGTGGCGCTCTTAGTAATTTGCCTGCTAACGATTACTTAATTGTCGTGGCTCGTAAATTTCGAACGACAATAGCACGGTATCAGGCAGTGCGAAAGGAAGTTTGTTGGCAAACGAGCAAGATCACCGACACGTAGGCGTAGATAAGCATTTTCATTGCTTCAAGTTCAATTTGTGTACGACCCAATGAAAGTTTATGGTCGCTGTGTATTGTCCCCTTTGACGATAGCTTTGTACCCTGAAAGTGTCAATTGACAATAGCTTATTGGCGGAAACAGTAGAATTTACAATTCGTACAATAGTACAAGTTGTGTCGTATGAACACAGTTGATGGGGGATTGAATAAATCTAAATTATGGAACATGTGTAATCGTACTAGAAATTAATTGTAGGTGGTCGCAGTAAATCCTCAATATGGTCCAAAGTTCGGGGGTGTTCTCATTCGAATACATCAAGCTTACTTTCCAAAAGGAGAACAGGCTTGTTACCCCTCGTAAGTGCTTTTATACATGCTGTTTTCAGTTCGGTAACTATGTTGTGTTTTGGTCCACGTTGCTCCGCGCAAGGGATATGTTCAGAATAATACTGTTCTCTACTCCATTGTATAAAACGAATAAATGCTAAGCAACTGAGAGCTATTAAAAATTCCAAAAGAAGCTTTTACCATACAAGTAAAATGACAAAAATCACATTATCTTATCCGTAGTTGTAAACTATCGATGTATTTAATACTACACCCCGCAAAAAATCGATAACGTGGTTGTGCGATTCCATTGGTTTATTTAAAAACGACCTTAATTTTACGCGCATTCAGAAAGTGCAATTAATACCCTTCGAAACGCGTAAGTATGTTTTCACGAAAACAAGTTTTAATTACGAAGGTAAAGTCCGCCGATACATTGCGTATCCTGTGACAAACTAATTCAATGGTTGCTGCGCTTTTGGAGCAACGCCATATCTCTCCATCGACCGGTAAATCAGTTAAATTATAGTCAAGTTCCTTGGCCATCAGCACATGCATTTACACTCTCAGAGGTACGCAGAACAGAACACAATACATACATATACTGCTACGAGCGCGCTTAGTCAATGATCTCGAGTCCCGACGTTCGTATACGTACACGTCGAATTAGAGTGCAACTTCAATTTGCACGCTCGCTTCATACGTGCCAACTCTTCATCTGCCCTGATGTACTCTGTATATGCCCGTGCACGGCGAGGGTAAGCTGTTCGAGGATGAGCTGGAGAGAGGGAATGAGAAAGCAGGAAAACTAAGAGTCAGAGAGGAAGAGAGAGATGAAAGGCCATCCGTTCATGCAATACAAACTCGAATCGTACTTGCGAGGGCACAGGATGCATGTGCACGAACGATAACCGTGGTGCATTTGCGAGCGCGTGACAGCTCGATATTTGCCGTATCTTTTCATCTTCATACGTGTATCCACTGGCCGATATGGCTTCTGCTACCTGGTTGAGTAGTCAACTGGCAATTTTTACGTGCAGCAGTAATATAGTTTTTTTATTAACACGAATAATTAATAAGTGCAAAACGCTGGTCTCCAATTCAGATTGAAACAGTTGTTAATAGTGTGTTGTAAAAATACTAAAAAGTGCAATTATACCTACATATTATCTTTTTTCTCTCCATAGATTAGCTCTGATTGAGAAACTAAAACTGATTATGTTAAAGACTTTTTACATAACGTAGTAATTTTTTATAATATATGTTCTTCAAGAGAGGAAACTCCACGATAAAACTACGTTACAGGCAAAAATAATCAAAGAATAGTTATATTGTACTATTCCTGTATCACCTAAATAAGAAATATAATTTCAACGTCAAATTTGATAGAACTCCATTTACTTTAAATTATTTGTTAGACACCATGTAATATCATAATTAATGCATCGCATCTACCTAAAAAAGCGTTCATTTCATTGAATCTTTGCTAAGTGAACTGATGTCATCATGGCAGGAACATTGGTCAGAAAAGATACTCCCAAAGCTGGACCGACATTGAGTTTATTTCATCACAATTTAAAAGTTAGCTGATTAAGTTTACGCATTTGGTTCACGAGGTATATATAGTGCGGTACAATATAAGGCATCCTACGCAACTCAATTTGTGGACCAAAACCTCGACCAGCCGTAACTGGATGGTAGGTCGGAAAAAGTTGAAAACGGTCAAAAGTTTTTCTGTACCCGGATCGTCAAACTTTGTCGTGCCAATGACGAAATCGTTATACTGCTATGTCGAGGTGTTAAATTCGTATTTAACTTTGGCTTTACGGATATTGGAACAGGTCATTTGGAAAGCAAAAAAGACACACGTTAAATTTTTCAATTTTTTCGTATAAGCAGAAGGAACATAAATAACTTTTAATTATCCGTCACAATTTTTGTCCCTATTTATAAATGACATAAAACAAAATTTGATATTAAACATCTGCAGTCGTTGTCATTAGAAATAGACGTTAGCTACAATTGAAACCATCAAACTTGATTTGTTTGATTTTATTGTACGCTTTTTTTTTATTTTATAAGTAAAATCATGTTCTTAAACGAAATTGTAAAGGTTTTTCCCTTATTGTTGAATATTTGTGTCTTCTCTTCTTTGCTCTTTTCCTGCTAAAACTTTTACCAGACTTTTTATATTTTTCTTCAATTCTTTTCTCAAGCTTAAACTTTCTCCTGTGGTGCTCTCGTAAGAAATTTTTTTTACCCTCTACTTTCGCTATCCTTTACCCATTTTATACATACAAATTTTTTTCCAAAAGTTAAAACTCTCGATGAAAATGTAAATGCCGAATATTACTGAAAAATACCTTTCTACCAATATTACTTTTTACAAGTTCCTAAAAATTGAAAAAAAAAAAAAAAAATCCTCCAGCGTAACACGCGCGTATTAGCACGCGTGCCTTTAAAACGGAGGTTTTTTCTTCTTCCAGCCTCTCTCGAGTCTCTTTCACGTTCCTGGGGCTGAAATTCATCCAGCAGCCCTTGATGCCTGAATAATCAATGTGCTATCATGAATACGCATTAGCCGAGCCATCGAGCATCCGCGATATCGCGTCGCGGTGGCGAGCCGTGCGACGATCGAATTTTCCGAATCTTTGAGCACCCTTCCACTGACACTACTACAAGCTCCTCTTGACCGGACACCAGTTCGCTCAGAAATTCGGTTTTATTGAATTGAGTTGAACATCGCTATTTCATCAACAAAATGTAAAAAAATCGTATGGGTCTCTGGTTTAGCTGACTCGTCCAAATATTTCATTAGTAAGCGTTGCTCAACGTAAACTTCTACGAATCCTATATCTTGGATTGAGAGCGTTTCTGTATTTTCCTATTTAACTATGGATATGATGGTCATTAACATAACTTTTGGAACTATGTAGTTAGCAGCTAGACTTACTCTACACTATGAAAAAATTTACCTGAATTCCATTGCAAATTTCCAGAAATTAAAAGAAACCTTGTGTTCTACCGTGATCTTAGAAACATTATCTGTAAGACCTTATTTACGTTAATTAAATAAACAAATAAATAAGTAAAAGTTGGCAACTAAGATATCACTATCGGAAATTTTCACGAACCATAAAAATTTTAGTTACTTGTACTTCTTTTTTAAATGGCCCTTAACAAGGTGATTTTTACATTGAAAATTATTTTGACGCAAATTATTTTTCGATAAAAGCTACGTTTTAATTTATCTGACATTGGGCACAACGATTTCAATATCTCAAATGACGTTTTTCAATAACATTTTTTACTTAATAGTATAAATTGGGAGGGTGAAGGATTTTTGCTTCATTTGTGTGCGATTTTGTGCATAAACTTACAAACAACACTTGTACTTAAGTGCGATTTAAAAAAACTCTAGACACAAGGGCGCAACAGTTGTCACCATTACCTTCACGAGCTTTACGGTGACAAACTGCTGGCGGCACTTTTTTTCTCTGCTATTGATTCGCGAGTGTTCTCTTATTAACTTGGTCCCATGCTTGACATAAATACGATAGTTTTAGAGGTTCGCCCAAGGCAAAGGAAAAATATATCCCTTTTTATGGACGCAAATAAAAAAAGGTACGCCGTCTCGAGTATGGTTACGATGCTGGGAAAAAACAGGGGATGGCGATGAAGCGGTCGTAAACAGTGACTAACTTGAGCACTTGTCACCTACTACAAGCTAATTGTACCACTGTCTCGAATTTTTCCCACAGATTTGGTAAAAGCTATTTTTTTATATTCGTATAAGTCAAGCTAAATTTTCTATTTTTTTTTAAATTTTTTATTTTTATCATCTCGTTCACCGTGTGCTTGAAGATTTCGAGATCCAAGACTTTTATTTAAGCTTACGTGTGCATATAGTATATATATATATATATAACACTTTTCGTCTTAAAAAGCGATATCTTTCTTCCATGCACTAATGATTGTGACTTGCTATTTAATGAAACTTTAATGATTTATTTTAAGTATTGATCTTCTGTTTTGACGTACGTACGTATAAAAATGGAAAGTAACAAATACGCGAACTAGGTTAATCTTTTTCGATCCATGTCTGACCAAAAAGTGGTTGTTCTACTAAAAACGTGATATTTTTTTTCATGTACAAATGATTCTGATTTTCTATTTTATGAAGCTAGTTCTATTCAAATATTAATTTTTTGTTTTATCGTACATCACGTAACTGGTACTACATAATTTTCTAGATGAAAGTATTTTTTCTTACAAAATAAAAATGCTCGCCGTTATAAAGCAGAAAGATCATAAAGGTAAATGAGAGTTATTTTCTAAAAAAAAAAGTCACTCGCGTACTGTGCAATGTTTTT
Source organism: Copidosoma floridanum (assembly GCF_036245765.1). Taxonomy (NCBI): domain Eukaryota; kingdom Metazoa; phylum Arthropoda; class Insecta; order Hymenoptera; family Encyrtidae; genus Copidosoma; species Copidosoma floridanum. Next base: position 8,372,959 of record NW_028321907.1, on the reverse strand, counting down.
TCATCAGGAAACACCGAAATTCACCTGCAGCTAAAAGAAAAAGTACCCACGACAAAATTTTCATTCCGCACTCTCGACACCCTCCAAGCGCAACGACATCAATACGTCACGTCATTCGCGCCACTTAATCCATGCAACGACCCGTTCTTCTTTTTTTTACGTCCAATACCAAACCTCCCCTTGCATTTTTATTCAGTCACTCCAGTCACTCCTACATTTTACTAATGGAAGGAGATCGCGAAACGCTTATGTGTGCATCCCTGTATTAATAAATACAAGAGAAAGCCCTGAAATCTTTTTTCCTGTATGCTCATGCATAGCACATTTTTGTGTTTCGAAATGATTGTGCTGCATTCGTGTGTTTATATCTGCTCTTACGTTAGCTGCTTACATGAGATAGAGTTGAACAATAATCTTTAATTGTACTTAGAGCTAAAGTATCAGAGTTTGAGAGGGACTTTGATTTTTAGAGTTTCACAGTCTAAATTCTTTAAACAATTTTAAAGGAAACAGAAAATTCGAGACCCAAAAAATTACCCCTTTAGCACTTAATGCGCGCGTCCATCGTGTTTGTAGGGGCTTTCACGATACGATGACCAGTTAATGCACGCGCACGCATGTCGCTCGCAAATAGTGGCTAATTGTTATTGTCGCGCTTGGAATATCTTGATTAACTTCGATAGGCTTTCGACGCTCCGATTAGAGGTTCGTTGCATCGCGCCGGAGTCGATGATGATTTGAGCGTTTGTGTGCGCAGGGATTTTCCGGGAGGTCATATGCACGTTGATGAGTCTGCAATTACGGGGTATGGGCTTATGGAAATGTCTACTATCGATTGCAGTGATTGGAGATTTTTTTCATCAGTGCATTCGTCGGAGGATCAATTACGGTTGTGATTAATATTGTTTTTCAAGAAGGATTTACCTGGTATTATTTAATGTTAGCAGTATGGATGTGTGGGTATGTGATCGGGCAATAAAATGTACAACACTGTCGTTTTTATTATAAAACACGGACACGTTTATTCTCACTATCTTCAGTGTATGCTATCTTTAGTCTTTACAATCAAGGATACAATCGTTAGCTGAACTGAAATAAAGCAAGATCAAATCAAAAGGAAAATACGAAAAGCAGGGAGTGCGTATCGACAGACTGACTGACTGCGCGAGAGTGAACGAAAACGAAGTTACTAGACGCTGAAGTGCAGCGTCACAGCGTCTCGTCTTCTTGCTGTTGCGCATGCGTAATAATTCAGTTACGAGCGCCAACAATACATCTAACACTCCCTCCCGTTCGTATCTGAATTTATAAAAAAAAATGAAAGAAAAGGAATATATTTTAACGTAAACACTAAATATATATGGGTCTTTGATCAGCCAATGATGCGGAGCACGTGGGCTTCTGGATCACTCATTGTGGTTGATTCCGACGAGCTAAAACATACACAGAAAATACATTAATCAGCATGTCTACCATCATTGTCTATCTATTATTAATTTACTAGTTTTACTATCTCAAATCAAAATTTAATTATCATGCATTTTATGCTAATTAACATTCAAAATTTCTTTCGTTAGTCTTTCATGCAGTTCAAATGGCAGGGGTTTTGTAAATATATCTGCTAGTTGTTCCTTGGATGGAATCCATTTAATAATTATTTTTCCTCTGGACACACATTCTTTAACGTAGTGAGCCTTTATCTCGGTCATGTGTCTCAGCCTTTTGCCACCATCTATCTTAGCACTTGCTCCGGCAGCTTTGTTGTCACACCACAAATCCGCGGGCAACAAGGTGCGAGACAATATAATACTTATAGAGTGTTCCAATCCAATCAATTCTTGACTTGCGTCGCACATTGCCACATATTCTGCTTCGCAGGTTGAAATAGCAACATAATTCTGCTTTCTTGTTTTCCAAGCAACTGTATCCCCATACAGCCTTAGGAGATATCCGCCTGTTGTTATTGAGTCTTTACAATCTGCCAAACTCGCATCTGAATAGGCTTCTAATCCATCTTTACGGCCTCTGTAAGTTAATCCTAGAGTCCTTGTGTGTTGTAAATATCTAAATACTCGTTTGACCATTTTCCAATCATCTTCAGTTGGGCTGATTTGATGTCTACTCAGTACATTCACCGAGTATGAAGTGTCTGGTCTAATTGTGTTGGCTAAATACAGCAGACTACCGACTGCTTCTCTGTACGGCACATTTACTCTCGTTATCGTGCTTAACTCTCCAGCATCTTCAGAATCTTCTCTATCTTTTCTTTGTCGATTCAAAACTTGATTTGTCACCATTGGTGTTCTTTGGGGTTTTGACTCGTTGAATCCAAATTTCTCTAACATTTTATCTATGTATGATGTTTGTGTCAGTGAAATTGTGTTGAGTTTTCTATCTCTTTCCACTTTGATGCCTAGAAATGTGCCAACCTCGCCAAGATCTGACATCTCAAACTCAGATTGCAGACCCGTCTTAATTTCATTCATTTTGCCTGCACAATTGCTGGCTATCATCATATCATCCACGTATAGGATCAGTACTAGAAAGTTATCGGCTTCTCTCCATGTGTATAGACAGGGCTCGCTCGTATGTGACTGTAGTCCTAATTTAGATGCAGTCTCGCGAAACCGCTCATTCCATCTTTTTGAGCTGATCTTAAGTCCATAAAGTGCTTTCTCCAATTTACAAACCTGAGCTTTCTTGAGACTATCACCATCAAGCAGGCCTTCAGGAATTTCCATATATATCTCTTCTTTGATAGATCCATTTAAGAAAGCTGTCTTGACATCAAGTTGGCAAGTCTCCAGATTGTATCTATTTATTATTGATATTACTGATCTTACCAGGGCCAAACCAGACACCGGGGCATAAGTTTCTTGCAGATCGTACTTGTTCCTATCTTTGAAACCACGAATCACCAACCTCGCTTTGAACTTCGTGTTTCCATCTTTATCTATCTTTTTCTTCAAGACCCACCTAGAGTCGATGATGTTGGGCTTGCCACCTTCAGCGTTCACGGTTGGTCTTTCTACAAGTTTCCACACTTGGTTTTTCCGCATTGATTCCAGTTCTTCATCAATTGCTCTGAGCCATTTATCGCGATCCGGAGATGCGACAGCTTCTTTGTAGTTTGCGGGATCTTTGTTCAGTCCAGCAATCAGGGCATGTGACATTTCATCTTCGACTTCTGCGATTAAACAGTCAACATCGCCCTTCGATTGGAGCAATTTATTCAACTTGTTTGTGTCGATGGCTCCTGCAAAACTGGTATCATTTATTCTAGCGAGTTGCTTAGAGCTTTCTCGATCAAGATCTTCAACTTTCTTGGGCCGACCGCGCTTTCTCTTGACTATTGGTTCTCCCTCCGTTTCCAATGACTCTTTAGGGCTAACCTTATCAAACTTAACGAACCATTCATCTTGTTTAATATCTGTCTTGTGGTTTCCCCAGTTTGCTATTTTGTCCTTTCCCCAGATATCTCTGAACACCAGTCTTTCTTGGAATTTTACATCTCGACTCTCATAAATTTTTCCATCTTCAGGTCTTAAGAAAGAATAGCCAGTGGGAGTATAACCAATCAGCACGACTCGTATCCCTTGTGGACCGAATTTGGTTCCAGTATTCCTTTGTATCTTGATAAAAGCGACGCAGCCAAATCTTCTGATTTGGGTTATGTCTATCTTCAGATTGGGCGCAAACTTTCCTAAAGGGGCTATCATATCATTAGACCTGTGAGGTGTCCGATTGTAGGCATATACTGCACTACCCAGGGCTAAGTCCCACATGTTCTCCCTGAGCCCGGAGTCGTACATGTAGGCTCGCACCTTGTTTTGCAAGGTACGATTAACTCGTTCCGAAACTCCATTATGCTGAGGAGTGTCTGGACAGGCCAACTGAAGTTCTGCTCCCAACCTCTGGAGAACTTCTACCGTTTGGCCTCCTGTAAACTCCGTGCCTTGATCGGTTCGAAGATAGCATATCTTTGCATCAAAACCTAACAGGTTTCGTGCGCTTGTCACAAAATTGTCCAAACAACGTCCTGCTTCGCATTTTGTCTTCACTGGGTATGCCATAGTCAATCTTGAGTAGTCGTCTGTGTAGACGATTATAAATTTATATCCTTTAGGGTAAGTAGCTGGGCTAATCGGTCCCATTGTATCAGCATGAACTATCTCAAGTGGTTTGGTTGCCCTTTCTCTTTTAGTATTGAAAGGCAATCTCTTGATTTTAGCGACTTGGCACACCTCGCATGTTGTAATGAAGCTGTCAAAGATGGCCTTACTCAAATCTTTATTGTCCGAATATTTTCTTTGTAGTGCCTTGAGATATTCTGCTGAGGCATGTCCGAATCTTACATGCCAGAGCATGGCTCTGTTATTTCTCTCAAATGTTCTGTATTTTTCTGTAAACGGGCTTTGAGCTTCTGGAATCTCACCAATCACAAGATCATCACAATTGTTGATTTTTCTATCTTTAATTGTTTTCTTAAACTCACTTTGATGAGAGCTGTGTGGACCAGCTCTTTCTGATTCATTACTTGAGATTCCAGGGCAGCTCCTATCATTAGTGCTGACTTGCTGAACCTTCTCAGTCTTTGCTTTTAGGGGATTTTCTACCATTAAGCAGTCTATAATTTCTTTGTACTTCTCATTATTATTTGTGTCCTGGCCATCTTGCAGTAGTTCTACTATCCAGTAAGGGCTCTTGTAGACACCAGAAATTATAGTTTCATTAGAACGCGGATCAAATATATCTATCTTTGTGTTATCAAGGTATATACTCATGCCCCTTTCAGCAAAGCGGCGAAGCGACAGCAAGTTTCCAGCTAGTGCCTTAGCGCATACAACTCTATCTAGGATTATCTTATTTTGGTTATTTTTACCCGAAACGCACCCTTCTCCCTCCGCTCTCAAGTCCGCGGAGGAATCTTTGTTCGCGCATTTAATCAATTTATTTTTACATCCATTAAAATTTTTAAAATAGAGTTTAGAATTAGCAAAATGTTCTGTGGCACCTGAATCTGCTACGAACTCAATTTTCTCGCAACCACTATCTCGTGTTTCCTCCGCGCGCGTAGAGAGCAAAGTTTCGGGGTTAACAGCAAACAAACCACTGCATGCATTAGACCTAAGTATTTCTACATTATTATTACCTTCTTCGCCTTGTTTCTTGTTATCGACCTTGGCTTTCTTGTTGTTATGATTTGTGTGCTGTTTTTCATGCTTCCGTTTATTACTATCTTTAAAATTATTCTTATTGTTACCACCACCAGTATTGCGTTTAAAATCCCAATCGTTATTTTTATTAGTATTACCTCTGCACCTGCCTATGTGCTCTCGTAGGTTCTGTACAAACCGTTGGCAGGTGTAGCACCGCCTAAGGTTCTGCCCTTTTTTCGGGCAGTCCCTTGCGTAGTGCCCGTTGTCGTTGCACTCGTAGCACAGAGTGCTGGCGGTGGCCACGTTAGCAGCAGCTACGGTGGCTGGTCGAGAGCCTGCCCCACCTCGGCTTGGCCCAGCACCGGTCCCGGTCCCACCTCGACTCGGCCCTGCATTCGCCCCACCTCGGCTTGTTCCACCCATTGTTGGTCGTGGAAGTGATCCTTCTGATTCCTGTTTCAGGATATATTGTCTTAAGTACTTAAAGGACAAGCCATCCTCGCTTTCAAACAGCCTGTTAAAATCGGCTATTTTTACATCCGGTACTCCATCGATAATTGCATGATAGAAACTATCTCTTTTCTCATCTTCAGGGAAACTGTTAGTTTTACTAATTAATTCAAAATCTCTTACCAATCCATCAAAAAATTCACAAAATTTAGTAGCACTTTGCTTTTTGGGGTCGAATCTAATGGAATGTATTTTGTTACGTATTTGATATGCGCTCATCTTTATGTCACCCCTTTTCATATCTTTAATTTTTTGTATCATTGTTGATGGATCAGTAATGTGGTATACTTTGTTTTGGTAGTCTAGGGACAACCTACCTAGTATTACGTTTAGGGCCTGTTCTTTATCTTCTTCCATTTTTTCTTGAGTAATGTTCATGGTTGCTTCCATTTTTGAATCAATTGTGTGGAGCAATTTTTTACTTTTTAGTTCTGACTGCAATTGTTTTAAGAATAACTCTAGTTTTGTTGCATTAGTGAGGGAATAATTAAAACACCCTAGGCTATCTTTATTAATAACTTCTATCTTTAGACTATCATTAGGTGCAGCGCGTTGAAACGTCAGCGAATTATCAATGGAGTCGGAGTTTAAATTAATTAATTGTTTACTTAATTTAGGTCCTGGAGTAGATGTAGTAAATTTATTTACCTCTTGTATTCGACTCCTGGCCAGTTCTCGCTCAAGAGCCTCCATCTTTCTTTGTTGAGTGGCTATACGCTGCTCAAACTCAGCTCGAATTGCCTCTTGAGCCCTCCTATTTTCCTCTCTTTCCTTTTCCAGGGCCTTTTTATGTTGTGAAGCAACAACCTCAAACCTCATCGACATCCAGGAGCTTTGCTGATGCCTCTCTTGTTGTATCAGTTTCTTTATCTCCTCGATGTCTTTCTTTGAAGCTTCTGTAATTTCTTTTCGTGAGTATATAATTTCTTTAGGTTTGATGTTTTGACCTGTTCTTTTCATTAGTTCTTTCTTAAGTTCATAATTTGCATGCGCCATTTCTTTATGTAAGCTATCTAGCTCTTTCTTTAGATAATCTTTCCTGTTTTGCAGGTCTTTAAATTGGCTATCAATTGAATCTAAATTTTTGCTTTTCAAATCTTTAACCTCGTTGGGAGTTGAGTTATCAGTAAAATTTTTCTTTCTATCTCTCAAATCTTTATTCTTATCTTTTGATGAGGTATTACTCGAATTTATTTTTCTATCTTTAGGGCCTTTATTCTTATCTTTAGATGAGGTATCAATCAAATTTATTTTACTATCTTTCAAGTCTTTATTCTTATCTTTAGATGAGGTATCAATCAAATTTATTTTTCTATCTTTAGAACCTTTGCGTTGGATACGCTGTTTGTGGACGAGTCGAATTTGTCCAGCACATTTTTCTATCAAATTAAACAGGTCTAACATATCTTGATTGCGATGTGCATCTCCTCCCAGATATGCAACGGTTTCATTATTTACGGAAAATATGGCCTGGTTGTTTTTACGAGTTACTACCACCTCGTCTAGTTCCCCTAGATCGTCTTCAATCTTTTTATATGCGTCATTTAGCATATTGAGGGCATTTTTACCTAAAATTAACAGGGAGTAAATGGGTAAAAGTATTTTATATTTTGTTATCGTGTGCGTTAGGCTATTAGTTTTCTTGTGGAAGTGACACGGAGATCGGGCGTAAGCAAATGTGAAGGAAAATGGCGCTAGCATCATGTGTGACATGCATAGAGAAAGAATTAAAATGGCCGATCAACATCGTTTACTACGACGCGCGCCACCAGCCGCAGCATGAGAGGACGCGCACACTCAGTTCAGCCGAACGCAAGCCATAACCAAGACGCGCATCCCCTCCTCGCCTCGAGGCGTCCCCCTTGGCGGTGACTGGCAGGTTCATCAAGAAACGCGCTTCCTTTGTCACGATGCGGGCCTCTCCCTCACATAAACAAACGCGTGCCGGCTCTCTCGAGTTCTGCGAATCTCCGTAAGAACAAAGGAAAGCCTTCTAATCAAGGGAATCTCAATCTTGCAATCTTAAGTGAGCTGTCTTGCTCCATTTTAAGGCAAGACACCAATTTTTGTCTTTAGAGATTTTAAGCGAACGTGACCCAACGACAACAACACCTCACGCAATTACCGAGTCCTCAAAACAATATCTATTTCTAGTACTTACTACTGCTCACTCTCTTCTTAACTTCCTCTCTTCTTACAGCTCCGCCCGAAGCCTCGATAGTAGGAGCGACGTCCGTATCTCGAGGCGATTCGGCCGTTGTGCCTCCATCTCGATCCCGATCCGCTGCCTCCTGGGGCTGCTCTTCTGCCGCTTCGGTGGTAGTCGGGGTGAGGGGACTGCCAAGCTCTTCCATCTCGCAGTGCTCGCTGCCCGATATAGAGCTCCCGGTTGCTTCCGCCATTACGTTTCCCGCGTAAAAAACAGGTGAAAAAGGAAGCACACAGAGAACGCGCGACAAGCTCAAGCGCGGAGCGGAAAAAAAATAAAAGAGAAGAAGAACACAAGACGCGATCGAACAAATTTCACATCCACACTACCAATTAGGGCCCATAACCTGTTAGCAGTATGGATGTGTGGGTATGTGATCGGGCAATAAAATGTACAACACTGTCGTTTTTATTATAAAACACGGACACGTTTATTCTCACTATCTTCAGTGTATGCTATCTTTAGTCTTTACAATCAAGGATACAATCGTTAGCTGAACTGAAATAAAGCAAGATCAAATCAAAAGGAAAATACGAAAAGCAGGGAGTGCGTATCGACAGACTGACTGACTGCGCGAGAGTGAACGAAAACGAAGTTACTAGACGCTGAAGTGCAGCGTCACAGCGTCTCGTCTTCTTGCTGTTGCGCATGCGTAATAATTCAGTTACGAGCGCCAACAATACATCTAACATTTAACCACTTTCATATAATATTTTCACTTACATTCAAAGTCAAGATTAAGTTAAAGGCACGAGAATGGCATTGCATGTGCTATTTGTTTTTTAAAGCTGTTGATTTAAAGCTCGAATAGCTTCATATCCCGTCACATTTTTTTTCTTATAATGAACAAAAAATTGTCCTTACGTGGGTTCAGTATTCAGTGACCCAAAAACTATCTTGTTTTTATTATTTTATTTTGTGGCCCAACATATTTTTTTTTTTTTTTACTTTTCAAATGATATCGTATTCAATAGAGATATTGACCGCTTGTTCACCATTACCAACGATATTAAGACAATTATTGATATTATTATTGTCCCCATTCAAATAAGCCTTCACTAGTTAGTAGTTAAGTACTGCTCGAAGATTAATTTTTTTTTCATCAGTCGATAAACATTTTGTACTTCCCTTGAATGAAAACGATGATCACTGCATCGTGTCCGTCGTTACTTGAAACGCAAGGAATAAACCATCGTTGTTCGACATTTGTATCTTTCGTAGCTCGAAAAGCTTTTATCAAAATTAATGCCCTCGTGCGGAGCTCAATCAACGCTCGTTATGAAAAGTAAACACGCCACGGGTACCGTTTTATCGTTCAAACAACGACAGTAGTAAACACGCGCGCGATATCCCTGTGTGGACTGTGGGAAGGCCAAAATAGTATTCCGAACTACAGACGTTGATCAAGCGTTAATAAATTATTCGGTACCACGGAGAAGTACAATTTCGACCACAATCCACTTCCATCGCTGTGACAGCCGTGCGGTGGATTTGCGAAACAATTTAATAATCGAAATTATATTGTGACGTACCTGTACATGTACGTGTATACGTAAGCTGTGGTTCTTGTTTGTCACACTGCGAGCTGTGTAATCTACGAGCCAAACCACATGTGCAATCATCATCATCATCATAAATTCCACTTACTCCAAAGTAATCAAGTTACGCACTGATTCTATGTTAATTCGCCGTGAACTACTTTTAGCAGAAAAAACGTAATGACCCCTTTGTAGTAATTTGCGGGACTCTCGCGCGTATCCGATTCTCGATTAAAAACTACATTGTTTTAAGTTCCGAGTCGCAAAGTTTTGTCCAGGATTTCTGTTTACTTTTTCATCCCCGAGAAGTCGAGGAATCCTGAGACCAAAGGGAACCTTTTAATAATTCATGAATGGATTTTTTTTTTTTTTTTTCAACTCCATTTCCATTCCCATACCAAAGGAGACTCTTGAAAGTCTAATGAAAATCAACGAGGCGTGCCGACGGAATTTCTTCCCTCGTATAACTTTCTGTATTGTGATAAAACTGCGTCCAGCCAAGTTTCGCTATTTTAGCCATGAACGGGTATTAAAATAAGTAAATTAAAAAAAAAAGAAGAGGATGAACTTTGCCATCGGAGGAACCATCTTTTCCTACTCACCAATCACGGCATTTCAAATCAAGAGGAAACGAGTCAGAGGAACTAAATGATGGTCAGAGGGCAAGCGGCGGAGCGAAAGCACTGCAGTTTTCCGACAAAGGATAAAAGAATCCTCCTGCTCTGTTGTTCCTCTCACCCGAGTCACCCGAAACCAGAAGCTCGTTTTATCGAGTAACTCCCACGCGCGTCATAGTTGCCTAAATCCTTTTCGCGCCAGCCTCGAGGCTCCGACGACGCGCTCGCAAAAGGCGATCGAGAAGAAAAACAAAGGCGACACGCGTACTTTGCGCTCGTCCTTCATCAACAATGGACGTGTTTCATTATTTCAGCGCGGGCTGACCTCTCGAGTGCTCAGGTTATTGTACAGCGCAAAGAGAGGGAGATTATATCCAGCGCGAACGGGGAATATTCTCAGCTGAGAGAGAAAGAGAGAGGAGGCTGCAATGAAAATGAACGGCGGAAGGCCGAGTGGAGTGAATTATTGATCGCGCGAGCGAGAGTGGACTCTCTCTTTTTCCCTTTTTCTCTAGGCCTTATCGATGACGACCCAGTGGAGGGACAATGGGCGAGGGATCGCTCGAGGCTGCTGCTCGTGTGTGTGCACCTGTGCTGATAAATGTATTTTGACAGGCCAAGTTTTTCTTTTGGATTTTGGCCGAAAGGGTTTATTCTCGCGCAATCGCTCACTGATAAAAACACTGGCTCTCGTCATCTGGTTGTATGGACCGTACGTGCGATTTTTGTGGGTTTGCAACAGTTTTGAACGCGGAAGAGTATCTTTTTTTACCCTCTCTGGGAACAATTTAACTCCGCATCCGTGCACATACAGTATAAAGTGCTGGATTTTGGTACCGCAGCTGAAATACCCATTTGCGCATACAGATGTTTCTCATTTAGAACAAAAATACTCAAAAGATAAAAACTTTTACACACACCAAGTGTCAAAAATACTCGGTGTTAATTTACCATAAATCGTTATTTTTCACCTCAAGAAGTGAGATATTTATGATGAAAAACTCGACCAACGTTCAATAAACAGTCAATGCGCCGATGATCGTCTGACAAGCGTGGGAAGTAAAGTATCGAATGCGCCGACGCTGCGCATCTTCCAGGTACACGAAGATCCAAGTCGAGAAAATTAGTACAAGAGTCACGTACTGTCGTGTATAAGGTTCACGCGGTGGCAAGAAGAACCGCCCAGTCAGCAGCAGCGTGTAGCTATACGATGTATTTCAAAGCCGCACGTTTCAATAAATGCATCCCTTGGGACTTGCTGGTTTGTCAGCGTGTATACGCAGGAGAACGAAACTCGTAAAAGCTCGCGGACGATAACGAGTGCTGGTCAGCGTGTCAGCAAGTGCGGCTGTGAAATCGCCGTGTCCGTGGGACCATTACCATGGAAACGGCAATTAATATGCCCACGATGCGCTGACTGGGGGATGAAGTCTCGCATGGGGAATGCCGAATGGACCAATCGTGCATCTATGCTCGATCGACTCATCGCGAGGATATATCCTCTTTATTGTGGCATTACTTATGCACATGGGTTTGCGAGATCGGTTGTGTCTATAGTATAATCTCCCCATTTTACTCTGCAGTTGGGTGTACATTGCCATGATACTTATCTCCTATTTTATTTATAATATATAGATGTTTAGAAAAGTGCGCAATTCATCGCAAGTCAGCTGACTTTTTTTTCTTTGGCAATACGGATCAGGAAAAATTACCGACACATTTGACAACGGATTAAAAGCACCGGCATTGCTCTTGAAAACTAGACGAGAAATTAGTATTTGCTTTGTAAAGATGCACGTTACGTTCGAATTTTTTAAATTTTGTTTTCAAAAGTATTGCAGCTACTTCGTTATACTACCTCTTTCCTTCCTCGGACGTAGAAGCTTACAAACCTATTGAATATGCTTCGTACTTCTTTCAACTGTATGTATTGTACGTTTACTACCTTAATACTCATGCGTTTGTTTTTTATATTCACTCATTTTTACTCCAACTTTCCTTGATTTTCCCAGTAATTCGTAAAAATATTTTCTTCGCTGTCGTCCGCAACAAACCATTTGCGTATAGCCTCATACTGTGTTGACCCGATTAAAATTAAAGCACCTCCAAGTTGGATCTTGTGCTCTATGATCAACTTGAATCATAAATAAGATAGCGCATACCCTTGCTTAAGTCGTTCGTTAATTGAGTTGAATAATTTAGTCTTGACACAGATCCTTCCCTTATTTTTTTTTTTTAATACATATATTTGCTTTGATATTACTCATTTCTCGCTTTTTTTAAATTCTCAAACGATTGGTATAAATCTGTGTTATAGATTTCTATTATTCCACAAAAATTTGTCCATCAACAGTAATATCGATGGATTTCGTTTAAATCTACATGGGTAGTCTCGTATAATGTCCTCTGGTGGGTATAATTAAATTCAAGAGTGAGTAGAAAGGAAGGAGATCCCTCTGTATTAAGTTGTCACATAATGAATGATCTGTCGCTTTTTATAAATGTTGGCATCGTGTCAGATTTTTCTCTGATGTGCTCGTACATAGTTACGCTAAAGTTCTTGGTGCTTTCTGGCTATTTTCTCCTCGAGGGGGTTGTATCTCTAAATAAAAAGAAATTTATGAATCTGTTGAAAAAATTTATACGAACTAACAATCGTATTGAAACTTGTGTTTTAAAATTATAGTCAACTTAGTTTCACGATTTTTGACGAAGAAGTGTCTTTTTCTGTACTTTCAACATTGAAGAAATCGTGCTTTTCTGAAGTATTTGATTTTTTATATCGAAGATACAAAAAATTATAGATACAAGTAGGAAAAAAACGTATTTAGTTAACATTAAAAAAAAAATTTTAATTTTAGGCTACTGAATAAAGTTAGCACAAAAATATCCATCACTACAATCCTTTTATTGCAATAAAAAGTCCTTGACACGTTCTGGTGTTTGCTTCAGTATTTTAAAAGTTTTCATACAAAACGAAAGACCGAGGGCCACTGGCTCTCAAGATCTCCGTTAAAGATTCAGTGAGAAAAGTCGGGAGAAAATGTCTCCCAGCTACGCAGTACCAGTGCAAGGATTCATTTCCATATTTTAGGCATCTTCCCGTCCCACTCGTTCGATTTTTTCTTTTTCTTAGGTCTTCTCACTTCGTTTCCGGGAAACTTAGTTATCGTCACGCCTCAACTTTTCGAGATTTCTAGAAACTTTTTACACTAAAATATTACATTAGTTATTCTGATTCTAAAAGACATGCTTTTATTGAAAATGGTAATAGATGGTTCATCGGATCAATTTAATTTTATGGCCTTAAAATTAAAGGAAAAAAATCACCAAACCACCACATGAATTCAATTAAAATATGTTTCAATCAAGTAATGTATAGTATTTTTTAAATGCACACATGAATACCCCTTTAAAAAGATTCGCACTACTTTACGATTATTGAAACAATGAAAAAACTGATTCGAGCCAGTAAACGTTTTATTGCGAATTTTATGTGCCCTCCCAACGAAGTACTACCTACATCTACACATGTTGTATTTTATAAAACCTGTGTACTCCGTGTGCCTACTACAAGTATGAAGCTGAAATTTTTTCGAATATTTGAATGCAGAATCCGAAGTTGTATAAAATCACGCGACAAGAATAAAAATAAAATTTCAAAGTCCATGCAACATAAATGGTTCAAAGTTGAAAAAAAAAAAAAAAAAAAAAAAAAAAATAAGGGAAAAAACCAGTAACAATTCGATATCTCAAACACCAATTCCCTTCCATCTCCTTGAATGCGATAAGAACGAAACTACCCAGCGCACCCCGAGTCCCCCCGGGAAAAGCAGCCATCGTACCGTTTAAAAAGGAAACCTTTACGAGATCATTCTCTCCTGAAAACGCGACCTTTTATTTTTAAAACTCACAAGGGATTCATTCAGAAACCCTGTCGTGGTCGCCACTTGGATGCTATTCCCTCGTGTGCAACATACGCTGTACAAAATTTAATTCATAGAAGTACATACTCAAGTCAAGTACTACATTCATTTTTATGTTCTTCTAACTTGTAGTTTTGGAAAAAGCGTATTAAACAAGGTAAACCCTAAGAAACAATATACAATAAAATTAATCTCTAAACCCTCGACGCAGCCAAGTGGCCATCTCTGCCTGTACACTCGCGTGGCACTATGCATGTGTACTTTGGACATGACGTATCTCGACGAGACACGAGATAAATTTCGGGCGAAAAAACGACGGAGGGAAAATAGAGGATCGAGAGCAAGCGTGTGTACGAGTTGAGCGGAGGATGTGTTTTTTGGACAAACTGGCAATTTCGCTGTCACAGTGTCGCGCCATAATATTTTCAGCAGCCCTAGCTCGTGTACATATATATGTATGGTGCACGTGGCAGATATTATGCACGCGTCGTAGAGCCGGAGGGTCGTCATCGCTCAGGGAGACGTGCGACAACAGGAAAGTCTGGATTTTCAATTCCACGTGCGAGGAAGACGAGGAGAAAAAAAAGTAGGGAGGCGCCGTGGCGCACTATTATATAATATGCCCGTATTAGGTTTGTTGAAGGCTTGACGTGGCCAACGTCTGTGATAGCAGGGGCTACACAATTGACAAATCTGTTTGCACGCGCGATGTCTACGTGTGTTTATGTCACGTTAGGAGATCATGACGATGGTTTGAAAAAGTTTGTCTTTTCACAAAAAGAAATTTTGTGATTAATAGGCTCCAAAAATTTATATATCCAAGTAGCGATTGCTAATATGATTTTTCATCCAACAGGGAGTCTGGTCACGTTTAATCAAGGATAATCGGATATTTTGCCATCTCTGCATTTTAATTAAAAGCTCAGTGAGAATGAATCAGAGGGATGTAATAAAAGTCCTCAAATTTAACATAACGGCTCAGCTCTAAGTTAATCTCTTGTTTCAAAATTGAGTAATTTTCGTGATTCTTTTTACTTGAAAAAAAAACTCATTGTTGATTATATGACCACAAGAACTCCCTTCAAACCATTCACGTTTCGATCATGTCATGGCAGTAGAGCTTAAAAAAAAAAAGCTAAAAAATCTCCAACCGAAGTAATTTTGTCGAAGTTGACCAAACACGAGCTACAAAAGCAACGTGGAAATCGGAGCGATAAAGTTACATTCGTTTACCGATATCCAGGCAAAAATCCGTGAGAAAGGATTTGCACGCTCACGCGAGAGCTTTGTCCCGTGCGCTCGTACGTATACAAATGCACGTGCGAGCCTCGGAGTTTGGCCCCGAGACAACCAAACGTTGGCTAAAGTGGAAAAGCTTGGCTTGGAAGTATATGTATATATGGCTGTGTGTATATGCAGAAGCATGTATCCATGAAATATATGTATATTTCTGTTAGCTATTGATCTTCGTTTTTTGTGGCCACTACTATTGCTTTCGCTCCCGAATTCCTCGGCATACCCATTCAACTCTGCTTTTTGTGTATCGTTTTAATATTTTTCTTGCACGATTTTTGAAAGAAATTGATTCTGGATGGTTTCATTTCTTTTATGTGCAATTTTCTTTACCTTCGCTTCAAGTGTTGGAAGTCAGGGCATGATCCAACTATCTTTTATAGTAGCTATTTTTACTCATAATTATGCATTTCACGATGTAAGTTTTATTTTACCGAGTAATTCTCTCAATCAATAGATAACACGCATAAATAAACAAATATGTAATTATATGTAATTAAAATGTATATGATGAACAAAGGTATTGCTGAACAGGACAATTTCTTCGATAAAAAAATTTATTTAAAAAAAAATTTTTTATATTGTCTCGTAGGCTTTATTCATTATTATTATAGCCCTACTTTTTCTATCTGTGAATTTTTACATCTAAGTCTTTTCTGTTTGAAATATTGATTTAAATATTGATTCAAAATTCTGTAGTTTGACCTTCACCCAAATGCCCGTGTAAAGATACATTGTCCCTTATTCGAGTTAAAATTAGAATTGTCGTTTTTTTTTTTTTTTTTTTGTTGAATGAAATGACAAGTACGTTAGATTGTTGCAAAATTCATAAAAATTCATTTAAAGATTCGAATCTACGATGAAAATAACATGAATATGTAAAAGAATAAAATGAATTTTTTTATCCAAATCTCGTTCGTTAAATTGAATCTTTAGGCCATTATACAGTATTAAACAAACTTTAATAATTAAATTTTTTCAATTTTTTTTATTTTACAGAAGTTTTTTGAAATGAAAATATAATTAATGTGAAAACTATTTGAAGTAAAATTACTTTAATAGCACTTCTAAGATTTTTATACGGTTTTATTTAACTCGTACTGTCTGTCTGACTATCCATGGCAAGAGGGGTCAGAATATTTTAATCGATATTCAACTTATTTCTAGATAGGCTTAAAGTTTATTGTGAATAAAAATGCATAGTATAAACGCGTTGCACAAAAATTATTTTTATTATTTGGTTTTTGAGTATTGAAAATGAAAGATTTTAAATACAAGTCATGTAGATCCATCTATGCTCACTTAATGGCTCGTCTTACCTTACTCAACTGTCTCTACTTAATTTCATGGAAAAGTTAGTTTTAGTTTATAAGGCACATACAATTTTATCATTTGTTTTTTTATTGGAAAAAAGTTATACAACACGAGTATTAACGAACTATAAAGTATAATACAACTGTTGATCTCTTATCGTCGATGGCTCGTCTTACCATACTCGACTATTTCTAGTTCGTGACATGGAAAATTAATTCGTAGTTTATAAGGTACATAAAATGTCTTTTTTTTTGTAGATAAAAATTATAATTGAATTTAGTTAAACATAAAAAAAATTTGTAAAAGAAAATTTATAAAAATATGTTTGCATTAATAAACAAAAAGTTGAATATAAGCTTTTATAGTGTACATAATTATTACAACTGAAGGTCTCCCATCAAGTTTATTTTTACAAAAAAAATAGTTCGGTAACCTGCGCTTTTGTCAATCATGCCTACAGTAAACATTTTTTTTATTTATACATTTTTTAGTTAAACCAGATAAAATATAACTGTAAATATATCATTGTAAGACAAAAGACCTAGTGTTAAGATATTTTTTATTAACTGACTTTCTCCACTACAAATAAATTTTCATGTTAGAATAAAAAAAACTGTTTCTACAAGTATGTTTGCAGTTTATACTACAAATAAAAAAAAGATTGTTGTATGGAGTTCCCTCCATAGTACCAATAGGTACGTCATGGAATCGCATCATACCTGAATGCTTACGATTATTACCAAACCTCCATTTTATCTCTCTTTTATAACATGATATTGACGTTGAAATACGAGGCAATTTTACGATACATCGAAACTCCCCGTTGAAACCCCGGTTAATCGTTGTATGAATCGTTTTAATAAATAGAATAAAAAGTAAATTCTACAGTAATCAGATGTGAATTTCGGTTTAGGTTTACAGGTACAAGTGTCATATCATAACTGCATACTGACATGCTACGTATTTTACTTATAATATGGATTTTCCCGCTTTGATCTCAATTGTTCTTAATTTTAATTTCATGTTTTTTTTACTTAAAATAAAAATTTACAAATGTTATGGCTGTTGTTATCGAACGTCATTTTTCCGCTTTAGATTCAACAGTCACTTTGTCGTATTGAACATTACAGTGACACCGTTTTAAAATGCATTTCTGATGGATACAGAACGAGTTTTAAGCTTTAAACTACTATTCCGTCGTACATTTCACTTGACGATTGGAAATTAAATTGAAAGTTTGATGAAAAGATGCAGAGAATTTTCGCAAAACGATTATGTCTAGTAAACTACTTTGAAAATCAAGTTTTTTCATGAAATCCAATATTGCTGGATGCAAGTTTTGAGAGTGCAAATATTGAATGAATAAGTTATGCACTTCCTGCACCCGTCGATGGGCTCTTTAAAATCGATTGCCGAGGAGTTCAGGAGATTGCATTTGATGAACTTTATTGCCAAGACGAGTGTACTCGAAAAGAAAAAGGGATGAACAATTTGGTCTTGTTGCTGTTATGAAAGGATTTTTGCAATTTCACAACCGTTTCTTTGGTTCATTTTTTTTTTAAATATTTTTAAATATTTGTAAGGAAGAGTTTATACTTATACAAGACACGTTGTTCAATTACACGTGTCTCTCCATGAACATTATAATTCCACTGATTACAATAATGGAGTTAATTAGCTAAGTTACAATGATACATGAAAAATAATTACATGAAGCTCGCGATACATTTGTTGATAAAATATTAAAGGTACTGAGAGCTTAGTAAGTTGGTATAATAATACGAAAGGGTTGAAAATTGTAATTTTATTAAAACAGTTGTGTAATTAATAATGTTAATTGCTAACACGCTTTTGAGTGAACTTTATTTTTGACTAATATTCTTTACAAGAAAGACAGTTTTGAGTCAACAAAGTTGTCCGACTTCTCATTAAATAATTTATTAAATTAATGTACATGTAGCGCACGATTCATCCCAACATGATAGAGACCAATTAACTGATTCAAGCCCACCCTTACATTGGACTAAAGAAAATAGTCATTTTCAATACAGCTTCGTCATAACTAGAGGTTAATGGTGCGCAAAAAAATCCATTAGGCGAGCGAGGGAGCAATACTTGTGAGAACTGGGGCACTAAAAAAAGCTTTTTGATTTTGCGTACGCGCTGAGTCATAAGGGTGGTGAGGAAAAAAAGGCTCGTAAAAACACCGGATGGTGGAACCTGATGAACAATCACGCGTGTAAATACTTCGTGGTATCGAAAAATTGCTTTTTCCTTTCGCGTTTGCACGATGTGATTTGATTTTCTATCAAAAGTCAAATGTGTATCTTGCTTTCTCTTAAATAAACGTTTTGGCTATACAGTCGATAAGCTGTGGTGGAGAGTGTTTTTGATGGGCAATTTTTTTTTTATTCTGCAGTTGAAGCTTCGATGATAACATTGATGCTGCGGACACTTGAGAATTTTATTGACAAGTTTGTTGGACTGTACGAAGAGTTTTGGGTGTAAATTGAACTTTTCCGATTTTTTTTTCTTCTCTTTTTTGTGATTTTACAAGTACTGTGGCTACAAGTATGTCAAGTATGTAGCTCGTGTACAGCGACCAGTTTATTTTAAATCATGTATTTGATTTTTGTAGACCATCAAACATCTTTCCAACTCGTTCCAAGGAAAAGCCTTATTTGTGATCGTTTTAATGACACCTCGACTGGGATAACCACGAAATTTCCAAAAACAGCTAGCGAATTTTTGGCTCAAAAGGAAATCGTAAGGATTCTTCCTTCGACACGAAAAATTAAAAGCCAGTTTCGTCCGAGCCAGGCGGAGGAAAGTATGAATATTCCGTGAGTATCATTAAACTGGCAGTATAATTGCACCTTTCGCGACTCATTTTACGGTGCATGTAGTGCCCAGAAACGAAAGGGACGGAGAGACCGCGTGCTCAAGAGTTTAAAGCTACGACTAGCTGGGGAACAACAAGACGGGCGCTCGTGGGAGGGAGGGAAAGATTTTACGATTATTCGTCGCACTCGTGTCCCATTTGCTCTAATGCCCCACGAAGCAAGCCATGAATGACTGCTGTAGAAACAAAAAAAATCCACGTGCGAGCTCAGTTTTTCCTTGTTCAGCAGCTCGTAGCACGAATAACTAATGCAAAACTAAGGAGAAAAGTTTTCCCCACCCCCATACGCTTGACTCGTTTGTTGGGAAATACAGAACACATCGTTATACCGTAAATAGGTGCCGTGGTGGTTCCGATGCAAATGGGCGAGTGTGGGATGAACACAGAGGAGACTTTGGCGCGCGTCCCTCGCCA
Organism: Copidosoma floridanum; assembly: GCF_036245765.1. Taxonomy (NCBI): domain Eukaryota; kingdom Metazoa; phylum Arthropoda; class Insecta; order Hymenoptera; family Encyrtidae; genus Copidosoma; species Copidosoma floridanum. The sequence continues at coordinate 8,353,077 of NW_028321907.1, read as the reverse complement.
GTCTTGGAAACTCATTTCTGGACAATATCCAGCCCACTCTCGCTTGGCGCGAATATTTACGTCTCCAGAGTCTCCCCCCTATCCCACCCCACCACCCGATCAACGTGCGGGAAATATTTGTGGATCCTTGACTCGCACGGGAGCTGCTTGTATTTCTGACTCTGTATGGCGCTCTGTTGCGTCGGGTGTCGGACTCGATGCACGGAGGGAAATAAACACGGGGGGCTTGCATTATTCATGGAATACGTAATGAGGGCTTGTGATTTAATTCCACGAGGTGTATGAATAACAAAAGGGATTATCGATTGGATTTTAATTTTGTTTTTTACCCATTCATGAAGCTGCTAATTTGTAATGAGAAGCGATTCGATACATCGTGATTCACGGATGGTTATTTTTTAATGTCATGTTTTTTGCATGCACCGAAGAAGTTATTGGTTTTCACAAAACTATTGATTCATTTGCCATATTTTTGCTTCGGTGAGTTGAAAAAAAAATTAAATTAATTATTTACTCGTAATTCAACTGAATGTATAAAGTAACTTTTTAAAGGGCTGTAAAAAGCCACTTATTTTATTTAATCTTTCTCGATACTCGGCATTCAACTTTAATAGGTATCAAATCTATTTTTTCCTAACTGTGTTGTTAATTTAAGAGTAAAATAAAATACATACGTAGTTTTTATCCGATGCAAGCAAGTCGATAACGAGAATTGCTACTTATATTTGATTTACCTTTGGTTTTTATCTTTTTAACATCGCATCACTTTCTACTCCATCGCGTTGCACTTGAAGTAACTACTCAGTGGTAGGTTGTGAAGCTAAAAGTGAATTTCCGAGCGAACGAGTACACGGAAGTTTAATTCAATTGGGATTTAATTAACTGATTTTGCAGATACTACTGGTATGATTTTCAAGGATAGAGAAAACGAGATCCTAACGCTAATTATACGCTGTTTAGTTTTGTTGCTGTACACGGTAGAAGGCAACGTTGCCCGAGCCAACACTTGTTCATTATTCGAGTTAAAATTTGAAGTACACGCAAACATGCAATTCTACAAGAAATCTTTTTAAGAATTTCCCTCCTCCTCCATCTTTAATCAACACCATTTTTCACCCTTAGCATAATCATACAACTTTAAGTATTTTTTTTTTTTTTTATTTAAAGCCATTTAGACAAAGTCCATTAGGCATACAGAGTTACCTTTTTGAAATTTACATTGCTTCAGTTAGAAGATACATTGAATATACAAAGATACAATAAATATACACATAAATAGTCGTATGAAGAAACATTATTTAACACTATATCTTTTTAATTAATTTAATTACTTAAATATTTAACTTACATTCATTTAAGAATTGACATAGTACTTTACTAGCTTCTCTGTTAGGTTTAGAAATAAGGGATTCAACATTGAGTGGCAAGAATAGTTTTAGTTTACGTAGGCTCTTGAGTAAGTGTGCTCTGGGATGGTCGTACTTAGGGCTTTGCTATACTGTGTGATTTATATCTTTATATCTACCTCACGGTCACGCCTCCAATGCGTTAGTACGAAAAAACCTTTTACAATTTAGCACGCAATACCAAGAGACAGAGGGACACGTGTTGGCTCGGTCGTGTCACGCACGAGACTCACAACTTTAAGTAATACTGTTGAAAACAATTTTTTTTCAGTTACTTTACTATTGTACTTTAAAAGTCAATAAAATGTTTACATGTATCCTTAACTTGCTAATTATAAATTGTTCAACTGACACAACTTGTATGATATATTTTACATAATGATATCATATTAAATACGTGTAAACTATTATACACTTTGTCCTTGTCGCATGTGGATGTCACAATATTAGAATTATTCAAACAACCCACAATTCAAATTATTATTTGGTTGGAATGAATTTGCAAAACCAATGGTATAATAATATAAAGTCTCGTTTAAAAATATCCTTACGACTTGCACAATATCTGTTCCCCACTACAAGGGATGGCACCCACAAACATTCGCGTCCGAAATGTATATAGGGGATTTGGACACCTAATTCTTGCTCCTTTACCGGGGGGTAAGTGATGGATTAATCAAGTTTTCCCTCGACACGGAGACATACACGAGGAGCATATCTGCCGGTACTTCCAACCATTTCGCTCGCAGTTGTATAGTAATTTTCCTCGGAAGTCGCCTTCTACCTTTCACGGGTGTTTACGAGGAACTATGAGACTCGAGCGTGCCGCATAGTTCACATGTTTCCTTAAATTTAGGTGGAGCACTTTTAAGACGAGGGATGCCTTGGGACTTTTTATCGTGTCGGTGGGGGTTGAGAGTCGTGCGTCTCAGGGTGAGTTCATTTTTGGGCTTCTTTAAATCGTTTTTGTCACTTTTACATCTAATTAGTTGTACTGCAATTCGTTTAATTTCTAAGGGCAGTCAAGATTATTACTATTTCCGGTAGTTATCTTTACGCATCAGTTGAGCCATTGTGAAAAAGGGTCTCTCGACTTATTTTCAAAAAAAGTGCAACATCTGCAAAGCTACGGACCTCTTGTCTATAAGATCGTGAAAAGCCACTTTACTAAAATTTCGCTTCAACGAAACGAGCTATTCGTTTAAAAAGTCGCTTCTGAAAATCTGAGATAATTACATCGCCGAGGGCCAGGCTATTTCCGTTCCGTCGACGTGATCGATAATCGCGTGAACTCGAGGTGGTTCGTAGTACCGCCTCTAGCCCAGAATCGAGTAGGTGTAGGAACCCTCGAAGCGCCCATTTGATCTATCGATTGAAAAAAATTTCAACCCAGATGTTGGCTCGCGGGCTGGCGTGTCTCGCTTCAATTTCAGATTCATTATTTATTTGTCACTCTGACCCATTCCTGTGGATCCCATAAATTTTTCAATGTTTTTACTTTTGTGCGGTACCACGTATTTGATGAAATACAAGCCATTCTTTTGTCACGCAGAGAATTTTTTATTTTATTTCGTTTTTCCAATGAATGCAAATTTTACTAACTCGACAAGCTCAACAAAGTCGACTTATCGTTTTAATCATAAAAACCGTAATTATTGTTGTTAGTATACGTTAGTCCGGAACTCATTGTCTTTAGTTAGAATCAGGTTAATAATTGTAAAAGACATTTCGTGTTGTACTTGAAGACAACTGGCACGGAAAACTGTTGAATATATTGTCTAGAACTAACGAGCATTCATTTGATGAAAAAAGAATTCTCAAAACCTCATTATAATAATTCCCAAACTTTTCTCAACTAAAGAGAGCACTTCAATACTGTATCCCTAACTTCCGAAATTTTTATCTCCATAATGCAAATAAAACTTTTTTTTTTCGTGAATTCAACAACACATCTCATTCCCCAGTTGTGTTTGTTTCATTGTAACATCCGTTCTTTCAAATATTCAAAAACTTTCAGAGAAAACTGAGCCCGCGAAACAGCCAACCCTCGTATCCCTTGCCACTATGAGGGTCTCCAGAGTTTTCCTTCGTAGCTCCATGGCTTTTCGGTCCGTTGAGTCAGTTTTTTTTTTTTTTTTTTTATATTTCCATCATATACGAGGAAATATCGATCCGCGTCCTTGTCCTCGTCATCGTATACGTATATTTATGGTATTCGACTAAGAGCGAATACATGCGTGTATGACATTCTGATTCACCGCATGGGAATTCTTTGTCGATGCTTCGTTCCACAGTATCGCATCGAAGCTTAAATCGATCACTGTACGTGGCAATATTACGCGAAGAAATTCGATTTAAACCAGCTTTTCTCCCACAAGATTTACCGATTTTTACAAGTATAGTGTATTTGCGACCTGCATCTGTTTGTTGTTCCTGTATGCGTATGAAATAAATACATTTGGTGGGGTGGAACAAAACGGTGAGCATTTGTGGAAAATTTCTCGAAGAGAGTTGTCTGCACTTTTGTATTTTTCCATACGGTTTTTTCAAAAGGAATAAGCGTTTCATGATTTAGAAAAGCCACCAAAAAGTAAGATGTATACGATTGTGTTAAAAGAGAAGGAGAATATAGAGAATGTGCATCGAAAATTATAAGAGATTAATTAAACATACAATTAGAGAGTAAGAAATAAGAAAAAAATTGTCACGTAAGGGTAAAGGAATATCAAGAACAAAAAAAAAAATTCAGAGAAAAAGCAAATGGAAATGAAGGTGACCAGGTTTGATGTTTTCCCACATTAAACATGGAAGTTAAGGTGATGAAGCACTAGTATGAGAAATCAGTATTAATAAAATATGTACAATTCTTATCGCCCCTCTACAAAAAACTGGTTTCTCTGAAATGGAAAACAAAAAAGAAGAAATTTTAATTCGACAGTAAACGAACAGTTTTCAAAAGCCGTAGAAGATTTTGCAAAATGGATGTGAAAGTATTGCCAACAACATGGAGTAGAAAATAATAAAAGACTACATTCAATAAAGCCAATAGGGAAGGGTTTGAAAGTAAAGGCAAATAAAATGTAAGAACTAGACAAGGCGAATGAAAAGTGTTAAGGGTGGGTAAAAACCCATAGCCGAGGCTGTAAGAGAGAAGCGGGTAAAATTAAACATGAGATGGGAAGAGATAAAATATTTTTGTCATCGAATCGAAGCTCGAGTCATACGCGTGCTCTGGTAAAACAATTGTAAACACTGTACGAGACATCGTAGAAATGAAGCTCAGCGGTAGTTGCCGAGACATACCTATTCAGCTAAAATGTCAGGGAGGATGGTAATTCGAAAGACACTCGGCACACAGAGTATACGCGAGATGCCCCGAGACACTCAGTCGCGAAGTCAAATGGAAATAAGTACGCCCCGAGATGGTCGGAAGTACCGCAGATGCCGGCAATGTTCCCGCCCGCACGACGATCGTAATTCCCTCCCGTTAGCTCGGCTCAAGCCGCGATCTCCCTCCCCCACTATCGCTGGTCCCTGGCTCATCTTTTACGACCTTCGTTATTTTTCTTTCCACTCGTGCACTCTTTCCCTCGTCCTCTTCCTCTTTCGCTTGTACCAACCCCCTCCCGCCTATTACAGTCACACAGTAGGTACGTGCATTGCACACAGCCGGTCGGGGAACTTTTCACATTCCCACTATTTTTAGTGCGGAAGTGGAGCGTGACGAGAGTTTTGTTTGCGGAACTCATTATGCCGAAGAAACGAGAGAGCGAAAGACCCAAGAGCGGAGATGGGTATAGGTATTGCAGGGAGGAGAAAAAGGGACAGCGAGAAGATAGGACGGAGCCCTTTGTTTCAATGGTTGGGCGATTGGTTCGATTTATTTGCCGACGCACTAATGTGATTAACGGAAAGCCAAGTGGAAGGGTATAGTGGAAGGGAGGGGGTACGAGGGTTATTGTCGAGTTTTGAAGGAAAGAGCGCGGGATAGGCAGGAAATCGATTCTTTTGGACTCTTGCGTGGCCTCATACATGCTGGATTTGTGCGTTTTCACAGAAGTAATGCCAGTTTCGTGAGAATTATCTATTTACTTTCATGATTTATTTCGTAGTTTCATTGAAACAGGAAGTGCTGACGCATCCCTGGAGTTTTTGTGTCACTCGTGTGTCTCACTCAATGTAGACCTTGTATCATGAGATAACATCGTGGTTGTGTGCACAATAGTTGGTATATCCCTGCATGCGTAGAATACTCTGGTACATTTATTGATTTTTCGTTCAATAATAAAGTATAACGATTTTTATCCCCAATGCACTGTGCTGTCTCTGTTAACTCCATAACTACTCTGATATAGTTGTGCATTTGAATGAGGCCAAAGTTAATGAACTTGAATTTGGGTAGTCATAAGAAAAATAAATAAATAAATAAAAAAAAAACATCAGGAGAATGACTGATTTTAAAAATTACCGATTGTTTATGTCAAATTAGATATAAAATGCAAAGCAATCCTAGTGACACAGAGAGACATAAAGTTTAAAATTCCGCTCCATCACATTTTATCCTTTTTCGATGCAGCAATAACGATAACCACAAAACGACCTCAAAAATGAATAATACGCTTCTCGCACTCAGCAGCACAGCAGATAATCCAACGTGACGCACAAAATATACAGCGTCCGCAAAAATCGCTGCTGGTCGACTCGTCACCCGATACCCATACGGCTCTATTATGATTGCCAACAAAATCCACCTGAGAGAGGCTTCCCCGAGGACATGATAGTTATACATTTTCCATTTAACAAGCAGTCCATGCAATTTTCCGATCTATATCCTCCACCTTTTTTCTCAGTACGTTGGATACGAAGAAAACTCTAATGTGCTCTGACAATGAATCGAATTCTCTCACGCGCGTTCACCAGCGTGTGTGTGCAAATAATGCCCTGCTCCAGCGCCGAAACATGGACCAAGAGAGAGCCACGCAACGAGGTGGGATCAGGAGGATTAGAACTTACTTCGAAACTCAATCTGGTTGGCAGGAGGAGCAGTAGCGGATCTGCCCACCCCCTCGGTCGCATCACCGTGTTATGGATAACGAGAAAGGCATTTGCTAGAAACGACTGGCTTACTCGTTACCACGACGAGCGGAAACGTGCCTGTTTTGGTTTCCAACCCGTTTTCCTTTCTCACTACCCCACGCCCATGGAACCCGTCAGTTGCTCTCGGCTCAATGTACCTTCCGCTCGGTTGTGGTTTCCGATAAGCATTTCAGTTACTTCCACCCCAGATTGTTTACGCTGATCGTGTATAATCACTTGCATTGTGACACATTTTCGTGTACTTTTTCGTTTACTCAAGAGCTTCATTAACAACTGGCACAGCTTGATTGTTTTTGTTGCCTCAGATGGGGCGTTTTACAAATAACGGACAATGGATTTGAAACAACATCAGCAATAAATTATACAAGGCATGTTCACATGGCAACGTGAAATTATACCGCGTGTTCCATCATTCGCGTAACAAACATGTACAGCGGGATTGAAATTTACAGCGAGAGATTTGACAGTGACGCTTTCGTTCCACCGAATAAATGGTAGTGGATCATAATGGAGGTAGTTAAATTTATAAATACAGACACGCGTACTCACTCTTCGATGCGTTTACACATTCTACTTGTGCCATATTTTACAAAAGGCTTTTTGCATTACGTTGCATTTTCTTTGAATGTAGGTCAACGGTTACTGATGTGAAAAATGTGGAAAAGTCAACGAGCTCGTAACGTATAAGTACGAATAATGAAAATCTCGTATTTAGCTCGAATACGGAAGGAAGAAAACTGTTGTTAAAAAAAATGTAATAAAGTAATAACTACACGGAGAAAAAAATGTATATTTCGAAATCTACTTCTCGTTTTTTGCTCCTTCGAAATTAACGAGATGCATTCAAAAGTATGAAATAGAGAAGTTGTCCTTATTACACTTGTAAAGCATTCGTATCCATGTGCTTTCTTAAATTCTATTCGGACAAGAAATTAATCCCCAGTCATCCCATAAATATTCTGTCGGCCTCTCAATCGTGACTTCTTTTTACATAACGTGTAATCACATGTAAGCTCAAGTCACTTGTTCACCAACTAAGGTGGTAGTAAGAAAATTTCTCTGCTGCTCTCCTGAATTGCTCTTCTCTTAGTTGCTCTCGTGCGTTTGTGTGTGTGCAGCATTAAGACGCAAATACCACTCTGCGCCCCTGCATCGGAAATCATTATCAAAGGCCGCTTACATTCCCAGTCGGATGCATCTCTCTCCTCTCAACTCTATTTCCAAGAGTATCGGTGTATATATATTATATACACTTGATGCGTTGGGCTGCTTGTCGACTGCCGGTTTCAAGTCGAGTGCTTTGTATTTCTGAGAGAAAACGGAGGAGACGAGGGTGTACAGATGCTCATGTTATTTTTTACTTTATCTCTCTCTTTTCCTATGAATTTTTTTCCGGGCACGTGTGGCATTGGATATAAAGGTATTGCGTTATCTGGCACGCTAAAAGTTTAATTTTCTTATGCTTTTGTCAAACTTTTTGATGATGGCACTTGAAACTGAAGTATACTTAGAAAACTTGTTTTATTTGGCATACTTTGAAGTTTTTAACCATTGTTTGACTAATACTATAACAGACTGAATTGAATTAAAAAATAAGGTAGAAAAATGTCACGTCAATTACCGTATCATGAAGTAATGGTTGCTGATAACTTTATTTTATCGTCAGCACAATTTTCACTTCAGTGCTTGAAACAAATGGCCTTATTTGAAATAAGGGGCCTTGGTTTACGTGACGTATTTGTCTCATCAAAGCAATGAAAACTATAGGGGTTTTGACACGGGACACGGAAAAGTAAAATTCGCCCGTGGTTTGAATACTCCCTCGTCCTGACTTGATTTCTCATCCCCTTTGATCTCTTTGGGCCAGAAAAAGTTGAAAATACGCAACAAATGATTCCAATATTTATCTCCATTATACTTTCCTCTGTGGAATAGTTCTTTGCAACAGTCACGCAGAAATAAAACTCTATAGACCCAGTCGCATGCGAAGCCACGGTTCTACTTTCGTTTCCATTCTTCACTGCTCTCCTCTTTTTTCTTCGTTTTCTCGACATCGCTCTTCTGGCTTCTTTCCTTCGTCTTTCTCCTTTTAATATTTCCAGTCCGTCGACTTTGGATAGACGTAGAAAGGGTTATTAAAAAAAAAATTGCACCAAGTAAACACGACCGCACAGACAACGTGAGTAAATTCATAATTTTTCTCAACATTTTTGAAAAACTCGAGCTGGCTACGTAGTTCTTTTTTGAATTTGTAAGATAACTATAAAAATCTATTAATGATCAAATATTACTTTTATTATTAGATAAAAAAATTTCTACTAGCATACATTGACTTTGTAAATAAGAACTACGTTTATATCACTTTGATTGTGTGTCTGACTATTTTTGGACATTACTACTGATTTTTTTGTTACGCTCTTTCTACCAAGCGCTTACTGAGATTTGAGCTTTGCAAAAATGCTATTTGTATGTACCATTACCTGATTTTTGGACTATTTGATGCGATGGAGGAGTCGCAAGACTCCAAAGTTAAATCTGCTATCGGCTAGAAATATGATTTAGTCAATTTTTAAAGAATGAGGTATCCATAATAAAAATTGGAAAAACGGAAATTATTCGAGACACAACTATTTATCACTGTTATCTTTGTGAAAACAATTTTTCTTCGAATTCAAAATAAAGATTGGTCCATTACCTGCTATCTTATCACCAATGTTTTATTTACTCGAAGCTAAATTACATGTCTATTCAGCTCGGTAATACATACGTGGAAAGATTGGTGCAGAATTTATGTGACGAATTATTTATATGATTCTAAAGCACCACTGCTTAAAATCTCGTTCTCGGAAGATCTTTGGAACTCCAAGTACCTACATTTATCACGATTGGATGGATCGGAATTTTTTTCTTTTTTTCCAGCCCCACAAGTACTTGAATCAATGTCACGTGCCAGGAAGAGTCATTGTACTTGATACTGTGCTTTTGAAAAAAAAAAAAAATCCAAAAAAACTCACCCAGAGAAAAAAGTGCTGCTCCCAAAAAAAAATCAACCGATCAAGCATCAGAGGGGAAAAAAAGAAGCCGTCATTTTTCTTTGCCGACGTTGGCGTCACGGCAGCTGTCACCAGCAGGCTGACAGACAGTCTCGAGAGTAGCGGCTGGAGAAAAATCATTACGGACGATAAACGATCTGACAGATGGGGGCGATACTTTTTCGCATCAGAACTCGCACACCGCAGAAGACAATCAAAACCGTAAATCACCCGTCCCGTGTCTTTACGATTTATTCCTCGAATAGCTTTTTTTTCAAAGGACATCTGGATTAAATGCAATTTTGTCGTGTGATCGAAGTGATTGATTGGGCTTTTTCAAAAAAAAAAGTGTCATCCATAGATTCTCGAGGCACCACAAAAGAGGATATTTGTATTCGTTATATTTACTCTGATCAACGGAAGTTTGATGTACACCAGTTTCATTTTCATTAATACGATAAATTACTTTATCAATCTATGAAAATTATAAAAATCATGCACTTACAGTTAACGTGTATTAATTTAAAATAATTAATTACCACCACATCAAGGGGGTATCACTAAAGACAACGTCACTACGTGGAAGTTCCCTTGCGGGTTACGATCCACTTCCGAAATGTGTCGCCCGAAAGTTTCATAGTTCATGTTGGAGAGCTTAAAGTGCCCTTAAATTTTGTTTTGTTTGATGCAGAGTTAGTAAGTACACGCGATCTTGTTTCGTCATACAATGAAAATTACGAACTTTTCAGAAAATTTCTTTGATAACATGACGTGAATTAATAAAAACAATGAACCAACAATGATTTTAAATTGTTGTTCACGTTCATTAAAAAAATGTATATGATTGACAGTGTGAAAAATTCCCGTAAAACCGTTGTTTCCTCAGTTGAGAGCTTGAAAAGAGCTCAGGTGAAAGAAATATATTATCGATCATCACTAGTTTGATGATAGTTTTTCTTGGAAGCTTGAATAATCTAAAAAAAATATTCGTCTTGCAAAGACAAAAACGTTAAAGATGACGGAAGCTTAAAAATTATTTTCAAACGAATTCCCGTTCTACTTTGGGTCTTCGTTCGGTGTCGATGTGCTACTTTCGCGCGATCGCGTGACGCGCTCCGAAATTCAGAAAAGTAGCCACGAGAGCTTTGCCGAGCAGTAGTAATAACGTCGTTACGCTCGGCGAGAAAGTACACCGGCCGTGTGGAATCGAGAAAAGGCGAAGGAAGCGGAGCTACGAAGGAAAAGGCTCTTCGACGCCTTCCTGAGGGACTGTGGAGCGCTGCTGTACCGTCGTCGACTGTACAGGCTGCTATTGTTGCTTGGCAAACAGACGACGATGAGAGCGCGGAGCAGAGGGTGGGGCAAGTGGGCAAACAGAGCAGCCACGGAAATTCGAGAGAGAAGGTACATTTTTTTTTCTCTCGAAAATTTTTTCTCGCCATCCTTTTATCACTCTCTGAGTCTTCAAGCGAAATGGTTGTTCAGTGTATAATTTTCAAATCGTGTTAAACTCCTACATTGGTTAATTTTGTACGACAAAAAAAAAAGGGATGCAATTTATAAGATTATGATATCCCAATGATTATCTTGTTGATCTATTAAAAGTACATTTTTATTTCCAAGTTGGGCTAAATGACTCAAAATTGTTGTATAATCTGTAAATCAAAGCTTGTATTTGTATTCAAGCTGATTTTAAAGAGTTAAACTTATCCCTTTAACTGGAAAAAAAAAATCTACCACCAAACAAAAGAAGAGTCCTAGTCCGACGATGCGCTACAGGCAACGTTTACCTCGTCAACTTTGCTCGCAATCAAAAATCACGCGCTCATACAAACGTGCCTCGTTTGATCCATCGCAAAAACCCAATCAGCCGCAAGCAAAGAACCTCGAGGGTCAAAATCGAGCTGCCGTTGGCACCAGTGGTGGGCTTCGAGCGTGCGAAATCCATCTGACAGGCTCAAAAGCTCCACCACACCACCACCACCCCGTAGTATCGTCACGCTGCGCTTGCCAAATTGCCATCGATCGACTCTTGCACATCGGGCTTTCTCTTAGCCACTCTCTCTCTCTCCTCAATTTCTGTCGGGCGTGCGAGAAGTTCATCGCGTGCTTACCCCAACTAAAAATCAAATGAAATAGATTTTGGATGGAAACACCCGCCCTTTGCTCTTTTTCTTTCTCGATGATTCGCCACTTAATCGACTTTTCGCGACTCGGTCGAGCGAGCATTCGTTGATTATTTTTCGTTGTTCCTTTGATCAGCGCGTGCTTGCACCGACGTATCTTTCCAGATCCAATAGCCAAGAGGTATACAGTCGTCCTCATAGGGAAGCCAGGGTGTCGATTTAGCTGCGGAGCTTTGTCTTGGATACGTGTTTTTAGCACCAGTTCGACAGTCGCCTTTGCTGAAAATTGTGTTTCTATAGCGCTTTTTTGCGTTGCTCTCCTAGTTTTTTTTCCGTTTAACGTTATTTCACGCTCGAGCGATGATCCTTGTTTGCCGAGCTGCGTTATATGTCGCTTGGAAGGAAGCTCGTCGATTTAACGAGTCGAGAAAATGATAATTAGTCGCACGCGACGTTGGAGCTAACATTGTATTTTGTAGAAACAGGTATCACGATCGAGAATATCTTAGTTTCATTTATTTTACTCGAAAACCGTAAAATCTTACATAAAAGCCTGCCTAATGAGTTTATATACTAGAGGAACCTTTGGTAGTATGGACAAGCAAATTTGTAAAATTATTTTCAAATACTAAAACAGCATGATTTTTAAATAAATTTCAGAAAAATATTTATCTTGATAATATTCCCACACCAGCTTAGAGAAAAATGTTGGGGTGACATGGATTCTCGATTTTGGTGATGGTATATGGATCAATTACTCATTTCAAGAAAAATACTTGCGTGGTTCTTTTTCTTTCCTGTGTTCTGCAGTATGTTGAAATAAGTTGGAAAAAATTTGGCCAATCCTTGAAATTGCTTGATATCAATATTATCTAAGAGACACCCCGAGATCCACACCACCCCCATTGACTAATTGAATTGATTCTCATTAACATATCAAGTAGCGATGTAACTGACTACTTGAAATTTGCGAGCAAGATTTGCCAAAGAGTTTTTTCAATGGTCCTACTTTTACGTGAGACAAACAAATCGAGGATACATAAGAAAGAAAACGTGTCCTCTCTGAAAGTAGCCAATTAAAATTCAAAACAGCTTCCCGAGATTTTCAACCTCGATTCGTCTGTTACACAAACGTTAATTCATCACCTCGTTCAAACAGAGGTGGGAACTACACTTGCCAACGCTCTTACATCGAGCAATCCATCGTCAAGCATGCGCCACATCTTCAAGTGGATGAGAGAGAACGAAGGGGTGGGGGAAAAAGAGCCGGAGAGAAGAGAAATCGAGAAAAAGGGCGAATTTACAAGAGCTCCGGAAAGAGAAGAGGAAATGCAAATTTGAACCTATACGTCACGCGGGTGCCGACTGTACAGGGCGACCTGCCACTCGAAGAAAGGGGATGCAAGCGGGGAAGAGGGGAAGCAGAGCGGCTTATATTGATGCATGTATTCCGAGGCACGTTTGCGGTGTAAAGCATAACATACTCGGGAGTTCGAATGTTGAAGGGATTCGACAGAAGCGCGACGGTGCTTATTTTTTATTTTTTTTTTTTTTCATCCGACTAATGCTTTTTCTCTCCACGCTTTGACTCAAATTTATGCTAATGGGTAGTTTAAGGGGGAAAATCGCTTTGCACACCAAAGCTTTTTACTTTATAGCTTGCCTGCCGTGTCGTAGTCGTAAGACGTAACTCGAGGCGCTTCGCTAGCGTGTACATTTCGCAAGTGGCTTACACTTGGTTTTCCTTTGTCTTGAAGCCGGTTTAAAAAATTCAAGACTATGTTATTTTTTTTTTTTTTTTTTTTTTTTTTGTTTCTTCGCGCAAGGCAGGTTAATAATCTTCAATTTTGTGGCATAAACGTAAATACAGAGACACACAATACTTAGTTATGACAACAGAAATACAGAGAGGGAAGCAGTGTGTCAGATATTTGGAGGAAGATACAATCAAAATTTAAAAAAAAGACACGCTGACACAAATTTTAAGAAAGAGACGTAAAGATAAAATTAAAAACCCACGGAGGTATCAAGCCACGCGCTAAAAAAAAGTTTATGCCAAAAATATGTACATGTAAACAAAACAATACTTAAAAAAATATCGCAAGATACACTGAATAATCGAGAGTGCCTCGCGTTAACTGATTACCAGACTAATTACTATAAATATTACTAGCTGTGTACAAAGGTAACACTATAACCCAAAGTACACGTACACATCAGGTGAGGCGTGACTTTCAACGATGCGTATAAAACGGCTTTGGCCTAGCTTTTCCAAGCCTACGGTCCAGGCGTTAGACAAAATGCACTTAAGTATGATCCAGCCATGTATGTATACATACCGCATATACGGTGAGTAGTAACTATATACGTACGATACGTATATACATAACCACGCGAAGGTCCTGCCCCGGTACCCCTGCAGCTTTAGTGAAAGCAACGCGCGATAGCTCGGTCATGCGCGTGTGTTGTATATACGTGCCCGCGTGTGAAAGGGCTCGATCGAGTGTGCGACGATTTGCCAGACTCTGCGAGGAAAATATAGGGTACGCGCGGAACATGATAATGTCCTTCGCTCTGGGTTTTATTAACTTTTTCCGTTGCTACTTTTTACGACGCCCTTTGTCACCCAATGTAGGTGACTGGAAAACTGTTTACACACACACACACACACACACACACACACTTATGTGTGGAACCGCGTTTGCTTGGACTCGTTTATTGACCGCTGTTGATCGACCCGAGTTTAACGCGATGCGACGCTGTTGATGTGCTAAAAAAAAAACGAAACGATTCGAGAGAAAAAAAGTCCGTGGTCGAGGGGAAAATTTAACTCTGTGGGGGGAAAGAAGCGAACAGTAGGAGCACTCGGAAAAGCAGACAGATTCGGAGACGTCCTTCCAGTGGGCCGGTGTTAAAGTTTGCGCGGGTTAATTAAAACAGAAGCCCAGAGTCGCGGAGAAGGCCAGCCACAAGTCCGTTCGGACGCGAGTGGTTTAGCCTTTGTCGGGAGGCTTGGCAGCATCAGGGGATACGTGTGCAGAGCGCAACTTTGGGCAGAGCTGTGGAGAGTGGAGTTCCCATCATTGAGTTAAATGCGTATGGTGTACGGCTCGCAAAGGGTGAAAAGTTGTATCGATAAACCGAGCATCAAAAACCAACTTGCCCGAAATACCTTGGAAAGTAGCATAGTTTATTAAAATTCACCGATAGATATATACTTGTAAAATCTTTTTTTATTCATATAGGTATTTCATGTGTTTCTCACTTATCCAAAGTATCCGTAGTACGTGGACAAAAGATAAATGTTGCATCTCTCTTACTTTTGTGGAGCTTGAGGTTGCAGTCAGTAGAGTCAAACAAGAATATTTGCAAACAGTTATTAGTGCTGGTACCAATCAGTATTTGGCCCAATAGCAATTAGTTTTCACTGATTCTAATTGAATTTTAGATCGATATTTATTGGTGTTTTCAAATGAATAATAATTGTATCAAAGAAATACAAGGGAAATAAAAATAGAAAGGGGTGCCATCGTTACTAAATGAAAAATGAAAAAGTTAGTATGATATTAGAGATGAAAAGAAAGATTGGAGAAAATGAGAGAATAGAAGGGCAAAGGGAGGGGACGAGAAGATAGGGATATCTATCTCTGTCTTACTTACGTCTTGACCTACAAACGTCACAACGTTCGTAAATTTTCTTTTCATTTCAACGACTTGTTTCATAATGAAAATTGAAGTGAGAGTTGACTCCAGCTATTAGAGCGACTTTTTTTTTTTTTTTTTTTTTTAATCATTTAAAAATCATTCATGAAATGATCCGTTAACAAGTACACAAAATGCACAAAACGTTCGAGTCAAGAATCAAAAGACCACCTCCCCTGTCGGGATGACTTTTGCAATATATACACCCATTGTATGAATACTCAATTAATTTTTATCCTGCCCATCTCATCTTACCTACGCAAAATCGAGAGATACCGTGAGTTCCGATGTTCCTCAGTAAATCCTCGTGAATAACTGTATATTTCGTTGGCAGAAAATATTTTGCCATTCAATGGAAGCGCATAAAGCAAAAAGGGATAAAGAGAGAAAAAAATAGCCCGAGAGGCCAAAGTTTAAGCGGAAAAACTGTTCTTTCTCGGAAAATTTACGAGCTTGTCGCTATATTTTCCCTCCCAAGCTCCTCTGCACCTGAAAGCTCTCGCGCTCGCACGTGAATCTGCGTACGTGTTGTACTGGTATATGGTATATGGGATACAAAAAAAATTTGGACGTCTCATATTTGCTGCTTTTCTTTATCTTTTTGTTATGTTCTATCAAAAATAAAGCAGCAACAAGGAAATGAAAATTTTTTTTTATTTTGCATGAGAGTATGTCTCTTGCTCTCTATCGCATCTACTTTTTCCCTTCCTACATGACAGACTACTGACTAGATCCCAGACTAGGGGATAAAAAACAGTAATGGTGTATATACATATATGGATGATCGGATATTGCAAACACAAAGTACTTTTCGAGGATCTGCCCTGTAGAGCAGCTTACGCTGATATGGGACAGCTAAGGTGTATAGGCATGTGTATACAAGACTTTTTTGAAATTCAGAATATACACCTCGAATTTTTTTGTAATAAAAAGTGGGAGAAAATGATGCAAATTAATAATTATTGTTTTTTCAAATTCAAGTACAAAAAGTCTCTACAGAGGTGTGTGAAAACTTTTTTACTATTTAAAAAAACTATGTCATACATACAAAGTGCATTGAAATGCAGTAAGAATTTTTATCATTATCAAATAACAAATAGTAGGAAAAAAGTGGCAAGTTTACCAAGAATGGTATTTTTTTAATCGAGACAAATGTCTATACCAAAATTAAGACCAACTTAACAAAGACCACATTTTGTTTTTTTCTCAATTATTTCTATTAACTTTTTAATATTTATTTAAAATGTTTTAGTCAAAAAAATATTTTTAGTAAATTTACTACTTTGTTTCCAACTTTTAATGATTAAATATATTAAAACGAACCTAAAATTTATTTTAATAATAAAAACTAGGACAATTATGTTCTAATTTCTTTAGTCGTGAATTTGAAAAATTAAAAATTAAATATCCGTTTTTTTAAGAATTTTTTTTAAGCCATAATTATTGTTTTATCTTTGTAATATGTCGATCTCGTAGAGAATTAGTACACCTTTAATTACTGTTTTGGTCAATCACAATCAGTTAAGTATTTTTTTTTAATACGAAAAGTCTTTTAGTAATTACTTTAATAACTTAGCATATTTAAATAAAATTTCAACTAATTAATTTTCTTTCTGTTTTTTGTTTTTTTATTAAAATTTAAAAATAACAAATGAAAGCTCAACTTTTTATTTTATCTGTTTAGTTTTTTGACACTTTTAAATAACACTTGTCATAATTGATTAAAGATTTGTATGTAATTAAAAATAATTAAAACTCCCTACGTGTATTAAAGTGGTCATTTTTTTTTTATATATTAATGAAATTTAGCTCTGAAAAAAGCAGCTAGTTTCTTGGACAGAAAACAATCAAAAATATTTTAAAACTACGCACTTCACCCGAATCGCAAAAAGGCTATAAAAATTCGGTCAGAGACACCTCCTGACAATTCGCGCTATAGTCTATTTATCCGCAGCGCTAATAAAAACACGGAAGTGGGGGTCGCGTTATTTCGGCTTGTAACGAGGTCTAACTCAGCTCTGTAGAGCGGATACGCTTTTCTTCGTCGCTTACCATCGTCCGTACATAGCCTGGTCATATTTATCGATCCAATCGCTCAATATCAGCTTTAATGCTAGGAAATACTCAGTCTTTTTTAGCCCGACTTATAATCACCGTTTACGCTCGCGTGCAGGCTTTACGCGGATGTGTGTATATACCCATAGCTATAATTTCATCCATTGTTTGTCTCTAATTAAATGTTTGAGAAGGACAATAAATTTTCAAGTCAATTAACGTTTTTCGTTGGTAAATAATTACTATACTCATCATGCTTGTGACAATTTTTCTGTCCCTCGGGTATATGGCTTATTTGTGCCTTAGGGTACACGCAAAAAAATATCGCTTGTAACTTGTGACAGTCCTACTCCTTGGACACACAAGTCGAACTTTGCGTCCATAGTGTTTAATATAATACATTTAGTATCGTGATTTTGCATCCATGTTAATAATTTGGCCACGTCACGAGAATCTATAAAATAATTTTATATTTGCTAGATTATTTTTTAAATTAAATAAATTAAATAAGCCTGAAAAATTAAATATTTATTTTCATAACCTTTTTAATAATTTATATACGGTGTATAGGTTGACAGACTTACAAAATCTTAATTCTTTTTACTTTAAAAATAAAAAAAATACTCATTAGATCTTATTATTAATGCTAATTTAATTGAAATTTAATTTATTAGTATGTAAATTCTTGGTAGATTATTATTTAAAGTCTTGTAAAATATTTATTTGCACTAGTTTTTTAAAGGTTTTGGTTTTTGAATGTCAAGAAAAATTTTTTTTAACTTCTACATTGAAAATTGATTTTTAAATTTGATTTAAAAATATTTTTATTCTAATAACTTAATGTTTCGATCTATAGCTTACTATAATGATGGTCACGTTTTTTGTTTAGACAATTTGTATAAAATTTCTATTTAAAGTTACTTACGCTTACTCGCCTTTGATAAAGAATGTTGGGGAAAAAAAAATTTTTTAAATATCCATTCACTTTGTAACTTTTTTAAATATTCACTTTTTAATAAATGTTGCTTAAGAAATCATTCATTATTTTCCTATGGCCCAAAATGCATTGATAAATATTAAACTTTCAGTCAGCATGGTATACAGAAATGAAACTGTTGTAATTTTACTTCTGATTTTTTTTTAAATAATTGAAAAAATTGTTGTCTTAAAATCAAGAATCAAAAACTAAAAAAGAATCGTAAAACACACATTTCATTTTTGAGACGATTTGAAGAAGTAACAACTAACATTTGGTATTATAAAAAATCAAAGTCGGTCGAGGCATTCGTAAGATACAAAAAATTGCAAAAGATTGTATGTACACTCTTAAACATTTTTTTACTGAAATGTAGTATTTAAATTTTTTTAGCATACGACTCAAATGTTTTTTTTACAATCTTTTACGATTCACGATTCACGAGAAAGCAATGCAATAAAGTACTCGTATCTATAATGAAAATCAGCTTTAATCCTATAAGGTACGTACACATATCCTGTGCACAGAAATTTGTAGGCGAAATGCGTCTGTTTTGCAAGCTGATGTGTCTCCGGCCTCCGGCACAACAGTTGCACCGCAAAAAGTTTGTGCGCCCAGCGATTTTTTTTTTCTTTTTTTTTCCCAAGTGCTTTCAAACAGCACCGGCTGTATTGGACCGCGAAAATTTGGATGTAACTCGCTTTTTCGAAGGTAAGACTTGGGGAAGAGCAGATTCTTGCACGAAAAGAAGAAAGTTATGACAGATGCTGTTCTAGTAGTTCAAGTTACCCATTTTTTGCTTTATTTTTGCACAACACTGTGGTGATTTGTTTGAGCTTTCTCGTATGAGACGCAAAAGTTATTTGATTTATGTTTGCCGTTCTTTTGTTCTTCAGTAAATAAAAACAAAACAAAAAAACATTACCACACACCTGCTGACGTTATAAACTTTAATCTTGTATCAGAAATATACATTTAATGAAAGGGCAGAGATCCCAGTTAAAATAAAAATTAATGTGTACTTTCAAGTAAACGGTATTTGCGTCTTTTTTCTTGATACCTAATCCTGAATTTATAAATTGTTTTTTTTAATTCTATTTTTTGTATTAAGTAAAATATGAGTTTTAAAACTAAAATTAAAAATTAAATTCATACCCTTTTTGTAACATTGTGTGGCAAATCACCTTTTCTGCTCTTGTTACATAAATATCAAAAAATTAAGCTCAAACATTTTGATTTTCAAAACTTTTTTGGCAATGTTTGAGACAAGCAAAAACGACGAGCTTTAATGAAGTACACCTAAGACAATGTTTCTTCGTTAATTGGAAGAAATTAATGTGGTAGAGTTCACGAGTTGGATGAGCAAGCAATATGTTGTTTTAATAATATTGGAATAAACCTCATCCAAATGAAAGGTAATTTTCTTATCTACTGCACACCATTAGGTAGACTTTTTGTTTTCTTTCTGACGATAAAATTAATACAAGCGTGGAAATCTTTCCAACCAATTTCAGAAGTAATAATGAAACAAAAAAGCAGAGCAGCATGAAATAGCTTCACTTTTTTCTTATTTTTTTATACGTCTGGAAGTTTTGTGATTAGAATACCTAACTTGGTAATTTAATGATATACAAACAGTAATAAACGCGTCATCTTTATTGATTCTTAAATGAGTTCTCGAAGTTTATTTTTTCTTTTTAGATTTTTTTTTTCACATGAAAGTTAAATAAAAACACTACTTCTAAACTCCTATATATTATAGACGTGAGGAAAAAATTTTTTTATTTTATTATTTTTATTTTCGATTACCTTAAGAAGAAAGAAAATTATCTTCTACCTTACCATTTCATTATTAAACGCGAAAAATTCAAATTTCAATCTGAAAAGTTTAACGGCATATCCAATGGTAACATTGCGTTGTCTCGAGAGTTCAGACATACTCGTAACACTAATAGTAGTGACCATGAAAAAAAAAACCTAAAATATTTTTCACCTCTCAGGCGTTGGTTCTACTCAATCCCTCGCTAGAACTTCACAGCTACACTCGATATCCTACACGAATGAGGACTCATTTCTTCCATGTGGAACTGACGCGGCACCACATCGTATTACACTTTGAAAAAAAATGATCTCTCGCAGCAATTGCGTATTAAAGCGATAAAAAGCCAAAAGCGGTCGAATTGCGTCTGCGAATGAGATGCGAATCACGCCGATATCCGATAACTCGCTGAAAAGAGGAGTTGCAAAAGACCGTATAACACCAGCCATGGCTCCTACTCGGAGTCGAATAAATCTGACCCAGTTACAAGATATTACATTTGGAATTCCTTGGATAATATTCTTATTGTTTTATTTTTTTTTTTTGTATTTTTTTTCCCAAGTCCAGGATTCGCATTGCATACGAGCAATGGAAATGAAAGAAGAAAGAGTCCATTAATCATCGTAAGGGATGCGTGGGTGTGGGTGTGAGTATGTGTTGGAAAGACGACGGGAAAATAGCGAAGGGGAGCGTAAGCGGCGTGCAAAACAAAAAATGCAACGCTGGTGAAAACTTTCCTTAGATGCGAGAGTCCCGCAAAAAGCTCCACGCCGCTGAAAGTGGTAGTCAAAAGGAGGAATAAGTGCTCCAGTAGTTTTTAAAAGAGCTCGCAAATATGCGTATTCTCGCGGCAAAGGGGACACAGGAGAGTTTGATTTGAAGTGCTGTCGTTTGGGGCACTTTACTTCTTGAGGCGTTGCGAGGCGCTCTTTTTCAACTTTTCAGATTTTGTGGGGGATAGGATTCTTGTAAAAAGCAGTATGGAGAGAGAAGAAAGAGGGGAGAGGCTTGGCGAGGGGAGCGGGAGTGTCTTGACGGGGAGAAGAAGTGAGAGGAGGGAAAAATGATTGATTGGCTGATCGATTATCGATGGAGGTCCCTCGATGATTGAATTTTGCGAAGCGAAAATTAGATTATGAAAAATAAAGAATTTTCGCGCATGAAGGAGCGATGGTGCGATCTTTTCAGAGATAGTTGCGATGGAATTCATCAAAAGGTACAGCCCCCATCCTCTGTTTTGAGAATAATTTCTTTTTTCCTTTTTTTTTTTTTTTTTTCATCGTAAACTATAAGCATTGAGAAAAATAGTATACGTCACATAGATCATACATTATTTAGTAATCACCTTGTATTTGCCCGATTTTCTATAAATTAACCAACTCACTTGGATTTGTACAAAAAAAAATTCGTAACGTTATGTGATGGCAACTCCTTCTTGAAATCTAACTGCCAACAACTTTGGGGATGAAATTCGCTTTGATAATATTACTGAAGGTAAAGACAAAAACTAAAACGAATTTGAGCTGAAAAATAATGTAATATTTACAATCTTATAGTGTTGTTTGATTGTATATTATCAGAGACTAGTGGGCACTTAAAAAATTTTAATTATTAAAAATAAAACATAAAAAATCTGAAATCATTGTCAAATAGAAATTGTCAATGCAACACAACTTTGCCCTCAATGGAGGTGAAAAATTAGAGAAGTAGCGTAAACACCGGCATCATAGGAAAAACGGGAGCATTAAAATGAAAGACAGCAACAAAAAAGTCATTCTCACGGACAACCCATACTATACGAGTCACGTAGCGACACAATAAGGGATGAAGCTCTTTGTTCAACACGTTGTTTTCCAGTAAAAACAGCACGCGACGGAAGTCAGGGAGCAGCTCCCGAGGTGTATACATTTATGCACCGCACGCAGGGCGCGCTGTTTCGCCGGTACTTGGAATAACAAGTGCGCCACTGGTGGCTCAAGTTTTTATGAGAAACATCGTCACCGGGTATCACGCGCACTTGTACTCTTTCCCGTTTTATGCGAAATGTGCCTCTTGTAGTTATGTGTCTCTTTTTTTTTTTTTTTTTTTTTTTTTTTTTTTTCAGGTAACACAAACGTAGAGGCGGGACGAAGAGGAAGTAGTTCGTTCGTACTTATTTTTCTATGTAGCCCAGGCTAACTTTTTTTATGCCCGCACAACGTGATTTTTCATCGTTTCTTTTGCTATTACGTTGTTTGGCTAATGAGCACGAGTTTTTGTCGTCACTCGGAGGTATTCGCTTCTTTTTATCCTCTGACGAATGCTAGTATTTTTTATTGTGGTATTTGGAACGTTGGGTTTTAGGTAGTATAAAATGAATTGTGTCGAGAAATTTTCACAGTTGGCCCATTTTGACAAGACATTAAAAGCGTCGTGTAAAAGTATAGCTTTAATTGTTTGATGAAACGGTAACCAAAGGAAACGACGATTCATTCATTAATTTTGTCCGTGCTACCATTTTTCCGGTTTCTCGGGTGCACTTTGCTCCAAATAGTTTTTCACTGATCCGAGTAATCTGGAGAAAATCGAAGCCATACCAACGGTAAGCTAGGACACGTTGGTCCTGCAGAAACCGTCGAAACAGCTCAGAGTACAAATCAGAAAGTCAAACTTCGATGCCAATGGAATTGGCGAGGGGAGAGTTAGGGTAATGGCACACCCATCGCTTTCGATTGACGTCGGCTGGTGTTTATCAAGCCGATGGCTCACTCGATCCTTCGTTGGCTGGACTATACTTCGCAAGATAGGGTATTGCACTGTGGGGCAAGGCGAGCTCGTATCTAATGGCCTTGACGGGAACATCCGTGAAATTTGATCTAGGCTACGTGTGACTGATTGGGGATGACGTTCTCGCGTATCGATTTCGATGTGTCCTTTTAGACGAAATTGCGTAGACTATCCCCTTTGCTGGATTGTCACTTGTGCGTAGGTGATCCAAGCTATCCTGCCTAGACATAGTTTCAATGCTTTGTTTTACATCATCGGCTGGTTTCATATCATAATTGACTTCCTTATTTTCTTGTTACTTTTATCATTTATGAAAGTGTACGTGTACAACGTAGTAAACATTCATACACTCATTTTCATCGTATAGAATGAGCATTTCATTCATCCGTGTAGATAAATCTATCACAGAAATCTCTAGCACTAGAGCTTGATTAAATGTGCTATTATTTTTAACTTATTGAAATTTCAAAATATTCACAAAATCACTAAAATAATGAGGAAATCACTATTTTTTTTTTTTTTTTTTTTTTTTTTTTTTTTTTTTTATAGACGTAAAGTCACCTGGAGCAAGTCAACTGAAAGTGCTACCTCCAAACTAGTCGAGGTAACGTTTCCTAACAGTCAATATTCTCAGATCTATGGCAAAGCTGCTAACTCTGTGACAAACTGATGATAACTATAATTATGTAGTAGCTTAAATAACCTAATAGCTAACCCATTGTATCATAGTTAACTCATACAGATGTCAATCATGAGTATTTAAATGGAACCACTGAAAATATTCCACGTATGGATCATGTTATCTCTCGCTCCTCTATTGATAAACCTATATGTGATTGGGTATGCAAATATTAGTTTCGTTATCATTTAGCCTTAGTCTCCTATCATAAACTACAGCAATTTTTCAAAAAATGTTTGTTTTCATAACAATTTTATGATGTTAGTCCACTTGACGGTGATTATTAGTTAAAAATTAATCATCACAAAATTAGCAAGCCTCAACGTTGAAAAGTTTAAATTAATCGTTTGTTACTTTTACATGATGTTGCTCGAAATATCTCCGTAAAAACATCCTAAACAGTAAAGTCCCTGAGACACTACCTTATGCTCATTTAATAATTAAGTTAGATGCCATTCCGTAACAATATTTTTGTAATTATGATGTATGATAGTAAGAAAATTATAATATAGTCTCCTCGTATTGTCGTTGTGCTGTTTGACATTGGATAAAAACTACATTTCTCTGAAAATGAAAATGTACATTGAAATTTTTTGCAAGTAGTACTCTTTTACGTCTACAAGAAGAGTGTCTGAAATGTAGGAAAATTATTTCATGAGACTTTGAGCTATTTTTTTTTATCTTGTAATGAAAATACCAAGTGCTCTCTAATAAAAACATAATCTTAACAATTCTAAAAAAATTTTAATGGTTCATTATTAAATTAAACCGAGAATTAAACATAAGTAAATTTATGACATATAAAAATTTATCTTCCAAAAGGTCAGACAATCTCCCTGTTGACAATATAAATTGTATAAAACATGTGTAAATAAGAAATTAGCATGAGTCCCTGCATACTTTTATGATTGAGCACGAATGTGTAGATGTTTAATACAACAGCAAACATACAATAACAAACGGTCAGGTACCACGACAAAGTTTGAAGTGTTCACTGTACATTTAAGTCCTGCAAGTAACCCCATTAACACCAAAATTTTCTCATAGTAACTTTATACACTGATCAAAATCAGCTCAACAGATCTAAAAAATGAAGCCACCGGTACAATGTGACACTTGAAAAGGAAGATTCCTTAGACTTAGAAACGTAGATTTTAACGATTGAATATACCACACCTAAACGCAAACTTATATACTTTATGTACATATACACGAGCGCAGATAACGTAATAAAAAAACTATAGAGCAGCTAAAGTTAAAAAAAAAAAAAAAAGGTCTTAGTAGAATAATCGATCTTGTGGTTGTCAGGTGGATCGGGCGGAGCACGAGGGCCAGAGAGGAGGAGGACTGGCGCCACCGCCGTTTACGGGCGGACACGCGCGCCACGGGGGCTCGAGGAGCGCTGTGCCCAGCTTGGGGAGGATGGGCCCGGGAATCGTCGTCGACTCGGGCAGCAGCGCACCCTCGTCGGTGCCCCACTCGCTGGCCACGTCACGCGATGATGAGGACGAGGACGACGAGGAGAGCAGCGGCCGAAGGTCCAACGGCCAAAGCGGCGGTAGTGGAGGAGGAGGATCTAGGTAAGGATTGGCTCCGCGTGTTCCAGGGCACAATGTGTGCAAGGGGATCTGGATGCTTTCCAAGCACGTACCGAGAGACCCATTTGTTAACTCTTGATACAACACCTGTATAAAAGTATTAGAAGCACGTTAGTATGAGAAATCGAGTACAATATCTTAACAGTTTACTTACAAATGTTAACAATAAATGATTAATGGGTCTTTCAGTTTACTTTGTAAACGCGTGCTCATGTCTGTACGTTTAACACTTGGGACATGCGCACCGTTTGTCTTTGTTTGTCTTTTTTACATGCTGGTGGGGGTGCAGTGCAAGATCAACGGTATTAATCAACATTGAGCAACACTAATCGCCATATTTTTTTCTACTTTAGGAACTACAAAAATCAAGAAAACATTAGTTGTTGCTGCACAAATTTTTTTTTAGAAGTAATTTTATACGCCTACACGTTCTCATAATCAACAATTATTGTATGATGATTCGATCGATTTATGGTTGAGGGAACTTTGCGCAATTTTCTTTGGTATCATTATTATTACTGAAACTCTTGACATCATGTATCTATACAGGTACTGGTTATTTCGAGTAGCAAGAAGTAAACCATCGTAAAGTAATTTTAGATTTCTTGATTCAACCCTATTCATAAAGAGTGACTAAAGACAATTGAACATACGATAATAAGGAGCCAGTAAACATTATTTGTTTTCCTCTTGAATTAGCTGTCACAAATATTTCAAATTTTTTTTGTCTTAGATCTTCCAAGTCCTTGCGCTGTTCATATTAAAACAAATAATATTTTCAAACACATGCATCTCAAATTCTCAATAATCCACACATATAACAGACCAGGTAAATTACAGGTAAATAACAATCAATGATCAAATGAGTTGACGCAGTTTGTCATAAATTAGGTTGTCGTAACGCAGTTTGAGCCAAGAAGCACACAGAGGGCAAACTTGCGCGGCGAACCTTCCATTTCACCGCTCGGCTTGATTGCTAATTACCACAGCTATATTAACCTCGGATAGCCAAGAAGTTGGGAAAGCCGTATCGTCCGAGCTAAAGAGTGGTCAGGCGCGCGACTCCATGTCAGCGATAACATCGCAAAAGTAAAGCTGCCGCGTCTTCCCGTGCTCCCCAAGCCCCTCGCTTCACGCACACCCCTTATTATCCTTGTACCCACCAAGACGAAGCTCGTAACGTTTCACCAGGGGACGATCGGGCAGGTCCACCGGGAGCCATTGACTCTCTTCCTTTTACATTTTACGTCCAATTGACACGGGCAGACCACGCAAACTTTTAACCTGGAACTCCCTCTCTTGTGTGTTCGTTCGCACGCGACATGTTCGTGCGAATGTGTACTTTTGATTTTGCTAATCCTCTCGTGAGATTTGATTGTTTTGAATAAATCGTGCAAAAGTGTTTACTCTTGACCCCTTGAACGATGCCCCCTGAGTGTAATTACTCTACCTCCCTTTGTAATTTTTACCGAATTTCCTAATATTTTCCGCTACGTTTTCCAGTTGTATTGATTTTACAATGTATGGAATGTTTGATCGATCTTTTGCGACAATTGATTTAAACACACTATTTTTACTGCAACGTTACGTCGATTGGTGTGTCGACCTATTCAGGCCTTTTCAACCCGTGAAGGAATCATTCAACGTATATCGAGCCAACTTCTCTCAGATTGACCAGCCGGACTTGTGCGAAGTTTGCTCGGTATGTTAAATAATTCCCTCACGGGTTGAAAAGGCCTGAAGAGGTCGGCACATCAGTCAACGAAACGTTGCAGTGAAAATGGTATTTGCCCCAAGAAATTGACCAAATATTTCGTATATTGAATAATATGGAGAGCGAGAAAAATACCAAGTTAATTATAATCTCTTATCATCATCACTTTTTGCCCGATTCTTAAAAACAGTAAATTTTTTCTCGTCCATATTAATAAATAGATACATAAATTTTTGTACATAAATTAGTGTAAAAATTAAGAATAATAATACATGAAGTTAGTAATTTTATAGACAAAAATGTTATGCTTAAACTGATTAAAATCACTGAATTTAAACATAAAAATTAAATTATTATGTTATAGGTAAAACTTTGTATTCTTATTTTATTTTAAAAACAGTGCTAAGATACGTAGGTCAAAGTATTGTTTCGTGGAGATTATTTGATTCTGTTTCTTCCTTTGCTTTAGTGGTCTACTTTGTACTTGGGATACTTTTTGAAATAAAGGCCCTTCAATTGTAGAATTCTAATTTTACTAAACAACTTGAAGATGGCTAATATTTAAATTAAAAATTTGTGCATTGACTTCAAGGCAGACTTGGAAATCATTATTTTATGAATTTTTGAACACTCTAAGGAAAATTATTTTTTCTGGATATAGCGCATTGTTTTATTGAAAAAAATTATTTATTAATCACTATATACACTATAATGCTGAGAAGAATTTTATTCTAAATTTTTAGATGTTAAAGTTTATTGCTAGGCATTTAAAATATTGAAAATTTTATGTGCATGTTTAAATATTTTTTTCAAATACTTTGGCATTTCTTTTTCCAACTTTTTTTTTTAATTGTAATGCATTATCTTTGATGGAAAAATTTTGTTAAGTACTGTGTAATAGGTAATAATAAAAAAAATTTATTTTTTACCATGAGTAAATTTGTAATAAACAATTGTAAGTCTTAAAAAATACCCAAATTCAAAAATAATAGTATATATAAATATATCGCTGCACACAATTTAGGAAAGAAAAAAAATAGAAAAAAAGATACTAGATATATCACGTTACTAAAAGATTTTATAAGCAACAATGAGATTTAACTTCCATTAAACTGCATAAACAGCATTTTCAATCCTTATTTTTATCATCATCTGCACAGTGACGTTTCATCCACGATCACTACTATGACTTCTGTTACTAAGTGCCCCGTTCACTCTCCAAGCCCAAAGTGGTCCTAATCAAATAGAAATGATCAAGGGAGTTGGTGGCTGCAAAACCCCGAACTCACACAACGAAGTCACTATAGTGCACGGCCATGCCACCACTTTTCAAAGCTGCAGAGATGAATGAAATTGGCCACTGCATTGGCAACTAAATTCATTTTTCTCTGCTTTAATTTTTGCCTCCCTTTCATTCGAGAGACCTCGTCGTATTTTACGGGGGAACGCAAATTTTACCGTCTACGCACTTGATATAATCGTCCCAGTTCATAAAAATATATTAGCTTACTCTATGGCACGGTTTACTTACCTTAACTTGTCAAAAATATGTAAAAGATATATTTTGTCGTTTGTATGAGTCTTTATTATGTGCCTCATTTCAATAAAATCATTAAAACAGTTTGTTGCGTTAATAATAAAAAAAAATGTTTTTTTTTTGCACGAAATAGACAATAAATTGATCGAATCATCAAACTTTAATCTAATCAAAATTAATAATACATAAACAGAAACTGACATACAAAGGGTTTACTGCAACGCACAACAAGTGTCAAAAAATAGGTTACAAAACTCGTTCAAGCGGTGATTCTCACTCCTAGTGGGGAAATCACCTGCTCTGCGTACTAATTACGTAATCGGCTATTCCGAATGAAGTTGGATGAAACTCACTTGATACAGCCTTTGCATGTACCTCATGAAAAAAAGATTCATTTTTGAATGTTTGGTAGCCATTAATATCCATACTATAGGAGAGTCAAACTAGTCCAATTGAGAAAACATCAGATATCCTTGAAAAAGACAGATTGAGAATTCCAGCTCGCAACAGTGTATTAAACTATGGTTATTATATCGTTAAAATGGGACGTTACACGTCCAAACGTACATCGAATAATTCAGACGATCTCTCTCGGTGTGGTGTTTTAGTAAGTAGGTACATATTATTAAATAATCATATTCATGCAAATGCGAGAAAGAGAGATGAGTACATAGGCAGACGGACAGCAGAAAATCAATGCGGGGGTTAAAATCCCCTTTGTACTTGTAGTTGTTATACAAGCCAAGCGATCACATGAAGCATCAAAAGGAAATTATGAAAAAAAATAATAATAATAATAATAAGAGAAAGAGAGATCGATCGAAAGAGTATACAAGTTGTGAGCCGAATTTTCTGAACGAAAAAGTAATAACAATGTGTCTGGTTGATTGAAAAAAAAAAAAAAAAAAAAAATGATAATAAATAATGAAACACGGAAAAAAATCCCACGGGAGAAAGAGAGAAAGAAAAAAAAAAAAAAAAAAAAGACACGCAGAGCGGGGGAAGCTTCCTCTCTGTATAATTCGCAGGTCCAACATCAGTCTGCCGAGTGGCGGTTACAAACGAGCCATCGCCCGCTACCAGCGCAGTAGCTTGAGCACGTCCTGCAGCGCCGGTAGTCCGCCGGTAGGTTTTGTAGGTCTGGCGAGCCTCGACTACGACGACGGCAACGACGAGGAGGAAGAGGACGAGGAGGATGACGAGGACGGGGCGGGTTTTGCCGGCCGCCTCTACCCAACGACCGCCTCGACGACCTCCCAGTCGCTGGACAGTGCCGGGGTGACCGGTGCCCTCGTGGACGAGGAGGCCAAGATCGCAGCCGCTGCGGCCAGCAGACCCCGGAGCACTCGGGGCTCGCAAAAGTGGAGCAACGTGCGCGCGGTCATGGCGCTATACTCTTCGCTCAGGAAAATCAAGAGGTATCTTGCCGACCGGTGGTGGTAGTGATGATCCAGGCGCTGGTGGTCATACTCTACGGACACTCTTCACTTGACCCTGCAACCAACGTCTCTCTTTCTCTCTCTCCTACTCATTTTTTGTGTGCCTCTCTTCTCTCTTTTTTTTTTTTTTTTGATTGTCACTTTTTCTCTCTCTAAGCTCGATCCCTCTAATACTGATTGTATCAGAGCCTGGGGCACTTTCGCACACTTCGTTTTGCTCGATCTCTTGTCTTATATGTACAAGTTCATATATACAACATATATATATATATATATATATGTGTGTACTGATGATATATGTGTAACCTTTTAGCTAATGGTAGAGCCAATAAATATTGTCATCTTTACTGTACACACTTTATATAAATGTGCTCTAGATCTACATATAGCATACAATACGTGAAAGCCTAAGCGAACGTATCAGTTTTATTTTTTTTCCTTTCCGAATGAACGCATCACTTACGCAATGATAAAAGAGGTTTGAAGATGAACTCAATGTATTTCTCTATTGTTAAACTCTACACAATATTGTAATCTTTTTCATGAATGGTGATAAGCAAGCTCGCTGTTTCAATGATTGACTTTTGAGACTTTGTGTACTATGTGTTTAGTGTATACTTGACAAAGCTTGATAATAAGTTCAAGTTTCTTTGTTTCACGTTGTCTTAAAAATTGACATTTTGTAGCATCATATGTACGCACTGCTTGTGCCGAAATTTGATCAACGAGTCGATTTTTCATTTAATACCAGCGAGTGGGACGGAGCATCGAATGTTTAATGGAAAAACCAATAATTCACAATTAATTACATTAAAATTTTCAAGATGCATCAAAATTCTACGATTGCATTGACAAAATAAAGTGTGTTTGAATTATAGATAATCTGAAAAAAGTATTCTGTTTCGATGATTAACAGCAAACTAATACACCAAGGTCTTTATTATTTAGTAATTTTTGAAAATAGTTTACTCGTGTTTAATGAGTGCATTATTTTACAAGATGAACCTATACTTTACAAACTCCAACGTGACAAAAATAAACTGGCATGTTATACCAATGAATAATGATACGTAATTCAGAAAAAATTGTTGTTTGAAACCATTACAACTATATATAAAAATTTTTAAAGATATTTCTTTCTATGTGTATCTCTATATCTCTTACGTCACAACTGTTATATTGATGTTGCCTGAAGATTAGCTTGGTCTCGTTCAAACTAAAACTCTACTTTTAACTTCATCTAAGCTGTAATGTAGGCTAGCCTCTGTCTGTCTGTCTGTTGCCTATCTCTCACTCACTTGATATAATCAAATAGCCAATCGATGTACTGAAAACTATTTCCGTTGTACAACTAGTAGTTGGCATTAAGAAAAAAACCTTAAAAAAAGGAACTAAAAATAAATATCGCAACAAATTTTATTACATCTTGAAAAATTTTAAAAATATTACCCCCAAATTTTGAATTCAAATTTAGTTGGTAGATGTCTTGCAAATAATTAGTGCGAGAAATGACGTGAAAATAAAAAAATACTATTGTAATAATTTATTATTGATAAGTAATCATCATTGAATGAAAGGAAAAAGGTTTAGAGCTAATTTAAACTGTGGCCTTTATCCTCTGAGCCAACGATTTGTATGTTAACTAATTTTGATTGCCCTTAAAAACTGTTAAATGTGTGAATTTTTAGATGATGTCACGAAAATGCAATATGAAAAAATCCAGAAATACGGACAACCCGAAATTGCATATAAATTTACATCTCAACCAAAGATGATGATCCTTCGTATATACTATTTTTTCACTTTGTTGTCAAAATTTCACACTACTGTTACGAAATGCATTGCAAGCTGTGCTGTGTCTACGTACTTACTACATACTATTCTTGTATAATCTTTCCTACGTATATATATCTACATCAATAATGTACAATCTTGTCTACTATAAATCTGAATGGAAGAAAAATCATGGTATGAATAATGTAGCTAAATCAAGCAAACGATACCCCGTGTCCAGTACACGGCACCCCGTATGGTCTGAAATAACTGACCGATCACGGCTTGCACGTGCCATAGAGCTGCAAACAATGGTCCTGATAACTAAAAAAAAAAAAAAAAAAAAAAAAAAAATTTTGGCACAGCTTAAATTAATGGTCCGTAAATTTTGCAGAACAAAAAGCAACCAGCGGTGGATGAAATTACGCACAACCGTCCAGCTGTCCTCTGCAATCTCGACGATCCAGAAGAAGCCGCCGCTCAAGCGCGAGGACTCGTTCCTCAAGCGCTTCTCGACGCGCCAGATACCCGAGAGCCAGGAGACGATAGACACGGGCGAGGGCGACCAATCGGACGAAAAGAGCTCGAGCCGCCGCCACCGCAGACCCCGCCGGCCCCAAAAACCCCCCAAGACCGTGGTCAACCCCGACGAGAACTTTTACTACTACTGGCTGATGCTCCTCTCGGGCTGCGTCCTCTACAACCTCTGGACCCTCATAGTGCGCCAGAGCATGCCCGAGCTCCAGGAGGCCGCGCCCGCGGTCTGGCTCAGCTGCGACGGCTTCACCGACCTCGTGTTCGCCCTCGACGTTGGGGTCCAGTTTCGCACGGGTTACCTCGAACAGGGCCTCATGGTCTACAACAGCAAGAAACTCGCCGGCCATTACTTCCGCTCCAAGTCGTTCGCCCTCGACCTCTTCGCCCTCCTGCCCCTCGACCTCCTCCAGGTCAACCTCGGCAGCAACCCCATACTCCGGTTTCCCAGGTTTCTCAAGGTCTACCGGGTCTACAACTACTACTACATGGTGGAGTCGCGCACCGTGTACCCCAACCTTTGGCGGGTCATCAACCTCATACACATACTGTTGATACTGGCCCACTGGTTCGGTTGTTTTTACTACCTGCTCAGCGAGGCTGAGGGCTTTCACGGGGACTGGGTCTATCCGTACAGGCCCGGCGAGTACGCGACCCTCACGCGCAAGTACCTCGGCTCGCTATACTGGTCGACCCTCACGCTCACCACCATCGGTGACCTGCCTACACCGGAGACCAACGCCGAGTGAGTGTTTTTTTTTTTTTTTTTTTTTTTTTTTTTTCGTTTCAACTCATGTTTACTCGTGCTCTTACTCCTGCCCAAGCTGATCTCGGCAACTTCAATCGGGACAAACATATGTATATCTACGTATTCGTCCCCCCGAGTCGCTCGGAACAGCTTTGGGCTGCATAAAAGAGCGAAATTGTCAAGTCAACCTCTTTTGTAAATGATATCTTATGATTGTTTGAGTTGTTTTTATGTCCCAATATTTTTTTCTTCTTTTTTTTTTTTTTTTTGTTTATTACATTCAGTGTAATAAGTACAATACTTGTCGACATAAGAGTCGAAAATGATCATTGGTCCAACTTTGGTTATTCAATGTCCACACACCATGTTTATAAATTACTTTGTTGTCGTCGTTGTTGTCATTATTTTTAAATTTGTCCTGTAATATGTCGTGGAACGTACAATGTGAAACTTAAGAGGGAATGGAATATATTCAAATAAAGGCGAAAGAAAAAAAAAAAAAAAAAAAAAATGAAAGGGGTGTTGTTACATTATGAGTTGTAAACGTTTACGTGTTACATGTTACGCTGCTGACAGACGAGACTTTTAGAGTAAAAAACAGCATTTCGCAA
Source organism: Copidosoma floridanum (assembly GCF_036245765.1). Lineage (NCBI taxonomy): Eukaryota > Metazoa > Arthropoda > Insecta > Hymenoptera > Encyrtidae > Copidosoma > Copidosoma floridanum. Next base: position 8,319,465 of record NW_028321907.1, on the reverse strand, counting down.
GTTTTTTTCGTAATGTTGTACGGCTTCGATGTACTATTAATTTGTCTAAATTTGTACTTAACTACAATAGTATCCTCGTAAAATATTTAGGTTCTTTTAAAGTCACGACAGTAATGTTTTTTTTCGAACTTTTCAATATTTCTTGATACCATTTTCTCCCTTCTCTTTTTTCTTTTTATCTTTGACGTAAATGAGAATGAACAGATGACTTTTATTGGGCTTTTTGTACATACACGCCTAAATACGTATTTAACAGCTTAAAAATCTACTAAATGTAAATAAGCAATTGTAATAAGTGAACGCAGGACCAAAATTTTATTTAGTTTTGTTGTTGTACATAATAAGAGATTTCGAAATTGAATAGATGTGCTTTTATATTGGACTCTAAAAGCCATTGGAGCCACAGTCACGTTTTCAATTTGGAAGTGTAATTGAACGTTAAAGTTACCACGAACCACTTGAATTTTGTATAAATCAGGCTTTTATCGTTGTTTTAATCCCATGAAAAAATTTTACTTTCTCTATTTAAATATCAATGATTACCAGTAGGAAATATTTTTGTTCGTTTAGCTAATGGTTTTTTTTACCATTTGGCACTCGAACCATTTTTATCGTCCCTGTTTAGTAAAGTACGTATTATTGTGGAAAAGTGAATTTTCAATAGCAACAGTATACTCTACACAAATAATAAAAATAAAATGGTAAGATATTTCAAAATGTTTGCAAAGTGTTTCTTTAACAGTATGACCCGTACTTGTGCGAAAATTCCTCCCTCCAGATTTATATAAGACACGCATGAAATACTCGCAGAGATGATTAATTCGAAACTATACCTCAGATACGTGGATGCTGTAGTTCAAGTCAAAATTCGAGTAATTCGAGAGGCTCTTTTGACAAGGGTATAATCGTATTTTGTAATAACTTTGTTTTTTGAAAATGCGTTTGAATAATTTTTAATTTTCTGCATCAATGGCAATATTTTAAAATGAAAAAGAAGAAAAGGTAACAAATGGTTACAGTTACTCTAAAATTAAATAAAATACAACGTATGGAGCAGTGTTTATTTATATTTTTTCAGTTAAGATTCGTAGATCAGAAAAGTGCATAAAAATCGTTGTCTTAGTATCCATTACTATCATACATTGAAATAGTCAGAGCAATATCATGTTGACCTTCATTGGTTTTAAACAAGTGACGTAAAAAGATATTCGGAAAAAGTTTACGTGTTCCATTGTCTCTTAAGTATCTCATTAAACGAAAAAAAAAAAAAAAAAAAAAAAAAAAAATAGTAAGATGCACAAATATGGGAATTAGAAATCGTGAGCGGAGTGTTGTTGTTGTGTTGGCAGAGCTGTAGCGGGCGGCAATCCCCGGAGCCTCGCTCGTCGCGGCCGACTGTCCCGGCTCCTGCAGTTCAAACATGACGGAGGGTATCTGTATCGTTCTAAAAAAAATTATAATTGAAAATGATAATAGTCCTCAAAACCATAACCACGAATACATGCTTGACGATTGCTTTTTTTGTTCCTTCCTAAACTTGTATGATAAAACAAAAGGAAAAAAACACGTGTTTCAGATGATCTGGTCAAACGGTTGGACGTAAATAAACAAATTTATTAAATAAAATATATCAAGATATGTTTAATTAAGTTGCTTGAACATGTTTTAATTTCTGTACCAACATTAAAAGTACTGGAAAAAATGAAGTATAGTTGCAGCCCTATTCTACTGATCTCTTCCTTTTGACATTATTATTTTTTTTTTATATATTATTGTTAGTTTTTTTTTTTATGAAAGCTTTTGAGGCCTTAGAGACTCATTTTAGCTCTCTTGGCATGATTTGATACAAACCTTTTTCTTACGAACAATGAGATATACAAACAATTACTTTATTCGTTAACTAATGATAACCACACGTACAGTGATTGAGCTACGAAATTTTTTTTAAAAAGTCTTTAAACTTCCACAAAAAAAATCACGAATAGTTTTTACGGGTCACGCGTGCCTGCAGAATCAGGCGGATGTGCGTGGAGATATTTCATACTATACGAGCTACTGAGTAGTACTGATTGCGTGTCAGATAATGAACGAATGAATTTAAGTTAAATCAAGTGAAATCTTTAAAGATCCTTTGATTTCATTCGTTTCAATTATTTAATTGAAAAATTTATTGATTCGTGATATCACAGTTGTTCGCCTGCAACAAGCCATCATGCCCTGGGTTGGAAAAACAAAAATGTTGATAATGATGACTTGTCCCCGAATTACTTGAGATACGTTACTTTTACTTGTTTAATGCTTTAATTGGTTTTTCTTACGTATCCAGACATGAAAGTTGTCCTCACGTAAAAGTCAGAACCTCGATGTGTCCGTTTGATACATACCCAATTTCATATTTCCCCTATTTTACGTAATTATTTAACTCACTATAGATAAAACTTATAGTTACTTCGAAACGGCTTCGATTCGTGTGTTTCAAATTATTTGGTAATATTATCTTGCCATACAGTCTGCTGGTCCATAAATAAATTTGCTCAAATCAATCAATCAATTTACCCGTGCCTCTCCAACTCTAACTCTACTATAACCATACTATAATATGGAAGATGTAGGGAGAGATGTACAGAGACATTGATTGATATTAGCCTCATCAATTCCAACCGTAGATCGAATGGCAATAGATTAGCATACCCCATGCAAAGGAGAAGAAACAGATTGCCTACATAAAATATCTTACGTATGTATATTTTGTAAGCACTTTTTGTTTTCTCATTTGAACGTTAGCTCAATTTTTTATGCAAATGTGAAATATGATATCTAACTTACCTCGACAAATTCAAGCTCAAAGACGACTTATCACATTATCAAGAGCACTAGCGCCGTACCATTCCTTGTTTAGCTTACGGGGCTAGAGTAACACACACATGTACTCTTAGATAGGGTCCGGTACCTGGCAAAATGAAGATCTACGCTGATGATCAAATTATTCACGCGTGTTGAGCGATTAATTGCGTGTTCCCAAAATGCAGGTCACACGTATATGTGTACACGCATAAACGTAAAAACAACGAAAGAGCATCAGCGACCCAGTGGCCTCGAGAATTCTCTCACCCCAGCGTATTGAATATATGTCTCTCTCTCTCTCTCTCTCCCTCTTTTGCGTTTTTCTGTCACTTTACCGATACTCAAATTAGACACTTGGTAAAATTTAATCCACAACTTGTAAAATTGTCACTGCTGTTGAGATTATCATTTTCATTAAATTTTGTGTATTTCTCTCACAGGTACTACCATATTGGGACCTTTTACGTCTTTGGTATGAATAAATTCGATAATAATCAATCCCTCTTGTAAGCTTAGTGTGTTATCGCGGTAGCGTGGCCATCAAAATCCCAATAAAAGATAGTGCCCAACGCAAAGGATGAGGGAGAGAGGGAGGGAGAGAGAACGGGGGAGGACGTTGATAAGAAAAAGTCAGTAAGAAATAGTAGTAGGTCGCTGGTTGAAATACAGCCAAGAGATGGATGGACGCAGTTGGTGGAGGAAAATAGTTGGAACTAAGGATGTACATGTGTATTCAGGGAAGAAGCTCCAAATAGTGAGTGTTTGTGCGAGGGGTGGGAAAAACGTGTGGGTGAGAGACCGAGGATCGCTGTGGCCATTAGAAAACAGAGTAAGAAGAGGAATGCGGACGAGCGAGAAAAGTGGCAGTGTGTCTCTTCGCCCCCCCCTCTCTCTCCCTTTTTCTCTTATCTGCTCCATCGACTCTTGCCGATGGTTTTCTTTTCCCTCCTACGTTTTATCGTGCCTCGATTCTCATTGTCGCTCTTCTCTCGACCTATCGGTTCGAAAAATTGTGAGAAATGAGTGCCGATGGTCCCTTGCACCAAGCTACTCTCACTTGCTCCTCAATTCAATGGTTCGAATCAAGAGCAGCCTTACAGCCCGATCGATAAGGCCAAAGTCACGGCGGGTAATTCAATCCGATGTTACGTTTCGTTTGAGGTGGTAACTAGATTTTTTGCTCCCATCTGTTTGGGATTAAATGTAAACTCCAAGACGACACTTTAATTATACAGAGGGCAAATGTCACGAGCAGGGGGACGCCAAAAAGAAAGTTGCTGTGAAAGTTCAAAATTAAACGCTCTCTGCGGCCAATCCCTCGATAACTTTTTCAGGGAGAACTTACATCCGACCTCCACTGATGCAGCGGATTAACCTGCCGAAGCGAGTGTAAGGACAATGGGCCATGAGATCGTGAGATTATTTGAGACGCAAGATCGGGACGTGAGGAAAACTCACTCGAAGATTTTTATCAGAGAGGTTTTCCAAGGGGGTTGTGAAAAAAAAGGCTAGAAGATTATGGTGCACCATCTGTGCAACAATATTTCACGAATCAGATTTTTTGTCATCTGTATTTCGTTCTATTCGAAAATTTTGACAATCTTGTGTAGTGGATAGATGAAAATTCATGGAAGTAGATGTTGAAAGAATGAAAAAAAAGTAGTTGAAAAATTGGGGAAATGTGTGATTCTCTGAAATTTTTCTAAAAAGTCGGTAAGTTTGGCACGAGCCTATTTTCTTGAGAGAAGAAATGGGGGATTTTTTTTTTTCAAGAAAAAGAATACTTTTACCCGTTTAAACCGCAGATTTTATTATTAATGGATTTCGCTTGCATTTATCATAATAACATTGAACTTACTAACATTAGATATTCGTAAGTATTATAATTATTACATACAAGGCATATAATTTGCGAGTCCAGTATCACATCACAGGGATTTTATTTCATGTTTTTATATTTTCACGTTGCCTAGGAATGAGGAATGGTAAAAGAAATAAAATCCTCTTGAAAAAACGTTACCATCCAATCCTTTATTCATTTGTACGGATTTTTCCAAATGCAACAAGTATTTTAATTTAGTACTAAAATAATTAAATGTCTCAAACTACTTACTAAGATCCTTCAAACGATAAAAACGCTATGAAAATTATATTTCAAGAGATTAATATCAATCAATTTACGCAAGCAAACATGTACACATGAATGCCACTTTACTGCCATCTTTTTGTGGCTCAACGTCTATTCACGCGATTACATCCCTCCACTTTAAAATCAGCGAGAAAGAATAAACTGCAGCTGTATTATAAGTATATATGCGTGTGTGTCGAGAAGGAAGGACGTGCGAGATACGCGACTCCCATGCCGATATCGGATTGAAACCGAAGGAGGAGGAGGGCGAAGGTTATTTGTCAAGCGATAGATCTCAGCGAGCATGCGACTATTCGTATGCAGGCTGGGAGCGCGATAAATACAACCATATAGAGTATCGAGGGAGGATTGGATTTCAAGCCATCGAAAAAGAGAGATTTTGTGATATCTTGCTAAACTGCGTCGATGGAAGATTTTTTTTCTAGTTTTCTGTTTATCTGATGTCTATTTTCACACGAATTCGAAGAAGAGGCGATAATTGTCTATAGTTTTGATGTTACATGACGGCGGTATTTTTAGAGTTGCTTGAAGGTACGAGTAAGCGAAATACCAAGAAGGTTTTCCGCCTCGCTGGCTTTTCCCAATCTCGTAAATTTTAATTGAATCTTTTTGAGTACATCCTATAACGTTGCATAGCGGCAAAGAGAGCGAGAGGATTCACGTAGTTTACGTCTTGTTTTTCAAACAATCAACATTGAAAACGAATTTTTATTTTTCCTCCCAGTTTCGCGACTTGCCAAATTTATCTGAACTTTTATAATCATTGGTGGAATATTCACGGGAGCACCAAACCACCTTCAATTAAATTAAAAGTGCTGGTAAAGTTGCAAAGTGATTCCATTGAGATGAAGTATTTGTAGAACAGTCAAGAAAAATCGATATTTCCTAATGACATCTGGAAATGTACATTAAATCCAATTTAAATTGAGTAAGGAACCGTGTCTTCGGCGTCTGAATTGATGTAAAGGCACTCGGAATGAAATTCGGAACGAAAAGTCTCTCGATCGCGATCTAATTTCTGAAAATATCGACGAGCAAGCACTTTTTTGCTCCAATTACGAGCACCTCCAGCCTACTGTCTCTATTCCTCAAAAATACATCGGTAGTTATATTTTTACCATTTTTGGATAATTCCACGCCCAAAAAAAAAAAAAACTTCGCGTGAACCGTAATAGAATATACGTGACAAACATTATACATAGATAGAATCAAAACATTGATGGGTACTCGACATCTCCTGCCCAACTCGATTCAAAACCTCATTTCCGACAGAGCGAGCCCCAGCTTTGTTAGAACGAAAACTGCTCCTTTCACCAAGAAGACAAAAAAATAAAAATAAAAATAATATTCGGGGGCGTTCGAAGTTGCTCGGTAGAATCGATATCTGGAGAATTCATCCCCCCACCTCTTCGGGTAGTGTCTCCGGTCATGCACGGAAGGATGCTTCATCTCCTCCACCATTTCGATTTCAGCACTTGACTGTACATCGGCGATAACCTCAAGTAGGTACGGAGCGAGTGCAATATGCCCTATTCGCTTGAGACGCAATATCACCGATGGCCGAGTGCTAGTTTCTTTCTGATGTCTGGAAGAGGCTAATATTAATTTCGCTCGGCTGGCTGGGCGGACCCGTGTCTGTTTCGACGATGCCACACTCGATTGTGCTATTGTGGCACGCCTCAAGTTTAGATTTTGACTTGGGATCCCATTTGCCGTTTGCGTCTTTGTTTTTTGTCAGTCTTTTGATTTCCAGTCATAACGACAGCAATTTTTCTGCTTGTGGAAAGCGATGTAAATTTTAATAAAAAAAAAAAAAAAATAAAGAAATAAAAACACGACAATATATCAGAACCGTGATTTCAAACAAGTTAAGTAAAAACGAGAACAACGAGATCCGAAGCAAATAACACGGGCTGGGAATTCGTAATAAGTGCAGCAGAAGTGGACTTCCATTCGCTTGGCTCAAGTGCTGTAGATACCTTGTACACAGAATGCAAAAACACTACGTCTGACCTAAATCGAGTATATCTACTGAAAACGTATCTTTCGGATGTGTACGTACTATGTAGTTCCGGGCATCGCGAAACACTAGATCGCACGTTTCGGCTATCCACATTTTTTCGGATGTTGCACCGAATCCACTCTCTCTGGCCAACATTTACCTATTGTGTTCCTAATGAAACTTGCGATAATACGGGCTGTTTGACGATACGGAAGTGGCCGCATTACTTTGTTGCTATTTTGTGATTACATTTAAAATTTTAAACGGTTCCCAAAGGTATAAATTTTTTTTATAGTAATACACCTTCAGAGCAGAGATTTTTGTCTTATGTACATGTCTCCAAGAATATGGAGAAATAAGGTGACGTGTGAAACAATTGCTGCGAGTATTTTAAAGTTTTTTTATGTATTTCGCTCAAATGTCAGGGAAGTTGAAAATTTTTTTTTCCCGGAGAAACTTTTTCCTAAGCCTTACCGTAATCTTGTGTCGAAAATTCGTAAAGTTTCAAAAAATGATATTACTCATAACTTTACCAATTTTCCACCTCAAATTGTAGAAAAAAAAAATGCCACTTTTGTTTCTTTAAACTAGCCAAAAAATATAACATCGTTTTAAATTGAAAAATGAAAAAAAGTTTCTCTAAAAATTAAAAAAAAAAAAAAAAATAACAATTTGAAAAAATTATCTCACGCCACATTTGTTTCACGTTCGTACATTTTTTCATATTCCAGGGGACACGTGGACCATAAAATTTTTCATCCTTCAAACAATTTTTTTCCAATTTCGAAGGACTTTAAACCACGACTTTTCGCAAAACCACTCAAACGCATTACCTATTTTTGCTCAATTTATATTCATCAACTCGTTCTACTTAGCCGCACATAAAATAAAATCGAGAATATGTAACAAAGAGAAAAAACAAAAAAAGAAAAAAAAAAAGAGTATGCATCCTGTCACCGAAACCCCAGAATCTCATCTTTCGTGGTCCACCGACCAGCCCCATGTAAGCCAACCACATACGATAAACATACAAGTATACCGAGTCACAGAAAGAGCAGTAGGTGAAAGAGGTCAACCCGAAAGCCATTCTTTATCACACCTTTAGCGCTTTTAATTTCAAGCTGTACTTGCAAATAACATATCCATATTAATATACACAATATGGTAAACTGGGTGCAGCGCTCGCGTTGACACTGTAGGGAAGAGCCTCGTGAATTAATCATCAAAACAGACGCTCAGTTCGTCCTACTACCACGCACCCTTCCTCTCCTGTCTCTTGACCTGTCACATACACATGCAGTGTATCCCAACGCGAGACGTGGTTCCGGGGTAAAGTAGGTGAGCCACCGGCAGAGCAGAGAATGGGCCGTTCAGAGCGCGGCGTTAAAAATATCGTGGCTCGCGCGTCACGAGTACACACGTGCAGGTGACGACGCGCGCGCTAATGCGGGATTAACAAGCACAGGATTGAGCAGAGCCGCGTGCAATTAAGGATCTCGAGGGCTGATGGCCACTGCGTGTCGCCGAGACCGGATTTACTTTCCTTTCGCCTGGCTCTGGATGGAGGCAGCTGTGTAATGAGCTCGAGCGTTTTTTTTTTTTTTTTTTTTGTTTTTTTTTTTAAGAGCTTTTTAATTCTGTCGCCGAGAGGGTGATGAATGAGTTTACGTAGCTTTCGCGCGATGAGTAATTAATTGCGTGTGTGTAATAAACGCTTGTACTTTCCGAGAGTGTCGTGGGCCAAAAAAACAAGAGCTCGGGTTTCAGGAATATTAACTGGGTTGATATTTCGAGGTGATGGTAGTTGATTTGCGTGGAAATTGACGAGAAGTTACGTGCACACTGCTTGCAATAGCGGCATTTTGATGAAAAAAAAAAAAAATAATAATAATAATACTTTTTAAAAACAATTGATGTTTAACTATTCAGTTTCTTCTAAAGCTATTCAGTTTTTTTTCAACCATTTCCATTCATTTTTTTTTTTTTTAAACTTGAAAAGTAACTTATGTATAACAATTTAAAGTTAAAAAAAAAAATTCAAGTTCTTGACACGGAATCACAATCTATACTTAATCTCTTAAAAAAAAGTTTTTTATTCTTTATTTTATTGAGACCATGTAATACGTAATGCAAAAGGTTTAAAAATACATTGTATCCATAAGTAGAAAAAAAATTGTGAACACACTCCCCTAATAGGTATAACATCAATTCCGTGGTATGATATGCGCAACACGACGTTCGACACATATTAATAATATATCCTGACAGATAATCCGTCAACTTAATCGGCAAACAATATGTAGAATGTATATACATGGCATGTATATATAAGAAATATCTATACATAAGAAGGTAGTCACAAGCAACGAAGCTTTAAACGCGTCAGCTCACGTGTAATACAGATCGTGTGTCGAGCACTGATCGATTCGTTCGGTGACAAAGTTCGACAGCGATAAATCGAAGGCCGTTTAATGAAATTCACCCACTGTAACGAGAATAATATGTACCCCTTTTCTCTATCTCTTTGTGGCAAAAGTAGTATAGAATAGGATTGCTGTGGCTTTGGTCTTTTTTTTTGGGTTTACTAGCAAAACTCACGCGGATCCACTACAGTGTGTTATCGGATTAGATAAAGTTATGATATTTTACTTGTATTTATGTTGATAAAAGCAAATTGGTAAATTGCATCGTATCCAATTTAAACTTTCTAATCAATTTTCATTTGATTGGTTAAATGACTTTTTACAAAAGCAAAAAGTTTCATCACACGTGAATCGTCGATTTTTTTGAACATGAAAGTGTTTCGAAAGTGAAAAAAAGTTTACAATTAGTAAATTTGAATTTCGGAGGTAGCTTCATTTTCATATCGTGTACCTGATGATTTTGTACCGGGCAACTTTCACGGAAACTGCAAAACTCCAGAATTAAAAAAAAAATCAGCTTTTTATGTTGACTATCGAGGTCCTCAAAACTTAGAAAGCTTGAAATGATATAGATTTTCAACCTTTTTTATTCACTTTTTTTTTAAATTAAACATAAATGTATTTTTTTGCCCTTAAATTAAATAAAGCAAAATATGATGAAAAAAAGAAATATTAAAATTGATGAGCCCCTCTTATAACCAGCGTTTAATTTTTGAAATTTGCCACAAATTAGTACTATTACTTTAATTGAAGTAATCGAAGTTTAAAGAAACATACTTTTATTCTTTACGCTGAAAATCCATTTCCATGATTTGTACCTTCAAACTGAGTTTTGCATTTTCGCGGAATGTTTATAAACTTTTTAACCCAAACAACAACAGCAGAAACCATAAAATATGATAAAGTTCACTCGTAATTTAAATGCAAATTTACCTTTTTCCCTCCGTCGATTGAAAGACAAATTTCTCCTTTGTACAAGCTTCCGTCTTTCACCCTCTGGAAACACAACCTTTTACAAGAGCATTGTTGCCGAGGTGGCTTAGACAAACAATCAACGAGACATTTCGAGTCGGCACCTGTTCAAACAAACTTGAGTGTTGTCTTTGCCATTGTTTAATACTTTTTTTTTTTTTTTTTTTTTTCTCTACTTACTTCACTTATTTGCTGTAATATCGCTTATTTCCCTTGCATTGATAAAGTTTTCATGTTCTCGACTTGGACTCATAAAGCATTAATGAACACATTTACGAATATAAATATAATTATTAATGCAACAGTGCTCGCAAATACACTTTTTCAATAACTTGTCTTCAATACCTTAAGAATTACAAATTTTTTAATTAATTTTTTATTTAAAACTGACGGATTTGAGCGACAAATTAATAATGGAAACCGTCAATAGTTATTTTTAAAACGACATCACGAATGACATTGACAATTTTACTTTCAGATTATCTGAAATGCACTTGACTTGTAAATTACTGTGCCATAATGACGTTTCAAACTTTATCGGGAACGCAGTAAGGTGATAGGTAATTTTATCATATTTTTTAGAATAATGATCACAATATCATGAGATTATTTAGACCATAAAATCATTTAGGCTTCCTCAACAAATCATCTAGAATTGCTCATAAAATGATACAAAAAATCTCGTACTGTTAATTAAATCATGAAATAGTTTTAGCTTCCAGTCTAAAGATGTACTAATTAAAAAGATACTTTATTTATACAAAAAAACAAACTGTGTTTCAATGATCAAAAGTATTTACATTTTGGATCAACCATTATAACTGACTGTGTTAAAATCTCATGCATTTATTTGAAAGAGTAACGGGTTAAAAGGTTCTGATTATACCAACATTTTTTAAGTTTTTTAATCATATCAACATAATTTAGCCTTTAAAATCAGTTTCTTGCGAAATATTCGGCAGGAAATGCACGACAAAAGTACGTTTTGGACGAAAATTACACTAATTGAAAAAAAAAAAAATTTATTACACGTTCTACATATGCAGGTTGACGTGAAATATATGTGACGAGAGAAAAGATCAAATTTAAATCTTCCCCAAAGCCAGAGATAATATATGTGACGGAAAATTTCACATCCCTACGTGTCGCCCGAAATTTGTTCTTTTTCTCTACTTTTGTCTCTTTTTCGTCCCCTTGTTTGCGCTGAATCAAAGCTGCTTCATATGTAAAGTCACAGGAAACCTTTCATTCTTCCTTTTACGGTTTTCATCAGACTTTTATCATTTTAAAATAAAAAAAAGGCTCACATAAATGTGGAGAGTCAAAATAATTATTGTGAACAAAAATGATTTTTCAGTATAGTTAATTATAGTTGTCGATCTGACTGGTACAAACTTTCACTTTTCACAAATAAAATTCAAAACATTTACACGCTCACCATGCCTTTAGACTTAAATTTCAGAACTATTTTGCAAGATTATTGGTACTGTTAAGTGTATAAGATAAACATTTTTAAATTATTTAAACAATTTTAGTTGATTTCGGTAAGGGAGATCTCAACGATCTTGTGAACCGAACAAACCCTGGGTAAATACATATAAATGTAAATGCCTGAGGTCTAACAAGGAAATTATAGTTTAGGATTTAATACCAAAAAATTAATATTAAAATGTTGCTACTCTCAATCACGAAGATGAAAATTCACAGTCAAAGAGGAAAAGGGTAGAGCCACTGCGTAATCATATTCCATCTTTTCTTGTCGTCGGGCGGGAATGACGCTGTGCGAGGCAGATTTTTATTTTATCTCTCTCGAGGTTCGGAAATAGACCAATCGAAAGAGAAAGTTAAAAAGATGAGATCGGGTGCAGAAAATGGGATCACCTTGAGAGTGCACGGATTGCAGAAGAAAAGGTACTCCAGTTATGATTATAGTCTTCTTTGTTGAAAAATAGTTTAGCAAATGGTTGTCGAATATAAGGAATTTTTCATAACTTTTTTTTTTTTTCAAGAGCTGCTTAATCCATAAAGTCACTTAGATTCCCTTCAGTTAAATTACTTTCCAAGTGTATTTTTTATAAAATATCTCGATTATTCCAGATAGTTTGGTATTTCAAACGATTGAAAATTAAAAATAATCTCTCACCAAGTAATTAGTTCTTCGTGATGTAGATAATAATACCATCATGAAATGATGTTGGAGTTGCGTGTGAAACGTTAAATAATTTGACATCTCTAATAAAAGTACAGATTCTTGTATTTTTCGTAACGACTTGACAAATACAAACAAATACAAAAGGATTAATTTCCACGAAGCTTTTTTGTTTTGTGTTTTGAAGAAACAATGGGACAAAGTAGTCGTTGAATATCATAAAAGTTATCAAGACAATAAAGATCCGGATAATGCGAGGAGGATGGAAATTAATGCAGCGAAAAAACGAGAGTGACCCAGGAAGAAAAGAAAAGTACGTCCTATGAAGAAAAAGATGCTGAGCGAGCGAGAAATGTCATTTACAAGATGACGAGGTAGGCGAGGAGGCGCTTCAAGGAAAATAGAAGTTACTTTGATTAAACTGTCGCGAGCATAGGAAAAGAAGTAACTCGGCTGTTCAAAGGAAAAATGTGAAAAGTGAAAAGTAAAAATCTTTCAAGCTGATGCAAAAAATAATAAAAATGAGATCACGTGATCATAACATGCTGTACATCTGCAAGTATGAAAATAATAAGAGTTTTTGCTCGAAGAGTCGATTTCACCGAATGATAATTAATGCCACGTTGTACGTTGCAATCCAGCTTATCTCAATTCCATATTTGACGATTAATGGCCTAGTAGAGCACAACACCCACTGCATTATTCGTGACACTATTAAGCCAATTTGTCACCTCGGTCGTGCAACATCTTTCCCCAGCATTTTAAAGACAACAACGAGGAGGACCTAAAATCTCCAGCTAGAGTTTCCCCTTCTTCCGGAAACTTAGTGGCTCACTGCCCGATTATTGGTTGAATTCACCCAAAGGCACTTCGAAGACCACGGCTGCTGTTGTCGTCGAGCTGTCCCCCGCTTCGCGATATCATGCCACTGCCTCTCGTTTGAATAAAGGTGTTCTCGTTAATACTGGATTAATCAATTAGTCGTCGTCGTCGTCGTCGTCGTCGTCGTCGTCGTCGTTGTGTCTCGTCGTTTTTGCGCTTGTTATGCAAACGAGACTTTGCTGCGTGCTGCTCGTGTTTTTAGAATGTACACGGTGGCGAAGGGAAATAGGTCGTTTGCATTATTCGACGGATTCTTTGCTGAGTGGGGTGTGGAGCGGGAATTATTGAAATTTATGGTGGATGATGAGCGTCGAACATTTGGACGTTTTTAATCAATTCTATTATTGAAACTGAATACGAATATTTTTCAATTCGACGGCTTTGAAGAACAGTAGCGACTATTTTTATGAAAAAAAAACTGTGACCTCACTTGATTCAGTTTGAATGAAATTATTATGCACAGTGATTCTCGATTTCGTTAAACAGACAGTCGAATATATCGTAGATCGTACGTGACGCAAGAAAGTACAGTAGCAAAAAAAACCTTTTTTTCTATCGTCAACGTACCAGCCATTTGGACGCAGGTAGTTACTTTACATAACACTGGTATGATTTTGTGTATATTATTAATTTTTTTCGCAAAGATTTTCCAGCAATTTTAGTAAAATCATTTAAAACCTTTAGTACAATCTTCAAGACACGATTGAATAAAGTTTATTTGTCGGATTTCCCGGAATTTGAGTAAATAATGAGTTTTTTTATTTATGGTTAAAGATAAGATAATGGGCAATCTGAAAATATACAATTCTTTTAGTCAATGAAATCATATTTATTAATTTTACGTCACTGTGCACAGCGGTAAAATTTGATAGTACTGCTACATTTATTGGATAAAATTATTTCATTAAAACAAATTAACAGAATACAATTAATTTAGTTTCGAGAAATTTCCCAAAGAATTTTCCGAGTAATGAAAAATCTCACCCTCACCGCTAAATCCAAGGGCGCACTTGAAAATGATTGCTCACTTACGTTGCGAGCAACTCTCTCTTGAAAATTTTCCAAGCACGCGCACTTGAGTCGCGCAGAGTGTAGTAGTTCAGTTTTCCCGAGCTTGGTGTGGCTGGCATTTCAAAAAAAGAGTTTCGTATAAGAAAATAGCCCCGAACAGAGGCATGAAAAAGATTGAAGAAAGTAGTTCATGGAAAAGGGACCAAAAAATGTATAGTATCAGAAACACCCGGTGTGTTAGTAGTTGAACTGGCATTTTTTTTTCTCTGATGCGCTTTGCCAGGTAATCGTTTGAAAGAAAACTTGGGTGAATTTTTAAAGTGACCAAGATGACGATTAAAATTTTTTTAATGAATAAAAAAGTATCCTTAAAATTTTTTTTACATTTTGATTACTTTAATGTTACAATTTCTTGTGAGTTAAAAAAAAATGTTTATCCAAAAAGTTATAAATTTATCAAGTTTCACATTATGGTATTCTTTATATATTTCGTATACTCAATTTGCAAGCTAACATATATTTAAAATCTATGATTGATATGACATCAAAACGTGTGACATTGTACAGATAGCATATCTCCGGAATGATAATAAGAAAGTCTCAAAACCAGCTGCTGGTTACAGCTACACTTATGCCATGTGGTATGTTAAATGAAATTAAAGTATAAATTGTTGATTGAATAAAATCGAAGAATTAACTAAAAGTTTAAGAGTAGTATCTGAAAACACATTCGAAAAAGTCAGTAGTACATGTTCAAGTTTGGGCAGACGTAGCTTCAGGCAACACAGCTGATCCTTCAAACCTACTAAATTTGTCATTAGCATTGTATAATGTTTGTTACATATGTAATTTACCGACCCAATAGTTGCCTTTTTTGTTTTTTATTCGTATAGCAAGACACAAACAAAAAAAATCAGTAGTGCATATCCGAGTTTGGTCAGACACACCTGCAGGCACTGTAGCTAGTTTTTCTAAACTACTGAATTTATCCTTTGCATTGTATAATGTTTTTTACATATGTAATTTACCGACCCAATAGTTGCCTTTTTTGTTTTTTATTCGTATAGCAAGACACAGACAAAAAAAATCAGTAGTGCATATCCGAGTTTGGTCAGACACACCTGCAGGCACTGTAGCTAGTTTTTCTAAACTACTGAATTTGTCAATAGCATTATATAATGTTTGTTAAACATGTGAGTTGCCAACCCAACAGCTGTCCCTTACGTTTCTGATTCGTACTTATGAAAAATTTTAACCCTCCAATACTTTTTTAATTTATAAAAAAAAAAATAAAATAAAAAATAATAAAAATAGTTTTTTGCCATTAAAAAACTTTTTATCACAAATTATAAATTAAATTTTTCTTTCACCTGGATATATAACCATTAATAAAAGTTACTTATTGTAACCGCATAAAGTCTCTAAAATCATATTGAACCACACTATTTGCTCCGGAGCTTCCCTAAGGACACACTAAGTAAAAGCCTCGAAAAAAGGAGGAGCGACGATGGCGTCAGTGCTCACGGAGCGGCACGTAGCTTAGGGACTGTAAACGAGAATCACCGCGCTGCTCTTCTCGTAACCCGAGTATCTACGAAGATACTGTTTTGGAAGATTTACGTGATGTAAACGACCGAGAGGCTTATCGGAGAAAAGTGTATGAGAATGAGAAATGGCACGTCCTCCCGCGAGCACAGTAAATCCCGTGACGTGATTCTTTATTTTCTCTCATTCGTGCAGTTGCAAGAAGGGAGAACGGTAGAGAAGAGCGATGGTGCCGCTGCTGATTTTTCTCACTTGCTCTCCAAATGTAAGTACGCGTGACAACGTGTGGGTGTATGTGTGACACTCTCACTCTCGATCCACGTTAAGAATCTGCAAGTATCTGTCGGCTTTGAGAAATTACCTTGGCAGTCAGCTTCATTTTTCGTCTCCTATTCATTGGAAGTAGATAATACAGTTCGCACTTGGCATTTATTTCAGCTCATTTTAGGTTCCTCGAACATATATATATTTTTTTTTCCTATGGTAACCTATATTACTATTAAAACTCACATTTTCAATTACTCGCAAAAAGTACCAGGAGACATATTATTTTATTCGGGAATAGACCAGCTCACAATCTCATTTCATTCACAGCTTAAGTTCCAATTGCAAAAAGCAGCTGCAAATAACCCACGAGCCAAAAGCTACCGTTCAAGCCATCGTTGTGACATGCTCTTGAATTCCCATCCCAATTGTTTCCTTCCTCCAAAAGGCTAGTACCAGCAAAACAGCAGCAGATCCGGGTATCGTGTAGCTGACCTACGAAATGGTCCACGAAGGATAGAGCTTGAGAGTTGTGTGATGTAGGTGTATGGATACGTACGTGAGCCGCGATGAGCTTTATGTGCGATTCAGTACCCGAATGGTGGAGAGCGAGAATAAGTACGTGTCTGGAAAGGTTATACCTGGACTTGGTAAAAAAGTTTTCTTTTTCTCCATTGCTGCTACTCGGGACGCATATTTCATTTTGACTTTTATCTCAGTGAAATGGCCTTTCAAAGGAATACTCGCGTAGTCATTTTTTTTTTTTTTTTTTTTTTTTTTTTTTTTTTTTTTTTTTAAGTAAATCTGAAATATATCTTTTCAACACCTTTTTATGTAGCGCTACATTGAGTTTTCAAAGTTGTAAAATCTTTTACTTTTTAGTGGCACAAGATTGTAGAAGTAATGTACTATAGAACGTACAAGTAGAAGTAACTTTGTACAATTATTTTTCCTGAGTTATAATATCTAATATCTCTATGCAAATGAAATCTCTACTAACTTTAAATTAACGTAATGTTAATTCGAAAAAAATTTTTTTTTTTTATCACCTGAGGTAAGAGACTATTCTTTTGAATTTAAAGTTTTTACTTTTTCGTCCATTATTGATTTACAAAAAAGTAATTAATTAAGAACCAAACTTTTGATTTACCTTTAATATTTGAATCATATTAAAAAATCACTGCATGTCTGAGTGCTTATGTAAGGGGTACATCGGCAAAATGTTGAAGAGATCAGTAGAATTAAATAAATATAAAATGTAATATATTTAATGTGCTAACTTTTAAAATTATCTAATATCCCATGTCTATTTCCTGCACTGTACAGTCATGGAAAGAAATAATAAAATTTTCCTAAATTTTTCACTCATGCACCATTATTTTCATCTGGAGATAGGTAAAATGTTGACTGAGCATTTGATTTTAAATTCATTAGTTGATTAAAAACCCATTCAAATATACTTTGTTTTATGCCCGATTACTTATAATATTTATTTTACGCATGAGAATAAGCGGGTCGTCATGCGTAAACAATATGTTGTTTTAGTAATTGAGTAAGGGGTTGTATCGCAACACATGGCTTCTGCGTGATTTAAAATGAATCTATTTTCCAACAAAATCTTTATATTCCTAAATTTTTTGTTTTTGTGATACAACCCCCTAAGAAAATTAACTCACAATTCAAAAATTTATACTACCAGTTCTAATGTTTTGCAATGTCAAAACAATTTTAAAAATATTAATTCACAAATTTGCCTACCTCTGCATGCATCGAAAAAACATATCAGTCTGAATATAATAGTTAAAATAAAAATGAAAATGAAATAAAATTTAAAAAAAGACAAAGACCACCATTTAAAAAAGATTCAATGCTCGTTTTCAAATTTTGCAAGAACAGAAAGAAGATCGCAATACAAAAAAAAATCGTTAAAAATAGCTCGGTATAAAAAAAGATCACTTCCAAGCACAAGTCAAAAGCAAAAAACTAAAATCGTCAGAGTAAACAAAGGGAAAAAAAAAAATAAAAAAACACGAACCAAAATCGGAGGAGGAAGGCTCCGGCGGGGGCCGCTCGTCCATTTCGTCTCTCTCTCTCTCTCTCTCTCACCTTACACGCAAATATATGTATATATATACATACACGTATCGTAATGCAAAAAAAAGAACTGTAAATAAATAAAAAAAAGCTTAAACCAAAACCACAGCAGAGACGAAAAGAGAGAGGGACCGGGTCTCTCGGCGCCCTACAGCCCGGCCGGCGCACTAGACCCAAACGAGCCACGCAGCCGGCCCGACGACTGACCAGTCTTTTTTTCTTCTTTTTCTTTTTGCTTCCATCACGATTAACCGCGCGCTCCACCAGATACATCTTCACGATCGTCAGCTACCTGATCGGCGTCTTCATATTCGCGACGATAGTCGGCCAAGTGGGCAACGTCATAACGAACCGCAACGCCAACCGGCTGGAGTTTGAGCGGCTACTCGACGGCGCGAAGACTTACATGAGACACCACAAGGTGCCCGGTGGCATGAAGAGGCGCGTCCTGCGCTGGTACGACTACAGCTGGTCGCGCGGGCGCATACAAGGCGGTGGTGACATCAACACCGCGCTCGGGCTCTTGCCCGACAAGCTCAAGACCGAGCTCGCCCTGCACGTCAATCTCGCTGTGCTCAAGAAGGTCACCATCTTCCAGGTGAGTCCCAAGCCATCTGTCCCTCTCAAGAGGGCACAGCTAAAGTTTTTGCGAGTAGGCTCTCTCGTTCCCTAGTTGGTTGGTATAATATTACGATGAGGGGGTTATAATAAGAGAAGAGGTACAAAAGTGACGCTGGGCTCTATATTTAGACTGCGAGTGAAAAATAAGAGGAAAAACACCCTCGTCGGCTGGTAATTTGCAGTATTATAATTATGACAGTAATAACAATAATGATGATGATGGGGGTGGCAGTAGCACGCTTGCCTCGTCTCGTTTTATGTTTTTACGGTAGGTAGTGTGCCAGTATACGTATATACGCATCTCAGCGTTGATTATTATAAAGCATCGTGCTCGTATGCTCGCACTGTGGCGTTCGCTTTGTGTACGTTAACGAAAGTTCGCTGCGGATGAGGTAGGGTAATGGAGCATGCGTAAGTGAGTATATTTTTGCATGAATATTTTTGCATCCTTTTTAGAGGTTGATTTTCTTTTTTGTGTGGTTGATCGATCAACTGTCATTGAATTCAAAGTTATTTTGGCATTATAAATTTAAACAAAAAAACGTATATCGTGAAAGTAAAAATGTATGTCCTTGCTGCATCTCCTGCAAATAAGGTAAGCACTGAACTCTCATTTGATTCAGTTTTCCCAAATAATTTTTGATAAATCTTTATGACAATAAAATAACTATGAGGTTTTTTTTTTTTTTTTTTTTTTCAGGAATAAAATTATTCAAAACAGAGGCATATCTATGGCACTTTTGGAGTACATTTAGGCATGAAATATTTATGTAATGAAAATGACCAAACTTTTCGACGAAAAAAAAGTATGTTTGCATACTTTTTCATTCCTCCTTTCTCTTTTGTTTTTTACATCTATTTGTTGTCCCCGATTACAGTCACTTTGTTCAAGATGATGTATAAGTCCCTTGTTGTTATCTATTTATTTAGGATTCAATTTAATACCATGACTATTCACAGTCGTGTACGTTGTTGTCCTTGTTGGGATGACTCATCGAGACGGAGCTCTAATACCAAATCATATAGCCCGAGTTTTAAAAAGTGGCGAAAGTTTTGTCACGTTGGAAGGGATGGGTGAAAAAAATAAATACAGGAGTAAGTCAACGTGGAGAATAAAAAGTGGCACGAGTGCAGTTAAAGTTGGAATACATCAAACTTAGTTACAGCAATATCCGGGTCTCGTTTCCAGTACTGTCAACTTTACTGCCGGAAAACTTTTTTTTTCCTCCGGGCGCAATTTGCATGTCTCTCCTCTGAATGTACCGAGCGTTTGATGGCTCTCTAATAGCAGCAATGACCTTTGTATGCTAATAAGGCCGAAATTATCGGGAAAACCGGTGAATCGATATTTTCCCTTCTTTGTTCCTCCCGTGTGCGCATGAGGTGCTAGAAATATTACAATGTACACGCTTGATCGATGTTATTGGGCGCGTGATTGGAAAATTTTATTCGACCAACGTTTCACTTTTTATTTCCCTCGTCGTCTACTGCGTGAATAGCTCGCTTGCCGGACTATTTCTTTAATCTACTGCTTATTTTTATTGATGCAATGCCAGGCACATTCTTAATTTTTGTTGTATATTTTGAATAAAAAATCCCTATCCTAAGAAATTACGGAAAAACGTCAACTGAACAATGCAACTATTTTAATGATCGCGTATCTTTTATTCTACATGAAGATTTGATTAAATTACGATCGATTCGAAATCGGGCATTAATATCAGTCAGACAAACACGACCAAATAAAAATTTCAAGTTACGAAAACACAAAGGACTTTTCCATAATTTTTTACCGAGTCCTAATCAAGGATTCAGATCGCACGCCCAAAGAAAAATCATAGCACATCCAGCACGAAATTCCGACCCAAAATTGAAAATTTTTCAACAATCATGGAATACGCAAGGGCATGCAACATGAGGGAGAAGCTGAGTGCTACGTCGTATATGATTTACAATGTCTCGACCCCCCGAAAGTATAGACACAACACGTTAAATGTGGCACCCCAAGCTCAGTGACCTTCTAGCCCTCCTAATTCGTATTCATACGAGCATACAAACTAGAATCAAGTTGACGACGATCGGAGCCTCCCCTACATTTTGTTCCCGCTCGATGGAGTAAATTGGTCACCCCAGTCAAATGGACGCTTTGCCCTCCCTCCTCTTCCCTTCCCGGGCGTGGCGGGATATTCTGTCGTACAATAGAGGTGCTTCTTCATTTGGCTCACGAAAATTTAATACAGACTCGCAGTGACTACGGCCTTTTTTTTTACCCCCTGCGCAGCAAGCGTGGGTCCTTCGTCCATTCTCCGTCTTTTCGCTCTGCTGGAGGCTCATCCAATCAAACGTTTATAAAAGTTATAAGCAGTGACTTGGCCATGATTTTGGGATCTAGTGTGTACTTTTTATCCGCAGGGGACACAAATACTTGGCCGGACCATGTAGGGTCCAAAAATCGTGTAGGTATGTACGTAGGGAATGCAGGACACGGAGTTAAAGTAATAAGCTAATTTAGTAGTACATGTGATCTGTCATGGATTTTATTTTCGAAGATTGTATTTCAAATTACTGCTCTAAAATAGAGTCTAGAATATATGTAGTTTCAGTTAAGTGTGCATATGTCAGCTGTGTAGGAATAGATGTTTCAATATTATTTCGTACGATGATTTCCAATGTTTAATTATTTTGTGGTACAGTTAAAGGCACAAAGTGATTGTAGCAAAACAAAAATTATTTTAATCAAGGGGTTCAACTATTTTAACCAAGGTCACTGCTCCAAATATTTTATGAAATAATAAAAATTATAATTACCGCTACTTAGACATTTATTCTTTTAAATTCGTAGGTTTTGGACTCAATGTTCCAAATGAGTAATTTGTATTTGTGCTTACAGAGACACGAAAAGACTCACCCCAGTGTTCAAGAAAAAACTAATGAGAAAACGACAAATTTGGCCCACATGGCCCAAGCGTTCATGGGAAAACTTGTATTACCTACTTGGCCACACTTTATGTACAAGAGGAGGGACAAAAATATTCATCCAAAGAAAGTGAGAAACAAGTAGGCGCCCCGAGGATAATGCTCCCTCCTTTGTCTGTACCACTACGTGTGAGAGCGGCTAGAATGTGTTTTTCTGGATACGCACGCACGGACCAGCATGCGGTCGGCGGCTTTCCCTCGCTGGAGGCATGAACCGACTGCCAAATGAATCCTGACGTATTATTTTTCTCCTCCTCCTCCTCCTCCTCCTCTCTCTCTATCTTCCAGGTATACATTTGAACTTGTTGAAGCGAGTCACGTTCTGAACTTTGGGATTTCGCTGAAACGAAAGCTCGTGACTTTGACTCTTTGGCCTTTGCCATGCGGTGCGGCGTCTTACGTTGAAACACAGGCGAGAAAAGAATGAAACACACTCGAAGGAAAGAAATTTTTGTCATGTTTACTGCTGTAACGTGTTCGATGGATGATGATACGATGTTCTATGTGAGAACTATCGAACAGAGTTGTAATTATAGAAGACAGAATAAGGGTACAGCACAAATGTTGACTATTATTGGGTTGAAAGAGTTTTTATTATTATTATTATTATTATTATTATTATTATTATTAGATTTAAGGGTAAATAGAGTTCGTAAAAGTGTATCATTAGATATAAGAAGAATTTTTCTAGAACCCTGTGTATTACTTTACGATGTATTTTATTCTGTAATAGAAATCCATTTTTCAAAACTTACAAGTCATATAAATTCAAAGTGTACGCAATAAGCCCACTAGTTGGCAGAAAACGAATCCCAGCTCGGAGGTTGGAGCCAACAACTTGTAGAGCTTACGTTCAAGAGCAATCATTATCACCCTAATCCTTTATTCATACGTAACAGCTCACCGATTGTAACAGCGATTGTAAAAATTATTGAAACACCCATGTTTTTCAAAACAAAGTCAGTCGTTGTGTTGACAAGGTAAAAAATGAAAGAAGTACAGTCAGTGGCATGAGGGGAGGTAAGCTTTCCTCCCTATTATTACAGTTCTACTCCATAATTACTACGTACGGCAGATAAGGGGCTTTGAGTCGTTAATTAGCGCGTGTAGTAATTGAGAGACAGCTGCTCCTGGGTATGTCAAGGAGGATGATGTTCGAGCTTTCGACGACGGATTCTTTTTGCGTCACGGATCGATGAATCGTAGACACACGGTAGGTAACATATCGCTGCCATGATACTCTTCAACAGCAGCTTCCATTTTCTAATGGTTTGTCTTTTTTAGTTACTATTAATGAACAATTAAGTGTACATTTTTTCCGTAATTTAATGTAAAAAAGATCTTTTTTTTGTAGTTACTTAATTTTGAGTATGTCAACTGAAAAAAATTCCCTACTTTCGTTTGGAAGCTAGTAGTATTAACCGATTATGGTCAGACGAGTGTCTGATTTTCATGAAAATTATACGAAAATTTACTTGATTAATGGGTAGGTATCAGTTTTTTTTCTATAAGTATGCCATTATATAAGGCTGGCAACAAATACAGATGAACTAGATTTTGAGGCTTTCGTTTTTGCTGTTTCATGATGTACGTAAACGCAATGGTCTACCCTATTGACAACCCAAGCTGCGCAAGTACACTTTATATGAATAATGTAGCTATACTAAGTTAACTGTAACGAGCGAGAGAGCCACGATAGGGACCATATGACTGAAAAAAAAAGTTAACCCTTACGACCACGAACAATAAGGCTCTAATCGTCGTTTGTCTTAATTCAACAGGAATGCCAGCCAGAGTTCCTGCACGACCTCGTCCTGAAGATGAAAGCCTACATATTTACGCCCGGCGACTCGATATGTCGCAAGGGCGAGGTGGCGCGCGAGATGTTCATCATAGCTGACGGTATTCTCGAGGTGATCAGCGAAACCGGCCGAGTGCTCACCACCATGAAGGCTGGCGACTTTTTCGGCGAGATCGGCATACTAAACCTCGACGGGCTCAATAAGTATGTTTTTTTTTTTTTTTTCCTTAAATACTGTGAGTTGAAGGTTCTTTCTTTTTAACGAGTGGCTCGATACACTTTTAAGCGAAGAATAATAAAGGTCGATCGTAGAAAACGTGGGTTCGTTTGTAGGGGAAGAAAGAGGCGTCCCACAGTACAGGATGGTAATTGATAACAATTGGAGAAAGTGAAAACGAGATGGTATAAATTGATCGGGCTGGGATTACAGGGAATTTTTATTCGTCTGACGTTTTCAGAAAAATTGAAGAAAAAATTTCAAAGCTAAAAATAAACTAGGGCGTTTTGAGATAAGATTTTTGTTGTCTAGTTTTCTCTTCTACTGTCTTGCAACAACCAAAATATTATGATCAATAGTAACGTTATGTGGGTACTGGTATTGTTAAAAATGTTATTTTCAGAAAACATTAAATAAATGTTGTTGTTTTTTG
Organism: Copidosoma floridanum; assembly: GCF_036245765.1. Classification (NCBI taxonomy): domain Eukaryota; kingdom Metazoa; phylum Arthropoda; class Insecta; order Hymenoptera; family Encyrtidae; genus Copidosoma; species Copidosoma floridanum. Next base: position 8,295,082 of record NW_028321907.1, on the reverse strand, counting down.
TTAATATTACGTACTCTGGATAGTAATAACAAGACAAGATAATGATGTATGGCAGTTTGACAATAATATTTATTTTCCTACGTTTTTCAACCGAGCGTACATACCTGTTTTACAAACGGTCAATGGAATTTTTCACTTTTGTTAAAAATAATGCTTGGTTTGTCAGCAAAAACTAATAAAATCATCCCTCAACTTCAACACGGCTGCAAGATATTTAAAAAAATAAACTTTATGACGTTGTGAAATATTTAAGAAATCGATAGCCACGGCCACCCCAGTACGAAACTTATAATACCCGCAGGGGCCGATGAGTCGTATTTATAGCCGAGCGAAAATACACGCTTTCGAACTTTCTCCCTGGACCCTCGCTCTGACGAAAACATGGGGAAAAAATACTTTAGCTCGGATCACTGCAAATTGAATCGAAAATCCCCTTTTTTAACAACGCGGGGGAAAAATTTTTTTGTCCCGCTAACAAAAAATAACTCGCACGCGTAGGTGTACACAACGCAAACGGCTCTAGATTTTATCTTATCTAAAAATATAGTCATGTGCTTCAAGCCTTTTTATACGTTAAATGATTACATCAAACATATCATGTAGATTATTTGATAAGTGTTTAAAAAACAATTGTATTGAATTACAGGAATAATAATTAAAATATAATGTATAATGACGCAATTACCTTTGTTCATTCTCTTGAATAACAGAAAACTATGTTTCGTTAAAGTTAATACAGAAAAAACTATACGCAATATATTATACTGATGCAGACGATCATTTGTATTCAATTAACGCGTATTGAGTCTTAAGAAATGTGAATTAAAAAATAAGTAAGTAGCGGTGTAATTAACAGTTAATGAATATTGATACAAGAAATTGAATATTCCCATCAATGCAGTATGAGCCATTAATTGAAAAAACGTGAATTATCAACTGTTAATAAAAAGATTGATAAAGGCATCTTTGAAAAAATTCAATGAGAGCTAGCAAATCTTACAACAATGAGCTCGTGCCGATTTTCAAATGATGATTAACAGCACTTTCTTTTATACTTACAATACTCTTGTCACGACTGTTGCTATCATCAATAATAAAAGGGTTACTTGAAGTATCATACCAATTCGGAAAATCGATAGGAACTTTCTCATTAAATTTAATTTACATAAAAAAAACCACTGGTCACTGCAATTAATGGATGGAAAAGTTGTTAACGTAAAAAGTTCTTTTGAATTACCTTTAATGATTGATAAATCGTTTAAACTTTCAATATCGCCAAGAAAATTATCTATAAAATGTCATTTTAAGATGAAGATATATTGTTACGTGAAAAATTACGTCAAAAATTACATTAGTACGATAGAACTGACGTTTCAAACAAAAATCTAATGTAATCTTCAATACGTATAAACAAAACAACATAACTTATAAACGTGCTTTGAAACAATTTTGCTAAAGTTTTTCGATGGACCCTATACATCACTATATTTACGAGGGTAAAAGTTATGCGCATACACTCACTCCCTAGCTATAGAATACTTCGTAGTGAGAATTGTTGTAAAAGAATCTAAGGGTTATAATTTATTAGTGATAACAATATAATATTAATCACCTACGATTGAATATTCATTAATTTCAAGTATTTCATCATTGATTGATCGATGTTGATGAAAAAAAAAAAAAAATGTTCTTTGCAGGCGCACAGCGGACGTGCGTTCGGTCGGCTACTCCGAACTGTTCAGCCTGTCGCGCGAAGACGTGCTGGCAGCCCTGAAGGACTACCCGGAGGCCCAGGAGATCCTGAAAAAACTCGGGGAGAAGCGTCTGCGCGAGGCCCAGCGAGTGGCGCGCTCGATCCGGCACCCGCCCTCACCGGGGCACGACTCGTCGGACAACAGCACGGGCAAGCGCATCGTCGACAAGCTCAAGAGCGACGTCAAGGGCCTGAAGAACGTGCTGCGCAAGAGCCGCAGGAACACCCGGCCCGAGGATGGCCTCGAGCTCCAGCCGCTGACCTTGAAGGTGCTGAGGAGGCAGACGCGCGTTGACGAGAGCCAGGACGTTTGCGCCTCGGGTTCGGAGCCTCCGGTCTCGCCCCTTGGCGCTGGGCTGCCCCTGCTGTCGAGGCTCAGGTTGCTCAAGGAGAAGCAGGAGCGCGAGGAAAAGCGGATCCTCGTCGAGGTCGTGGGACAGCCACCGGAGCAGGTATTTCCTTTTTTTTGGTTTTTTTACCCAGATGGGCATCAGAGCTGAAAATACTCTGAAATAATTTATCTTTATTTTCATCAAAGTATTTTGAAAACCCCACTGCTTCATTTACATCAAATATTTGAATAAAATACTACATTTCTTATTGTATTTGAAGTAACAGTTAAAATAAAATACTTCAGAATTATCTCAGCTATTACAAATTTTTATACAAGAACGTTTATTCTTTTTATTTATAACATAATATTTTGAATATTTGAATTTAAATAAAATCATTAAATACTCTTGCACTTTTTTTCTTTTTTTTTGTAAGAAACTCTTAGTTATATTATTACCATTTGAAACTATGGCCTGGACTTTTTATTGCAAACTTGAGAGCTTGTTTTGTTATTTCCTGTTTTTTGTCACAAAACTCTTTTTTTTGAACAATTAATTTTCATTTATTTTACATTCGTCATACTTTGTCGAGGCAACATTTTACGTGTGGGTAATAGAAAAGTGACATTCGGCGATTTTCGCGATACCCCTATCCTTTTACGAGGGATTCCTCCAAAAGTCGAGAAGTTTCTTGAAAGCAGTAATGGATGTTCCGCTCCACTGATTTTTCCGAGAGTTTCGAGTTACTCGTGAATCCTTCGGACTTTGCACTTTTCCCTTCTTTTGGGCTGGATCGATGGGTGTACAGCGAAATTTCATTTTTTTTAATTTTTTTGGTAACTACGAGTGTCTGTTTGTTATTACGGAGAAACCACAACCGTAAGTAATCTTCGTGTAATAGGTAAAAGTTTTAATTTACCTAGTTTGCTGCTGAAAAGTTTGATTGCACCATGAACCTTCGTTTGCACAAACCCAAACGTACACTTGTATGTCTTGCATAGCTTGGATGGACTCATTTTTTGTTTAACAAATTAAAAAGTTTTTTCGACAGTTTTATGTTTATAATTCATTGTGTTGGTTTATAATTACGATTCCAAAAAAAACGACTACACCAAAAAGTTGTATGATAAATAAGAGAATCATTGTTGATTTTTATGGGTCAATAATTTTCGCCCACGTTGTGCTGTGACGGCAGGTTTTCAATTTTTTAATCTCGGAGACGCATACTGCTATTAGGTGGAGCTTGTACTGCTGCGCAGGCAGGTCCAATCAGCTGTAACAATACTCTAGATTAAAGCTGATAACGTAGAGCTATTGATAAAAGTGGGAGGAAAGGGGTTCCTAATTAAACGTTTATAATTAAGCTACCTCCCTGCAAGTTGCTGAATCGCATCATCTCGGAGAAAATGTTCATCACTATTATTTTGCAGAGGTTTTTTTTTTTTTTTTTTTTTTTAATTAATGTGATACTTTATTTTTGCCGTTCGATTTGACTGAAATTAATGTATGTTTGAGAATGGGGTAATAGAATATTTAATAATTAGACATATCATCATTGAACTGCATTTTAAAAGGAATACCTTAATTACTGGAATGTTTGATTTAGTAACCAGCAAATGACTGCATAATAGTAAATTAAATTATATTTAACGTCTGACAGCTTGGTAAAAAACAACCATTATCATGAAAATTTATCTACAATAATGCCGATGGTAATTTGTTTGTATTCATTTAAAAGAGTCCTAACTTTATTAAAATCAACGAGTATAAGATACATTTTCGAAATTAGTTTAGACTGCCGTTGCATGCGTTGACCTGTACTACTTAAAATTAAAAAATAAAATACTGCCGCTGCACACGTCGACCTGTACTACTGAAAGTTAATATAACATTCCGCAGCTTCACACGTTGACCTGTACTACTGATTTACTACCTTGACCCTTTATCGCACTTTGAACTTTGGCACAGTCAGGTTTTTGGGCTTGAAACTCATGGCAATAATAATAGGTGGTATAAATTAATAAATTTTAGCAATAATAAATAAAAATATGGTCTAAACGAAAAAAAAAAAAGTAAATAAATAAATAAAAAATACACATATCAGACCAGGGCAAAAAAAAAAATTAAAAATACCTCGCTTTTTGAAAAAAATACGACCCCATCACCAGAAAAATCGATCCTTAGTACAATTTATTCAACTAATCGTCAAAAACGAAACGATGAAACTGTTATATACTCTTCGCAGGTCCAAACGGCGGTGGAGGTGCAAAACCCGAGCACCGGCGCCAGCGGTGCCAGCAGCACGACCGTAACCGTGCCACTGCTGCAACGGCTCTGGCACATGAAGTCAAAAGCGGAGGTCGAGAACGTGGAACGTGAGGCCATCGTCAAGGAGCCCCTCCTCCCGCGCAACGTCATCCCCGAGGAGAGCGAGATCTTCGCGTCCACGGACCAGCCGGGCGAGACGAAGCAAACAACGACGGCGACGACGACAACGACGACCACGACAATTACCACAACAACGATGACGAGTGCAACATCAACGACGGCGTCAGCCACGACACCGACAACGACAGCGGGGTTGGGTAACGCTCGCTCGCCCACTGGCTCGAGCGGTGAGTTGGACAACGGCTCGATCCGCAGTAGGCCCTGGACGATGCTGAAAGACGCCTCGCTCAAGACCGGCGGCGGCGGCGGTGGTGGTGGTACCAGCAGCAAAGACAGCTCGATAGCGGCCGGTGGCGCGGGTCACCACCAGCCCTCGGCCCTGCGCAACTCCCATCCCCCAGCCACGCGGCCGATCCGCAAGCAGCAGCCCCTACCCTCCACCCGACACAGTCTCGTCCACATAAGGCAACAGACCAAGAAGTACGCATCGGTGGACGACCTGTCACCCGAGTACTGCGGCCTGCCGTTCGTCAAAAAGCTCAAGATCCTCAACGAGCGGCAGAAGCTCGCGGAACTCGAGAAGGTGGTGCGCAGCTCGAGCCTTGACTGCGGCGAGGGTGCTGAGGGTGCCGAGTTCGACGGGAGTCTCACGCGCAGCCACTCCGAAGCTTGCGCCATCGAGTACGCGCGCAAGCTCGCCAAGCTCACCAAGGTACGGCATCGGACGTTCTTTTTTTTTATTTATTTATTTCTTTTTTTTTTTCGGACTGTACTTGGATCGTGTATTTTATACCTATAACATCTAGTAGTAGTCATAGTGTATGTGGTTGTTGAGCATTTTATGGATACACGATGATGGAATGCTGTCACTTTAACGGAAGATGCGCGTCGTCTCATTTTTTAATTTATATTTTAATGATGATGTCATTTGAAACTCAAAAACGAGATGATACGTTCTCCCGTGCAAGCGACGATAAACTTTTTAATAACTCTTCTGATGTAGTTGTTTTTCATTCTACCTGATCTTGCTCTGATAACGTATTGTTCCTCCATTTCTTTGTGATGTATGTATCAGTAAGTATTTTTTCTTTTACATGATTCTTGCATTATAATTGAGGAGCTCGATTGATTCAATTTTTGATAGATCAGTACAGAGATGAGAAATACTTTTGTTAATTATTATTTACAGGGACTTGATGCGTCCAAGTTCGTTCAGTCGTGGAAGCTGATTTTTCCTTCTTCAAAACTAAGAAAAAAAAATTAATTTTAACTCATACTAGACAAGGTTTTTTTTATGTTTCAGCTGCCTGTACATGGATCATATTTTTACTTACTTTTACTTTTTTTTTCTCAGCTGATGTACGCGTGTGATGGTCTTTTCGAACGTAGAGTAAATTTTTTGTGTCAAGTAATACAGTTTGGTGCAAAAAATTGATGTTGCTTTAAACGTTTTCACGATCTAAGAGACGTGATTTAGTAATTCATGGTCAAACGTACTCGTACTTATGTAGTCGGTGGTGATTTTTTGTTGCTTCGTTTAATAATTTCAATTGAATTCTGTTTTTTTTTTTTTTTTTTTTTTTGTGGTACGTGAGAGCGTTTTTTTTTTTTTAGCAAGAAGCATGTACTTATGGCAAGCAGTGACTGAGTAATTATCTTTTTCAAAATTATTTTTTACTTGGATTTCAACGTTTATGTGAGCCACTTATGCATTTTTTAATGTATTGTGTTGCTCAAATTATAATCGCTTTGCTGCATAACTTTATTCACTGTATTTTTTATCTTTAATAAATTTCTGAATGAAAAAATCAAAAAAATTTCTAAAATTAATTAACACAAAGGTGAATGGACTTTCTTACAAAGGTAATTTCATTAAAACTGTACTGTAATAATAAAAATGTTTTTATCTGAAACTTTTAATGGCTGTAGACAAATATCGAGATATGGTTTTATTAATAATTATGGGGATAAAAAATTATAATACGTGGATGATATTTTCAAGGATTGCATATAAATGATCTACAGAGTGAACGGATATGTTCGATTTGTTACTAAAAAAACACAAATAAAAAAAAAAATGAAAATTGTGAGAGTAAGAAATAATGATCAAGTCAACAATTAGCTCGAAACTAACGGGATATTCTATGTATGTTCACCAGCTGGCACCGTATACTTCTGCAAGGAAAGCGTCACAGCTTTGGATCAAGGATCTTACAGAACCTATTCTCAAGGCTAAGACATACAGAAAGATTAGATTCAGTAACAGCATAACGTCGATGACAGAACTACTTCCAGTAAATAATCCAAAGTTGTGGCACTCTTCTTTATACACTTTTTTTTACTTAACTAGGCAGTTTCATTAGACTTTTGGGGCACAGGTTGCACAGCGAGTATTTAGTCATGCTGAGTTACTTACAGATAGCTTATTACTTCTTCACCACGGAAGTAGTGCTAACTTAGTCTACATCTCGTTAAATCGATGGCTGGGTAAAAAAATGAAAAAAATTCCGACAAAAAAAGTTCTCGGAATTAATAATCCAAATCTAAATAAGCCGTTTCGTCAACTTGTTATGTCTCATACTTCAGACAAAAATTCAGACAAGATTTGTGTTTGTCAAACAATTGGAGCATTCTGTACTTACACGAAAATTTTGAAACTTTGAGTGCACTTTTTCGTACTACGTTTCAGAATCAATGTGGTGTAGTTAAATATTTAAAATTAAAAAATAATACGCATGGGACATAACAAACTCAAATCTGAATCAGCTATTTCTTTACCCCGGCTATCGCAGTTCAACGATAATATTCTGATTTTATAAATGCAATCATTGTAGGTAGCATTATTATAATCATACCTATCTTGAATATTTAAAAAATGTCTATTATAAAAGCTTGAATTATACTTGTGAACTATAAAAGCTTGAATTATACTTGTGAACTCTTTGAAAGTCGGATAATTAGAATAATTATTCTATGGTTGGTTCTATACGAAAAACTTTTTAAATATTTTCTTTATATTTGTTCAACCGAAACAAAGATTAATAACTTTTTTTTAATACAAAAAATTATTGTTCGAAGAGCAAAGATCGTTCGCAAGTATATACAACGTAATTAATAAATTTAGCCTTAAAAACCATTAAATACTGTACTGAGAGTGCACCAGCTTCTTTTCGATCAAACATCTTGCATATTGAGTTCAGCATGCTTTGCTCGGCTCGGCTTCAATGAAAATAATGTATGATATTCTACGCAAGTCAAACTTTGAGTACCTATACCACCAATTTGCCAAAAAAAGTCATCACAAAGTAAAATACTACCCCACCTGCTAATTTATTTTGTTAGATACAGTAGGTAAAAAAAACGCAGCTTGCCCTCACCTCCGCAACAACAACAGCAACAACAGCAACAACAACAACAGTACAAATAACAAAATTAATTATTTTCGATAAATACAGAAAACAAAAAAAAATTGTCGCACTCGAGACACATACACCAGCACCGCCAGCACCACCGTAGCAAAGTATCGGCAGAGCACTCGTGCACACGTTGATAAGACCAACACGACCACCGCGACCACACGCCTCACAGATGACCCTGTCCCACTCCAGCCCCGATTGTTCCTACCACCAGTAGCAAAAGCAGTAAAATCCAGAGAGCAACGGCAACAATCCCCTCACCAAAACGCTTGATATCCGGAATTTGCAGGAGCGCCAGAGGCGCAGGCCAATGCTCGTCCCAAGCCTGGCTAGCTCGCCGCCTGTACCGGCGGACGAGCAACAGCTCTCGCCCGAGAACGAAACGTTAGAGCGCAGAACCCTAAAGAGCATCCTAAAAAAGCTGTCGGCGAGCTGTGGCGGGGGCAGCGGCGCAACGACGGCGACGACGACGGCGCCCAGCGGGAGCAGCAGCAACGCGAGCACGAGCTCGGAGACGGGCCCAAAACGCCGGAGTTGCACCCCCGAGCTGAGAAAACTGATGCGCGCCCCGACCCTGGAGGGCTACGCGGCCCGGCACTCCAAGCTCTCCAAGAGCGTGACCTTTAACAAGTATACTTTGCAGAGCCCGCCGGGCCACGCCGGAACGACCCCAGCTGCTCCCGATGACGAGGACGACGACGACGACGACGACGAGCGCCAGCTGCTCACCGCCGCGACGATCACCAGTCTGCCGAGCTGCTCGTCCGACTTGGCCACTTCGAGCTCGCCGCTGTCCTCCGCCTCGTCGAAGCAGCCGTTGGCTCAGCGGGCGCCCTCTGCCGAGCACCAGCTGCAGCTTGTGCCTGGCAACGAGGAGCCACAGCAGCAATTACCGGCCCAACCACTGCCATCGTCGCTCGTCGCGACGTCCACGTCGCATCATCACCACCATCATCTTCATTATCACAAGCACCAAAGCTTCCGTCCGTCGGGCAGTGGGACCGTCGCCACGAGCCACCAAGCCCTGGCCAGGAGGGAGGACGAGGGCATCGGGGAGCTCGTGTCCGGTATCAGGGACGTCCTGCAGTCGAGACTGGTGAGTTGTGCCACGTAGGACTCGACTCGATTGACAAAACAAACCAAAGTGTACGAATACCGACTGATCGGCCATATGTATATTCTCCAGGAGAGCATGCAGAGCAGGTTCGAGCAGCAGTTCTCGTCCCTGCAGCTGGAGATCCGCAAGCGGGACGAGATAATATCGCAGCTACAAACGCGCATCCTCGAGCTGGAGAGCCCGGAGCTGGGCTGCCGGGGGGAAACCGAGTCAGTTGGCGACAGCACGGAACACGACGCCTCGCTCGAGGAGGACCTGGCGTTGGACGACAACGAGGACCACCCGTTCATGCGCGACAGCTCAGTCGACACGGTACTCACGACCAGACCGCGCCGGCGCTACTCCTCGCCATCCTCGACCGTCACCGACTCGTCGTACGCTCTCGCCGGGCGGGCCCACAACAACCGGCGCTCCTGGGAGGAGCACTCCGAGGAAGAGACCCTCGAGCTACAGGACCTGCCGCACTCGATCACGCCCCAGAGCCTCTGGAAGGACGACGTGGCGATCGACCTCGAGTCCAGCGAGGACGAGGAGCCCGGGCGAGCCGTGGCTGGTTCCAGCGGTGGTTCGAGGGTACGCTCCCGCGCGTCGTCCAGCCGGTTCTTTGGTGCCGGTCGACAGCCTGCGCCTGGGAGCTTCAGCGACGACGACGACGAAGACGACGAGGAGGACGAGCAGATGGTCGTGCTGAACGCGACGGGCCACAACAACTGGGAGGTGGCGATGCTGGCCCAGGAGCTCGAGAAGAGACGGCGGAGCAGCGAGTGCTCGAGTCCGGGCTCCTAGCGCATTAACGGCCTCATACTCCGGACGCTGAAGAGCTGGTGCAGCCTGGCCCGAGTCGAGAAATTTGGGGGACTACTGGTGTCTACTGTGCTGAACCATCCGTGGCGCCCTACCCGTTGGACGCTTCCCCACAATGAGCGTCAACGACACAATGATCCGATGACCACTCGCAACCGTTTGTTTGCCGAACTGTTTCACTTACACTTTTCCGTTACCATCGGCTAAGTAACTACTAGGAATTTTTTGTTTTTCTTTTTTTTATTAACAGTGGTTTTTGGTTTACATATAATATATATATCACCTGCAGTCAAGGATACGTGGGTTAAGCCAGACTGTGTACTTAGATGTAACTGGTGTTCTAGACACCAATGGACAACACACATGCGCGTGGCCACATCGTGAAATAATTATCGTTCGTTGAAACGTTTAGATTATCTATCTTTGTATGAGAGAACGAAATATATTACATATAACTGCGTTGAGAACTGACGTACAGCATACACACCTACATACACACAATCACGTTTTAATATTATATTTTGGTTGTTCGAAAAAAAAATTTAAAAAAATTAAAAAAAAAAAAAAAAAAAAAAAATTATTAATAATCAAGTGCACAATTAATCCTAAACTAAAAATACTATGATGATAATGTTATGAATATATGAATGCATAATTATACACGAGAAAAGTTTATCGAATTATAATTATATGTGAATATGATGTAGCGTGATGAATCGTTATTTAAGAATTTTATCGATCGTAGGCACAGTACATGTGCGAGTGTTTTGTATGGTTTGCCAAATAATTTTAAACGAGATGATTAGTTATAATAATGCCTTCTTCGAAGACTAAAACAACGGACTTGCCGTATAAAAGCTGACAACACCATTTGCGCAAATTTACGATAACTCGGTTACGAGTATTTTAGTATGTTGATGTGCGTACGTGATTATTATGATTGTAGATAAAATCGAAAATCGTCATTACACAAGTGTGCAACGGAAAAATGTATAAAACGTCATCGATTGCTTGTACAATCATGTGGATATTGTTTTCTTAGCAATTGAAAAGTGCAAGGTTGATTTAAATAAGTGAGATGAAAAAGAAGGTGAGAGAGGAAAAACAAGCAAGACGTATAAGTATCATTTAGATGAGCGAGAAAAACATGAACTTTCAACATCCCTCTGGTCTGTACAGTGTGCGCTAAAATCAAATTTGCGATATTTTTTAATGAGCCAAGACAGCGTGAGAAGATAACTCATTGTATAGGTTCGTTCGTACGGATTACATATTTTTCTACACCCTCAGACTACCGACACACATTTGTATCATACAATGCCAAAGAAAGATAATGAATCTCTCCGCGAAACAAATACACGTATTGGCGAGATCACATAAAAGCTCGTAGAAAAAGAAGACAAAAGAAGCATCATTATGTTTTATATGAAAAATAATAATCATGAGAAAAATCCATCTATTCGATTGTAAATATTCACAGGTGCCTGAGACAAAAGAGTATATAATTATCGAGTACATGAGGGTGTAAGCGTACCTTAGGTGTTAAAAGTAAATTGATTAGATAGTATATAAGAGAACAAAAGTGAATTGTACATTAGAGAGATCAGGGTTAGTTAGCACTAAGTTAAATAATTTCACACAGATAACGCTAAGTTACTGTGATACGATAGTTCTCATTCGACCATTGACCAAGTCATATCTTGGACAAAAGAAAATAGTTTTTTCATTTTGATAAACGAAAAACATTGCTTTTCTCAATATATTGCTTTATCATTTTGTTCTACTTTTTCCTCGGATAAAAACGTTTTATTTTTTTGGACTGACACCTCGTTCCATTTTTTTTTGTTAAAAAACATAATAGCTTTGTTTTCTAGGACGAGAAAGGTCGTTTATTTGTTAAACAACATTTTATTCAAACTACAAATGTAGTTGGTCGGCAGATATAAATAATTAAAATTTAACAAATAATGTATATTCGTGTAATACTGATTTAAGTAAATGAGAATCGCATGTTATTACTTTATACTTTTACATTATACTTAAAAAAAAATTATTAAATAAAAAAAGTTATGTTTTCTATTGAAGAAAAATACGGAATATTTTTTTAATCCGAAAAGACCACGGATCGTTATATTTTTTTAAGTGTCTTTCGTAACCCAAATTAAAATTATTTTAATAAATAACTAGCAATAAGAGATGGTAATCAATAATAAGAATTAATAACGTTTAGACTTGAGACTCAGAATAAAATTTAATTACTGTTATTATTTTATTTTTATCGTAAATGACATTTCAGAAATTAAAAAAACATAAATAAATAATAACATTTATGAATTATAATCAACGTACACTAATAATTATGATTATTTTTTATTAATTCACATAAAATTTTCAAATCATTGGTCATAATTTTCGTTAATTATATAAGTGGTTGTAAATCGAACTTATTTATTGTTTTTATTTAATAACGGAATAAAATCATATATTTTTAAATTTAGATCTCACAAAAAAATGTAACTGATAGTAACTATTTAAAAATTTTATTAATAACATCATAATCAAGGATAAATATTAACACAGTCTCAAACTTGGATTTTTGTTACTTTTTTTTTTACATATACGATTAGTTATTAAATAAACAAGATAATTTTTGCTTGGAAAATTGTATTATTCACATTGGTAAAGAATTTTTATTTTCATTATAAAATAACACCATAGAAGTTATACATTACACAGGCGTTTTTTTATCCTTGCCCACTGGCCCTGGTCTTCTCTAGATTGTTTAAGTATAAGTAATACACAAGAAAAAAAACTCGAGACGCGTTAATTTGAATGATTCATGTGAAATGTTGTATTATGTATGAATAATAATGAAATCGAAACACTGGGACATCGCGTTTCGACAATTTCAAATCTGATTTACTCAATTAAATAGAATAAATTTTAAAAAAAGCGCGCGCATTTTTTGTATGAAGTATAAATATTATATAAATAAAATTATGAAGTGTAATTGAATATACGATTATAGATACATAATAAAAAATTTCAATTTAATTTTAGGTTTCGAATGAAAAGTATTGTTAAATCGTGTCGAAGCAAAATCTTTAAAAAATGAATTTCCGATTACAAATACGTAAAGGATTGTTGAACAAAAAAAAGTGAAAATACTCGAAAATAATATCGGTGATTGATGAATACAAATAAAATTATGGTCTCTCTTCATAAAAATTTTTCGATCAAATAACATCTTTTGCACGATCATTGAATCACACAAATATTTTAAAAAAGATTAAAACAAAAAGCACTTTTTTCTAAAATTTTTTGAACGATTATAGATAATTGTGTAGGTGATTGAAAACAAAAAAAAATTACTCTGGGTATAAATAACTGCGATGTGAATAACAAAAAAAAAACTTACCCGAATTATCTTAAATCGAATAATTACATCAATTACTTTAAGCCTCGCAATTATTATATGGAAATTTCAAGCTAGTATCACGTACAGTTTGATCTATCGTAATACACACAATTACCAAAATAAATACGAAACAAATTTTGATTTCATAATAAAACTAAAAAAAAGGAATGCCAAAAAATTTTACGATATGATTACGTGACCAGACCAAGCTCAATATTTCTAGAGTATTACTATTCTGTAAATATACATGGGTAAGGAGAAATCAAAAAATATGTTAATGAAAGGGGAAAAAAATAAACAAACCAAATGTCGAGGAAAGTTTGTAAATAAATTAAAGTTTACGATTGTATTAATTGAGTACGATTGTATTAATGGCCGCGAGAGTGCATGAAATATGTTTAAATTAAGAAAAAAAGGTATCTAGGAGCTGAGAATGTATTTGCAGAAGAATTATACTTACAATAAAAATTGTTTTCAAAAAAGAGAGTTTGGAGGTTTTTTATTATTATTTCCTTCCGTCCTCTCATTTCTTTTTTTTTTTAACTGTGAAATACTGCAGTATTTAAATTCGTAGTAAAAACACCATATGCCGTTTTAAATTACTAAATATATTCACTTCAAAAGTAATATACAAACATCATAGTCTTGATTTACAAGTCTTTTGAAAGTAGCAAAACAAAAAGTGCTGTTCCTTACGATCCTACACAATAAATAAGTTCATTACCCACACTACAAGTATTGTTCTCGTATTTAACGCTCACCTCTTCTTTTTCTACATCTACTAAAAATACTGGATCGTTAGGTATTTACCTCTTATTTGATAAAATATCTGTCACAGGAATAGTATGAGGACCCATGACTGGATCCTCATAGTAATACAATGCCACTGTGGAAATGTCTGAAAGAAAATCATAATTACCTGTAATGCTCCTGTCTTAGGCAATTTTCAACCTTATTTGTTGAATCGATTCACCATTACTAATTTTAATGAGCACCTCAAACATACCAATACATTTTTGTGGGTTGGTGAAACGCACGGTTACTCCTGGATTTGCATAAAAAGGGTTGTAATTTACAATTAATTTTATAATGTATGTAAGTATAACAATTTGTATATGTTGCGTGTATATACACATATGTGTGTGCTCCGAGAATGAGAATACGAGCTACTAACTAAACGTACTTCATGCTTCTCTACGATAGTCAGTCGGAGTCCGAGTCATGAGCAGAGCACACCGTATTATGGCTGTGTTCGCATAAAGCTCCGTTTGTTAAGTCAGTTAAGGTCACGTGATTATTTATCATAACATGATGTCACCGTCTCACTTGCACTCATCATAAATGATTACGTGACCTTAACTGACTTAACTAACGGAGCCGTATGCGAACACAGCCTGTGTGTCTCTTGTTATCTGTGTTTCAAATAAAGCCCTTGTTCTATTAAGTTCACATTTATTGCCTTCACCACTGTACAATCATTAACATCAAAAAGATATATATGGTGCACCAGGACAACACTCTTCCTTCGTCTTCTCATCAGCCTCGTCTGAATATTTGATTTCCAAATTGTCCAGCTGAAAATACAAAAACAATCTTGATTAGTTTTAAATCCTGCATCGATCCACTGATAAATATTAATATATTCTCACATCAAGAGTGTTTCGTAAGTACTCTTGGCTGCCTAGAAGCACGTTGAGTTCATCGAAATCTAAAGTTAAATTGAGAGCACCAATTCCAACGGCCATAAGTTTTTCTTTTGTCATCTGTACAAACGGCATCACTCGCTTACTATACTTCTTCAAATCGTCTTTTCGACCTAACTCAGCGGCTATCACTTTGTTTTCTGGAAGATTATTACCATTTTTCTGTGGAGAAAAAAAAGACAAATATCTTACAAAATTGTTTTTCATCAAATCAAGTTGTAAATATATATTTACCGTGTACAAATCTTTTAGAGTAGTTAGAACGGAACTCTGCCAGGTAGGCCACGTTTTTGCGACATAAATGATACCACCAGTAGGTTTTACTGTCGGAGTCACGGGTCCTTTTTGTGATTTCTTTGTTTTTGCCGACATGTGATTGATTAGGCGCACTCTGAATGAGTGAGCAGCATCCATAAGATATTGGGAGGATTGTATTAAAACTTCATCAATTTCACCAACTGTTGGCCAGTCGGCTTTTACAATACTACTTTTCTGAAATTAAAAAAAAAAAAAAAAAAAAGAATTGAAGATAATGAATGAACGATGACAGTGAACCTTCGAAGAAACTTACCTTTCCAATCAAGCTCCAAACATATTCCGCTACATGAGGACAAATAGGTGACAATATTATAGTTTGAAATTCTATGAATCGCATCAGAAGATCCAAATTGATGCCTTCCAGTGCACTGAGTTGTAAATATTTATCTTTCGTCGATTGTAATTCAAAAAAGCCAGTTTTGAGAGCATCTTTATACAGCATCTTATCGTAGTTTTCACCCGTTTCCTTAATTTTCAAATTAATTTCACTGTAAATACATTTAAATAATTTATGCTAACTCTCATGTAATTATCAAGCAACTGATTAAATGTTAACAATAAATTACCTATCAAATACTTTATCATTGAAAGTACTGGGTTTTCCTTGACGAAATGTGCTCTTGGGAGCTGCAATGATTTCCTTGACCCATTCAATAAACGTGAACAGCCTCAGGATCCCAGCATCAGCGTTTCTCTCATCAAAATTAGCATCTTCGATCGAATCACCAGAGTCAGCCAAGCACAGACGTGTACCGTCAGCTGAATACTTTTTAACAGCGTCAGAAAGCGTTAAGAAGTTTCCTTCAGATTTGGACATCTTTCCAAGAGATACACAAAATGTTCTTATTAACTTAAACCTTAATGCAATAGTTTAACTTTTTCTAAGAAGAGAAAAAAATACTTTTGCCGAGTTCAGCAGTAAATGACCATTGGCTCGAATACCTTGGGGCCACAATTCTGGTTCAGTAGGCCAAATTGCTGTGTGGTTGTAAAGGAAAAACGTCAAGTGATTCTGAATAAGATCTTTGCCAGAAACGCGAAGATCTACTGGATACCAGTACTGAAATTCGTTTCTCATCAAATTCAAAGCATGCTCTGGAATCTTGCACGTTGTTGGAGACGGCAGCTTGGCTTCCTTAAAGAATATGTAGTCCCAAACTTCAGGAGTCATGTTTTCGGCTCTGAAATGTATTTTAATTATAAGAAATCTAGTAAAATGTAACCATTATAACCATCTTACTTGATGTTAAGTGCATTGGGCTTGTCTCCTTTGAAACTGTTTCCTTGAATTAAGTGTGCCACTGTATAGTATGCCATGTAAATTGTTGAATCAGATAGAGATTCAATTAGCCACTGCTTATCCCAAGGTAACTTGGTTCCTGTTAAATGTACAATATGCCTGTTTATTACAACATTGAACGAATGATAGACGCTTTGACACAGAATAAAAAAAAAAATGAGCTAACCAAGACCATAAGTTCTCGAGCACGCATACTCGTGAAGCCAATCAAGGCACGCTTGGAAATTTTTTCTTACTTCATCGTGAAAAGTTTCTAAGTTTTCTAGAGCTTTTTCGGTTGATGCCTTCCACTCTGGCTCGCCATAATTCAAGTACCACTGATTGCACAAGGCAACAACACACTCGTCTCCAGATCTAGAGATGATGGTCTTCTCGGGTTCGTAATAAATTACTGCTTCGTTTTTATTTATCAATTCGTCTTTGAGATTCTTTTTGACATCCTGAATTTTCTTGTTTTTGTATTCACCAACTAGCAAAACACCATCGTAAAACCCTTTCAAGTAGACCATTTCCTTGGCTTGCTGTAGTTTTACAGAATCATTTTGAGACTGGATTTTTAGCTGATCATACACAGTAACTGCAGACAGATTTCCAAAGTCTGGTACTTCAATGATTGGAACCTACAAAAATTATATTAAGCTTTAAAATAAATCATTGTTTCTGATAATAATATTACACTTACAGGCTCATATGGTAAGACCATGTTGTCTTTGATACCATATTTCTCTCTTAAAGGCTGTTTCTTTTTTAAATCAACGAGAGCTGCATAATCATCGGGGGAGTCACTAGGTACAGATGTTACAACACCAGTTCCCTTGTCTTCTTTGATAGTCAACATTGGCAGAGTATAAATGATATCATAGGAAGTCTTGGGTGACTTGAGAGAGACACCTAATATGTCCTAATACACAGATGATAATTAAATTTATCAGATCACTCATTACAATAAATATCACAAGTGCTAAAATACTCACTGAACCAGTCAACTCAACAACAATATCGATTTTACCCTCTTCTTTCGTGAAACCTTGCCACGACATATTTCTCGCTGCCCTTTCAGTGGATATAAAAATTTCTTCTTTTACAGTTTTAAAAGCAATGTAACGCATATCTGGTCGTACCCAACAATTCGTTTGGCCATACATTGTTTCCGGCCTAAGGGTAGCAGCTACCAAGAATATTGGTGTTGCATCAGGAGTGGATCTATAAAAATTAGTATTTGAAGAAGCATTTTTGAAATAATGTACTTGATTTCTACTTCACAAGTAAACAGCAAAGAGAAATATTTGTAGCATTAATCAAAACTGTATAAGTATTTACTGTAGTTTGTTGGGATACGGTTTCAGCATCTTCATTTTAATCAAGGTGTATTCTTGAGGACCAACACCCTCACCAGATGACCTGTCATGGTCCATGCATGGCTGATTGTCTTTGGGTGAGAAGATAGTGTATCTTTTACCATACTTTACTTTATTACGAGCTTTTAGATGATTGAATTGCCAACATACAAAGGAATCAAAAAAGGGATTGGCATCAGTAGTCATAAAGCTACGTCTCCAGTCTACCTGTGCAAATCAATGAATTATAAATTAGACACTTGTACAATTATTATCCTAAAACTGCCTATGCTTATGCACTACGTACATTTAGACCAAAATTCTTCAAATCTTGCACAGCAAGAGGAGGAAAATAATCCAGCCAATACTCAGCATTGGCAAAATGTTGTATTTCATCATCTTTCAATCCTAGACTTTGCATTATTTGCCATTGGTATTTCGCTGCACCAGCCTTTGCAACAGCTTTACTCTGTCACAAATCAAAATCAAAGTTAATCTCCTGGTACTAGAACTTGCATCAAATGATGCTTTTAAAACTCACCTTCTTTCCTTTACTCTTATCTACAATAACAACATCCTTATTTGCTTCCTCAACTGGACTGTCATCCTCAGTGGCTGGAAATTTTGGTGGATAGCCAAAAGTTTCCATTTCTCGCTTCAATTTGTCTGCACATGCTTTGATGGGCATGCCAGTGCAGTGGAAGCCAAAGGGAAAAAGCACCTTTTTTCCCAGCAGTCTATTGTACCTTGTTGCAAACTAACGAAGCAAATGATTTTGTCAAAATAAACAAACCACGAACAAAAAATTCATAAAATAACGACATAGACGACAAGTTAACATAGTACCTCGCATTTGGATAATGAAAAAGCATGTCCTAAATGTAGTCTGCCATTCATGTAAGGAAACGGAAAGGTGGCCAAGAACTTTTCATCGCTCCTCTTCTTTGGCTCAACCGGAGCGTTTTCCTCAAAGATCTTGTCATCCTCCCATTTTTTCTGAACATCCCGCTCTATCTTCTGGAGGTACTCAACTTTAAACGTACCCTTTCTCTCACCCATTGTGCTCTAAATTACAGAGTTAATTGTTATTGTAAATAACACTTGCACTGATTTACCGATATTAATTTCGAAATTACAGACTAGAGAGGTTAGCTCGCACTTGCCGGGAAATCGTATGGTTCGTGCAAATTGATATTTAGTGGATTCACGAAAAGTCGAAAGAACGCACTCGTCACTAAAGATGCAAGCTTACTAGCGTCGATAATTAATTAAAAAATCAATTTAACTTGGTTGATGAAATAACGTGCTCAACGAGCCGCGCATCCATACGGAATCGATTTTGTATTTTGTGTCCGAGAAATATATAAGTATAATACAGGATAGGCGTTTATAGCAGACGGAATTACAGAAAGCATCTCTATGGATATCAAATCATCAGATGGTTTTATCTGAACCAAGCTGAGATTGTCATAATGTCATCTTAAAAATAGTCAAATCACAATCAGCGCCATCTATTGAAATTTTTCTGCTCAACGCTGTGATCAGCTTTTTTTAAAAAGTTGAAAGTTCACTACATCTATATTCATGTATATGTGTGTGTGTATATATACATATCTGCCAGTCGTGAGGAGTGAGGAAGGATCCGTACTTGTGGTCGATATCATAGGAATTCTTACCTACTGGGAGGTTGTACTTTCTAGTACAAAATCAGCCCCGCGAGATGGCGCTGGCTGTCAATTGCATGTGCCCACCACAGTCGGTACGGAAGAATGTCACTGGTCGGCACGGAAGAATCAGTAAACTGTCGTCGATATGATAGGGATTCTGTTAACCCGTCTGTACCGACACAGTTTACCGACGAGTCAGCCACCACCCACAGTAGGTAAGAATTCCTATAATATCGACCAGAAGTACGGATCCTTCCGTCCTTCCTCTTTGACTGGCAGATATATGTATACACATTATACATCATGTATATAGATATAGTGATCAATGGTTCTTCAAATTTTTGAAAAAAGCTGAGCAGAAAAATATCAATAGATGGCGCTGATTGTGATTTGACTATAGTGTGTCTATAGGCGGAGTTCAGGAGCCCTGGCCGCGGCCAAGGTTGGGAACTGGGGAGCATGGCAACCAAGCTTGGCCCAGAATTTTGCCTACTTTCAATTGATATTGGTAATTGAGTGACAACACAATTAAATGCCATATATATATATAAGCGTATGTACCAGAGTATAGCCGTCTGCTAGCTGCTGACGGCCGAAAATATGTATGTACATGACGTATAAACAATTAGCAACGTTTGTTTAGAGGCTCTTATTTTTTTTCTCAGTCTTGTAATTTTTTATCGCAGTGTATACAACTGTGTGCAAAATAATGTGCGTTCATCTAGTTTGGTGTTGCAAGTTGCCGGGAGTTATTGATTTTTACTGAGGGATGATATTTGAGACTTTGGTGTTCCGTCGTTCTGATATGGATCGTTTTTGTTGAATTAAAAGCATCGGTACTTACCATGGAAAACTACGAAGTGTTGCATGATATCGGAGCAGGAGCGTTTGGTCAGGTTTTCAAAGCTAAGAGGCGAGTCAATGGGGAAACCGTTGCTTACAAAGTTGTGAGGAAGGTCGGTAGTTTTTGCATACATCTACTCATGAGTATATTTGTGTACTGAAAAAAAATTTGCTTCAGACTGGCAGGTCGCCCGAAGAGTTGGTGAGCTTCAGAAAAGAATGTGAGATTCAAAGATGCCTGTGCCATCCCAACATTGTCAAGATGTTGGATTCTTTTGAGACTGAGAATCAGGTAAATTATTTGTGCTGAAATTTCTTTTCAATTTTATTAATACGTCATGACGTTTGTATTGTAGATCGTTGTTGTCAGTGAATACGCTGAAAAGTCATTGGATGAGCTTCTTGTTGAGCATAGAAAGTTGTCTGAAGAAAGGGCACAAGTAATTGCTTGTGATCTAGTGTCGGCGTTGTATTATTTGCATTCAAATAGAGTATTACACAGGTTTGTTATTCTTATTGTCTTTTAATGCAGTATGGACTGTTGATTTTTGTAAATATATATGAACTTTAGTGTAAAATATAAAACAGAATACATGATTTGTTAATTCTAAGTAATCATCTCAAACAGTATTAAACGAAGCACTTAAATTATGCTTTATATTAATTAGGGATTTAAAACCACAGAATATACTACTTGATGCTAATGGGATAGCAAAATTATGTGACTTTGGTTTTGCATGTGTTATGGGTAAAGAAACAGATGTTTTAACATCAATTAAAGGAACTCCTCTTTACATGGCTCCAGAGCTCATCGAAGAGTATCCTTATGATCACAATGCTGACTTATGGTACGATATATATGTTTTACTCTTTAAAACAATGTTCATTGCAAGGGTCTTTTGCAAACCATGTAGCCATGAAGTTGAAAAGAGGGCTATTTTGTCATGTATTGAATTAACACAGTATTTTTAAAAACGATAACTGGAAAATTAATAGCGATTCCTAAACGACGAAATTTTAATTTCACTCAAAGTTATTTAATAATGTACAAATATTTCGTACATGAACATACAAATGTTTCAAATTTCTAGTGAATGACAACCATAACACGCTATAATTTGCATATCTTACTGCTAGAATAACTACAAATATTGACAACAAATGGTTAATAAGTAAGAAGAAAGGAATGAAAAAGTGTGAAATAAAAATAACAGTATTAAAAAAATCTGGCTGTTATGAAAAAAAAGAAAAAAATAAGTTCTAGAATCTATAATTAAAAATAATATTATCTTAATCAATATCACATTTCGTATCATGGGCATGAAAGTACAAACTGGAGCTACCGAAGGGTGCGATTCTTTTACGTATGGACCCGAGCATGAGCAACCTTTTTTTACCAAGGACGCAAAGTACTGTTTTGCACCTGTGGGCAGATTTTGGATCCGTAAATCATTGCGCTTTTAATAAATGTTTGCAAAAAGACATATAGTAGACCACTTAGAGAGGAGGTCAATTAAGAGTGTCATAATCGGAGCTACATGGTTTATGTAAGGATCCTATAAGTTATCCATATAATTTTTTAATGAAAATGTTTCATCATAGGTCTCTTGGGTGTATCATTTATGAACTAGTGATGGGTTTTCCCCCTTTTGCCACTGCCTCGATAGTACATCTTATTCATCTTATTAGACACGAGTCAATTAAATGGCCAGATTGTATTTCTTCCAGTTGCCAAACATTTCTTCAAGTAAATGGATACAATGTTATTATAATTAGGATAAGATTTTTGCTGAATTTTTATGCTGAAAAATAATTTAAACCCGCAAATGTTGTTTGCGATATTTCGTTGACTTTGCCTGCCAACTTCATGAGACAACTTTATTTAAGTAACACATTACATTTTAAACATACAACAATTGACACGTTAATGACATACAATTTATTTATCTAGTTGCATCTCATAAAAGAACAAACAAATAAAACACCATCTCTCCAGATCATTTTGACATTGCCAACGTATTTTATTTTAAGTATTACTACAAATTAATGTAATTGATCTTTCAAAAAACCTGTCAAATGAATCACGTGCTTTGTCTTAACCAATCACGCAACATATAAAAAGGCTTTAATCATATGCCAATTTTTTAAGATAGAAAACTCTTTCCTGTGTTTGTTAAATTTTGTCTAATAAGGTTGACCATCAAAGCCCAACGAAACGTCGCACACAATCCACAAACAACATGTACATATTGGTCAAAACTATTTTTCCTGGCTCTCCACTGACTGAGTACTTGATTGACGATCCAGCAAGAATCTTACCATTTAGATCTCGGAGCATCTACAAGAATAGAGAATTTGCGTGTGCCAGGATTATTACATCGAATAATACTTGGATTTACTAAAGTAACTTCAGTTGATTGTATATCAACGACAGTATCGTTAAATAACTAAAAATCTGGAATCAACTGAACGAACTTTTAGGCATGTTGTTGAGTTGTATTTCTTTGCCTTATTTTATCATATCTTTTGCCTGTTTGCTATATAGTTAGTAGGCATATTCGCCTTCATAGGTTACCGATCAATAACTTAAAGAATCAAACGTATTCAAAAGCTCTTACATCACAAATTTCTTAAAGAACATAAATTTAACATGTAAAAAAAAAAAATAATCTCAAAAACATGCACCTTCTCTACTCGTTGCAGTTACATATTATTAGTGTAGGGATTTTCAATTTTATTAATAGTCATGTATTTTAGGGGTTGCTACAAAAAGATTGTTCACAGAGACTCACCTGGCCAAACCTTTTAAAGCACCCTTTTGTTAAGAATCGCATACTGATAGTTGAAGAGAACATGCCGGTTTTAATGAAGAAACTCTTTTCTGCTAGTCATTACGGTGCAAAGTATGTTTTTTTTTTTTTTTTTTTTTTTTTCAACCATGGTTGCATACTCAATAGTTTGTAATTGTTTGTAAGCTCGTATTTTTAATTTTAGCAGCTTACAAGATAAAAATTTTGATAAGACTGATTCTCAAATCTACACAAACGACGTTATATCCGATGGCAATTCAAGCAATTCCAATGTTAAAGCCAACAACAATGCATTATACGTGAATCAAATAGACGTATTTGATTTAAAATCGCAGTTTAACAACGATGAATTATACGCAAACGTGAGTTATTGCCATGGAATGACAAATAAGTGATGTACACATTTATCGAATTTAAAGTTATTTTTAATAATTTATAGTTTCCGATTGAAGACAAGCAAGAAACTAACATTTACGAGAACACAACGTTATTCGACTTTGTCGAAGAGCATCCCATAGAAAATGACGAATGGATTGCTTTTTTGCAGAATTCCATGGAAGAAATAATGGAGGGAGAAATAAATTCTCTCTTGCAAGAGAACTGCGTGTCGGTTTTCATCTCACCCTTGAAAAATACAGCTGCCAGCTGTCGCGTGACCCAATACATTTCCAGCCTTCTGTCCTTGCCTTTTGTAGTGCCCTTGAAAAACAAAGATATGGAAAATATCCTCAAGACATACGTTGATACCTCTGTCGTGCCTAATCTAATATATGCCTTGCTAAACTTATTTGTAAGCAACGAAAGTAAGCAAGAACATTCTTTGAAATCGCCGAAAAAGTCAGAATCCAATATTGGCCTTTCGATAGATCAATTGCAAGCCTTAGAATCCATGATAGTGCTCATGAGTAGACTTGTTTACACGAAGGATGAATTTGTTAAACAATTTTGTGATACGATTCAAGTTAAGGATAGAGTAAGAATATTTTATACCATTCTACATCTAGAAAAAAAGAAATCCAGAATAATTGCGAATTTAATCGCGATTTTCATAAGACTTATCCGTACGGGCATCGAAAACATGAAAGTTGTTGAAAAAGTCTTGTTGGAATATCAACCAAAAGGTGAAGAAAAAATAAATTTTTCAACTTTATATTTTATACTTATTTTCAATATCCTTTTCAGAACTGTCAGATCTTTTTACTTTTTTAATGAGCCATCAAAAAAGTGCACTGCGATCAAGAACGTGTGTTTTAGTTTACCTATTGGGAGTTAATTACAGCAAAGTATTACGACGCATTTGGGGACAATCTTTGAGAGATGCTATTGAAGCTCTACTTAATGATAGCAACGATTTGGTTAAAAAGGTAGTTTTATAATTATTCAATGAACAAATGCTGAATATTGTGGGTGAAAATAATTTTTCTTACTTATTTCTGTAGACTGCAGAAGAAGTTATTGTAGAATTAAGACAATTATATTACTTTGATCAAGAAACTGAATCTAGTTAAATGCAAAAACAAAATTAAAGTGATATTGACGCAATATATTGATGGACTATTATAAGGATATCATAATAAAAGTGGAATATATCGGAAATCATGTAAAAGTGTATTTAAAACCGTTTTATTTCCTAATTTATTTATATTTAATCCAAGCATTATTAATCGATCGAATGTATATTAAAAGTAACCTTTTTATATCGAACAAGTATTTAATAAAAAAATTTTTATCACTATCCATAAATGTGTGTTTTATTTTTCAGTTAATTACAAAAATATTGCGCAGTGAGCTTCATAAAGGGTTATATACCAACTTTTTCTACTATTCAGTGATGAAAAAATGTTTAAACAATCAACTTTTTCATATGAATAAATTAAAATTTAAATAAATACTTAACTATTCGATTGGAATTGAACAATTAGTTTGAATCAATTAATATGGGATCAACAGTAGAGTATAAAACTAAGTGAGTCATTTAGATGAAAATTGCACTATTTCTTGCCTGATCTTGTACAAAAAATTAAAAACAATATTAGTGGTCCTATGCGTTATAAAGTAAGTATTATTATCTAATTCTTACGTGATTTAAGATACAATGAATACTACAACGGTGCACTAGTACGAACTTGGTAGGATCTCATTATTGTTTAAGAAAGGGCTGATTTCTCTAGCGTGACTGGGTATAGACTTCAAATATTACCGTCTTTTCGAGTGTTTTTCAGTAACAGAGTTTTAATACTTGTACTACATCATAACTAGCAAACTACGAGGGTGATATGTTGATTAAAAAATCTCCATCTTTACCGAAAGTTGAAAATCGATTATTTTCGATTCCGCGCAGTAGTACGAATTCGTTTTGGTCAGACGGGCTAACATCGGCGATAACATAATTTATTTCAACGTCCTCTTGTGGGTGAGCTTACACGGATTGTCATACATCGTATAATAATACTTGTGGATGTCAGTTTAAAAATTGCACTGTATGAGAGCTCGATGAATTGATGCATAGTTCCATTCCCTGATATAATAATTCAACCTATAGCTCTGTGCAGACAAATTTAAAAAAAAAGAAAAAAAAACAGGAAATAAACAGTGACGGTTTCATTTATTGAATAATTCGAGAATGGGAGTAAATATTAGGAATGCACGTACATCGGTCCCTTCTGTTCTTCGCGTATGTTGGCAATCGCGCTCAAAATTCTCTAGTGGATAAAAACGTTGATTATCCAGTATAGATCAGTATACCGCTCTTGGTGTGATGAAAAAATGACGAATAAATTGCCTTACTACAGAATACCATAGTATAGAGAAAATTCATTTTTTAACATGTTTACTGTAAATTTATGGAAGTTTTACTAATTGTAAGGTTTGGAGTGCCATTGTTAATAGGATATTCAAATTTGAATTTACATATTATGTCGGTCATAATAAACGTGATAATTAATATTAGCTTCATTTCTGTGTTCAAATTTTATTCACTTTATGCACAATGACGTCAAGAGACAACAATAGCAGTATTTCGAGCAGTTCCAACTACTACAAGGTACTGAAAGGCCAAATAGATGCAATCCAATCCGTGGCACCATTGTTATTTCCATTTGTTTCTTTTTCCTCCTTTTCTTTTTTCTCGCGAGTTTCGCACTCCGCTTTGTACATGCGATTGAGTTTCATAATGTCCTTCTCACTGAAACCACTCCTTTGGCCAAGAGTCACATTTCTCATCTGCAAATAATTTTATAACTATTATCATTTGTTCATTGATTCTTTATCGTGTTTTCATGTATCATTCATCATTTTAAATTATTCGACATGATTGAAAACATACAATTACGATAATAATATTGAATACAACGGAACCTTTTACACCATGTGAATATGGAACCAGCTCGGACTACACTTGTTTTATGTCAAAAACTATTATGTTACCTTAAATAGTCTCCAAAAAAATCTATAAAATCCTTCCGTTTGTAGATCAAGCCTTAAAAATCTTATAAAAATTCAACCGAACAAACCTTTGGCACGATAGTCTTATTGCCGTTCTTTGAAAAGGCCGTCGAACTGTAGTGCATGACACTGCCGTAATCATAGCCAATTCCAAAATCCGAGACCGTATCGTTGTCGTACTTATCAAAGTTGTGCTCCCTACCAGGTGTTATGTTTTCCCACTGTATCACTACCCACTTGTCGCGATCGGCAGCGCTCTGCTGATGGTAAAAGCCAAGGGCGTGGAGGAACTCGTGCAGGATGGTTCCCTGGCGGAGACAGCCTGGATTTTGGAAATTTACCACCTGACCCGAGCCATGTTTTCCTACGTAGGACCAGCAGCCCGAGCCGTCGCCCCGCACCTTCACGTAATCTTTGTCGCCCTTTTTGTACGGACGAAAGCGGATGCAGGTCCTGTTATGGTATGTATCCAAAGCCTGCTTGATCTGCTTGATCTGGTCTTTAGCTGGAAGTATACACTCGTTTCAACGGTACACAAAAATTAAACCATCGTAAGGGTGGTTCGATTTTTTAAAAATTTTTTCCATGAATGGCTTACTGAAATCGTCTTTTTCGATGTGGTAGGGCACAACGGCATCGGGCCATTTGGCGTCCTCGTCCAAAAGACCGTTTTTGTCAGTTGTTTCGACTCTCATTATATCACCTTCGTACAGACCACTGAGTTCCCAGATATTGTTGTCCTCTTCGGGCGTCCATTTGTTCAATCTTTCGGCTGTTTCAAAAGGCAATCATAACACATGCATCAACAACTCTATTTTCCGTCTTCAGTATACTTTTATTATAAACACACTTGGAAAAAATTATTTTATGGAGTTTGAAACACTAGGAATAATATTTCGATAAAATTTCATTATAAATATGCAATGCATGGTTTTTGCTGGACAATTTTTTTTTTGTACAATCTATACATCAACATACGATTTAAATTTTCTATCAATGAAAAGCACAACTTATTTGACCGGAACAAATTTTATTATAAACCGTTTCATTAAGCATTAAAATAGTTTTTTTCAAATATTTAGACACTTTTAAAACAAATTTCGTTGTATTAAAATTTGATGCACCATTTTTATAGCAAATAATTATACTCATTGTATTATGAATAATAATAAAAAGAAACGCATAATATTTTGGAAAACAATTAGAACGCTGAGTAGTAAAGTTAGCCGAGATTAAATTTTTATGAATAACTTTATGTGTACAATATAGTATTAAACAATACTTTTAAAATCGCATAAGTATGCTATAACCGATATAATTAACAGAATGGTAGAGTCACAACTAAACGAAGCCTTACCGATTTCTACGCGATTCTGTTTGCCATCAAAAATACCAGCATGTTTCGAAGGCGGCGGTACATCTTCGGGCAACGGCTCTTCTTCGATTATCAAAAAAGGTAGCGCATTGGCCATCCCTAAAGTCAGACACAGAATACTTACGTTTCGCACAAGCGACATTTTCCTTCTTTGGCCAAACAAGACAGAATGAACAATTAACGCTTGACTTTTGATGTCTAGGACTTGAATATACATATCACGGTAGAATTGGTTTGTAGGTCGAGCATTTGTTTTCACGGCACATGTTCTTACACGTTAGGAATAAATCTCACGATTCAATATGTAAATTTCGCCTTTTTATCGCCGGTATAATCTCTTCGGCTTTGATAATAAAGTAACAGTAAAACGTTACTTAAATGTATTAGTTAGATTACAGTTTGCATTAAACGTTTGAAAAAAAATAGTTATACCGGCATTAAATAAAGAAATAAACGATATAATTCTAAAATTGAATGTATTTCCAACGGTAACGAAGATGGAAGTTATAATAATTCGATAATGTAACATTTCTCGTACTCAACGCACGTGAGCTGATATCACGTGGTGATAGGGTTATTCGGCACCACAATCACAAGGTTTTTTTTACAAGATTAAATGTGTCTCATTATTTCCTATATCTAGACACTTCACTTACATTTCTTTTTGTAAAACTAAAATTTTTTTTAACATTAGTCTTCTTTTTGTCCTTAAAAATCTTCATCCTTACTTAATCAACTCATGTTTATATTATTTTATTCTTATCTACCTACTATCCTATTACCATTTTGATCTTTATTTATTTTTTTTGTTTGTGTTAAAACAAATCAAACAATTAATAACAAAAACAAAAAAAAAATCTTCATCTAATTAGTACGCCTGAGAATAAAATCAGTAGTACATGATAACATGAAATCAGGCACTTTCTCGTGACAAGTAAAAATTAATTTTCGTTGTTATTTTACTAACAGATAAGCTAAAAATTAATCGAAGCAATCGTGTAAAAATAAATAAGGGTAAATTAAAAAATGACGGACGAGCTCGTGAACGATGAAGTTTTATACGAGAAGCTCAGCTTACGCATACTCTCAAGAGCAAAGTTGAGTGACTGCGTATGTGTGCATGATATATGCATAAAATAAAGTCCAGCTGCGCATAAAATTTAGGCTACGAGGAAGCCCATGCTCGAATCTGGAACGGCAAACCGGTCGTTGGCCTCGTGGTGTATACGTGGTACAGAAAATCGTTGGTTGGCCGCGGCCGCGCGCGCATTTCATCCCGTTGACGGGTAATTGTCCTGTACTTGTCCTCGTCACGTGTAATATGGTATTCTCAGGAGATCGCTCTTCATGTCTCGCATTTGGGATATTTCAATTCTCTTTTTTTTTTTTTTTTATTACCTGATTTTAATTAATCATTAGTTGAAGAATCAATTAGTAAAAACTGAATTTTGAAACTCAAAATATCAACGGAATCTTATTGTAACTGCAAGTCCGTAGAAAAATTTGAGGAAACAAAACAGATGAATTTTCGATGTTTTTAGAAATGTAATGTAATTTTTTTTTTGTAAAAAAAATCAGACTGTAGTGTAATTACTTGTAAAAATTTAGGTTAAACAATAAAATGCGTCTCCTGTCAAGAAAAGAGATTTAAAAAGAAATTTGACTTCAATGTGTTTACTGAATGGGATAAAAAGAACTTAACTCTCTGAATTGAAGTATCTGGTGTTCATCTAGAATTTTTTTTAACAACAACAAGCCTACTGAATGAAAATTGCACATCCACTTAAATATCAATATTATGAATTCATATTACAAGTGTGAAACTATGTTCAATTGTTTATTATTCCAGTTACACAAGTATTGTTATTACAAAATTTTATTAAAAAATTTTTATTTTCGTACATAGTTTTTACATTTATGAATTATTGTGTCTAAATTTTTTCTTAAATATAGAGGTTGCATGGAAAACTCAGCCAACAGACTTTAATACAGTGATTTATTTAGTTAAAAATCCTATGATATTAGGTTGATCAAGAAAACGAGATTTGGATAGAGGGCTATGGAGTAGAAAAAGTATAGACTAGAGTCGTACAAGAGATGTTAGGTTTATTTGTTGTTAAGTCTTACTTCGTCTATATTTTAATTGTAAGTATTTTGAGGTAAGAAAAAATTCAGACGTGCCAGAGAAAACATCAGATTCTGATTCAGCAGCAAAAAATTCGCACGGAATGTATTCGTATGAATCGGGATCCTTTCAATTTTTTAGGGCCCTGCGTCATTTATACAAATTATGTGGCTCGATATAAATTTCGTGATTGATAGGTGCAAGGCCAGTCTAAACAAGTATATCAATGATAAATCTAGTTGAGTTCAAAAGTAAAGTTGATACAAGTCACAGGTGCGTTGTTTCATATATCTATTATCACAAGGTTTATCTTCAGTTAATCGATATAAAACTATTTTTATTAATCCATAGTCCATATTGTAGTGATATGCAGGATTTTTTGGGGATGATGCTACTCCTAATTCGGTGGATAGTAAATTCTGTCCATTTAATTTATTGAAAGATAGGAATGGCACTGAATGTTACTTAAGTAAAAAATAGCACAGTTAAACTTATTTAATTCCATGAACAATTACGATTGAAAGTACTGGAAAATGAGGGCAATTCTGCACTTACGCTCAGCGAATCATTCGTGTAAGTCGGCTCGTGCCATGTATGACACAATGCCTGACTAAATTCTTTTGAACTACATAGTTTAGAGCCAAAGGATTGATCACCAGTGCAAGTCCATTCGTGTATTTTAGGATTTGATTTATTAGTGGATTTTTTTGAACACACTTTGCGGTAGTAGATCGGCTTGTGCCTTGCTAAATCCAATTTTTGAGCAAAACTGGTCAAACACAATTTGCATTCGTATAAACTACTACCTTTATGACTCTGCTCGTGCACGGTGAGATTAGATTTATCAGCAAAACTTTTTGAACAGTGTTTGCAGCTATAGGTCATATCACCTGAATGAGTCCGCTCGTGCGTGGTAAGATATTTTTTTTTAGTATAACTTTTCAAACAGTGTTCACAACTGTAGGGCTTCTCACCTGTATGAGTCCGCTCGTGTTTTGTGAGATTGGATTTATCAGCAAAACTTTTTGAACAATGTTTGCAGCTGTAGGGTCTCTCCTCCGAATGAGTCTGCTCGTGCACTTTGAGACTGAATTTCCGACTAAAACTTTTTAAACATTGCTTGCAGCTGTAGGGCCTATCACCTGAGTGAATTCGCTCATGCGTAGTAAGATTTGATTTTAGAGCAAAACTTTTTGAACAGTGTTTACAGCTGTAGGGCCTATCACCTGTATGAGTCCGCTCGTGTTTTGTGAGAGTGGATTTATCAGCAAAACTTTTTGAACAATGTTTGCAGCTGTAGGGCTTCTCACCCGAATGAGTCCGCTCGTGCGTAATAAGATTGGATTTACCAGCAAAACTTTTTGAACAGTAATCGCAGCTGTAGGGCTTATCACCCGAATGAGTCCGCTCGTGCACTTTGAGACTGAATTTCCGACTAAAACTTTTTAAACATTGCTTGCAGCTGTAGGGTTTATCACCCGAATGAGTCTGTTCGTGCACATTGAGACTGAATTGATGGTTAAAACTTTTCGAACAGTATTTGCAGCTGTAGATCCTATCACCCGAATGAATCTGCTCGTGCCTCGTAAGATTAGATTTTTTAGTAAAACTTTTTTGACAGTGTTTGCAGCTGTAGGGCTTGTCACCTGTATGAGTTCGCTCGTGCACTTTGAGACTGAATTGCCGGTTAAAACTTTTCGAACAGTATTTGCAGCTGTAGGGCTTATCACCTGTATGAATTTGCTCGTGCCTCGTAAGATCCGATTTTTGAGCAAAAATTTTCGAACAGTATTTGCAGCTGTAGGGCTTATCACCTGTATGAATTTGCTCGTGCCTCGTAAGATCCGATTTTTGAGCAAAAATTTTCGAACAGTATTTGCATTGGTGGGGCTTATCACCCGAATGAGTCTGCTCGTGCACTTTGAGACTGAATTTCCGACTAAAACTTTTTAAACATTGCTTGCAGCTGTAGGCCCTATAACCTGTATGAGTCCGCTCGTGTTTTGTGAGATTGGAGTTATCAGCAAAACTTTTTGAACAGTGTTTACAGCTGTAGGGCCTATCACCTGTATGAGTCCGCTTGTGTTTTGTGAGATTGGATTTATCAGCAAAACTTTTTGAACAGTGTTCACAGCTGTAGGGCCTATCACCTGTATGAGTTCGCTCATGCCTCGTAAGATCCAATTTTTTAACAAAACTTTTTAAACACTGTCCGCAGCTGTAGGGCTTATCATCAGAGTGAGTCCGCTCGTGCGTAATAAGATTCGATTTATGAGCAAAACTTTTTGAACAGTGTTTGCAGCTGTAGGGTCTCTCCTCCGAATGAGTTCGCTCGTGCGCTACAAGATGTGATTTTTGAACAAAACTTTTTGAACAGTGTTTGCAGCTATAGGGCCTATCACCCGAATGAGTCTGCTCGTGCACTTTGAGACTGAATTGCCGGTTAAAACTTTTCGAACAGTATTTGCAGCTGTAGGGCTTATCACCTGTATGAATTTGCTCGTGCCTCGTAAGATCCGATTTTTGAGCAAAACTTTTCGAACAGTATTTGCATTGGTAGGGCTTATCACCCGAATGAGTCTGCTCATGCACTTTGGGACTGAATTTCCGACTAAAACTTTTTAAACATTGCTTGCAGCTGTACGGCTTGTCACCTGCGTGAGTCTGCTCATGCCACGTTAAATCGAATTTTTGAGAAAAACTAGTGGAACACAATTTGCACTTGTAGTGATGCTTATTAACAGTAGAAATACATGCGTGCACTGATGAGTGGTTTCTAACAGTAAAAACTTTGTGACATACTCTGCAACTGTAAGACTTTTCTTCTGTGTGGATACATTCATACTTTGTAGAATCATCATTTCTTCTGCTATCTTTACCGTATGTGTCTCCAGAGTCGTTGTTTTCGGCCATTTTTCTGAAAAGTACGATCGGCAGATTACGCCAGCTGAAAAAAAATTGATCAAGTAGTTGTCGATGATTTCTTATGTGGTGATGTTTTTGCTCTGATTTTATAACAATCGCACATGTATTTTAAGTTGTTTTCGTATTCAACATAGTGAGCAATTCTTACGATTACTTCAAGTACTTATAGGTTTTAAGATACGCATTCTTAAAGTTCATGATTTACTGCTTAAAAAAAAAAAAATTTGATTCTGCATAAAAAAATATCAATTATGTTAAAGTGTCCATCAAACTAAGTTTGAGCGAATAAAAAATTTATGTTAAGGAATATATAATCTCTAACACTACTTATTTTAAATGGTTTGTCTGCCTACTCGTACCGT
The DNA here is from genome assembly GCF_036245765.1 of Copidosoma floridanum. NCBI lineage: Eukaryota > Metazoa > Arthropoda > Insecta > Hymenoptera > Encyrtidae > Copidosoma > Copidosoma floridanum. Next base: position 8,261,645 of record NW_028321907.1, on the reverse strand, counting down.
TGTGTTCCATTATGCGACAATTTCTGTTAGTTCAAACTAATGGTGTCTCACTTGCGTCAAATTAGTTTATTTTCAAAAGTAAATCAACAATTTTAGAGATTATTGACATTTTTTTTTTTTTTTTAATCGGTGGTAAAAGTTTTAAGCTACATTTGTAAACTCCTTTTTATCCATTATTATTAAATTTTTCATTATAACTTAAAAACGAATTTCATTCTATGTTCATTATGTTCTATTATTAGGCGTTTTACCTCATGTGATAAATTTAGGAGATAATAAGAAACTACTACTACTTTCAGTTACATCAACAGTGGTCAAACTCTAAAATACTGTGCAGAATATTTTTCAGGGCTGATTTCATGCAAAAAGTAAAATAAAAATATTTAACATGAAATTAAACTTTCAATTTTCTTTTTACACTAAAAAAAATTTTTTTAAGTGATGCATCTTATCACTTGCATGGTACATGTTCTGATGCGTGAAGCAAGCATTAGTTACCATAGCATAACATTCAAACTTAGTGAAACAAATATTTAATATTTTCTTGGCTTGGTGATCAACGCCAGTTTTTCTTCAATTTAAAATGAAGCTAATGATTTCTATTTCGAACTTTTAATTTTTTTTAAGGTATTAACTATTTGGCTATTTGTTAAGAGATCTACAACTCTACCTAACACCTATAAGACGTATGTCAAATTGGGTAACATTTTGATAAAAGGAAAAAAAAGTTTTACCATCAACCATACTTGAATTAGATAAAGACTGAGTTTAGCAGCTTAGTACTAGTATTGATACCATCAAACATACCGAATTTTTTTTTTTTTTTATATCCATTAGTTTAAGACATGTAACCCTTTAATTTACTAAATTTTACTGGCTACCCAGGCTGAGTCATAAGAGCCTTAAAGGGTACTTAAAGTTAAATTTGGCAATCAACGGTACTGCTGCAACAGTCTGGCAAATGTAACAAATGTATTTTGTTTTGGATATTTATTTAAATTAACTATATTACAAATTGTTGGTGATCTTTTAATAAAAAATCTTTGTCGTAAAATTATTTGATAGACTTGTTTTTTAGGTAGAGTTTCAGGTATAAACATGTAAAAAAAAATTTGTTCAACCAGTAGTTTTTAAAAGAAAAAAAATTTAATTTTTCAAATTTTGAAGTGTAATGTACTGGAATCCTCAAAACTTTGAAGTACCATGTACAATATCATTCTAGTTTTTTAAAAAATGATGCCCAAGTTTTTATAGTGTACAATTTTTTACGTTGAGAACTTTTTTGCGTTAACCTTTGATATTTATATTTGAAATTTTGAAGCAAAAAGTAATAACGTTGGAGCTAAACGTTTTCTAAGTATAATAATAGATTACGTTATCTAAATGGTGTCCAAATGAGGATAAGGCTGTTAAGTTTTGCAGATAAAACGATGAATTAAAAAATTCAATATTCATGACAAAAAAGCATTGGAGACCTGATTTACGTTATTTAAATATATAAAGGGCTCAAAGTAAGATACAACTATTTCATATTTATTGGGAAAAAATCTCATCTTGGATATGCTAAGAAAAAAATAACGTTTCAAAATACATTAGGAAGAAGAATCTATTCTAAAAATCCTTTTTGGGATAACTAATTTTTTTTGTCACGTGATGATTTATCATGAGTACGAAGGAGACAACGCGAAATAATTGTCTCCTTTTCACTCATGACGAGTGACCAGAAGACCTTAACTAACTTAACAGGTGGAGCTAAATTTTTTTCGCGTTTTCATGCAACAGCAGTGGTTACAAACTTAACGTCCATTATCTCTGACTATTGCCACCAAGCAGAGAAGTAAGCAAGTGGTCAGGTTTAAGGGAGAAAAGAGCCGAAACGAGCTGAAGGATGAGTATAAGTGTTCTTTACGTAACACACTAGAAGTTGGAAAAAAAATTAATAAAGAATGATCTAAATTTAAAAAATCATGCATAACTAAACTACGGGGAAAAAAATTATTTTGTCACTATTAGAACAACTTACCATCTACTTCTGGATGTATAACTTCGAGATTCAGTGTTTGTTGCCTTGTTCGAGCACTTGGTACGATAAATTTTACTGTAAAATTAATTGTACTTCCAAAGATTTGCGGATTTATGGGTATGTTCTGGAACATTAATAAAAAAAATGAAGATGCAATCCACTTTGAAAAACTTCTTTTGCCTTACTTAGGTTAAATATGCATACATTTAATAAGTATATTTATCAAACTCTAAAACGTGAATTCTGGTGCAGTATTGAAACTATTTTTTTACAACCAAAGAAGGCACTGTGATCCAAACGGTCAAACAGTTCGGTATCAGTTATGAAAAGCAACTGAATTTCAGTGTGTAATACTGCTTTTTTCAAATCGTCACGTATTTTTAGTGATGACAAAGATATCGTTAATGATATATGATAGACTTTTTTCATTCCTCGTTAATTTATACAGCCAAGCGGTTAAAGTGTTGTCTTATCACTGGCTTGAGGAAAGTCGTTTACTAGTTCTGATAAATACAAATAACTTCTCTTTTGAAAATTCATTGTGGTTATGCATCAATGGAGCTAATTTTTTCTATAATTTTTTTATCATTTATACTTATTCGACACACAAACATCTCTAAAAGTAACAGCCATGCCGATTTTCATGCATAAAAACATTTATTTTTTCAATTGGCTGTTTCAAAATAAAGCTCTGTAGAGCATTGATATCAATGATGTCGCAAAGATTTGTAGAACACTTGTTAAATGATCAGTAATTTACTAATAAAAAAAAAATTACTTAATGCACAGAAACTTTTTCGCCCTAGATGCTGGAATAGCCTCCTCCAATATAATTAAACACTACCACTGAAAACTATTTGAATATAATTTCTATTTCGCGTGGATATACGATCCCTTATATATGTATATAATGTATAAGTTCATGAAATGTTCGTAGATCGAGTCCATCTAAAAAAAAGCTGTCATATTGTAATGCAAAAAAGGAAAGTAAAAGAAGCTCAGACAACGATGGGGTACTACTCTCAGAGTATATGTAGGAAAAAAAGCATCGAGAAAGCCATTTTTCGAGTCAGAGCTCGTGTAAGCGTGTAAAAAAAGAGAAAAAGAAAGAGGAATACACACACATGCATAACTTGCTACTCGTGAACCACTGACCTACTGGAGGATCGGTCTGGATCAGTCAGCGTAAGTATCGGTGGTGAGAGGGGAAAGGGGCGAGCCAGGCCGTAAATTCGTGGGTTGTTTTATACACATATATACCGATTCTGGTGTACAATATGATATATCGGCTCGGCGAAAGGTTAGAGAAACAGCAGCGATTGGTTCATTGACTTCCTCCTCTCGTTCTCTCTCTCATCCTTTTCTCCGTTGCTATTGCTTTTCTTCTCTTTCGTGTAAGTACCATATCTCCTTTTCTTGGATCCCTGAGTCTTTTTTCACTGTGGATCAGAGGTTCTTTTCTTTTTGATCTTTTTTTTTATCTTTGTTCTCTCCATTTTTTGTATAATAATGTTTGTGGTGACTATACACATTGATAGTACAACGAACAAAAAATAATAATAAAAATTATAAGAAGAATGCAATGATCGTAGACGCGCGAATAAAAAACACACATCATCCATAGTAAGCAGAACACATTGATGAGAGTTTTCGTTAAAATCCGAAATGCTACATATTATTTTTTGTTGTTAAAAGGGTGTGATAAGTTCTTGAAGTTCATTAATCCGTTTTGATTGAGTTATCAATATATGTTTTTGAAATAAGAACAGTACGTTTGAGAAGGTGGAGGATTATTTTTTCACTGCATATTAACGTTTTTATACTTATTTAGTTAAAAGTGTATAAGCAAGGTTCAAAAAGTAAGTGATCGACATCACAATCAGATTAAACAAAAAAACGTTATAAAAAAAAAAAAGAAATCCAAAAATCTTTTAAAGGATCTAATGTTATAAGAACACTTTTGCCAAAAAATATGATATCGAAAGAAAGCTTTATGCACATTTAATAACACTCAAAATAACTTCAGTAAAGTGCAACTTTCAAAAAATGATTATTTGAAATACCAAAAAAAAATCTTTCTCGTATTCGTACGTTATATTTCAGCAGCTTGAGCTTGAGATCTTGTAGTTGGAAAATTTTTTTTTAAACCCAAAAACGTTCGAAGAAAAATCAACAGTACCCAACGCGGTCATTAACAAAAACAATACAAGCACACATGAGCCGATGAATTGGCAGCTCAAAGGAAGAAGGAAAGAAGGTGCTCGGTCGGTCAACCACCTGTGAGAGTGAAAGTGTCATCCATCCCAGAGCGAGCATCGCCATCATTGCCTCCGATACACCGTTCTCTGGTGACCATTATAATATATCCTCTCTTTTTCTTTCGAACTCGTAGACCCCCATCGTAACGATTGCGGCATTAACCTACCTTCTCATCTCTCTGCTCCTTCCTCGCTTTGCTCGTTTGCCCAACTCCTTTTTTGGCGTCACCTTTTTTTTCCCTCTTGAATGTGACATGCGTTGCATTATCTTGAATCCTTTGCTTTTTTTCTTCCGCTATGTTTTTCGTACCGACGCCAATGGGTCGAATGTTGAGTAGCTTAATCGAGTTCTAGTGGGAAATTTGGATACATACATTTATTAATGATTTATTATCTAGAAGTTTGAAAATGACAAATATTTTAAAGCACAGTATTTCTTTGCACTTTAATCGTGAAAAAAAGAGGGAACCAAAATGGGAACACTGACCTGGATTAAAATCACAGATTCTGGTCAGCTTGGTCTGGCCACTTTGGTTCATCCTATAGTGTAAACTCTTAATTGTAACGCTAAAAAAAATTACTATTATATTTACCAAACATATACGAAAGAGCGCTTTTGAAAAAGTTTTAGTTTTAGCTCTGATAAAGTATAAATGTTCATCAAGTCTGAAGAATCATTGAATTTACAATAACTTGGGCTAAATTGTGTCAAAGCCAAACTGTGCCAAACTAAGCGTATTTAACTACTAAGTACATTTTTGTTGATGCGAACAGCTATTCAGGATAATACACGCCGTCTCAAGTAATAATTGCATTAACTGGTTATTAGAAGATTTTTTTCGTACTGCCGATGTATGGGCCCACACTTGTGAACATCATATGTTAAGTGATAACAAGTTGGTATTTCATTATATAAGATCCATAAAATTATTATTAATTTTCATGCTCGCAATCCAATTAATTTGCAATACAATTAATGTAACATCGATAAAGATAAATTTGATGTCTTCTGATTCCACCACTCTTCTTCCCGTACACTATCGTCGGACAGACTAACAAGAAGACTATGAAGGCTTTGACCTCATACACACTATAAACATGTGCGAGTGTGACTTTAAAGGCTAGGTTACGTGGAAACCTTATATTTAAAATTTGTTCACTTAGCCTACTGATTTTTTAAGATAGTCACATGTCTTCGTGAATTCCAGAAGTTTTTTCTACGAGAATATGGAAGGTTTGACGTTATTAAGTAGATACATTCCGAGTCTGGTCAGACGGAACCCAACGCTAATTAAACTCCGCTCTTTTTTTTCTTGATTGCACATTTTCATACACACATTATTGTTTACATTGGGACTTAAAAATTCATTGGACATTGTAGTTCTATATGAATATTTTTAATAAGAGTTTTCAACACTCCAATCTTTTCATAGATTTAATCGTACAGATCGTACGCACACTGCGATAAGATCCCATAATTTTATTGCGATCCGAAATATCAAACGGAACTATCATGAAAAATGAAAAATAATTTGGGAATGTCGATTACACACGATTGCATTCGTTTGAAATACTGCAATTCTCGATGCAATTTGATGACCATCGTATGATCGGGACAAATGAACCACTGAAAAGAGATTTTTTAAAAACTAGGTACATGTACCTAACGCCGTCGCAATTGATATGACAATCGAGATTTTTTTAGAGCAATCACATTTCTACGGCGTAAACGAAATATCCAAACTCGTTTGTTTTTCATACCTTTCGTAAGACAAAAGAGCTTACGTAATACGAGATCAAAATGTCCACTTATTCAATCGCATACGAGTAATGTTCTTCGAGGTTCGGTAGACGAGACGGAAGTCGCCGATTTTTTGTCCAATTCGACAAAGAGATCCCTATTAAAGTTAATAAACCCGACACATACCAAAGAGCTCCGTGAAAGCTCCGACTTTCGAGTGCGTCGACCCGCCACCGATGCTCTCTTCGCTTTTCTCTTGCTATATTCCACGTCGCTCCTCATTTCTCGAGCATGAGCGTTTTGTTAATTGTTTCATGCCAATGGCATAACGGCCAACGGTAACAGGGCACCTGGTTTAACAGCACATCAGCGTTTTTCTTTTTTTTTTTTTTTTTTTTTTTTTTTAGTTATGTCATTGCGTATCCGTTAGTGGGTAATAATAGTAATTTTATTGAATCATACATAAATTTCTTCGAATCGTCATGCCCCAGAGGTGAAAAGTTTGTGCAAATTTTTGCAAATTTTCTCACACGTACATGAAATAGCTTTACATAAAATATGGTGCCATGTTAAGTTTGAGAGAAGCACGATTAATAAAAAATGTTTGTAACAGTGGGTTAGATTTCGAAAAAAAAAAAAATACGTGCGTTTATATATTTGAACTGATTTTGAACAATATCTGATCACAGTATATGGATCGTCCGTTACCGTTAATGGACACCCATACCTCGTTCAAAGCTTCTTCGTCCCAACAATTATACTTTGCATGAATCGTTAAATGACGCAGGAGACTACCCGTTCAGCATCATTTGGCGACGAACCGAAAATTTTTTTATTTTTGCATGAAAAAAAAAGGAAAAAAGAAAAAAAAGAGTCGATTTCACGTCCATACACACTCGAAACGAGGAGCAGCGAACGGAGCTTTGCCGAACTTGGCTCGGTCTCTTTCACTCGCGTAAAATATCACACGAACTTTCTTCGCGTCCTACGCGTGTGCACACACATCTTCCTCGTTTTCGGCGTTTCGTGAGCGCCTCTTCCCGCCCACTCTACTCATCTCCGTGTTAGTGTACGCGCGCGCGGAGCCATCATTTGAAAGTTAGAACGACACGCTTTTTATTTGCTGGGGCCTCACGAAACTGTTTCTTTTTTTTCTTCTTCTTCTTCCTTAACGTATACCTCTATATAGGTATATATACGCTTCAAATGAAAATGCCGTACAGAGCGCGACTCTCAACGGAGCGAGATGTTTTTCTCGCGAGAAAATTTCGGGTATCCCAGAGCGCGGTACCGCTCCGTCGCGCAAAAATAACGGAACATCCCGCTTGTTTGGTTTTCCACGACGAAAAATCCGTACAGCCCAGAACCCAATGCCACGCGAGAGCGTGAAAACCCAAGCCGGTGCACGCGTACCCAAACACTCACACACACACACACACACACACACACACACACACACAAACAACCATTGAGGTAGGTCATGTGGTTAGCGATTTCTTTTCCTCCTCGTTGCCAGTGGCTCCCGAATTCGGATCCAAAAGCTCGTCTTTCATTCGAACAGTCTCATAAAAGTCTCTTCTTCAAGCCGAGAGAGAGGCCCCTTTTCGGAGAAGAAGCCAAAGCCGCGGTGGAAGAGAAAAGGGGGTCCGCGAGGAGAGCAGGGCGATTGATCGGACGAAATTTTCGAGTGTCGTAATTCGAGCGGTTATTTTATAATTTCACTGAGCCCAGAGGAAAGAGGGGGGGGGAGTGATAGAGAGGCCTGCGAGCAACACTTCGGACACACGAGGTCGACGAACTCGGACGTAAACTGGGTGTATCGCGCGGAGATGGGGACCGTGTGCGTGTGCATGAGTATTGTAGGCTCTTCTCCTTTCTTTCGGTCGGTCTTTTCTTTTTTCTGATGGTTCCTATTTATTGGGTCGAGTATAAGAGCTTTGTCGTTTTGATTGAATGGGTATATCGGAGAAAGGGGGGGGGGTGAACGACAAGAGATTGCGTATCAACCGCGAAGTTTGCATGCGAATGCGACTATGAAGTAGTTGTCTCATCCAAAAGGTTTGAGGGCTGTCGATTTCGAGCTTGATTTTTTTTTACCACTCGACGTTAATTTTATTGAATACAAGTACATTACGTTATGGTGAATTAGTCTTTGACTATTAAAATTGCAAAATTCTGTGTAAAACAAGTTTTGTAAATTGTACCAGATCCAACTACTTCGAATTTAGTTAACGTGTTTCTTTTTCTTAAATTTTTATCTTAAAAAAAATTTAACAACAGAATTTTTTTATATCTACTTTTTATTACATGTATTACGCACATAGCAATAATTCAAGCATAATTAAACATTACCACAGTAGGGGGTCCACAGTAAATGAGGGGGGGGGCAACATCTTTAATTTTCTCTCTCGGAAATAATGTCGTTATGCACATCGTATCGACAAAGGCCACCAACTAGACTGACGAAATGCAAGATTATTTTAGTATGTACATTTACTTGATTCGCGGATGCAATCAAGTTTTGACAGCGAATCCAGAAATATGTAGGTATTCAAGTACAGATACATTATTTGTGTGTGTACACATTAAAGAGAAAGCCGGGCGTATTTTTACGTAGGTAAAACTTTGCACTCCCGATAGCAAGTTAACGAGATGCAAATAATAATTGTAAATTATTCGATACTATCTTGACTAGTTTAAATATTAGTTATAAATAATTACGTGATCCAGTATTTTTTGGAACTATTAATTTTTATTCTTTCTTGTAAATAATTACACGAGCTTCTACGCGATTCCAGAGAAATAGAAGTGGGTATTTTGAAAAGAATGTAATTTTCAATAAATTGAAAACTAATAAGTGCTTGGTCCAAACTGAATTAAAACTGATTATTACATTTTTTAAAATTCATTTTCAACTGTGAACTAAGGGTACCACGTAAAATTTTTGTACCAAATATACAAAATCTCCTCATTTAAATTAATTTTTTCACTGTTATATGTTATATTATATTGTATTATGCAGTATTATATAATGTTATATTAAAATTTATCGTATATAATATTATATATCGTAGTATATTATATTTCATGATATCGTACTACACGTTATATATAGCGTAATAAAACCATAAATTATAGTGACATTATGTATATGTAATATATTTTTTTTATAATAATTTGTTATAAAATAAAAAAATTTTTATGCCGCATAAAATATATTATAGTTTATTAATTACTTTAAAAAGAATAATTATGTTAATTTATTCAGCCTGTAATATGTACTCACTCCCATGTATACATTTACAAATCTACCACCAGTTGGACTCGTACATGACGCACTTTTGATAAGATTTGCTGCGAGCTAAGTAACTTGAGTATCAAAAAAGTTCCTAACTGTATTTTTGCCTTCGCGTTTTGAACATTATCAATTTTTATTCAGTATTCCAGAAAAAAAAAAACAAAAACAAAAAAAGAAACATCAAAAGTGTGCAAGCCTGTTCCGCTCACCCCTACGTAAATACGTACACTCACACCGGTTCCTTTTTCGCGGATCAACGAACTCTCGTTATACGCACAGCGAGAGAGTACCAAATGTCACTTACTTATAAAACAAGGGGGGCTCAGGAGGAGCCTTTCTCTCCCTCTCTCTCTCTTTCTTTCACTTTGGTGCACTTAATATGTAGGTATGCGCGTACACACTACCCAAAAGTAGCAGCATCTCTCGTTGCTGCTGTAATACTTACTGCTTTACTTACTTATGCTGCCACGAGAAAGGAGAAAGGTTCGAGTTTACGGTTGGCCTCTGTCGATGGGAGGAAAACGATTTTCAAAAAAAAATAAAATAAACATAAAAAAGCAATAAGAAAGAAAAAAAAAATAAATAAAAAAATAAAATAAACGAGCGCATCAGCTACCGTTTTGCCACCTCCTTCATTTTTTTTTCTTTTCTCCTCAAACAGGTTGGCGTAACGAGAGCGATCCGATGGACCGGGTGCCCGAATTACTCGCACACTACGGCCACGCTCTCGTATTACTGCCTCTTGACACACGAAATTAAAAGACTCGCTCGATTTTTCTCTTTCACGAAAGACGCATGGTTGCGGCAAGTTACGATTTGACGTGAAAAAAAAAAAAAAAAAAAAAAAATGAGTACAGTTAAAAATACTGTAAGCTACGACGGGTAATTCGACAGTTTTCTTCGTGCGCTGTTTTTACAGCTTTCCCGCGATAAGATAGCCATCCGCGTGCTGTTGCTCTGCCTACGTACGTACGTAGGTAACGTTTCATCTTGAAAGTGATTAGTCTTATTCATGTTGAAGTAGATGGAGGAAATACTGTGACTGATTAAAACAAATGATCGAATAGTTTGTTTGTGTAATTGTTGTTAAACCAGAATAGCGCAGAAAATTTTACAATTAATCGAATGAAAAAAAAAATTTTTTAAATACAATGGGATCACTGGTGAAATCTAATAAAAATTCATTATACTCCAATCCATTACATGAGATGTATTAAGTTAACCTCTTTCCGGGTTCTAGTTTTCCATAAGAACCTAGCCGTGATATTTGTTTTAATGAGTTGGAAAAAAAAAATTTTTTTTGGCCCAAGAAATAAAAATTATTGAAAGCAACGTAAAAATAAAAAAAACTTTAATAACTTAAAGATTTTTTATTGTTTATCTTTTTATTTTAGTTTCACTACAATTGTGTGAAATTAAGTAAAAAGCCACATGAAAAATTTGGTGCCAGATAAAGATTATTTGGTCAATTTTAACGATTTACACTTTTTTCAACATTAAGAAGATAAAAAATAAACAAGGCTGTACAAGGATTGTTTTTTTTACCTCTGTATTTACAATTTTGTTTCTGAATCTGAAACTTGAGATCATAAAAAATATTTAAATTATATTTTTTTTTCTATTGATTGGATAGAAACCCTTATTAATAACGGTTTTTTAAATTAAACTATTGCTTTAGTAGAATAAAAATTGTTCTTAATTTATATGTCAATTTCTTTCACCTTATTTCTACTCCGCCAATTTGCAACACGTTTCATTATAATTCCGTCAGAATTTTACATGTTTTGGAAAACTATGACAAAAATATTTTACCATCAAGAATCAAGGTATGGTTTAAAAATAACAATAGATTTCCACCAAACGGTAGATTTAGATTATTTTAATTAATGCGCGTACCTACCATTTACCAGAACCTAGCAAAGCTTCACGTATTAAAGATTTTATTCATTATTTTTATCAATAAAAATGTTGAGTATCAGTATTTTTTTTCCTTATTGTTACGAATGTATCTTTTGTGCAACATTGTAGACATTTATATAAGTCTGACTGGTTGCATAATGGAGCATCTTGAAAAATTCTTTATATATACACTTGAGTTACTGATTATTTATACACTGTGCAAGAGTCACTTTATAAAGAATTACGCAATTTTTTTCGGACAAAAATATACAAAAATACACTTCTATCATTGGATATGCCTCAACAAGGAGTATACGCACACAAACCGTAAACTCCATTACTATGCAGGACTGACCCGGACAACATCCACACCTTTATTCTAATAATCATACGCTCGCTCAAGATGCAATAAACTTACGAAAGACAGAAATTTTAAAAGCCATACGAGTATTCGTTACTTTGGTGCCGATGACATCTCTATGTATATACGAATTCGTCACGTGTATTAAGGTGTGCGGGGAAAGACTAAAAATAGTGGGTATTAACACGAAATTAGCATAAAGGGAGAAAGTTTCGGTCATCGGCATCGTCTCGACCACCAGCTGTATACTCATTACGAGTGTATTGGAGAAAATAAAGAAGGAAGAAAAAAATGAGGCAAAAAGGAAAACCGGCATCAAGCCTCGCAAAACTCGGACGGTATTACACACATATCTGATACTTGTCTGATTCACGCATCTTGGGCTTGTATCGTCTTCAACTTTTTCCCTTATTTTTAAGCGTCTGGAACGCATTAATGTGTAGGAAAGCGAATGACCGTATTATAGAGACGAGCAGTCGCGACAAAATCTCTCTCTCCCCCTACCGTTAGTTTGTTTTATTTTACATACTTGTACACGAATGTATTTCTCTTTTTTTTCCCAGGACTCGGTCATCCCCCCGTGATTATAAAAAGTAATGCAAGATTATTTTTAGGAATTTTTATCGTCCAGACTTGCAAATCAGCACCTCTTGCTTTAATGATAAATACATTCATATGCATGCATCAACTCTCTCGCTGTTCGCAACCTTCTTTTTTCCCTCCCGTTCTGAAATTATTACTAAATTTTGCGCGATTAATGATTAATTTACTTGATTGTTGTTATCTACGTGCTTATTCGTGATTCGTTTACGCAATATTTTTTAGGCTCTACACGTAACACATTTTATGCACACACTAAACTTTACGGATCATAATAACGCACTTAGTTAAAACATATAAAAATAATTACAATGCACGTGAGCTCCCCGTGTAACTTCACAAAGTTTTTACCAAATTTCTTAATAGTCATAAAAGGTCTTTTCCATGGATCAGCATTGTTTTTGTGAACCTGACGAACTTACCACTAGGGTGAAATTTTGATGGGTGTAAGACAATACTTTGATGAGTCACAAAAAAATTTTTCCAACTTTACCACGTGTCCGTGACGAACTCTCGATTAAATGTGCGACACTCACACATATCGTTTCACTCGGATGGACAAGCCAAAAACAGTTTTAAAAAATAGTTGAAAAAAATGACAGAAAGGTTTTTCTCTCCTAATCTTACAAATAAGTGAAACTTTTCACTAGCCTCTCGTGACACTATTATTTTTGTCATCTCTTTGCAAAAGTAGGATTCTTGTATTCGAACAAAGAAAATACCATACAAATTACTAAGAATATCTTCGTACTCCTATAATTATCTTGAAAACTCTAATTCGCCTGTGTTTAAAAAGTTAATACAATTATTAATTATAAAAGCAACCAAAAGACTCCAGGCAGGTAAGGCATTGGTAGCAACGTTCTGGAAGTCCTCCACAGAAAGAACAGTGGTACTACAGGCATGCCATCACTAGTCTTCAATACTTCCCCACTTCGAAGATACAATTGCGATCTATTTTCCAATTAATTATTACTGATCTATTACCCTTCTGCTATAAATCGCCAAGATCATAGAAAGTGTACTCATTTTCATGCATGCACAAAAACTCTTGAATGTTTATTTCACACCATTTACTATTAAGTATTTATTCTCTAACTCGTTTACAGTAAACGTACAAACAATGCGGGCATACATTTTTGAGTGAGATTTTAGGTCTGTAGTAAAAAAAAATCAATAATTCTGATCAAATTGGACATGCAACATCTCATGTCGATGACGATCTTTGCATCGGAAGCATCCTCATCGGCTACGAGGTCGACGAACTTGAATACTTGAGTTGTATGATCAGCTGACCGACAACTTGGTTACAAGCGTAAACTATGTGTATTCTGTCGAAAAATAAAAAAACAAGTACATAGCTGGTCGAAAGATCGATAATTCTGATCCAAGCAGCTGACCCAATTTCGCCACTTGTAATTTATACATCCGAGCATATACATAAATATTACATACCGGGATATCACGCTTTCAAATCACACCTCGTATACATGTATTAAATGGCATGATTATAGCCACGAGAGGATTCGTCCTCTCTTTTTCACGCAGCCGTGTATATTTTTTGGCATTTAGGTGCCTATTAACTTTTTTTTTCATTTCATCGTTTTTGTACCTCGATTCTTACTGTCTCGTCGACAAGGTGATTGGCCTCGAGAGTTGGTGCATAGGTATCCGGATAGCCTGGAGAGAAAGACACGCATGAGGAATTACCAAACAGTTATTATAATAACTTTTTGATTTATTTTCATTATAAATTTATCTCACGATGCCTCTTTTTATCATAAAGAAATCATGGTTTATATTATCCACGTCATGAGATAGTGAAGCATATTTATTTTTACGGGATTGCAGTGTGTTTTAATTTTCTTATTTTTTTCTTATTTTTTTTCTTAAATAAAGGATTATATTACTTTAATCGTATTAGATTATAGCTGTAAAAAACTTTCAAAAAGTTCAACATTTAGTTTCGAAATACTTGTTGATTCTTAGAATATTAAAATTTTTAGTTAACACGTTTTTTTTGTCTGAATTTTACAAAGTTAAATTATAATACATTACCTTCTTTATAAATAAGAACAATACTGGAATTAGTAAAGTTATATTAAAACAAATCAAGGTTTATAAGATAAAGACTTGGTATTTATAAAATTAATATTTGAAATTTTTAAATTAATTTTATCAAAGTTTTATTAAGATTCTGTGATAATTTACAGCTTTGACACTGACATTCTGTCAACAAAAAAGTAACAGTATTAAAACTGAAATTTTTTAAACATATTATCGAATCTTAATATTGCAATTAAAAAATAATTTGCTCATTACCTTACTTCCTATTAATTTAACAAAATTTAATTATTTCCATCTTTTGTCACTACCAATTAAAATGGATGATTTTTTTTTTTGTTAAATAGAAAATGTATTAGTTTTACAGTATTTAAAATAACTATTGAAAATACGGGACTCCATGCAAATTATGTTTTTATAAAATGCAGCATAAAAATTGCTTGTGCTTTTTAAGTTAGTTAGACATATGTGATCACGTTTTTTTGATTTTAGTTTTTTATTATTTTGCAATTCAATAATTGTTTGATTTTTTTCAAAATTCCATTTGTAAAAATGTTCAAAATATGCTTTTATACGTGTGTAAGCCATAAAGAACCAAAACAGTTTTAAACTGTACGTGCGATTGATAAAAACGACTCTACACATATAATTTACTTATAAAAACATAGTTCATAGAGATCTGTCACTGTTATCAATCGTATGTATGGCAAAAAATTTATTTATGGGTACAGTTCATACACCAAAAAGGGTATTTAAAGTATTTTGAGTTTCAAAGTTTCTCGTATATATTATTCATCAAACTGAAAAATTCATCATATATTTGACATCTGACCGAACAGTTAATCGCATAAAAAATTAAGCTGAGACAGACGAGTATGGTAAGACGAGTCATCAACAAGAGTATAGAAAAATTAACGTAACCTAACGAGAACTGTACTTAAACTTGCCATATTCAATTTGGAAGAAACAATTAAAAAATACATACATTTAGTAAAGTATCTTATCAATATATTGCATAGGCAACAATAATAACAATAATATTTTTAGCAAATTGTAAGTTGGTAGTTAAAATGCCATTAAAAAATTCCGCTCCTCCTGCCATAGACATACAAACAGATAGACAGACAGTGTGAGTTAAATAAAAAGCGTGTACAAATATTTATTTTTAAATCCAAACAATTTTAGTTAACTACACATCATAATAATTTGAATTATTTTTTACTTTTGTAATAGGCCATCAAAGTGAATTAGTAATTATTTTATAGCACTTATAATGGTAAATCGTGAATTTTAATGAATAAACAGATTATTAAGCACTAATTTGTTACATGCTATAGTTATTATATCAATAAACATTTAGCTCAAAATAAATATAATTGTTATAATTTAATTCATACAAATGGATTATATTTTTCTGGCTTAGAATAACATTTTGCCAGTCCAAATTGCAATTTTCCAGTCAGTTGCGAATAAAAAAAAAATATTTTAACTAGAAACAATAAAACTTCCTAAAATAAAAATTTCTTTAAATAATAGGAATTACTTTCAACATATTCTACTGACGTAAAATTATCGGTACATGATTAGATGATAGTTGATTAGTGTGACAGTGTCAACTATTTTTTAGTATTCTTGAGGTTTTAATCTTGATACCCAAATTTTGGCGTTTTTCTTTTTAAAATTTTTTCAACCAAGTTAACACGCACAGCTTGAAATTCTATACTTAATTAAGAAGGGCGAATTTTTAATAAGCATCAAATATGTTTCCAAGGGATGGATTCTTGTGAGGGAGGAGCCATTCAGTGCATGCGATTTACCGATAACACACTCGCAAAGTGGGTTATCAGAGCGACAGTCTTCGTGGACTAGTAATACTTTGCTCGTCTATCATGCCTTTCTCTCTCACTGTCTTATGCAAACAACACCTTTTGCAAGTATGTAAAACTCTATATTGTGATTTGTTAGTAGTACACAAAAATTATGTTTCTTTCTGTAAAAATTTAATGTATGAATTAAATAAATTATAACACATAAGCAATTGAATTTTGGGGCTAATTTTTTTATGTGAATAAATCTTAATGATATACTAATATGAGATTTAGAATTTATTCACCATAAATGACTGAGCTTAATGAGTACTAACTAACTTTATGTTTTGTAAGGATACCATTAATCCTTTTTTTACGAGTTAATTTATTTATGGATTTTTTAAATTTATTTATTTAATTATAGAGTCAATTCACGTTCTTGACAGTATGTAAAATTTTAATTTATTAAAATTAACTCATTAACTTAATCATCTGTTTACTTATTATTAGCCAACTGGCTACTATGAGGGACTGATTAATAAAGAACGTTTTTACTAACCGTAACACTCACACTCAACTTTTATTTATTAGATGATTTACATATTTATTCAATAAGCAACGAAAACATCACCAAAGAAATAAATAAATAAACGAGTGAAAATATAATTAATAAACAACTGTAAGGTTTATATGGATTGTATTACTAAAAAAAAGAAAGTCATAGTGTTGAAATACATAAAAATACCAGTGCGATTTCCGTTTCTTCTTTTTTAAAATATAATAAATCATCCCCTTCGAAATGAAATGATATATTATGGAACCATTTCACAAGATTCACAATATACTTATACATTTGATGAATATTTTGTACTTCCCACAATGTATTACTACGTCAGGTCGTATTCGAAAATTCACCCATACCTTCTGTAGGCCTTAAAAAAAAAAATTTTTTTTAAGTTGATAATTTTTTATTGTTACAATATAAATTACCACTTATTTTAACACAACCTTTTCTAATTTTTAGAGCACTTGTGTAATGCTATAAAAAAAACTGCTGCTCCGAAACAAATGTAATCTGTAAATATTGCCCTGTATTCATTACAAACATCAGTACTAAGTGTCAATTTAAAAAAATTTATGTCTTTAATTTCTGACAGCTACAAACGTTCAAACATTATTTGATCAACCCATGCAAATAAATCAACAAAATATAATGAGATAATTGTATGTGTATTCCTCGTCCCCAATACAGAAAATTGGATAGAAATACTCTTGCAAAAAACTTAAAAATATTTTCTAATAAAAGCATGTGATATATGTATTATTCAGCACAGTAGTTGTCAAAGACTCATTATTATCAGCAATTTTCAAAAAATCAAGCAACGCTGTTTTTGTTCATTAAAATATACATGTATATCACGCAGTATCCATTCGCCAGATACGCTGGCGATAAGCAGATCGAAAGACCGTTGTACCCAACATCAGCAGCACTGGCCCCTCCATGATCGGCGTGCCTGGGTCTTTGACTGCACTTTTCGCTCTTCTCCCTCTCTCTACCTTGCAAGGACATCCAAGAGTCTGTTAAGAAGAAGAGAAGAAAGGTTCCCTACCCTCGATATCCTATATGCAGACACATTCCCTCCATCTCTCTCTTTCTCACGTTTACTGATATGCACGCACTCTCTCGCCCTCTTGGCAGCCTATACCTACTCGCGCACAGAAGATACCGGCGTGGACCACAGGTCCTTGAACCTACGACAGCTATCGTCATCCTGCCACTGTGAATACAACACGCGCGCGCGCGCACTCGCTCTCTTTCTTTGTCTCCCTGCTCCTTGTTCCTTTTAGCTCAGCGCCGAGGGCATTAGCTCGCCTCTCCCCCTTTCTTTGCTGAGCAGAACTACGTCAGGTAAAATAGAAAAATTGTGAAAAGGGAGACGGCCTGTCGGCTTGGGAAGCTCCACGAACATTCGAGAATTCTTGGCACTAAGAGATCGGGGTGACTTGTTGGGTTTTTTTTTTTTTTTTTTTTTTTTTTTCGATACAGGTTTACGAGAGAAATCAATGTGTATCATGCGTGAACAAAATGTTGCATGAAATGTTGAAAAGTTGCTTCAGATAGAGCACGTAAGAATACATACATATCAGCTGGTAAGCACATGGTATCATGGTATCTCTTTTTTTTTTTTTTTTTTTTTTTGTAATATTATTTTGATTCTAAAATAGAGCCTGCAATAGTGTGTATATTTGTATGATGATTATTTATTTATTATTATTTTTTTTAAATTAATATCCTAGTGTACTTATACAAAAGACATATATGGAGCATTGTAAATAGTAGAATCATATAAAAAAGTAATAAATTTTCAAAATCTTTGTTCATCAGATGCCATAGAATTTTCTAAAAATATATTAATGTTTTTTTATTTTTTTACCTTTTCTTCCTAATATTAGTGTTGATTTGCATTACATGTATAAAAAATTCACATAGGAAATTATTATGCAAAAACAATTATATTTTAATAAATATTTTATGATTGAAAATTACTTTATCTTACTTAACTAATAAATGGTTTCTTCACCAAAAATTGTGTTAAAGTGGAATAAATAAATTTTTTTTTTCTGTATCATCTAACAAAAACTAATTATATGAAAGAAAAGTAGAATTCATTGAAATTATCAATCAAAATGATTTGAGTTTTTAATTGTTTAACTACTACATGATTGAACAATGGTAATCCTAAATTAAACCTTGACTTCCTTAGTTAAACTTCGACTTTTTTCTGAAATGGTTTCAAAAAACTAATTTACATGCAAAAATTAACAACCGAAAGGGTAGTACATTTCATCCAATACCTTGAGATAAAAGATACCAGAATTGCCAGACAATTAAGATGTTGCAAAACAACAAAACGTCTGCTCTCCCCCCAAAAGAATTTTTAAACACCGTGAGTCACTCCAATAAATTTTCTATTCATAGCCATGATCGCTTGTATAATACAATTTTCTAAACTCTATTTATATTCTATCAAATTTTTTGCACGTTCTATATTTGACTGTTTTATTATAAAACATTTTTCTTGATTTTAATAAATTAACTATTGAATTAATTTGTTTTTAGTTTTTTTATAAAACAGTTGCACTCGTTCTTTTCCCTTGGTATTTCAATGAAATTATAATTTTTTTTTTAATTTTACCGCATTACCAAACACCATATAAATAGCAGCTGCAAATATTCACTGACAGAATCGTAAGCGTTTCTGAAAAAAAGTTTTGAATTGCAACGAAGAAATAATTACGAGAAATGTACGCATAAGTATATCATAAAGTAATTTTTCCCAAAAGGAGCATCATATAATTAAATTTCATGGAAAAATTTGTTCAGGAATCATTTACAATGCATGTAAAATTTTTAATGTCACTCTGGCACGTGCGCGAAAGATCCATGCACTCAGTAGCACGAGAAAAATTCGTTTCATTGAACCTGAAGTAGACGTCCTTAGATCCAAATAAAAATAATTTTATTACCCCGGCAGTGCATTGCTCTCACTTTTCTCTTCCCCTTTCCTCTCATTCCCCTGATCTTCTCTATTTATTTTATTCTCTTTCAGTGGAGGTGTATGCGTGCAAGGTGAGCGACCAGCTGCTGATACATGTGAGAATACCTGCAAGAAAGAAAGAGAGGGCAAGGATGCTCATTCTTGTTTCAAGTGAAACCTTTTTTTGCGTTTATTAACCCTTGCATTCTTATTATTTCTCGACGTTTTGTATTGAGGTCATTGTAGCTACAAATAGGAAAACTCCGCTGTATTTACAATTTCAAGAATGTACCCTAGATTGGAGTATCAAATTAACACAAATTTTTGACCATTAAAAGTAATTTTTTAAAAAGAACGCAATAATCAGTTAAAAAACTGATTTATGTTATAATCGTTTTTGAATTAATTTAACAGGTTTTCCAATTTCTTCAAACAGACTTTCACAAAAAATATTTTCACTTAATATTTATAGTGCTCTTATCACAAGAAACATTTCGTAAAACCTTTTGAGCTATTGCAAAACTGATAAAATTTTTGTTTTACACAATGATATAATTACTTTCACATTTACACTAAAAGTTCTAAATTATGACAATCAAAAATCATAAAAATGATATAAAATATCGATAATACTATTTAATATCAATATTAAAAGTAGGTTTTATTCTATATTGAAAGAATACATTTTTTTAAATTAAAAAAATTAATCAAAATAGTTAATTGGTCCATGATAGTTAATACAAACTTTTACTGTAATTATTCTCATACTTTAACTTTGTTGCAGTACGAGAGTAAAAAAAATTTTTTTTCATCTTAAGTAAATATCAATCTTACCTAATAAATACAAAATGTAAAGTCGTGCTGTATTTATTTATTTAAATGTAAAAAGTATTTTAATACATACATTATGCGTAAAAAAATTATTAACAATTATTACACCAGATCCTTTTCTAATAATTCTTACAAGTAATGGAAATTCTAAGATGCAAAAAAACTGTATTAGAAAAAAATTGGTTTAAAAAATTCTTAGAACTGATCTTAATCATGCACATAGGGTAAGTAAGAAAAAATGATGCTACTTTATAGGTATAAAAAATTTTTAAACGATTCACCGATATATTACAACTATAATTCCTAGTCCTACTTTTAATGTGATTTATGTATAATATATAATGAAACTTTTTTTTAATTATTCCAATTTAGTATTCCATTAAATGGTTCCAGAAGCATGTTGAGTGCCAATTAAATAATACTTCACATACAAATACTTCAGCGCAAGTAATATCTGTATTTAAATATTATTTATACAATATTAGTATATTTTTTATGATTTCTAACCAGATAAAACCGAAAGGAGAAATTTGAAAAAACCATTTTAAGATTTTATTAAAAAATAAAAAAATAAAATAAAAAAATTAAAATAATAATCTCATTAGGATGAAAGTGGGTCAAAGTATCCATGAGTTCTATGTAATTATTCGTGCTCATACAGTTGTGTGCCAAGATGGATATTTTTTGGGGTATAATGAACTTTCATTATAGATCAGTAAATCATGCTGTAGACATATAATTTCGCCGTTTAATTTCCCATTCGTAAAAAATTAACAAAGGCAACTAATAGTTACGATTTTATACTAGCTGAATAGAGATTTTCGAATCGCAAGACTATGCCCGGTTATCGGTATTTTTTATCCATGCTCCTTAATTTACGTCTTTCAGGGCGGATTCGTGATAATAAGAGGCCCAAGACTGACCGGGGTGATGTCGCGGGAAGTCAATCGGAAACGATTATCTTTTTAGCAGGCTATTAGGTAGGCCATACTGCACACCAGAGCGGGGCAGCCTCAGTTCAAGGCAACCTTTAGAAAGTGAGATTTCGAAGGACGCGCCAGCCCTGAGAGATGAGGCGTGCTCTTGCCGCTTACTCTCGCTCTTCCCTCTCTCCCTCTGGGGTATATCAACCCCAAGCGAGTACCATGTATACACATGTATGCACATATGATACGTGAATCCCTGAAGATCCTCTCACGTGCACTTGAGCACGTATGTATGTACGTACGTGTGTATATATTTGCACGCGGCCAGGGGACCAAAGTGCATTAGCCTCGTGGTTCAATGCACTCTCGGGGGCCCAGTATATAATAATGATAATATATGTGTATACGTGTGGAGTGTGTCTGGGGGGGCGTCTGTCGCCAGCAAACAGCAAAAACGAGAGGAGAAACGAGATTCCGGCACTACGTACGTAAGTAGGTATAAGTAAGTGTGCAGCGGGCCGCACGAGAGCTCCCATAAATAACGGCTCCTGCGTGTGTTTTTGTGCCGTGCGGGAATCGCTATGTCGGTAATCGAAGGGTTTATTGGTGCTCGAGTTTTTGGGACTTATTATCAGAGGTATACGTCCGTGCGTGGACTCTTCTTTTTTTCTGCTCATGTATTTGTTTAAGTTTTAAGCATAGAGAAATAAGAACATCGAGCTTCATTCTATTGCAAAATTATATTTTGCAAGGAATTTGTATAAGTAATATTTTTTATAAAATATGTCCTTAAAAAGTCATTAGCAATTTTTCAAATCTTTTGTATCATTCACATGTACTAAATTTAACAAATTTACATTTTTTATTCACACCACGTAAAATGTTTTCCATTAATGATAATTTTGCTGTATTATTACGTTACATTTGTCCATATTATCTCTTTTTTTTATTTATAATTTAAGCACGATATCAGTTTTCTAATATAGTTTGTCAGGAAGATAGATTTGTCAATAGTGGGCCCATCTTGTCACTTGGGCCATGGCAACCCCACAAACCTCTGTTTATGTAAATATTTATACTGTATGAAAAACAGGAGTTCTTACAGAATAAGAATTACATATCGGTACTAATATTAATTGTAGAAATACTTTTATCAATGAACTGCTCATCACTAACAGAAAACTAAGACTAACATGAACTCAAACGATGATGGAATGTGGAGAGTAAAATAAAATGAAATAAATAAAAAAACTGGAAGAAAAATCACAAAGCGAGAGTTTTTGAAACAACTACCATGTCATGCATAAATAAAATTAATTAATTTACAAAAATTTAATGATTAAATATTAAAAAAACGAGTATTATTGATATTGTTTATGAGGAATCATCATAAATGTATAATTATTAAAAATAGAACCCTAAAATTAAGTAAAAACAACAGTAAAAGTGATAGTAAAAATTAAAAAAAATGAACAAAATGTGAAAATTAAATGAATAATATTTAGGGAATAAAGAAAAGAAAATGGAAAAATGTCAAAGTCGATCCTGAAAAAAAGAGACAAAAAAAAACGTAATTCAAAAATCACTGCGTCGAAATGCAGATTTTTAACGGCCTGCTGTGACCTTTGTCGGTCGTTGCACGTCTCGGTCGGCCAGCTCTGACAGGTGAATTGGCCCGTGCAGCTCAGCAGGTATATTTGGCGGTTCCGCCTTAGAAATCACCATCACTACCGAACCCGTACACGCGTGCGATTCGTATATTGGCGTGAATGTGCGTGCCTACTGGACTCGTGCTATTTTATCTGCACCTCCAAACCAATCGCTTTTCGGCTGGGCCCCCAAGCCGTGTCATAAATTTTTGTTCAAGCTAATTTTGTTTCTCTGCTGTGTCGAGGAGAATTCTTTTTCCCAACATCCTGATTATACATTTATACAACCCTCTGCTGCTCCCACTGCTTCGGCGTACTTTACACTCCATGAAAATGATTCATTTATGTGCGTGTGCAATAGTTCGTGGGAAAAAAATTTGTGTCTCTCGGCGCAGGATTGGTGAAAATTGTATACAACCCACGAGAGGAAACACAGAGAGCCCCAGATTATATTCATGCCAAATGCCTGTGATCTCAGACTTTTCTTATTTTTTCTCTCTAGCTACGTAATATACCATTACGCGCTGTTTGCGTATGGATTAGATTAAAACTAGTTATCAAAGTAATTGTTTGCAGTAAATATATAACATCACTACTGTGGTAATTATTTAATTTATAAAATAATTTTTTTACTTGAGGCATGCTGCTAGTTAAATTTATTGTATATCATAGTTGCCTTTTGTCTTCACTGTAAAATATAAATCCAGATAAATAAATAAACACTAATGATCGTCTGGGTTATGGTGCTCTATAATACCTCAAATATAATTTTTTTTTTGCCTTAGTAAATACATTCGTCAACTAGATAATCAGAAAAATACAGATATGAGTTGACTTTCATTTGCTATCGATCAATTTCGGCATTGCATATAAAAAACCTTAAAACGTATAGAAAATAAATTATGATTAGAATACATAACTAAAAATAATTATTGCTTTAACTACAGTAGATGAATAAAATTATTGAGGACTAATGTAACATTTATTCCTTTTTTCATATTTTTTATTAATAATGTATTGATTGCTTATGACTTGGAAAAAACTGAAACCGTCATTTCATAGTCTCGACTCGAGTCACATAAAATAAATTTAATTTTCTTGATTTTTTGCGGGTCAGTGCATATGCACACGATGAGTAAAAACTAATTTAGGAGTGAAAATAAATAAAATCCAAAAATTTCTATTTCATTTTCTTATGCGATCAAAATAAACATTTTTAAAACGTTAATTCACCAAGCGGTACATCAGATATATCAAAGATTGGTATCTGTTAATCAAAACACAGATCGAATCTAAGATCGTGGACTCTCATGTGTGAACTCAGCAGCATTAGTAACCTTAATGTTCCTTAAGCGAGAAGAAGTAAAGGAATGTGTTCCCAATATTATTGAAATTTCCTTTTTTTGCTGCTTGTTCAATTGAACATTCATTTATTTAGTTCAATTTTACGTAACAAAACTATATTCAACAAAAAGTTTTAAGCTTAATATTTGAATCTCCCGCGATCGGTTTTGTTTCTTCCAGTACGTGTCCTCCGTAGAAAGCGCTGGAATCGTTTCACCAGTCAATGCTGCCCGGCAAGTGGTCAGCACGTTTTTTATATGTCACTCTGATTTTTTATTTTTTTTACTAAAATACAGTAAAAACGGTGGTATTTCATTGTGAGCGTTTACAATCAATAGCAAGTAGCAAATAGAAAGTGCTGCACCGATCATTGGAGCTACCGAAACTGTGAGTATCCGATCTAAAAGTCACTTGACAATCCCCCGCGTATGACCCTTCTGGCGAGCGCTGCATCATCAGGAATAACTTTCGCTTTCGTTGGTACGTGGCTACGACGCCAAGAAGATGAGTCAGCGTACACGTGACCACGCGACTCCTATGCCAAGCTATGGGAGCGCTACTTTGCAAATTGATTCTCGATCTTGATAACCTGTGCGAATTTACAATCTCATGTTGACTGAGAGTAACTTTATCTTCCGTCATATTTTGACAATGATCAGAACACAATTTTTAGATAATATCGTATCATTTTATAGTAGGTGGTGAAAAAAGGACTTTTTTCACGCAAATTTATAAAAATGACACTTTGTACTTTACACTATACGTTATACATACACCACCAAGATTTAATCAAGCTATCGCGTACAGAAATCTAAATATTTTTTTCGTAAAACTATTATACAATGGATGAAATTTATCGAAATTAATATGCACATTAGAAAAAAAGTTCATAGGTTTTTATGGGCCGTTTTTAAGGTTCATTAATTTTAAAATAAATTTCTGTGCTTAACAGAGTTGTTGACAATTTTTTGTTTAAATCTAATAATGTTACTATTACTTGCTCTGAAAACACAAACGTTTTTTATAGTATTTCGTTAATAAATATCTTACCTACGATACATCTTACACAACAAAAATAAATAAGCAACATCCTATATTTAGGTGATTTTTTTTATAATCACCCGTAACTATTGTTTGTTTCAGGAAACGACAGTACTATGTTTACATTATACATCTTGTTGTTTGTAAGTTTCATAATATTAGTCGTTTACGTGACTCGTAGAAAAAAACGGCTACCACCGGGGCCCATAGGATTACCTATAATTGGCAATCTATTATCTATTGATCCAAAAGCCCCACATGAAAGTATAGCCCAACTCGCATGGAAGTACGGGCATATTAGTAGCTTATGGATGGGCTCGATTTTCACTGTCATACTGTCTGATCCAAAGCTTGTCCGCCAGGCTTACGCCAAGGACACTTTTACCGACAGAGCACGATTATATCTTACGCATGGCATTATGAAGGGGCAAGGTAAGTGGTAACCAATAATTTAATAATAATTTAACCAGTAACCAAAATAATAATAACCCAAATAAAATTTTTTTTTTCTTTGGAAAGTTCTACATTTTTTAACATTTACTCACAATGATCAAGAAGTTAAAAATCACTCTATTTAAATTATTTCATACATTCCAGTTGATTGTGATGCAATCAATAGTTTGTGAACTGAAAATAAAAGTAGAAAAATTTTCGATTTTTTTATAAGTCTATTATTACGAAGAAAATATTTGTAGGAAGCACAGTTTTTGAATTAGATCGGAATTAAAGATACATGGTTCCAAAAAATAAATAATTTTTCAATACGTGTCATTTATTATTCATACATATATAATGCCTTATTTTAGCAGTCAGTAGAGTTACGTGGAAGATGCTCCTCACACAAGTTGGTTACAACCGCACAGTTAAATTTGCATTTTTCATGAATTTGTAGAATACGAGTAAAATATTATCAGAATGTACTGTATAATTCAACTTGTATCATTCGGGATGAAAAATAAGCAAAAAATAACATCAGACTGATATTTTATTCATAAGAAAAGTCAATTATTTTCTGAAAAAAATTATACTAAATAATTTACTGTTCCAATTCCCCTTTAAATCTGGATTTTTGTGCTAAAACTTTTTACCAATATTTTTCAAACAATACATGAAAGTACATGTATACTATAAAAGACCAGTAAATAAGATTCTACGAGCTTTTATCAATATTTCATCTCTCGTTTTATACACTTCGTATATGCTATCTGTCCGTTCTCATTCTACCTTTATCTTCTTCTTCTTCTCCTGTTGATTCACGAAACGGGCAATAATGGCATGGACATGCCGGCATCCAACAACAAAAGGGCGATTCATCTCCTTTTTTTCTTGTTCTTAGTGCTCGCGTGTACATAAAAGGATGTAACGGTTCCTCTAACGAAGTCTGCACCGGGTGGGCCGACTAACCTACTAAACGAAAAATACCAGCTGGATCGTATTAAAGCCTTGGTTACAGTTGATACGAAAAAAAAAAAAAAAAAAAAACCAACGTCTTCGAAGCGAAAGATAGAAAGAATTGTAGGTGATAGGAAAAGAAAAAAAAGAAAGAAAGAAAAAAAAAAAAAAAAAAAAAAAAAAAAAAAAAAAAAACAGGTTAGAATCGTAAACTGAGAATTTTGGGATGACCCGTTAGGATCTTCACTGACGATATTTGTTCAGTTAGATTTTTCATTTGTGCTAATTCATGCACAAATAAGATGAGCTTCTCTGCTATCGCGATTCATTTTAGATGTACCAGAATATTCAAGTACCAGATGAGATATTCATATGCCAACATTAGCATTAGTTAATTATTTAATCATCGTTCTTATTTATACTTAATTCAGCAGCGGTATTATAAAATTAATAAGCATTTTATGTATACTTATAGATTTTTTTGACACCAGTAATTTTTGTGCAAAATTAAGTGATATCAGTTAAGATTATTATTTTTTTGGTAGTTGAATTAATGTTCGAAAAATTTTTATTTCACGATGCTGTCACTTTTTAGTATCTTGTGCAACTTTGTATTACTATATGAGGCAGTACATCGAATACTAAAACCAACCATCGGTTAATCAACAACAAGTATTTGATAAGAAATAAATCTATCAAACTATATTTGTTTTTATTATTCAATCACAAAATCATTGATTGAATTATACAAATTATGGGATGCACTTAATCCATTTACTGAAATTTTTATTGGAACTGACAAAAAAGAACTAATTTTATTAATTTACTAATTTTATGAATTGCAAAAACATCCCAAAATTTATATTTAACCCAGTTGAAGAGCATAGAGGTAATCACATTGAAATTATTTATTAATTGCTTTTAATTAATTGTAAAAAATAAATAACTTGAAGTATATTTATTAAAAGTAAAAACTAAACATATATGGACGTTGAAGAATAAAACTTTCTTTGAATTTTGCTTAAACCACCTTCTTAAATTTAACCATCAAATAGTGATAATCAAACCCGTTTGCATAACCATCCAGTAAATTAGAGCTCAAAGTGGCAACTACGAGCACAGTGCTCCAGTGTGTGTCTTCTTCTTTTTCTTCTCCTTACTTTTTCTTTCTTTCTATTTATACTCTGATATACTTCCCCACAGCATCTGATGCTGCATATCCGTGTAAGTTTCTTAAGTATATTGTTTAATTTTTTGTTTTTCCACCACCATCTTATCATTTTATTTTAGCCTCTTTTAAATACCTACTTGTCGAGAGGTGCGGACATTGTTTTATTTTCTTGGAGAAATAAAAAAATTTCTAGTCAAGTCGAGTCACTGAAAAAAAAAATATTTGTCAACTAAGCATTTCAAGTGTTACTGAATAAAAATTTTTATAATTTTTGTCACAATAATACAAAATTCTTGTAAATGAATCAGATTTCATTTGTTGAAACTAATTTTTTGTAAAATTAACTTGAACATTATTTAAATTAAAATTACATTATGTTTCCCATTTGTGTTTTTTCATTTAATTCATTATGATGTTATGTATTATTACATAACTGCACACTTTTTTAAATTTACTAAAATATCATAAATAAAAAGGACCGAAAGATTTTTTGGAAAAAAAAAAATTGTTTTGTAATTCTCACAACCGGCTCACCCGATTCGACTGACGACATAATTTTCACTTTGAGGAAACATGTAGCGCAGAACTTTGATTCGAAGGAAAAAAATGATGGCTTGCATAATTACGTTAATGCATGTGATTACGTGAATTTTGAAGCGCAGTAAAACCAAGTGGGGCATGAAATATTTATGCATACAGAAGACGGTAAAATCAAAATTAATGAGATGACTGCTTGGATTAGCTAACAAATGAGTTTGCTTAATTGGCAGATACAATCATCGAATTGTCGCACATTAAGTGCTCGATGGAACGAGCGCGGTTTGTCGTTTTTTCCATTCTAACCATGCATTCAAGCGTTAAAAATCGTGAGCGCTTTTATGCAATTTCTCGCGATCGCACATTATATCCTGTCATGCGGCGCAAAAAAACTGCGTTGTGTTTTCCCGGTTCACGGTCGTTCATCTAATACGGAGCGAGTGCATTACGAATTACGTATACTCTCGTCTACCTTTCCGTTCCAAGCGATTGAAGTGCTCTTTTTTTTCAAATTTTTCCTGACGAATATTTTTTCCAATTCGTTTTGAGTGGAGATGGATTCAATAGGTTGAATAATAATGTTAAATAAATAATTGTTTCATACGTTTGTAAAGTAGCAGTGAATCTCTAGTAATAGACAATATTTTACCAAAATTATTTTAAATATTTAAAAAAATTTTTGTATTGAAGTTATAAAAACATTGAAAAAAAAAAAAAATGAAAGGATTGAGCACTTTTTGTGACGTGAAATGATTAAAACTTATTTCTTTAATAAAAATAAACGCATTTTGATAAAAACCGATAGATATACTACATGCAAGCATACAAGATGATCTTCAGAGTTTCAAAACTATTCAGACCCTATAAATTAAAATTTTATGAATATCACTGAAATCTTTCTTCGGAATTTGGCTTTGTCATGACTTTGAAAATATTTTTTACCCACTTTGAGTATTCAGATTTTTAAAAAATTTGAGTTTTACAATTATTTAAGGAGGTATTTAAATTTTTGTAGAATAACTGAGAGCCTCATAAAAGAGTAACAGTAAAGTTGTGTGAAATTCGTAATTGTAGTTATCATAATTAATGAGCTTAATTGTCGTTGCGGTGTAAAATAGTTAAGAGAATTTAAAAACTTTAGAAACAAATGTCACAGTATAATTTTGAAACCAAGTTTTTGTTTCTGTTTTAAAACGTTGTGTATTATTAAAGATTTAAATCTTAAATGTTATCGTCACAGAACGTCATGTGTATCCCTCCGTTTTTATTTAACTTTATTGAGGAGTGGAAAAAAACAATAAAAATTTTTTTATATAGTTCCTCGAATCAATTTCAGTGTCGATGTACAGTGATTGATAAGGGTTGTTATACACACGAATAATGAAATACAAAAAATAACTGCTTTAAAATTGTACTCACTTTTGCATTTGTATTTTTAAATTTGTTCAATTATGCGCAAGTAATGAGCAAATAAAATAAAAAAAATTGGTAATGCGGGAAAAAGTTTGAATGCAAAATTTTAATTAATTATGCTGCAAGAGGTCGTTAGGGAATCAGCGAGTAATCAATTCTTACTTGTATTGGTACACATGTATACTTATTAGAAGCCGGTAGACCGAAAGCGAAAGTAACATTGAACCTGAACTAAGTACGCTGCCTTCCCTCCATCCACGACCAACATTGGTGTTTCCTTCACTTGGAAACCCACCCAACTGTTTTATTTTCAATTGTGTTAAACATGCTGTTATCGCATAATGTACCAATTGTTTGTCAAACGACCTTAAAATGTCTCCGTGGATTAGCTGGAAATTTTTTCCACATTCTTAAAGTTCAGCTTTAAGATCTGCAAAAGTTTTAAAACATGTGCGTTATAAAATACATTTTCATTGTATCAACAGTGCACTCGTGAATCACAGCGCAATGCTTGTGACATAATAATGTTGTTGTCAGCATCAAATGATTAAAGTTTATAAAATAATACTCTTGGCGCTCTTATATCAACGAACAGAAAAAAATTTCCTCCCAAGTTTCTCTAGTTTCTCCACAGCTTTCCGCGCTTTTAAACATCGACCTAGTAAGTGGAGTTTGGACAAAAAAATTTCAATAAACCACATGATTGACGGTGTAGAAAAGAGAGCCGCAAAAAATGCCTGCCAAGGAAAATAAAAGCACTTTTCTCGTTCTGTCCCATGCATAATTACTCCTACAGTGATGCTAAAAAAGTAGATGATAAAAATTCGCGTAAAATACAAAGTACAGTTTTTCGATCAAAACGACGAGTGATGATAAAACTCGAGATTTCATTTGTCAATGAGTAAGGGAACACATGCAAACAAATAAATGAATAAAAAAATAAACCGATGTCTGCGTTTTCCTTGCCAAGAATAAGTTTAGTTGATGATAAAAAATAGTCACGCACGTGTGCGAGAGAAATGCGCCGCACACTTGGGCGATCGTGCGCACGCCTCGGAGATCGGGATCGGCATCAGCAAAGACGTCACTCTGGTTGGTGCGCGCGGTTGCGTAAGGATCCGCGGGTTCGAGGGCGGTCATTCTGCTTGCACGCATAACAGAAAGAGTTCACACCTGCGCTACTGCGACGCTTGCGGATATTGCAATTGAATGATTATATACTATACGCATTAGCAACTCGATCGCCTTCTATTACTGCTGCTGCTGATGCTTTGTCTAATCATCTTCCTATACACCTGAAAAAATTATATTTTTTCTACTACTCAATTGTTTAACAAATATGTTTTTCTCATTGTTTTTCATTATGTACGCAAAGTACAATTTTCAATAAATTTCTAATATCCTTCGAAAAAATGTCAAAGATTTTTGAAGAAATTTTACGCAAATTACTACTGTCACAATGACTGTAAAAAATACCGAAGTAATTAATTTTCTTTTTTTAAAGTTGAACGTGTCTGTACATAATTATTCCACTTTTACTTTTCGGAGTATCAAACCTTCATTTATTTTTAAAAGAAACAGCCAGAACACTTTTTTGTCCTTGCCAATTTTTTTTTTTACAGGAAAAAAGCTTTAGCGGTTAAAAACTTCCATCGGCGATTCTTTGCAAAAAATCTTTTTTAAACTTTAATTATATACACCACCTTGATTATAAACTCAAAACCATATGCCGGAATCTGATAAGCCGCAAGAAATCTGAAAAATCCCATATTTTTTCTGCACGCTCGATCATTATAAAAATCGAGTGAATGCAGGATATGCGCGCGCGTGGATTTGATCAATTTTTTGCGGCACATCCACCGTATTCATTATTCCGAACTCTGGATATGAAAGAAAAGGATTCAAATTCAATGACAGCAGACGCCAAAAAAACACCAGAGTGTGGTGACCGAGTGCGAGGTGACCTAAGCGAAGGACTCTTACTTTCATCGGACACGCCGTATCTCTCTTTCTATCTCCTCCTGATTCATTCCTTGAAGGAAGTGACTGCCCGGTCCTGGTCATTATACTTTGCGTTGGTAACGCGACAGAATTACAGTTAGTTTTACAAGGACGGGCCGATAGCCTTTACATAGGCGCGAATCGTGGCATCAACGACTGCAATAAAAAGTAAGAGTGTGCGAGGGCGTGCGAGACGCGATGACTCGATCACAATGATTATACTTCCCAGTCAGGTTGCCGATCAGAAGACATGGCTCTTGATCTCATTGGCAATATCGATGCGAGTAAATGATTTGTTCTTACTTTATATCAAAAGTAAGGAAATGCCCTTTAATATTTGCCAATGTAGTTTTAATAAAACAAAAAAAAATGTTATTTTATGTAACAAAATCTATTATAATTCCTCAAAGTTATAAAAATTTTTCTTTGGCTAAACACAAAAATACTTATATAATGAAATATAATTGAACTCAGTTTAACTTATAGTTATATTTTTTTTCATAAAGATCAAATCAATGTTGATTTTAGTTAGATACTTTGATGCTGTATACAACGTATAACTATTGATGTACTTAAAAAATTCCATGCCTTTAGAACTTAAATAAAATTAAAAAAAAATTTATGCATTCGTATGCAAGAAAACTATGCCATATGGTCTGTGTGGCTCTCTCTAAATTTTAATGTATTGCTATTTTTTTACTACTTATTCAAAATATAAATTTTATAACGTATCACTTTAATCCATGCAAAACTTGGTGCCAATTAGTGTTCGAAATTTTAATACAATAAATAAAATTTTGAAAAATTGTTGTGAGTGTGGAACCTTGTGATAGTTTATTATTAGAAATTTTTTGTGATTAAATTAATGTTTTTATTTATTTAAAAAAAAATTAATTTACTAAGTAACTATATAAGATTTTTGCTCATGGTCAACCTTAATATAATATTAGCCACAAGCATTTGTGGAAAGTCAAAAAGGCTGCTTAATCAGTCGGCAGTGGGCCTTTTTTAAATATTTTCTGGTAGTATTCTGGAATTAACCTTTGCTTTTGTGTAAAATTCTTTAATTAACTTTCAGTTTTAATTGAAGTATTCATTTCTTTGTAGTTGGTCTAGTAAATCTATTAGATAGTATTGTAGAAAAGTCACACCTAAACATTTTTGCTGAATGGTATTCTTAGTATTTAGCTTGATACATTTACGTAATCGTGCTATTAACTAAGAAGCTCCAAAGGCATAAAAAAATTATATCCATTCTTAAATTATTGCTTAGGTATATATACATTTGATGGATCAATTTATTCATTTCGTAAATGTGGTATCACCAAGTTTAATAATATTACTATCAACTTTTATAAAAGTGATCATTAATCTTGTTAAGAATAAAAAGTATATATATATATATATATATATATATACATTCCATGTACTTTTATGTATACTTGAAAGTAATGCGTAATTAAAAAATGTTTTAATTTGATTGCAATAAAGTAATAAGCTACAAATCTCTTCCAATTATTTTTATGATATTTTAGATCGTCAGTAGTCAAATTCATGTGAAACATTAATAATTTTTTTATTCGAGCTGATAAGATTGCATATACATACGCACATCTTTTTGTAAAGATGATTAGAGACTTATAAAAAAAATATGATTTAAAAGATTTGAGTGCACTTTTACGAAATGAGATTATGTCACATTTTAATTATGAAAGCAAAATGAGAGCAATAGTGACGAAATCTTATCTTTGTTAATCTAATTTTTGTATACGATTTTCCAAGTAGTGTGTGAGTTGAAGAGTAGATGAGCTTGTACATTAATTTTTATAAACTTTTACATAAAAATTAATTTTCAAGTTTCGAGAAACCTGTTATATAAAATTTAATTTTTTAATTTTTAGTGATTATTATACAAGCAAAATTAATAAGTAAATACGTAATTTCAATATACTGATTCCATAAACTGTAAAATGAATCTTAATACTTATGTAGTTTTATGTTTTGTAAATTTTAATTAATGTGAAAAGCTACTTAACTAAATGAAAAATTATTTATAAAAGTGTTTTTATTTTCTATTTATTTTGAACTGCAATCTTAATTTTAATATTTTTGCACAAAACTTCATAATTGTACAGATGAAGAATAAGAATTTATTTTTTATACACATAAGACTTGATATGCATATTAATTCTTATGTGCTTGTACTCGTATTTGTAAATTCATACGCAAGTTTAAGAAACTTAAAAAATACTTGTATATTGACTATCATCATTTTGCTTATTAATGTTCATCATCAACTTAAGTGTGCACTTGATACACAGATTTAATAAATTTTATGTTTAATACTAATAAGTTTTATAGCGATTAAAAGTTGTTTCCATAAATTTATTGACAATACCAATTTATTACATCGATATACATGCAGTTAGGTACAGATCAAATGAGTAAGAAAAAAAGGATATCTATTTAAAAAAAAATTTAAAATTTCCCAATCTGTTTTTTGAGACATAAGCAATAAAAAGTTTCACGTGCATCTGCTCTTGCATAATCATCTTAGTTATTTTAAAAACGTCCACATGCATCGTACATGGATCCCCAAAAAATCTTCCATTCCCGCATATCTCATTTAGTCTCTGCATACCGCAGTTTATTTATACACGTTCATTGTGAAGTGTGTGCTGTCAAGCTCTGACCTCGAGATTATTGATATCGGCTAAAGGAAAGTCACACGTTTATCCAACACGTATGCGTACTTGCCAACCTAAAAAAACTTGTCTGATTGATCGATTCGTCTCATCTTTGTTTTTTTTGACACAATTCACTTTTGATGCTCTTTTTGCAAAATTTACACTGAGTGATAAAAGTAAAATACATTGACTGAATGGTTGGATTTTCGTTTTCGGCGCTGTTAAATTTAATATTTGGAATAAATTTCAGATAGTAAAAAAAGTATCGAATGCGACTTGTTTAAAGAAGCTTTGAATTCTGATCACCAATCATTTTTTTATGAAAGATACAATACATCCATACGTGTGCTTTTGAATAATGGATAATTACAATTTGAAGTCACAAAGACAAAACATTATCCAGACGCTGATAACATACCAAAGTGGATAACGCCTGCACTTAATGTAAATTAAAATGAAATTAATTACATGTTTGTTCTCATTATTACCATCAGAATCACACTTGCATGAATAATATTTTCCGATACAATAAATTAAATGTAACATGGTTTTTTTTTAGCAGATCATGTGTACTCATGAAAGATCGTTTTATTCAACTCATTACATCGATGTATCTGATTCATTTTCAATTGAGAAATCTAGATATTTGATAATAATATTAGTGAATGTAATGTTAAAGCCAGTAATTATAATGAAACTTATAAAAACGAAGTGATGAGTAATACATTTTATCTTTTTTTAATAATAAAATAACGCACTCTTACTTATTATGACGTACTTTTTTGAAAACAGTTTTTTGACCTTCCTTATTCTTTTAATTATTCACTTAACACCCGATAATATTTACGTTACTGGTTCATAATAGCATACAGTTACGCTAATGACCTACCTGTTCGTAAAATGGGTGTGTCCGTTAATTAATTTATGATCGAACGAGTGTTGCGTGAATTACAGGCTCGATAATCGCGATGGAAATGCAAGTTCATGTAAGATACGATATTTCACACATGCTGTCGAGACTGAAAACCAACGAAGATGGTATTGTTGTTTTTAGCTTTTGCAAAGACGTTGTGTATTATTTTAACAACGTCCAAAATGGAATAAAAACGAAATAGTTAATCAAAGTCATCATCATTACACAATCTATAAAATTAATAACTTTTTCTTTTAATTTGTTGATCAGGCATAATTTTGTCCCTGTAATATAACATTTGACAACAACACATGAGTATTTATTTTTGGGTTTAATGCTTGTGAATCTCATATAAATATAAAAAATCGTCGTGTTGGATCCTACAGAACCTTATGTAGGATTTGCTACAAGTGCATAATGCAGGTTACTTCTTAAAAATCACTTGTGCAAACTTCAGATATTGCTTTTGATAAAATGTCCAAATTTTTTAAGTTTTCACACTTAAGTTCTTAAAGCTTAATTTTGATTGCAACATGTATAATTTTGAATGAACAACACACTACATGTGCATAAAGATGCTTTTTTTAGCATAATTGATTTCCTCAAACCCTGGGTTGTGTCAAAGTCAGACGATCTACCAGTTGGGTATCTACGTAAGAGAATGCAAATCAGCAACGAATTCTGAACATCTTCCTGCAAGACACCAACAACCGCTCGCAAGGCTACTTTCAACACGTACCACCTCTTAATAATCTTAAAAGACGCGCATTGTCACCTTGACTCGCATCTTCGTTTTTTGGCTCATTATAATAAGACTTACAATCGCATTGGTGCACAAAGCCACCACTTTTTTTCAACACTCTCGATTCGAAAAGAGCGACTGCAGGCGTTAATAATGATTCGATAACTTACCAAACGTACACGTATAGTTACACCCATTGCACATATTGTCAAGCGACGAGTAGTTAATAAGTGTAGGCATAGGTTCAAGACAAAAAAAGAGAGAGAGAGAGATGTGGATCATTGTTTATTCAATCCTCTCTCGGACTCGGATTATCCTTCGACGAGTTCAGTGGCTGCGCCTACTTAAACGGAATGACGTTAATCCTTTCGCTTTTTTTATCCGCCTCTCGTTCTTTCTCTGTCTCTCTTTCTTAATGCACTATGCAAAGACATTCGCACCACACACACACACACACATACACACAAACTGCATACACCAGTGGCACACGCTCGACCAGCCACTCTTTTTCTTTTAACTTTTTCTCTATTTTTACGGTGTTCTTCTTGCCCCGGTTTCCCCCAGCCTTTACTTGTGCTCGATCGTTGACTTGTACCTCGGATTTTCCTTTTTTCTCATGCCAATTTTTTTTTGTAACTACAATCATTACGACTCGTCGTTTTACTGTTAACAAGAACGTTCAGGTACTGCGAACACGAAAATTTTGTCGTAAAAATATATTTACGAAAATTAGATTTTATAAACAAAAGTACATAGAATTCACTATTATGTATGGTTTAGTATGGTTTACTTCTAGAGTCCCTTTATGCATTAAATTTCTGGATATGAAACGGAAGTGAATACAACAGTTTAAAGTGAATGAATGATTTAACAGTGCAGGTGATGTCATTTTTATTACAAAATTTTTTCTAGAAAAACATGAAAATCGTTATTACGTTAATTGACATAATTTTTGTGTAATTTTGTCACGAAATTTGTGTGACAACTCACGTGCGTCAAACATTTTTTAAACGTTCTTAAAATTATTTTCACTATTTTTCGATTTATTTATGTACAAGTTACAAACAAGTTTTCATAAAAATTTTTATTCATTATTTAATTTATGTACATCTTAAAAAAGAAATATGTTTTGTTTGAATCCTTTTGTCATCGCGTATGAACATACTATATGGGATGCCATACAGAAGGAGTCTTCATTTTAAACCCATTGGCGGAGTAAGTTATCAAAATCACTTAACAAAGAGATTAATATACAAAACTAAAAACGCATGAGACTTGTTATATAGTATTCTCTATTAACTTCACTAGCACGCGATTTAAACAAAATCTTTATTGCAGAGATAAATGTGGGAAACAAAAGTAACGAGACATGAATTAAGCTTACTTTAATCACAGAAACTTGTTTGAAAATTGGTATGAGCCAATAGCCAATGAGAAAACTACAGTCAATCAGCATTTAATTCCTAAAGGTAGAAACTGTCATATCACTAAAATCTCAGAAATCTCTGTGCCCAAAAAGCAAAAAACCCTCTCTAATTTCTAATTTGTAAATATTGTTTTTTCTACTATCAAATGAATTTTGCATACACGCGCACGTGCACAGGTACGTTTGACCAGAAAAGAGTTCAATGAATCGTACAAATGCGTCATTTAGATTTTCCTCGTTACTTATATCTAACATCGCTCACACGTTGGTGTACACAACGATCGCGTTGAGTGAAAGGGACGGAAAACGTATGCGACAACACAACTGAGGCTAATGCCTCCGAGAAAAATGTGCGCTTGTACGCTACGACTAAATTAAAAACGCAGCCAACCTCGTGAGGAAGAAAAACTCGGTATTCTTACGGAAAAATGATTTGTGCATATTTTCATTTTACGTTATTTTTTCTGTTTGTTGTTGCAGGTATCATCGCTGCTGAGGGAGAGCTATGGCGCGAGCACAGAAAATTCGTGGCTGGCTGCCTGAAAAACTTTGGTATGGCCAGGTTCGCCAGCCCCAGGCGCAACAAGCTCGAAGAAAGAATTTTAATAGCCGTCGAAGAAACTCTCGTGGTGTGTAACAACTTGTGTACATTTTTCTCGATTCAATTATCACATTTTATTGTCATAGATCGATCTGTTCAACCGTGTGATTTATGGAGGAAATATTTTTAAAATTTAATACTGGCATTTGAAAATATTTTATATATTTTTTTTTTAATTTTTTTTTCACTCATGACTTATTTAATGACCAACTCAATAATTTGCGCTAGCTTACAGTAAACATTTCTCTAAACGATGCTCTAAACTAAATATTTATTTCTTTTTTGCTCACTCGTTGCTTCAAAAATTTTTAACATAATGTTTTTCAATTTCTTTTGCTAAAAATATAGTATACTTTTAATACTAAATAATTATTTTTATTGATTACTATTTCAAACACAGTGCACGGCAAAATTTTTTCCATCATGAAGAGCGTAGTGTATCGCAATGTGAAAGAAAACATAATTTAGAAAAAATACGTTTAAGTTGTTTGAAAACTATTTAAATATTTTATTGTAGTGCTGTGCACTAAATTTTAATATATTTAAAGTGTATTACATTTATTTGCCAGAATATTTTTTATTTTAATGCTTGTATTGTATTGTATTGTGTACAGTAATTAATAAAAACAGTTTCTAGCAAAAAAATTCATTTTATTCAGGAAAAAAATTGTACTTATAGTGTTTAAAAATCTATAAAATAATCATACTCACGTTCGAATAAATCATATGTTTTGGAGGATCTGACAAATAGTGTTACTTTTTTTTTTTTTTTTTAATTTGCAAACAGAAATTAGAAGATCGTTCAAATGGAGTCGATGGTTTGGATCCGCATAGTATTCTGCACCATTGCATCGGAAATTTGTTGAATCATTTGGTGTTTGGTAAGGTATACGAGGAAGATGACGAGGACTGGAAATGGCTGCAATGGGTACAGGAAGAAAGCGTTAAGGATATAGGAGTAGCAGGCCCACTAAACTTTTTGCCATTTCTTAGGTTGGTGGTAAATGTATCAAATAAATAAAAAAAAAAATTTTTTTTAATGAGACGTAATACAAGATTACTGTACTTTAAACAAAGGTTTCTGCCACACTACGCCAAAACCATGAGCCGCTTAACCGAGGGAATAAAAAAAACGCACGAGATCTACCGCAAAATACTGGAGGAACATAAAAAACATCCGAAAGAAACAAATAGCGTTTTGGCAGCTTATGCGGAGGAAATGAAGCGCCGTAGAGAAAACGGTGAGCCGCTTGGTTCTTTCACCGAGACCCAGTGCTTTTACCTTTTGGGTGATATGTACGGAGCCGGAGTCGATACGACTTTGGTGACGATTTGGTGGTTCCTGCTTTTCATGGCTGCTTTCCCCGATGAGCAGGTGAGAGTCCGCGCTTACTGTACTCTTTAATGCGAGTATGTATATTGTGGAAAACATGTTTTGGCCATTGAAATTTCGATCGGACGAATTTTTCGCTCACGTGTCACACTGACAGGAAAAACGAGTTTTGATGGTCCAATGAAATATGTTTTCTGAAGATTATAGAAAGTGCCTTTGAAACGGTCCCATAAGCATTTTTCCTCGAGGTGATGCTCGCTTCGAATATTTTCCGTACACTATAATTTTATTTAACTGGTACGTGAACTCGTAGTTACTTTACATACATAACTGCTCCTATTTTAATGTGTCGATCGCTGTACTAATGTTTAATAATTTATTGTATAATTTAAAAAAAACGGTATTTTATATTTTTGTATTGATTTTATTTTATTTTTTTTTTTTATTTCACCGATTTATCTTTACAAAAACTTGATGTAAGTGAATTTTTTTTTAAAAAGAATTTTTCTTTAATGATGTTGCCATTGAAATTAACAGTAGTTCAACGAAAAGCAACAAGTAACTTTAATGAAATAATGCATTTAATATTAATGGATTAAAAATGTATTTTTTGTCGATAATAGTTGTAACTTACGATGGGGATCACAAAATTGGGAAGAAATTAAAAAAAAAAAATCTTTTTTACTTAAAACCTACTCATGTTTACTTTTTTTTTTTTTTTACATTAAAAAATAACCAAGACACTTTGTCACTGCCACTATTTGTAAACATAAAAAATAATTTACTATACAATTTTTTGAGTATAAAACTTAAATTCTCCTGATATGAAAATTTTACGAAAAAAGATTTATAAATTAATAAATATCAAACTTTTCTCGCAAGGCTAAAATCCAAGAAGATATCGATAAAGCAGTTGGTGATAAGGAGCCAGTGTTGGAAGATAGAGTTGCCTTGATACGTTTAGAAGCTGCAATTATGGAATCTCAGCGGCTTAGAACGGTAGTACCCGTAGGAATTCCTCATGGAACTACTGAAGTAAATATAAGATTTTGCTAAAAAAATAATTTATTAGTAAAATTTTATTTAATCCATAAATTTATCGATCTTGACGATAAGCATCTTTGAAATTACTCTTATTTTATAAATTAAATTTTAAATACAAGAAAAGATAAAAATTGATTTTTTCTGAAAAAATTAGTAAAACTTAAAAGAAATGACGTTTTAAATATTATTAAGAGTAATAAATTATAATATTGTGTCATAGGCAGAGAAAAAATTTTTTTTTTCAATTAAGAAACTAGTGAAATCAATAGGAATAGGACAAATTAATTCTGAGAATTCGAGTATTACACATTATGTGTACATGAGATGGTGACACTGTTCAGTACTTTTACTGTTTATTTTAAAAAATTTTTTAATAAAATGAAAAAATTCTCAAGTATGATATTGTAAGAGAATATTGGTAATTTATTAGTTTTGATATTTTTAAAATTAAACGTGAAGTAAGAAAAAAACATACAATTCATTTAAAAAATGTCACAATTCTTTTGCATTTTCATGAGTTTTTTTTACAAAAATTAAAAATTTTTAAAATTAAAAACTTTTCAAGAAATTACTGCTTTTTATCACTTAATAAAAAATGAAGAACCTAATACTATTTGTTTTTGATTTATCGTATTTATAAGTATAGTATAGGTTAAGTTTTCATGAAATATCTTATTTAAGATAAATTTTACTTGATAGAATTACTTTTTTAGTCAGTCGAATTTTGCACATAATGGTTAAATTTAAAAAAATGCCTGGATAAAATTTTTATTTCCAAAAAGTATACTGACCTTTTGTAGGCTTTCAAAAGTTTATTGATTAGAATTGTAAGTTGTCAACGCAATAATTATTTTACTCAAGTATTGGGTACTGCAATATTTCATTATTGATTGAAATATTTATTCATATACTTTTTCTGTAAAGGATACACAAATTAAAGATTACGACATTCCGAAGGGCACTATGGTTTTGTCAGTTTTATGGGCGATTCATTTGAATCCTTTGTATTGGCCTGACCCAAACGCTTTCAAACCAGCAAGATTCATATCCGAAGATGGTAGTCTTAAAAAACCAGATGCTTTTTTCCCATTTCAGTGTGGTTAGTTTTATTTAATTTTTTTTTAAATTATTTGACCATTGTTTTTTGCTAATGTATGATAATGTATATTGTATAAAAATAAAAAAAATAAAAATTAAATTTAGGTAAAAGAATGTGCATTGGAGATGAGTTAGCCCGTATGATGCTGTTCCTCTTCAGTGCTCGAATTTTGCAGAAGTTTTCGTTGTCAGCTCCATTAGATCACACGATAGACTTGGAAGGACAATGTGGTATTACTTTGGTGCCAAAATCTCAAAGAATAGTATTTAAAAAACGACGATAGGCATTATTATTCCGAGAGATTTATTTGCAATACCTAAAAAGAGTTAAGTACATGGGACTGACTTAGTATGAAAGTTGTCTTATTTTCACATAAAAATGACAAATGATATCAGTAAACAATTATTGAAAAATTTGTAAATATTTCTTTTTTGCAATAAAAACTGTTTCATAAATATTACTGGCCTTTTTTCGTTTTTACCCTCTACCACAGAAAAATAAGATGGTTCATTTATAATGATTTTTTTTAAATGTATCATCGGTGAGTGTCTTTCGAATAAAAATTGTATTTTATTGTAAAATATAAACATTCAAATTCCCAATTAAATTAACATTCATGTAAAATTTATTGTTTTAAGTTTGAAGGAACGTTGACCATAGGACTAATCCAGGCAAAGGCTCATATGCTCATATTCATATTGGTAGTAAGTTATTGAGCTAAAGCAGTACTAGTCATTGATTTTCAGAATGCAATTAAAAATTATATTTCAGTTATAAACATCTGTGCTTTTATGCTTGGCTCCGATGACTAAGGATGAAGTTTCATCATTGGACACTGGTTAAGTGACTCCAAGAACTTATGCCACGCTTTATTTGGATTCTCGATGGCAAGACAGTTTGGCTGTAAGGTACCTACATGACATACATTGGAAGGTTACACAATTAAATTCTTAAAAAAGTGGTGACATGGCCTTGATCAGTAAATTTTGTCGACACCACTCACCCATTATCCGAAATTTAATTATAACTTCTCTTTAAAAGTATCATCTATACATTGTTTAATTAGATTTTTATTGAAAAATATACATAAAAATAGAATTTTACATTTTTTTACATCATAATTAATAACTATTTGTGACAGTTCGTAAATTGGATATTTTATTTCCTTTAGCTTTAAAGACCGAAATCACATTTTTTTTTACATAGTCCTTTTTGAGCTGAAAAAAAATTGTGCATCATTTTCAAGCAATGTCTTTTCAAAGATTCTGACCTGCCGAGAAATGTTTGTATGAGAGTACTTTAACAGATATTCACGCATCTTAGTCACTTTCGTTTACCGTTAAATAATAGGTGCAGTGCTTAGTGCTTTCTTTTTTGGTGTTTAAAAATATTGACACCATTTCCAATTAGTGATTATTATGTTCTAATATAGATTTACCAAAAATAAAAATTTTTTAAATTGTTTAATTGCCGATCATTCCCTCTATCCCAACTCGTTTCACATGCCACAAAAAACATCCAAACTTGGATACATGTTATTTTGCCCGACTCCCCCGATCGTATTGTTAATTCTCCTAAAAATTTTCTATCCTTCATCCTGTAAACGATTTCATGGTAACCGATATTACTCAGTACCACAGGTTTTTTTTTCTTTTTTTTTTCTTTTTAGTTTTCGCCATAGCCAGTCAGTCCTTACGAGTCTGGCGCCTTGGATCACCCGAGCATTCATGACTAGATTTAGGCCTCGTGATACACCATTCAAGGGAGCCGAGCAAGACAAACACTTATAACCAGCGAGCCCTGAAGCGAATACCGCATACGCTTCGCCAAGCCTGAAAAAGGGAGCTTGCTGGGGAGCGTGATCGAGGCTTTCTTCTCGGATGTCCTTTCTCGCTCGACTGACCGCTCGGGCTGCCAGCGGGGGGTCAAACGCGATCCTTCTACACAATTTTACCCCGGAAATGTTACATTTGTCTGCTCATTGCAAATTTTACATCCACAACAACAGTTTGCCTTTCCTTCGTTGATGCCGTTTCCTTACGCCAGAAGGCTCTTACCCACGCCCTGACAGTCTGGCAATTCCTTCGTGGTATACTTATTTAACACCTTCACTTCAATGTGATTATTAGCCTCTGTAAAATCACCTTCAATCTCGACCTTCGAACTGTCGTTAATATGCTTTATCCAGGCAAAATCTTTGACAGCCTAATCACTTCATCGAATTATTATCTCATATCTTCCATCCAATGATCTTTGATCTCCCTTTTTTTGCAAGAATTTTAACTTTCGCTCGAATTGGTCTTTTGTAAATGCTATGTACGATATCAAGTGCGGTGTCAACAGTGCTTGGGCTCTTTGATG
Source organism: Copidosoma floridanum (assembly GCF_036245765.1). Taxonomy (NCBI): domain Eukaryota; kingdom Metazoa; phylum Arthropoda; class Insecta; order Hymenoptera; family Encyrtidae; genus Copidosoma; species Copidosoma floridanum. Next base: position 8,217,543 of record NW_028321907.1, on the reverse strand, counting down.
CCAGCCACACGCTTTTGACTCATTAGACAACTTCATTCTTATCGTCAGACTGACTGATTTTGGCTTCTCGAGTGTAGCCATTCTTATCTTACTGTTAGAAGTCAGCCTTGACGGTACGTCTTCCGATTTCATGTTAGGGGCGCTACGGGGGACCTACCCCTGGACGCCCGACACAGAGTGGCTGGGTTTTACTGCCACTAAAGGTGAAGCCACAGTATTTAACACACACCTTTTCCGCGTGAACATTTTGTGCAAGCGGCAGATATGTCGTATATATATATAAACAGTGACGAGAGAATATAATATAGTGAGTATATCCAACGGTTGTACCAGAACAGCTCGAGCACAGAGATTATGCCGGGCATCGAGAAGACCTCACTTGTACGAGCGTGATGTATCTTTGATGGCCGTCGAAAAGCGCGTAACACATAAGTGTATGCATGTACGGGTTTAATTCAGCAGTGGTCCCAGGGCCGCCTGCACCACCGAAACGGAAGAGAAAGCCGCTCGAGGCTCTCGCTCTCTTCCCCAAGGCGGTACTTAAATTCGAGGAGGAGAACGAGGACGAGCTGCGAGTTGCAGCCGAAAACGTCTCGGTGGATCTTCCTTTGCTCCGAAAGATTTTATCGGACCGTGTAATAAATGTGTCATCAAGCGGGAAAAATTGATAATCAGGTAATCGATAAAAGTTGTTTTGTTGTGCAACAGCTCGGCCGATAGCAGTGTATAGAAAAGGTTCAGCGGAGAGACCTTGACTTTTGTCGCTTTTTATGTAACTTTTGCACAGTAGACGCGTCTTACGTTACCAGGCCACGATTCGCTGATAAAAATTTCTCTCCTGAAAATACGACTCCGGTGACATTGTCTTCTTTTTGTTTGCAAGTTTATTGCCATAAAATGATTTTTCACTGCACAATCATTTTTGTATCAATTGGATAATGGTGAGGTGTAAAATATAAATGCAAATTATTATTGGAAAATGTCAAATTTTTAATTTTTTTATTTTTCATTATCGTTATCATCATTATCATTATTGTTAACATGATCGTTATCTTTGCTTTGTACAAAAAAAAAGTATACAATCTACGACTGAACAATCGGCAGGTGAACACAATGCGGCGGCATTCGGCTCCGATTACAACACACTTTTTCGGATTTACGTGAAACAAGAACAAAAAAAGGAAAAAAAATAAAATAAAATAAAATGGGAGAAGATGGTAAAAAGTGTAGTTTGTAGACTAGAAGTATCCGAAGAATGGTTCTAGCTTTCAGAGTATACATTCGTCGCCCCGCAATTCTGATACATCTGGTAAAAAGTGTATACGAGTATTGGCTTTTCTTTTTTTTCTTTTTTTCTTTTTTTCTTTTTTTTTTTTTTTTTTTTTTTTTTACTTTTTCATTGCCTTACCCTATCGTAAAGATCTCACGCTGCTCTCATATCCATACCATCATACAAAATTTATTAGGACCTAATCAAACGCACTTCTCGATTCACAAGTAATAATAATAACAATAATAGTAGTAATAACGCACTCGCGCAAAACTAACTTACATCGCATAAGGTGTGAACAAAAATATATTTTTATATTTATTAATATTTATATGTATGCGTGTGTTTAATGTGGTGTAACTATGTACAAGTCTGTATAACAAGGAACTCTACGACGAAGCCACCCTCATGTTTGTGCATTACCTCTAGAATTTATTTTTTTATTTATTATTATTTTTTTTTTTCTTCATCTTTTTTGTTGCACATGTATAGAGATATTATTACATTTCGGGTGTATTGATAAAACGAAAGGCCCCGAAGGTCGTCAGGTGTATTTTGCCGGTAACTATCGGTCTTGGTTCTCGAGTTTGAATAAATTAAGAAACTGAAAAAAAAATTAAAAAAAAAAAAAAAAAACGACTTAACAAACGCGCAAAAGCTGCAGTCGCAAAGCGGTGTCTATACTTATGTACAAACATTATAAGTATGGCGGTGGGGGGACTCGTTATGCCACGCATGCGCACGTCGAGCAGCAAGAAAACGAAACAAAAAAATTGGTCTAAGAAAACAAGCGGGGCACTTTGTTTGAGTTTCTTCAGTTTTGTTTGTTGGTTTTTTTTTTATTTTTTTTTTATTTCATTTTTATTTTTATTTTTATTTTCATTTTTTTTTTTTTTTTTTTTTTTCAATTGACACCGTTTCTCCCTTTGTACTCTAAAATCGCAAACGAGAACCCTCGTTCTCGGAAACCTATAAATAATACGCGTATAAATGTGAAAAAAAAAAAAAAAAAAAAAAAGTCGACAAACGAAGCAAATCGTGTTTTCTCTCCTTCCTCTCTTCGTACAACGCGTTATCAGGTTCTTTTAAAATACTTTTTTGGCACTAACTTACACAGTACTTTAAACACTCTCCGTCCTGTCCGACACAAACACAATAATCGACTGACGAGCGATTCTCCCACAAATGAAGGGAAAAAGAAAACAGGCCACTCCATCCGTACTCGCACGCAATAACGAGAAAAAAAAACAAAAAGCGCGAAACGTCTGTGTTCACTGACCCCAGCTGAAGTAAAAAAAAGGCACACGCTAACAATCGATCGATCAAACAAACGAGTATGCATAACAAAGGCGAAGAAGTATAGGTATACGTAGGAACGGCAACCGTGCTAACGAAAGGGAAAAACAGGATTCCCGTGGCTTACTTGGAGCCCAAGAAACGCAGCGGCGCGTCCCTGTCCCGCCTGATGAGGCAGACTTTGAAGGGATCCGGGGTAACGGTGACTCCAGCGTTACCCCTAAGGCTCGGCAGGCTCGCCCCCTCGGGCAATCGGAGCTCGAACTTGTGCAGGACACTGGCGAAGAACAGGAACAGCTCCATCCGGGCGAGTACGTCGCCGAGGCACATGCGCCGGCCAACGCCGAAGGGCATGAAGTACTCGGGCTTGTGGACCTTGCCCTCGGTCGTGAGGAAGCGGCTCGGCTGGAACTTGGACGGCTCCTCCCAGAGCTCCTCGTCCATGTGCACGGCGTGCAGTAGGGGGATCACTTGGGCGCCGCTCGGTATGGTGAAACCATTCAGATTCACCTCCCTGCAACAGGCGAGTGGGCAAAACAAAAATACCCAACGGGGTTAGTCACTTTGTCTCTATTGTTTTTTTTTTTTTTTTATTTTCCCACGATTAGAATTTTTCAGTTTACGTGCAACCGAGAGTACTGAGTGTAAGTGCGTGTGTGTCTATTGGGGAGGATAACTAAATGAAAAACAATCTATCTACGTTTGATTTTCCCAAAGTCTGAAAATTCAAGTCATCGGCATTGAGTAATTTTTCCGTTTGCATGGTATCGCCTGCGTATTGCAACGTCGAGATCGAAGTCACGAAAAAGAGGAGAAAAAAAAAAAAAAAAGTTTCTCTTATCAGCTGTTGGCCCGATGACGATTAGCCGATCGTTGTAATAAATTTCGTGTACACAATTCGATTCGCCGATCGCGTGGGTATGCAAGCGAGATACGCATACGAAACTCACCCGTGTAGCCGAGCAAAATTTGGGAACCCGCGTTGCGCAACAGGGACGCGTATTATTATGCAATTCTGATTTTATGTAATGCTGTCGTTTGTCGCAAGCCAGCAGCGAAATGTTAAGATAAAAGGAAAAAAAGAAAACGGAGCCTCTAACGAGGAGATAGCGCGCGCGGTATCGCGAGAGTACGAGAGCCGTCGCGGTAACCTTCGATTATTACTTTTTGGCATATTTTTGACTGCCGGGACTTTTTTTTCCTTTTACCGCCACAAGCTTACAAAGAAACAAATCTTAAGAGTATCAGGTCTGGAAAACTGTCGGCTACCAGCTCCACGCTTGGATTTTCCACGAGAACGAAAAATCTTTGGGCGCCCGAGATCTGTTGATTAAGTTTATAGGGGTTTGTGGCTCGAAAATTTTTCACGCATTTGGCACAACCTTGTCATCTCACGTACCAAAGTGGAAAAAGTGTCGAAGTTTGTTAAACGGGCATTGAAATCAGATTAAAAAATTATATTATTAGGCAAATACTTTGTATTTCATTGAACTTTCGCACATCTGAGTCTTTATCAAAGGCTTTCCACACTTTGGAAGGTGAGATAACAATGACTGAGCAACTGTACTGCAAAATTTGTACAGTCCCGTCCATCCGGAAAGGCAAATTCTTCTATACTTGACCTCCGAAGGTCCCGAAACCGGCAGTCCCACACGAGACGTATCGAGATACGAAACACCAGAGATAAAAAAAAGAAACAAAAAAAAAACAGACAGCCTTCTTTGTTTTGAGCAGAGATACAATCTCTCGGTGCAGCAGCGACGGCGAGACGAGTGCAACAGGTACAGGTACTGTGTCATCGACCTCGAAACCGAAGCTCCCGAAAAACGGCTGCAGGGCTTTCACTTTTGTTCGACTGTCGGACACCGTTTGGTCAACTGTTCCCTGTTCGACTAATAATTTTCTTTTTTTTTTTTTTTTTTTTTTTTGATACGTTATATCCGCGCGAGGGTGATACCGAGAAAGCGCTCGGGACAAAGTTTTATTGTCTTTCGACCGCGCTTTTTCTCTCTTAACGATCTCTGAAACTTGAGGAAAAAAAAAAAAAAATCGAGGGGGTCCATTACGCGGAGTCTGGCCGAGCCCGCGTCGCCCAAAAATTCGCGCCCGGCTGACTTTCTCTTTGCCGTCTCTTAATTGGCCCCGAGAGAGGTCCAGCCTCTCCTGCCCCCTTCCTTTCCTCCAACACAGAGGCACAAAAGTCCGAAAAAATTACCGCGACCGAAAAACTTTCACCCGCCGATCTTTGACACTTTGTCGCTGCAGGTGTCTACAAACTTGGGTATCATCGCCGATTTGCGAAACTCGATGCACCACTATCTTCGCCCCCCCCCCTCCTCGTTCGGTTTATCTATTTCCCAAGCGTGCAAGGTGTTTCTCTTTTCTTCTTACGTGTGTCTTCGAAGCGACGCGCGAGGAATGCCAATAAACACACACGCGCACGCACCAAAGCCACGAGCTCCGAGGAATTCAAGATCGGAACTGTACGGGTAACAATCAAAGAATCGCCATAACCGCGTTATGTAATGAAAAAAAAAAACTTACCGAGTGGTCGCGTGGGTAGTTCCTAGGGGCACGATGCTCGTGCGCCTGAGGACCTCCAATATCGTGGCCTCGGTGATCGGTAAGAAGGGCAGGTCCTCGAGGGCTGGCATGCGCGATCGGCCGACCACCTGGTCGAGCTCCTCCTGAACGGCTTTGGCAGCTTCCGGATGGTGGAGCATCAGCACGAGAGCCCACTCGAGGGTCGTCTTCACCGTCTCCATGCCAGCGGAGAAGAGATCACCCAAGATCTGCTGTAACTGGCGATCTGCAAAACCACGAAAAAGGGCACGTTTATAAAGTTCCGGTTGGAGAAATCGGCAGGAAAAAAAAAATCGGTAAGGATCGGTATACCAACCATGGTCTTTCCCCTGGAAGAGCTTCTCGGGGTGGCCCTCGGCCTTGGCCTTCTCGATCTCGAGCAGGTACGTGTCTACGAGGTCGCGTACATTGGCCCCGTCGAAGGTCTCCCTGTGCTGGTCGACGGTCTCTTGAAAGAAATCGGCCATCTCGGCGCGATTGGCGCTTATTTTGGTCTTGACCGACTGTAGCCAGGGCAGGTGGCGGAAAACCGGGATGTAGTTGACGAAGCTCAATCGGCCAAACAGCCGGAAGCCTTCCTCGATCAGGGCCATGAAGCGCTTGAAGCGAGCGTCGTTGTGCCTGAACCGCACGCTCATTATGATGGAGCAGATGACGTTGGTTATCGACAGTCCGAGTGAAAAAGAGACGTTGGTCGGTGCCCCCTCGCGAGCCTCTAGACCTCGGATGAACAGGTCGACCTCTTTCTGATGGAAAAAAAAATCGGACGCGTCAGTTGGTTCATCCACTTTTTGTTTCTTGGCGCTTTTACGCTCGTCCGAGGCTGTGATACTCACCATTATGGTCGATTCCATGATTTTTTTGCCGCTACCTCGGCAAGTCATGCCGAAATTGCGCAGTTTTTCGTGAATGAACCTTCGCTGGTCCTTCCACAGAGCACCCTCGGAATTGATGATTCCTGCGAGGGGGAAAAGAAAAAAAAAACCAACAGTAGTACCGCGACCGAGAGTCAAGAGTGTGCGTGTACGAACAATCGTCGACCTGAACTACTGGAAAGTGGCGCGCGCTATACATGTTGTATACTGGGACTCCCCTTACAGAACTGCCGCGAAAATGCCGATATCGCGTTGTGTAGCTCGAGCGTAGCGATTATTGCCGATGGGATCAATGGCCCATGAGCTAGCGGTCGAGAGGGAATCATCGGCTCTTGAACTCTGGAGCTGATAAGAGGCTCGCTCTTTGGTTCGCGATCGAAGATATTTGGTCGCCCTCTTGTCGTTCGTGAAACTTTTTCTCTCCTTCTCTCTCTTTCATCTTACTATTCAGTACTTTATCCAATGAAATAAAAAAATAATAGAAAAACACAAACTGGCCTATAACGATACTTTTTCTCGCGATACCGATCTTTTTCGCGTGAATGTGTCTTTTGTACATTACCCGGGTGCGGAAACATGAGAAACATGGGCAATAACTCCCGTCACGCGTGTTTTTCACCCCCTCGAATCATTTACGCACCACACCTCCAGTGTAACAGGTGAAAAAGATGATGAGGGGGAAAAAAAAAAAACAAAAAAGAAACTCACCATATCCTCCGAGTATGTTGAAAAACTCGGTGTGGGGCCTGCCGGTGAATTCCTCCCGGCGAAAGGTCTCCCTGATGATCTTGTAATCACTGAGCACGACAACCAACTGAGTGCCCAGTTTCGCCGAGAACATGGACCCGTAGCGTTTGGCCAGCTCGCCGAAGCGCAGGTGCACGTCGACGTCCTTCATGAACGGCAGATAGCCGAAAATCGGCAAGCCCCAGGGCCCAGGTGGTAACGACAAGAAACGCCGGTACCACTGAACGAGCCGCACGAACAGGAGCACCCCGAAAAACACGAGGAGCGTACGGAAGGCGTCGGCGCGCCCCCCGCCGATCATACCACCGCACAACCACTCGATCCCGTGCTCCACAAACATTGTTCCTCTTCTATTTTTTTTTTTTTTTTCTGTTCTTTATTTCTTTCTTTTTTTTTTTTTTTTTTTTTTTTGCTCCTTGCTCCTGTTGCGTTTTCTTTTATTGTATTTTTATTTTACCCTCCTTCGGCGAGCTTGCTCCGATTTTCTTTTTCTTTGCGTTGCCCGAAAAGAAAAGAAAAGAAAAAAATCTAAGTAAAATTGCTCGCGGCGCGATAAATCGGTATTTGCATCGGTACGATTTTCGCGTTCGGCCCCGACACAACGATCGCAATAATGGTGTATAACGCGGTAGCGTTACTGTAAAACGTGCACTGCCGGTCTTGGTACGTATGCGATATGATTATACTGTACAGCCACACAGTTGGTGTATGGTAGAAGTGGCGCGTGTCCGAGCTACCGGAGGATTTAGTGTGCACTAACATACACCTTCTTGTCCTTGCCTGTCTTATATAGTGATTCATCAGCTGGCAGCTAGCAGCAGTGGCGGTATATATAGCCATATACCAGCAGTAGCAGCAGCACCAGCGACGGCGGCTCCAACGACGGCGGCGGCTACACCAGCGCTCTCGAGAGCGCCTCTGCAGCAGATCTCCCCCGAGCGCGCGTTTGTTGTTACAAGCCGACCGGCCACCGGTTCGTGAGCCCCGAGAGATACCGATAGGAGGAGGAGGTAGTGGTGGTGGTGGTGGTGGACGACCAAGAGCGACGGAGGAGGACAGGACCCGCCGTCGCGCGCGACACGCTCTCCTTTATTTTTTTTTTTTTTTTTTTTTTTCTTTCTTTTTTTTTTCCTTCTTGCCGGGCGCGCGCCTTGAGTAGTTTGTAGTACTTACTCACTTACTCATACTTACGGGCGCACGCCGCTAGTGATGTTTAATGCGGCACTGCCGCGTGAAACGTGCCGCTGGGAGGTGGTGGAGGAGAGAGGGAGGCCCAGAGCTGCGAGGGCGGACCCCCCCTTCCGCCACGGGCTGACCGATCTCGGTTGGTCGAGGTGCACACTGCACACGCGGATCGCTCTCGCCCCGACAGGTGGTCGGGAGGAAGTTGTTGGGGAGGGGGGGCCCGAGAAGTGGGGCCTGCTCGTCTCGCCGTGGAAGAGAGAGAGAGGGAGAGAGGGCCAACATTCGCCGGCCGATCGGCGAGGCGAGAGCACCTCCGCGCTTGAACCTGTCAATTTCTGTTGGGACTGTCATTTGCGCTTTGCATTTTTTTGGTTGCTCCGACAGAGTGTCTTTCCAAGCTCGACACAATTTTTTTTAAATCTTTTTTTTTTACCGATCTTGCAGTTTATCGTTATTGCGATCGATGCCGATCTCAGTCACCTTATGGTCGCTCTGGTGCCGTGTATTTTACCTTGACGAAACGTGAGAGCTTTTTACGCTATTGGTATGAAAGCAGGTTGGTGTTTTGATAATTTTTCGGTGTGGCGAATACCTTTTTTTTCATAACATTGCATAATTCGTGTGTATTTAACTTGATTTTTACGCGACGGCAAACACAGGAGTGCAGTAACGCTAATATGCTTTGAGTGACGTGTCGCTCGCGATAAAAGCTAATAATGTTCGTTTTGCACTGCTTTAGCATCTTTATCGGTTGTACGTACGTACGCGTTGCATAAATGACACTCGATTAGATAAACGAACGCGTTATTGATACCAAAGGGAACAAAAAAAGTGTCAAGTTCAAGTACCGTCTTTCAAAAGTGTGAAAGTACATGTAATGTAATGTCATGAAATCGTCGCGCTCGATAAGCTACGTAGAGATCGAAAGACATATATGTATGCCGCTTTGGAGAAAAAAAACGTCATTTGTATGTCGTAAGAGATCCCAGGGACGGTAGAGGCTCGTTATCGTGAAGAGCATTGCCGATCGTGCGATAAAGAGCGCGAACTTGTCCCCGTGCGATAATGCCGATCACAGAGTCGTTGCCATGTACAAATAATGCTTTAGGTATACGTAATATTTTGTATACGCATCACGAGTGACGGTAAACCGAGGACTGGTATGGATCGAATGTCGAAGAAGGTGCGAAAAAAGGAGAAGAAATCGACGTATCTTTGTACTGCTTAGCCGATTTTTCGATGCTATGAGCCGATTTTTGAAGAAAAAAAAAAAAAAAAAAATATTAATCATTGTTTCTAATATTATCAACACATGAGTACTGAAAAGTATAGCGATTAGTAGCAATGCTTACAAAAAAGTATCGACGTCGTATTGATGCATCAAATACTAACGCTGATCGCTACTTCTGCTTGCTCAGGTTTGGCACGTTAGCTCATTCCCTTTTTCTGTAATCATAGGTTTTAGAAATTAAATACATGCCAATGAGACAAGTTTAGTATAATTATAAAATTTATTAGGCTTTGATGATGATGTCCGAGACTAGGTCTGGTCTAGACTTGGAGTACAAAATCAACCCCGATAATGTACCGAAAAAATTGTTGCCGAAAAATATGTCAATGAACGGTAATCTCAAGATTCTTGGCACTGCTCGTTTCATTTTTAATTAATAACATATCGTTTTCATGATTAAGAAAAAAAAAAAAAAAAAAAAAAAAATTTAATAAGAATTTTAATGCAGACGTTGTATACAATTATGTTGCTCTATAGCTCCAGACAATCGAGTCAACAATAATTTTAATCTTCCTCTTACTTAGCAATAACAACAGCATCAGGCGTACGTACAACGTGACCCATCAATCTTTTTTTTTCTGTCTGAGCGTGACACCAACCAATAACCCAACAATTTATAAATAACTTCACCTAACATTTCAAGTGTTCTCTGCTTGATCGGTACGTCTGCAAAATTTGAATTGAGAGATTTCAAGGGAAAGTGCCTTCACAGTCCAATACGGTGTTGACCTGCAGAATGAGCCTAGCGATCAGGCTTTTGCAGCTCAAACAGTGGGCTCACAGCTCGTGGATCATTCTCTATAACTGTGTATTATTTTAAACCCTCATAACATATACAAAAAAAACTTTTAAGTTAGAATCCTGAATATGCTGTCGAAGACCGTAGAGTAATTGGGCTATTAATTTTTCCACTATACTTCGAACAATGAACTAGATGTATGATGTATTGTATTGTATACCGTTTGCACAAACATATTTTGCACAAACATATATGTAAAAACTTGTACGTAGGCATAAAATACGTGGCGTACGTACGTCAGCAACCGTATTAGGAATGATTTTTTTCTCAGGTAATTGCTTCTTGAGTTCAAAAAGTATAACCATAGCAATTTTTAAAAAGCATTTTCAATGGCTTAAAAGTTATAGTTGTCATATCATATTTTCAAACCAAGTGAACCCAAACAAACTTGATGTGATGCCTGACTAATTTGTCGCGGCCGGACCGAAAAGAAATTAAAAGTGCCTCTATCTATCGGGCTTATCGTCTTAATTGAAAGGAATGTTTTTTCAACTTCCTCTCAAAGTATGAATAGACAACAGTATTTTCACGCCCGTATGATGGGTATATTTGAGATAACCGAATCGTCGATGGATACAGAATAATTTTTTTTTTCAGTGTATTTTTGAAAATTACAAAAAAATCCTGACAAAATGGGGTTAAATTTACCCCAGATTCTAGTTCAACGACTCCACAAATGTATAGTTTACATTGCCGGACTCCAGGGGTAGTTTTTAAAAATTTTTTGTGTGCAGCTTAACGTCCTTTGTAATTGTAATTAAGAAGTGAAATGTGAAACCAGCTGAAGAATAAAACAGAGAAATATTGCAACGTCGATTCTGTTGTTGTTGCTGACCGAATTCCATGTCAACAAGAGTTCGATTTGGATAACGCGTAAGTCATCAACAGAGAGACTCATTATAAAAAAAAGTCTGCTCTCTGTGATGATGCACACGAAATCCCACAAGTACAGTATTATTAAAAAGGAGGATGTATATATAGGATGTATAATTTACAATGCTCTTTATTCCAGTATAGCTAAGCAGTGTTTACGTCGATTGTATCATGTGTGTTTATTGTCTGCGCTTTTACTCCTTGGTGGTTGTCGGCAACATCACCGGTATTCGGTATAGTAAGGACATCGACATTTGACATGTCGTCAAATGCAATAGAATAATTAATACAGCTTGCAAGGCTGGCATATGAAACCAGCGAAACGCTGGGTAAAATAAAATATTACAACGAAACAATTTAACCGAGTTGTTCTTTATACGATCTTCGTCCCCCACCGATTGACTGATTTCCCGTTCTCTCTTGTTACTTTTCATCGTTGCTCTGCGAAGTAAACAATTTTTCGAATGATAAGACTATAATGTCCGATAGCCCTGTTTTTTTTGCCGCTAGCAGTCTACTTTTAGCTATACACCCTGAGACTGCAGTCCCACGCAACAGAAGGATCCAATCGCAGCTATTGTGGACTAGTTTACTTTGCTCTTGTTGGTTCTTTCTATTGCGTAGAGTCTGTTTCGCGCCGTGGGGCTGTACCCTTGGGGGATACGTGGGAAATATCGATACTTTAGTGGCTCATTACGAAGAGGTGTGAGCTATAAACAGCTAGTTTCGTACAAGTCGAAATGGTTTGTAGCTATAAAAATGTTTTATGATCATCAAGGTATTGTCTATATGATGGTTAGTCGAAAAATTAATGCTCGAATAAAAAATACACATATTTCATTTACAACCTTATTGATTCAACGGGTGTTACTATAACCATTCATCACATTGATTTTTTTTTTTTTTCTTCAAGCTCGTTTTCATTCGGCATTTATTCGTTTCGATTAAGATTATAATTCGTTTGAATCCGAAAACTATTTCACGTGCTGGCACGCAGAAAGTGGAAAGTGCAAAGGATTAGATTTCCTGTGTGATGTGTAAAAATCGTGGCACGTAAAAATCGTGTACGTATATTATATACCGCGGTCGGAAGTAAAGAAGCCTCAGATCGCCCGTTTATCGCCCTCGGCCTCGCCTCGAGCGACGACACAAATCCAAACACACAGATTTTTTTTTACTTTTACGAACTCGGTAGTATTATAATGTTTTCAATTAATCACGTCTGCGTGAAAAAAATTTATAACGAGTTCAATTCGTCATAATGGCTTTAATAATTAATAATTCTCAAGTGTGGATTGTACCATTAATTACATACAATTTGATACACATTTTTCATCCAATTCATAGAAAAAGACTATTATATTAATGATGACCACGTAATAAAATTACACGTACTATCTTTTCTCTGAATTGCTATGCGTGAATCGAGTGAGTAAGTATCCAGTCACTGGCACACGAGAGTGAAAATGAAAATGATCTTGATCGAGTAATGTTCACTATCTTAACATCGTGAGTTTTCGATCTCAACTAACTTTGAGAATCGTGAATGTTAATCTCCATTTTTTTTTCTCGAAAAACCTTGACAGACTTGGAAGTCAGACAAAACGTAATACTTCTAATAAATATTTTTGAATGACTTTGTCAGTTATTCAAGGACTTTGATAGTGCTTTCGTGGCTTTGAATGCCTTGAAAGTTATTGGACTCCTTTTTAAAACCCAAAAAGTATGTTTTCCCTTACTTTGTGAGCACACACGTGGAAATACAAGCAAGTCAAATGTTGAATCCAACAAACTAGCAACAAATTGTCAAGCGCCTTCCTAAACTTGTTCTCGTTTGCTTGATTGCTCCAGAAAATTCACTGTTATTATGTTGTCGTGACGATGGCGACGATCGGCGCGTCATCGGTTGATTTGAAAAAGAGAGAAAGCGCCAAGGCTCGGTATCACAATCGAGGAGGTCACTGACAGCACATACCGCCGATAAGGGGCCGCCTCTGCTCGTGCTAATGACTCGGCCGTCGTCGCTGTTCCCCTATCCTGGCGCTGTACATGATGGATATATATACGCCAGTCTGCGCGTGTCAAGACGAGCGACACAAATATGTTATTGTTGGACCGACACTTTTCCAGCAAATACATCGCCTCTGCTCCACGTGAACTTGGCATTGATTCGCATTGAATGATTCATCGGACTCTTAGTGCCTCTTCTTCTTCTTCTTCTTCTTCTTCTTCGTGGGAGCTTATCAGCTGGGAATTTCCATCTATTCGCCGTAATTATTAATGTAATACAGGCAGTTAGATTGCGATATGCTGTTGGTTGAATTCCTTAGATACTTGTATCTCTAAAAGTTTCAAAAAAACCCACAACGTTTCAACAAACGTTGGACAAACGTTCTTCTTGCAACTTTACAACGTACTGAAATGTGACTGATGTAATAAAATTTTAATGACGTGGTATTAACGTTAAAAATGTCTGCTAACTTTTTCTAACTTAAGATCACTCTACACCACGTTTATGTTAATCTACTTGTAATTATTGATGGTCAACATAGACGTTATCATGTAAATTGGCATTCAAGCATATAAAGGAAGAGCTCATTTCTGGTGATTTCAAGCAATAACTAAATTTTTTAAATTTATTTGAATGCTGGTATTGTCATCAATTCGCTTAACCTCTTACCTCAAGCGCTGTGAGAATGGACCACTAATTACAAGTAGTGCAGAAGTGACTTTATTATTAGAAAAATCATACTTAACGATTTTACAACGTTATTCAAACGTTGTTGCAGTTACATTTTACAACGTTTTGAAGTTGTAAGAGTAACACTTTTCCACCGTTTTAAACTCATTGTTATTGGGGACGTATAATACGTGGGGAATTGATTACACGGGACGGTATGTGCGTTGTGTTTTGGATGGTCAAAGGTTTACAAGAGGAAAAACAAACTTGAAGAATTTTATCTCCGAGTTTTTATAAACAAACGATGGAAAGCTTTTGTTATTACAATTACAATCACTGGAGTCAATGACTCGCTCGATTTATTAATAAACCAGGATTCAACTTTAAATACTTGCATCTCAGCCAAGGCTGAAAGGTCGAAGTGAACCGGTTCCAGCTCCATATTGATGATAAATATATTAAATCATTACATAAAAAAAAAAAAAAAGGTAAAATAAACTCGTTCAAAGAAGGAATGTACATGGGTTCCGTTGGATAGGTTTTGATAAAACTGTTGGCTGGTTTCTTGTATCTCTAATAATAAAATGAAGCACTTTTATGCCTCTAGAATAACCCCGTAGGTCCTGACACCCAAAATCGGCGGAACATTGTACGTTTTTACTTTTGGTGATTTAATTATTGGCATAAACATTAACATCAGTGCATGGAAAATAAAACCAAATCTGCGACATCCTTGGTGATGTCTGAATCAGATAGTTTTGAGGTACTTTTTTCATTAGTATTAGAAATACAAGTACTATCTCGGTCTCCTTACACGCGATCTTTTGTAATTGTTTTCAATTGCCGACATTATTTTGAAATAAATATTCATCTACTAAAATTTACGTAAGTAAAAGCCCAATATTGACGATAGCTGTTGTGATCAAGGCTTTGTGCTATTGAAGCCATTGGTGGACACAGGTGCTCTTTTAATTTTCCATAGTTTAGCGCCACGCGCACGAGTGACGTATTTGCAAAGACACAAATTTGACTTTGAATTTGATATTTTAGTTTTTATGAAATACATGGCACGTGCCTCAACTACAGAAGAATCAAAACAAGTTTTGAATGAACTCATCGTGGGCAAATTTGCTGAAGTATTTTTAATTCCACTATTATCACGAAAAATAAAAAATAAAAAAATTATATTTAAAATCTTTCAATAAGACAGATTGTACAATTTTAGGGATATTTTAACTTTGATTTCTAAATAACTTCCTGTTAAGTGTTTTTTCCCAAATCTTTTGTCTTTACAACTGGTAGTGCCATTTATAATTCTTCGAATAGACGCTCAATGCTATCTAACTATACACATCCTATGTGAATATAATTATACCGTGTATGGGTCTAGACACATTGGATGGGCTCGGCACTGGGTGACTGGGACCGCTCGCTTCAATCAAAAGTTGGTCCTCCACACCGTATTACCCACACATCCGCTTCATGATAGTTTCGTACTTACATGATCAAAAATACGTTACTTCGTACCATCACGCATATTAGGTACAGTATTGATCAATGTAAGGACTGTTTACGAACAAATACGTTGACGATGAAATTTCAGCTCTTTCTTCTTTTCTCAAAAACATGCTTAGTAGAAAACACAAAAACACATTTTTTTTTTTTTATCAACGATGTTTTGTATAATTTTTAGTTTTTGAAATGACAATTGGAAGTGCAAATATTTTTCAGCTTGAAATCAATGGTTTTCTAAACCTAATCGCGAATATTAATTACTTGAATCTACTTTAAATTCGTGTCGGAGGATAGTCAAACGTTGGCGATGCTGAAAATAGAATAAGAGTGATAAAACAAAAAAAAAACAAAAAAAAGTCAAGGTGTCATAGGAGGTGACGGGTTTCGTTATTCGCAAAGGAAAGGTAGACACTCCAAAGTTTCTCGTTGAAAAAAATTTTCTGCAAGAAAGTATGTTTTTTAGTAAAAAGATTGCGCATGTTACGAACAAAAATAGTTTTTACGATGGCTTGGCAACATGGTTTACTCGATATTGGCTCATCATATTAAAAAAACACAGTATACTGTTGTGTTACATGTGCGAGTCTCGTCGTTTAACCAGATTGATTTTGTCGTTATCTCATTTATGCCAGTGACTGCTGATACAAAAACACGACGATAATTTTCATTTGACGACCGACAAGTGTCGGAAAAGAATGAAACCCTGAGTGATACACCGAGAAGGCTGGATTTTCCAAAAATGCGGAGACCCCCCCAAGACGTTGGAAGTAGAGGGTCATTGTCACGTTGATTCAAACCGCATCGGTAATGCGTCACGTACTTTCGTCACGGGCTTTCTTGGCCTGCGTGTTTCGACCCAACGAGGAAAATGTCGTCAGGGTGACTTTAGATCGTCATCGTGATTGAAAAAACTCACCCACCAAACAAGCCAATCCGCAAGTGAACAAGAAAAAAGGGAGAGGTGCACGTCCGCCGTTGGCTACGTGATCCGTAGCTTGTATAGGACGTATAGAAATATGATTTCCAACATTTTATTGTTCTTATGCGTTGGAGGCGTCGGTGAACGAGCCTTTGGATCGTTACTATCGTCGAAATCCTTGGCAGAATGAATCTTGATTGATACAATCAGTATTCATCTATCTTTTACCGATTACATGGATTCTTGGAAACAATAATGTTTTGAGAAGCGCATGTTGTTGCCACGAGAATGACTGGCAATTTTTTCTTTAATTTCATTGATCGAGACTCACTTTGAATGCAATGCGTTGAAATAATTTTATGCCCGTGAATTTGTTGGACATTGCCATGCTAGCTTTATTGAAATGATAGTAGAATTATTTCAATTGTGTGTTTTTAGCGATTTGATATTGAATGAGGGAACCAGAGCTTTCGTCGTACTGATCGCAGATCATTCCCACGGAGGCATCGTGAGTCCGAAATCGTGAACTTTGCCTGTGAAAACCATCGGGGGGGATTTCATTGCCGTCCAAATAACTCCACAAAAACAATATGATGAAGCGCTGGTAAACAGATTGGTAAAAAAAAGTTTAGTCACCAAAGTCAAAGACCAGCTGTGTTGTAAGAATCAACAACAGAACCACGTGAAGTGTCGTCGAGTGCTACGAAGAAGAAGAAGAAAAAAAAAAAAAAAAACTCTGCGCACAGATACTGGAAAATCCCCCCACAACTCTCTGATCTTGAAAATTCTGCGTGGAGAGTAAAAAGACGAGCCAAAACAAGCGCTCGTCCGTGCAGCTTTCGTACTTATGCAGTTTGAGCGCACGCAAGAGCAGTAAAAGTAAAAGTTGAGGGTGAAGGATAAAAATGAAAAACACGGAGAGTGACGCGGAGGATGTTAAAAAGATAGCGAGGAAGAAGGGAGAACGGAAATCCCGAAGGACGACCAAACGCTGTCACTGCATACATGCAGTGAGGTGTAAAAAAAAAAAAAAAAATATAAAAAAATAAAAAAAATAAAAAAATCCGTGCTGAATAACACTTTGGGCTTGTGGAACTTGTAAGGTGTACTCGGCAGTGGTGCTCTAATTATTCGACAAATCATTTTGTTTATCGCAGTACCTTTGTATTTCATAGTTGTCAATTGAGGACACATGAATTTTCTGCTTGATAAAACAAAAATTATTTTCTTTATGAAAGATCTGAGGATATTTTTAAGGTGAAAATTTATTTATTTTTTTGGTAGTTGAAGGAGCAATTGTTTCGTATTATTTTTAATTTTTCGTAATTTCCATCGCAAATGATGATCCAACAAACACATTTTTTTTTGCGGAAAAGTCAATGTACCTAATACACCAGTTTATTAAACCTGAAATTTTTGTTGTTGCACCGATGACCTCAAAAGGTATAAAAGGAGAAACCTTGAAGATAGACACCAATAACATCATAGTAAGTCAAACTTTTTAACATTGTGTCTTTGACCTTTTTAAGATATCTATACAGTGATCGATGCAGAAATGTAAATTTTACAACTACAATTTTTTGAGGATTAATCGACTTATTTATTTAATTAAAGTTTTTTAACATTTCTAGAAATTTTCTGTGTCAAGGATACGGTATTTTTGATAATATATGCCTACAAATCTACTAAGTAATATTTAATTGTGAAACTCTACAATGTGATAAGGATTACTTGGTCATAACTAAATACATTTACTTTTTACATGTAAGCTTTTTTATAGAGAAGTAACTATAGCATTAAAAAATTGTGATCTCTGTGATGTTGAATTCAAAAATCAGTACTTTATTTAAGTGACAACTAATCGGACACTTGATATTATTAAATAGATTTATTAATTTAATGGAAGTACTCTATTTTAATAATTATGTACTTAAATAAATCCATCCAAGTTTATCAAGTACACGTTAAGATCTACATTAAATTTTTGTAACAAAACCTTTGAAATTGAGATTTTTTATAATAGAAAATTTAAGTATCGCACGGTGGTTTTTAAATTTCATGTAGCCTGAAATAAGTCATACTCAATAACTACTACAATGTTTTTTGTTGTTAGTTGTATGGAGACAACGATGTACATGCAAACAACCTTGAATTTTTAAACAAAAATAGTAGTTGAGTTTTATGATTACATTTATTTAATATTTTTCAAACCTTTAAGCAACATTTCACGACCTTTATTTAATGAGTGTAAATTAATCCTTTGTACTTTTGTAAATGGAGAGCAAATTATTAGAAAATGGAGCTAATTACAATATTTTTGACGTATCAGCAAGTTAAATATTAATCTTGTAGCTGAGTAAAAACATGCTTACGTCAGGATTACGTATTTTGTTTGCGTATTTTTTTTCACGTACTTATAACAGATCATGTAACGAAAAAAATTTATGTATGAGAGCAAAAGAATTGTCTTTGTAAAATAATAGACATATCCTTGAAGAATTCTATTGAAACAAAAGATCTGACAAATTAAATCCGGAAGTACAGTATTTTTTTATGAAATCACAAGACATTAATAACATAAATCATGTAAAATTTTCTGCAATTAATTTTTTGTTCTTTTAATTACTTTAATATAAGTACTTTCAACAAAGAGAAACATTTCTTCAAAATATCTCTTAAAAATCACGACATGCGATAACTTTAATGTACCCATAAATAAGGCTATTTTTCAACACAGAAAATTCAATACGGTGATCTCAAAAAAATCAAACAAAAATAAGCGTATTATGTAAAAAAATTAAGAAAAAAAAACATGTTTTTCTACCAATATTGCAAAATATATTGAATGTATTTAAAGAGAAGAGAAAGTCGTATACCTATACCAATGTGTTTGTCTCAGTTCTATCCAGAATTCGACACGCAAGAACAATTTTAGCGACACTCGAACCCTCCAAGAGGTTAACAGCGAGGGCCATTTCGCACGCCAACCAAAAACGCCCTAGGCTACATCAATCCCATCAAAGTATGTATTTTGTTTTTATTTCATAAGCATTATAATCACCAGGGATGAAACAAGCCAAGTACATGTTATGCCCAAGAATCAGCATAACTCAAGAAAATCATTATTTGTCGAAGTGAGCAAATAAGTATCAACCAATCTCGCGGTTTAATTGATTTTTATTGGGAATTAGAACAGTCTATGTGAGCTGAAGACAAATCACGTTCGGTCTTTCTCGTAAATTCCATTGGTGTATACTTGAAAGTTTAAAAATATCGTCATAAATTTTATACGTATACCAACTGATCAACAATGTACGACAATTTTCGCGCACACAAACAAAGACCCAAACATCGTTATCCTTTCACACAACACTTGGACGCCCGTCCAAAAATACAACCTCATGATTCACATAATCATAGATGGCTCGTTAAAATTTCTTCCCACCAGTACGTCCAAACTTGGTATGGGCACTCGACCTTGTCGAATCTAGAAAAAAACATTTTGGCAAACAAGAAGAGCCGCTCCTGTATCTATATGTGTGTATATATTTTTCGGCTAACTCCGTTTCTTTCTCAATCACGCCACACGTGGCTTTTGCGCGATTTGGATTTCAAACACGAATGAGTGATTACGCGAGCCAGCGGTCCGTTTCTCTTTGTCAGTTATTCAAATTATCAGGATGTTTTGAATTGAACGAGCGATTCCTGGAAAAAAAAATCGGCAAGTAATCGGAATGCGTATCCCTTATCGCAAGAATCGTCGATGAAATAACAAGTGACACCGTAGTATGCTGTCCTCACTGTTCGTTCGTATCGTCAAGAGTCAACTACCTCAACTTCATTGCGTAAACTTTGGAAAAACAGATGATGACCGATAATCCAACGCTCGCTTCTAATGAGCAATGAACTTTGCAGCTTGACCTTTGCTTCGTTACGCGTGTCACCTGGCGCTAGATAAAAAAAAGTGCGAAAACAATTATAACACATTTAGTTTGAACTTCAGATAAGAGGCTGACTCATAAATTGACGTATAGAGTAAAAGAGCTCGCGTGCACGTGTCGTTATCTGTATGTTGTGCTCGACACGCTGCTCATATACGTTCTGATTGATGAAGTGAGTCAGAAACTCGATGTGTAGAGAGCAACAATGCCTAGTAAGAAAATTGCATCAAGTAAAAAATGAGTCCCAAAAATATTGTACAGTGGATGGTTATGTCTACGTTTTTCGGCACAGGGTTTCATTTTGACGATACTAAATGTGCCCTGATTTATCAATATTGGCATTTTGAGCAGTAAAAATTATCTTTCGAGCTAAACTGCATTTGGCATCGGTCGCGAGGTCAAGTAGATATTTATTCGAAAATCTCAATGCTTTTTTATATTCTTTGAAATTTAAAGGCTCTTTATCGGTTTCAGCAGTGTCGGACGTAAAAAAATTATCTTCAGAGGAGCATGAACTTTTGGAAGACCTCAGCTTAGCTATACAAGATTGCACATTAATCATTACTTACTAAAAAATTTACCAAAATCTCTAAACTGACAATTTTGTCAGCAATATAGTGAAAAAAAAAAAAAAAAAAAATTTACAATTCTAGGACAAATTGACGAATAAAAAGATTGTGGATTAAAAAGAATTGGATTTTTTTCTGTTGTAAATTTTTTTTTTTTTTTGCAACGTCATCATGAGCTCTCATTGAAAATGTGATAGTTTAACTTATTTAATAGCATCTAACTTCCTTACTAGATGTATAAGAAGAAAACAGTAAATACAAGATAACAAGTAACTAACAACCTATCACTCATGCCTTTTTTGTAAAAACGTATTTTTGTAATACATTTAGCCACTGATTACAGTTAAAATTAAACACGATTTATCACATAGTTTATTATCACCATTTATTTATAAACTCAAAAAATCCAAAGATATATGCGTAAAGAAATGATTCAATCATCAAAGAAGCCATGTTGTCAGCAATAACCAATGAAAATGTGGGGAAAAACGCTCCACCGTAATCATTGCAGTATAATAAGTATCTTTTGCGATTTCAGAGACAATAAAATTATACAAAAAATCACATTGTTAAAGTGTATATATGCTCATTTTAAACTTGTTTTTGTTTTCCAATATTCAGTTCAGGCACGTGCCCTACCTTTAATGAAAACTAGAAGATCTATTTCAAAGTCAAATTTTTGTCTTTGCAAATGCGTCACTCTTGCACGTGGCGCTAAACTATAGAAAATTAAGAGAGCACCTGTGTCCACCAATAGATTAAACAGCACAAAACTCTGAGCACAAAAATTATTCTAAATATTGGGCTTTTACGTGTGTAGATTATATTACATAAGTATTTACTTTTTATATTAATATCACAAGTTTAAAATAACAACAAATTTTATTTTTCTCTCTAGTTATTTTATTTTTCAATGCCTCATACAAGATCAAAACAAAACAAAACTATCGTACCTGCTGTAGAATACTCTAGCATGATTTCCAAGTGAACTTGGATTATCCAAAAAAATTAATTAAAAAACTACATAAAATATATACACAGTTTGAAAGATAGAAATGATGAAACTTGAATAATTTTTTTTATGTATATATAAAATAACAAAATCAATTTTATTTATCATTTAAATGGTTATCCAATTTGTGTGCTGGCTGTACCTTTTAACTGCCGAACCTCGACTCTTAGCCTTAAACTTCACTTACTCATGCTTATCATCAAGTACCTTTGTATTTAATGTGTCGAGGAATATTTTTAAGGTGCAAAGAGAAAGTTGGGAGTATAAAATTTAAAAATGTTAACAACTATTAAAAAACAACAACAAATGAATTTTGAAATTAAAATATTGAAAAGTATGTATGTCTACCTCGGATATTTTTCGTAACGTGTGTTTCTTCGTAAGCACCTTTGGCTCCGGTGGAATTTTGAACCAACTTAGTGTACTTACCACTGAAATACTTTAAATTTTTCAAAATACTACAAAATGTGACGTATATTGTTAGACAGCCAGTCTTTATTAAATCATAGATTTTGCAGCATCATCGGCTATGTACTGGCTATGTACTAGTAAGTCTTTGGAAAGCGGAAGTATCGGTGCCTGGTTGTAAGGCTTGAAATAGAGACAAAAAATTTGTGCACGTAAATTCAGAAGTGCTTAAAAGGAGGAAAATAAATCCCCGAGTTCATTGTGCGCTGGAATGCATTATCTTGCACGAGAGATATTGTACCACGTATATATGCGCGCGTGCATGCATGTGCCGCAGATCTGTGGACACGCGTGCGATTTTGAAAACAACAAGCGTTCGAGAAACGATTGATCTTTCTCGGGAAGCCGATTGTTATTCGCATTCTTGGGACACGATGGTGAAAAAGAGTGTAAGTATTTTTCGCGTTTGCGTAGTTGTATGTATGGACGCGTGGCGTCTTCGTGATTTTTCTTTTTCGCGGATCGAGGTAATATGAATTTGAATTCCAACGAAAATTCCAAGTGTCTGTCGTAAGAGATACGTGGCCTTTCTTTTCTCTTTCCAGAATTGATGTCTTCATTGTAGCAATTAAATCCTTGGTTAATTCCCTTAATACTGTAACATTTCTTCCGTAATCGGTTGACTTTTTTCACGAAATCCGGCACAAGTGGCTAGTATATTTATGTGCATACATCCTCTAGTACATACTTATAGCACAGTACGAAGCATAATTTAGTGTGCAACTGAAGTCGAAATGAGGATATAGTACTATTTTTTTTTTTTTTAATCATGAAATATAAACTTTAATATGCTGTTTAATTTACTGGAATTCATACAGTATTACTGTTCAATAACTCGGAACTCTGGGTCCATTAACCTGCCCGTGTATTACTCAATGTGAAAAGTCACTTTGATATCACTTGGGTACTTTATTTTTGAATGCGAGTAATCTCAAACGTGTCTCTATCTTTGAAAAACAGATCGCATACCAATCGGATTTTGTGCAGCATTCGTTGCCCACACGTACAAACAGTATACGTACAAAGGTTAAGCCGAGCTCTGATTAATCATTCACTACAAGCCAGTAAACATTTTCTTGTCAAAAATATGTGTTGCAAATGCACATCTTGTTCCCCGTGGCAGACGAGGTCAATGCTCTTGTGGTCAAAGTACTCGTACAAGAAGCAGTTTTATTGCATATGTTTCACAGGAATTTTAATTACTTTAATACTTTTTGATTACTTTTTATTTTGCACACTTAAAATGAGAATCGCTTATTTCATAAAGTTACAAAAGAAAACATACATTATTCATAGTACACGATATCTATTAGTACTTACATCGAATCGCACTTTTAATTTCTAAAGTATAATAATTTCTTTTCATCTTAACTTAAAATGAAATCCAGTAAACTTTTAATTTGTACATAGGATAAAACTGTATATTTTGAATTAAAAAAATTACGATTACTATTGAGCTATAATATTTTAGTGTGGTGTACTTGTTGTTGGGTTTAGTACCGTTGAAGCAAATTTATTTGGAGTTTAACAACATTTAACTGAGTCAGGATTAGAAAAAGTATCATAGTTGTATAATTCGTGAATTAAAATGATAAGGACTAAAAGCTTAGGGAACTCCATAAAGGTCACTATAAATTTTTTTTAACATGAGCACTACAAGCTTCCAGTTACGATTTCTTAGAGAAAAAACGGTTTCCTACTTTTTTTATTTAATAAACGAATGGTAGATTAAATTTTTTTTTTTGTAATAATTATAGTTTTCTATTCTTTGGTTTCGAAGTTACGAAATGGCTTTTTCATATGCCACAAAGTAATTTAGTTTATTGGATTTAAGCTTTTTAACGATCTCTGAGTACTTCGAAGTCTTTCAAAGACTCTAATAGTCTGGCAGAGTTTTAAAATGACTTATGAATTGTTATCGGGATTTCAAAGGGTTCAGCTCTTTACATCGAGGAACAAAGCCTTTTAACACTATAGCTATACATCACACGCTCATCTATACTTGTAAGTATTTAAATACAAAACGATATCTCGGTACATATCATAATCACTCAGTCACACGCCCTTATAATTGATACGAATAACCCATGAATCGAGCAACGTCAGCTGTATTGTGTAGGTACACAAAACCCCTCGAGTGGGTTATTATGTCAAACCCATGCATAACCAGCGATAAAATTTATTCGCCCGGGCGTAGGGTAAGAGCAGAAGTTGAAGCTGAACGAGGAGAAGGAAGAGATTAACACAGTCTAGCGTCTGTGCCATGAGAGCGGGAGTCGGTGTTCGTACCTATATAAGTAAGTGCGGAGGTGAACGACCGTCCGCACGGAGGATGCGATCGCACTAGTGTACCTGATCCTATACACGTATAATCCATACATACATATATACATACGCACATTTATGCTCGATCTCCTGCTCGAAAGAGAATTTCTCTGGTTCATCGAACCAACGTGCTTTGCACGTCTATGTGTTGTTATGTGAATGCATGGTATGTATATATGCTGCGAGTGTGTTAACATGTATACTTGCGAGCCTGAGCTTTTTTAACGCGCGAGCACGTGCGCCCGAGTAACGCACGTGTGCAGCTTTGCGTATGTACACCCGCATTTACTCTGCACTGGTGGGGTGCGATATTGCGCAATAGGTGATGGGGGGGGAGGGGCGGACAACAACAAACGCTGCCTGTTGCTTTTCGTGATCTCGCGGGACTGCTGCTGTTAAAATGGACTTTCTGAGACCAAAAGCTCATTGAACAAACTTTATTTTTGCCCAAAGTAACCAATAAAGGGTTCACAGAAATTTTGAGATCTACTCTGCATGTCCCTACAAGTGGTAATATTTGTGGCTGTCTCTGTTGCCTTTGACACAACAATGCTCCTCGTACACTTGTTAATCTAAGAGTTTGATTGGCTTCACGAATGAATTTCCAGTTCACCTACAACTGCTATCCAACACTACAGCTTGCTGTACAAGTGAAAAAAAGAGATTTACGGTAATATCTAACGTTTCCCGAGAAATGAAGTCTCCTGACAGTCAACGCATTACAATTTTTAATTGAAATCATTCAGGGAGTAAAACAAGCTTTGCAGAGTCGAAGCTGGATTAGTCTCAAAGAGTAATGATCCATTGATTTCTACGGTTGAAAATACAGTGCTCGTATCGGGGCAGCTAAATGAAATTAATATTATTATTTTTTTTTAATCGTATTGACCTCATTGTTACGAGATTCCAAAAATTCGCTTTGATAATTTGTATGTCACATCAAGCTTTTTTTGAACAGTTCACTGTTAGCTGTGGCGCAAGTTTGGATGCTGATGTGGGACATGACGAGAATCCCACCTTCGCGCGTAACCAGCGACGATGGTATCTAATTTTCAATTCGTTTATTGGAGAACAGCATGACCCCATTTTCAAAGTTGGAATCATCATCAAATAACAAGAGATGAGATTTTATATTTTGTTGAATGTTAAAAAAATAACTAACCTTAAGAAAAACAGGGATATTGAAGGTAGAATAAGGGTTCAGCGGATCGCAGAAAGCACGTCCAAGATAACAACCATTAGGATGAAAATCGCTGATTATACCAGCAACAGTCAATACCTCGATCATTGACACCTGTAGACATTACTTTTTCCTCCTCTCTCTATCCTTACATTCCAACTATAAAAGTCGTACTCCGGCACGTTGTTAATCAGCTCGATCGACACTCCCATAATCTAAGTACCTACCTACGCCTAACGATCATTTTTCCACAAAACAAAAGCTATGCAAGAGAAAAAAGGGCTGATAATGAATACTTAGAAAAATAAATGGGTATACTCGTTGATGCAGTAAACTTATATTATCAAGGCAGGCATTTACGTGTCTCAATCATGGAACCTGTCCTCTTTTTACCCATTTCTCTAGCACAGGAGTGCTAATAATTGAAACAAGTAATTTAATGGAAAAGTAATTTATTTTATATTTTTTATAACTTTCAGAAATGCCTTGCCAACAGTAAATATCCATACTGCATACACATATAGTTTATATATGGAATAAATACGTGATCTATATTGATTATTGACTGATTCTATATTGATACGACATGGATGATACGTTACGTATACGTAGGATCATCGAGGATTTCGTATAAAATCCAACTAAAATCAAGGGTATTTTTGGATTGTTGCAAACAATTCGATAATGTCCATTAGATTCAATCATTATTAATCGTAGCTAGATGCACGAAATTTCTGCATGGAATCATCGAAGTATCGTCATGAAAGTTGTTTGACAGTTTTTTTAACAATTTAAAAGTTGAAGGTAGAACATCTTAACTCGTTTGTTTTAGTTTTGACATGTTAATAATAATAATTTTGTAAAAAGAATGTGGGAAATAAATGTTTATCTGACAATAGAAGTAAAATATTCCAATTGAACAATCTTCCTGCATACCATTTAAAGAAGAGTTTTATACTATGAGTAACAAACATCAAGAATTACATGATAATTTATATCTCAAATTGTTGGAAAAAATATTCTGCTTTAGACATAATTTCTTTACCACAGCTGCTCTGTTAAAAATAAATAAATTGTACGTAAAATAAATTGTCACTTCCATCTTTCTTTGTTTGGCAGTGCAAAAATAACTCAGAAAGTCCTTATTTGTATTGTCCAATTTTAAGTGGTAAATTTTTCAAAATTCTCTTTTCCGTAAAAATGTGGGGTAACGCTTTTTTCCAACGAGTTCGAAATTACATTGTTTTCGCGAAAAAAAAGGGGGGAAAAAAAGTTAAGATAACACTTTATTTCCGCGAGTAATCGACATGTTGTATACACCACAAAGCGCGGATTTCTGATTGTTTACATGTGAGGGCATTGCCCGCACGCCATTTACCTCATGAGCGCTAGTTACTTACATTCCCCGCGATTGCACGAGACACACACACATACACACACACACACACTTACCCGTACATAAGTAAGTACACGACAACTGCACTATGTGCCGTCTCTCTTGCACTTTGCCCACACACGGGTAATACACGCACTCGTGACGTTCTCTTACTTATACTTACCGATCTAAAGCCGCGCGCCGGCACGCGGCCACTGTATAAATACACAGTACGACCAGGACTTTTGTGCACGTATAGGTTTATAGGTAAGGTATCGAGCGCGCGGTCTGCGTAATATCATCGAGTGTTTTATACAGATGAGAATAAGCAGCGCACGTGCGCGCGCGCGACCGGCCTTTTTCCCACTTTTATTGCTCGGGCGCTCGCTCGGCTCACATTATTCGTCTTAGAAGGAAATTTGCATCGACGTCTCTCTTTTTTTTTCTTACTTTTCTTTTTTTTTTTTTTTTTTTTTTTTTTTTTTTTTTTTTTTTCTTTCTTTCTTTTTTTCTTCCCCTCCCAAGTCGAGTTCGACGAACTTAGAAAGAGCCAATGTGCGAGGTGCCAAGGGGAAATGAATGGATCGGATGCGGTACAGGTGATAAGTAGCTAACGCGAGCGAGAGGGGCAGGATCGAAAAGGATCGAGCGACAGGGAGGGAGCCAGAGGGGTACACGGCGCTGTCGAACGTGTATACAATAAACGGGTATGGACCATGTGCCTGATCATGGTAATTTGATTTGTAACGTGTCCGTCTGCGTGAGGAGTCCTTTTACGGGACTTAATCATCTATCGGATACCGTACATTGTCGAGACGATCGGATGGTTAGAAATTCGTCTGGGAGACCGAATTTTTTTTAAATGTTTTGTCGGATTTCTCGGAGATAGGATGATTAACGAGGAGTGTATATATTTAAGATTCGAATTGCTGAAATTTTCACGCGATTGATTCAGCTATACTTTGCCTAGTCGGAGGAATTGAATTTTCATAGCCCATAATTATACATGATGGCTTAAGTATATATTTTTAAACGCGCATCCAAAAGCCAAGGATAAACGAAATGTATTGGTCGTACAAAAGAAGCAAAGATGTGACATATATATATATATACTGTAAAATAATGCCAACATTCATCATGTAATTTTGTTAACAAAAGTATTTTTTATTCAATTACAGTGTAGTATTATCAAACCTTGAGCAGTTATACTTAAGGAGGCAAATTGTCTAGTTATACTTAAGATTGCTAAAACTGTTATTCGTTTTTAATCATTGCAGATCTAGGGTGAGTTTTTGGATTTCTGAGAGCTAAAAACATTATTTTACACGAGAGTACATCTAAAGTCCATTTCAGCTGCTTTAACAATAAAATGTTTAAATATACCCAAAGTATCAATAAATCTTTATCGTGTTGACTTTAGATTAATGCATCTAAAAAAAAGATCTATTGTTTGAAAAAATTTTTTCTTATAATAAATAATAACTATTCTGAACATGTAGTCAAATCAGATAAATCAAAATGACGGGTTCATCAATAACAAATGGTTTTAAATTCTGCGTGACTTGCCTTGGACATTTGTCCCCTTAGATGAAACTTTCCCAATTGTAAACGATATCGTTCGAGTATGGAAATGATGTTACCTGCTGAATTCAAAGTCAATTGGATAAAAATTACTTGAGCCAGTCCAAAAAAACCTGCTTATGTATACACGCGCATAGGTAATAATACGCATAATGTATATTGCATGGACCACTTTTGTTTTGAAATTAAAATTTGTTTCACATCAAAACGAGACGATTTACATGTAGTAAGATTTTTGCTTTGGTGATCATAAAATGCCCTCCCTTGGCTACCTCCTGAATGTTTCAAGCGACTTATTATTGTTCCAAACAACCGATACCTTCTGAATCAATAGTGAAACTAACTTCCGCATTTTTTGGTAAAACGTATGTTTAGTCTACTTCGACTGATTTGAATTTTTCTACATTCCTGACAAACGTATCTAATGGGCTATTGAGAAGGAAAAAAGCTACCTTTTCTTCAGCAATACTCTGTCAATGGTTTATAGTAAAAATCTGACTGGAATCATGTTCATCTTTAGTACGCGTTGTACTTGTCATTGATAATTATTTTCGATTCTATTCTTGCACGTTTCTCAACAAAAGAAATTCAAATAAGAACATTTTATAAGTGAGCTTTATAAATTTATCTAATAACTATTTGCCCAAATTAATATAATGATCGATGTAGTAAAAGTAGTAAAGCGTGTCCAAGTGCCATAATCCTTAAATTTCTGGACAGTTAATCATAGTCTAGCGCCAGAATTTCCAGCATCGCTAAACGACAAGTATCAGCCGTGCGTATAATAAAACGTGCAATCCTAATAAAGCAACATTCCGGGGATGTATACGTATACTTTACCTTGTAAATGGTGACAGCCGATAGTTTGGGGAAGAGACATCAGGATGACATGCTTGTGACGAAAAAAAAAGAAGGTTTTATTCAAACTAGAATTTCTAATCCCGAATTTCTGTAAAAAGCATAAATTACGTCTGGACGAAAAACTATCGATTTCATCTGTCTTGAGTGCGATATATAACGCAGACGCGGAGATCTGACACAGATTTGTCAGCGTGGAGGGGCATTAGCAATGTAAATGACGGCCGATAAAACGCGACTCGCGTCTTTCGTAGAGCCTTTTTTTATCACTTCTTGGGTGATTATATTAATCTACGTGCAGCTCCTCCTCGGCGGGACGAGAGGACGATGACGCCGGGGCCGGGAATCCAGCGTCCGCGCCTTCGATTTCACGATCACGGATTCGCGGCCTGCGGTTATATATACATGTATACATACGTGTGTAGTATATTCGAGTTTCTATTCCAATGGCTTCTCCCGCTTCCTCCGTTCCGACTGGTTTTCTCCTCTAACGGCCGATAAGTGGCTTCTATACTTTGGACACGAAAGCCCGTTATTCCTTTTGGCAATCGGCTATCGTGCGCTAGAAATCGGGTCAAGTTCGCCCCGAAAAACCGGGACCGGCCCGTGTTTGCTCGCTCAATAGGAGGAACGAGCGTCTAGGCTGGTTTTTTTTTTTTTTTTTTTTTTTTCTTTTTTCACCAAAGTTGATGAGCGAGGTTCAGTCCAGGGAAAGACACTGGATTTGCGGGACATGCATTATTTCATTTGCGGTATCGGGATTTAGTTAAAAAATTGGTTAAATTCCTGATCGGATGGGTACAACCATACATAAAATACTTGAGGAACTACATTAACATGAATTTTTTTTTTATAGTTTTTACACATACAAACGCATTTTTGTCCTGATGAGTAACTGTGCACTATCGTATTTAATCTTTAAAATGTTTGTACTCGATTATTTACTTTTGTTGCCCAAAAAAGCATTTAAATTTTAAATAATTGAAAAAAAAGTCTACAACTCGATCACAAAAAGCCAATATTTTAGGAATTAAAAATTGTAAAGTTGTGAGTACACACATCATATTAGCAACCTTTCAAAGACTATTTGTTAACGATATTATCAGACATAGTAGTAATTTAAGTATAACAGTTTGTCATGGATTTCAATAAACTTTTTAAGAGACTGTAGAAGTTCATTACGTTCTCACAAATACGTTATGTATGTATTTGTAACATTACCTTGTAATAAATGCACTCTCATATTTACTTATAAATCACATAAGAGTTTGCTACTCGTTAAAAAAGCTCCGAAGCAAGAAAGACTACTACGCGATCTTAAGTATTTAGTTTGCCCCATAAGAAAATTAACGACCCTAAAAACAGAAATTTCATAAAGAGTAAGTTTATTTGCTGTAACAATAAATATGATTTATTAATCAATATATCAATTTGCTGTAATTTTCCAGTAAGTTTTAATGATTGATAACTAAACTTGATGTTCTTGGCCATATCATTTTCTTGACAAAAAAACTATGCTGAAGGATAAAACTTTTTTTATAAAATACCAGATTAGTTTTTTTTATCTCTCCAAACCAAAAAGAAAAATGATTTTCTTGCACGAATCACACGTTACATACACACTAGACGTAGTTCCGAAACAGGTCGTAGATCATAGTGTAGGATAACGTATATAAGTATAGTCCAGAGATACGTCGATGGGATGGATGACACTTTATACATACATGTGTAGTTTAAAAATTTTTAGTTGACCATCATATCTTAATGTAAATACAACTTCATATCTCATATGCTGTGATATTAGACTGTAAACTGTTTTATTCATATATTTTGTAGATTTTTTGTTGAGATAAATAATCAAAAAGTACCAAGAGTAAAGGCATTGTTCGATATCAGTACATTTATATGTATATAAATTATTGTAAGAAAGACCAGTCGTTTTCGAGGCCAATAAAACGATAATTTTGAACTTCATTTTAGTTGAAAATAGAGTATATGTTGAACTTTAATCTGGTGAAAATCCCAAATCAACAATTCGATGCCTTTAACATCTGACGTAGCCAATTCATCAGCTAAGGATCAACATCAACGTTGTCGAGAATTATTCGTAAGCATGTACAAACGTATTTGTAAATATATCGTTTTCCCAACGCTGATGGACGATGTCGTAAGCGCCACGCCGAGGTGTAAGGCCGCAGCAGTATAGGTACACGCAATCGAGAGACCCTATATACAGTTACTCAATTTTCTTTACAGTAAGGGACTGGGAGCTCCTGATATCTTGTGAAAAATTTTGTCGACCTTCATTTGAACTCCTTTCCAAATCGAAAAGCCGTCAAAGCCATGGCGATGATTCGGAACTTTTTCTGACTTGACGAATTTTCAGTCAGTGGTATAGTCATCGGGGCTTCGATATCCCTATCCCGTCGTTTCTCAGTTTAACAACTTGAGCAAAATAATCTGTATGATGGAAATTTGCAAAGCCAATAGAGAAATGTGACAAAAAATAAAGAGATCTCTTAATAATAATCATCCAATGTTTGAAAGATATGAAAGAATAAAATGATTTAAAAGCGTTGAAAAAAAAAAATCGTCTTTGTGTCGGCATAATAATATATATTACTTTAATTATTGTTCCCTCGCATGATTTTAAAATTACTACGTAATGGCTGAGTCCACCTCTATAGATGGTTACACCACATTGACGCGTAAAGAGTACAGAAGTGCTACAATGATAATCCTAAAATGCCACTATTGTCAAGTAATAAACGCACTTATATTAATACCTATTTTATCTTTGCACTGTACTCGAATGTATACCTTTCAGTAGTTTGGACTTGCCACCAGTACTTTTTAGTCATTATTGCAATCACAGACAAATATATTGCTCGTAGACGTACATAAAAAAAAAAAAAGACTAACAACATACAAGTAGCAATAAAAAAAAAAAAAAAAAAAAAAAATACGGGTAAAGGACCGTTTGGCAGTTACAGCATACAGAAGCCAATGCACTCACGTACCTCGTGAATTATCGGCAAATTTTTTGCGTGAGTGTGCGTGTGCAAGAGTATATATTTATGTATACAAGCAGAATCGTACGTTCGCCTTTACGCATAAAATGCGTGCACGACTGAGGAAGAAAGAAATACGACAACGAGAGCAGCCGTTACATAGCATCACTGACCAACGGCAACGGGTCGCCGACCTGTAATGCGCTGTACGTGTGCTATACGTGAATACATGTATATATAGGAATAAGTGTAAGTATACATATATACGTACGAGCCCGAAATCTCTCCGATCGAGACCCGCGACAGCGCGAAACCTATTGGCCTCCTCTTTGATCTCAATACCATACGGTTGGTACACCGCTTTGTTGGCTCGAATGACGGGCCCAAGTATTGGATTATTGCTGATGAATTTGGTGTGAGCGTAGTTGCTGGACATTTTCATTAATACAATTGACTTGATTGATGCTGCGAGACTTTGGCGTGGTACTTTTATTTATAATTTTTTTCTTTTTTTGTTTCACTTGTAGATCGTACATGTATATTCACGTTGTAGTATATAGATTCTAAGTTATACGGATCATGAAAAGTGAAAACTGTCGATTTGCGATGATTTACTCGTATATTTGAGTCTTGGATTTCATTGATCAAAATCATGGCTATTAACTTTTATTTTGGTAAAAAAAAAAAATTACTTTATTCCTAAGACTTTTGCTCTAATGATTTAATTTAGGTACACTTTTTTTTTTTCAATTATCAACTAACCACATAAAGGGTCAGATTATATAACTTGGATGTAATTCGGAAATCGATTTCAAATCAGCGGGGGGATTCTTTTCATTGTCGATTACTGTTATGCTTCGTCGACCCGATTACAGCAGTTTATGTTAATAATGCCGAGAATGCGTACTTAGCAATTTTTTTTTTTTTCTCTCCCAATAAAGTTTTAAGAAAAAGCTTGGCCAAGACTCTCGTTCGCATTACACGAATTCTGTATCGACTTGATTGACGCATTTCGTGCCGAGCTTCTTCGTGTTTTGCGTTTAAAGCTTTGCAGCTTGCACATACTTTAGGAACTTATTGTATATGTCTTTCGAAAAAAAATATTTTTTTTCACTCGAGTATAAAACCTCCATTCGAGTGTTGAATTGACGAGCACATAGGCTTGCTTGAAAAATTATTCTCTTGTACATTTCCTTAGATATTGATGAAGGTATGTACCATGGATTCATACTATAGGTTAAAATTTGTTTTCAATTTCATCAAAGTTACAATTTTTTTCACGTCAAAAGCTTACTTGTTACGTGAGATATATTTTAATCAGTTGTTTCGTCAATGTAAATCAAATAATATTATTTTCACTTATATCACAATCACAAATACGAGTGATAACAATTTAATTGATAAATTCATGTTTTTCAATCCAACAGAATTTGTTTTTACATGACTCTTTTAAAATCTATAAAGAATACTAAAGAAATGTGTTTTTTTTACTTTAAATGCATTTTTTTCAATGTTAAGAATGTTGAGTACGTAATTATCATTTGACGTCAATAAAACGATACCAATCTAATACCACGGAATAATTATTGAATGTATATGTCAAGTGTATAGGAGTGTCTTGTAACACTAATAAGTGGAGCATCACATTCTTCCAATTCAAAAGTCGATGTCTTTTTTTTTTTTTTTTTTTTATTCCAATATTAACAGACATCTACTTAATAAAGAAAGCGGTATATATTTGAGCTATTATGGTTTCACTCCTACATTAACTACTATGTAGGCCATAAATTTTAACATCTTGCCAACTCGAAAATTTCTTTATATTTTCTGTACTTTTAAACTAAAAACAACAATGCAGGCACTTTGATGAAATATCTTTTTTGGACCGTCTAATCAAACATTCTAAAATTTTATACTTATTTAAGTGCGATAAAAAAAAAATCTGAAAATTTTTGGGGCTTGATTCTACTTCCAATTTCAGAAATCAGCGATATTTTTCGTATACATTGATAATTTTGATTTTTTTAGTTAATCTCTCAAAATAAAACAGAAAAAAATAAGATGGAAAGCATGAAATTTAAGAGAGAGGCTACAAGTCATTACCGTTATCTTTCCATTTTTTAAATTCCACTTTTGGCAGAATAAGGAGCCAACATATTGATTTTTGAATTTTTCTTTCACCACACTATCCAAAGGTTATCGATGTAAAGAAGACTTTGCTTGTTTTTTAGAAAAAAAAAAAAAAAAAACATTTCTAAAAAAATAACCACCTGTTTATTAATTATTCGGATGCTAA
Organism: Copidosoma floridanum; assembly: GCF_036245765.1. Taxonomy (NCBI): domain Eukaryota; kingdom Metazoa; phylum Arthropoda; class Insecta; order Hymenoptera; family Encyrtidae; genus Copidosoma; species Copidosoma floridanum. Next base: position 8,182,894 of record NW_028321907.1, on the reverse strand, counting down.
AATCAGACCATGTCTTACATATTCTAGAGATGTTGGGTTCATCTTCAAATTTTTTGAAACCCTAAATTTCGATTTTGCTAGCAGTAGTATCTTTGGCCTTTGGATCGCGGTTTTTACTGTAAAGTCAATTACCGTAACCGGTTCTTGATCATTTGAAAAACTGCTTTATTTTAACACGAGTTTTCTGGGAATGACAGTACAGTCAGACCTTGAAAATTTTCAACTTGTTTCGTCCGCACGTTATTCGTAAAAAATTACGAAAAAAAATTATAAATCCTCTAAATTTCGATTACCCTACTTCTACTTATCAAAACATTGCATTTTTGTAATGTGATCTGAATGTGACATAAAAATGACACATAAAGACCACCAGCAGCAAATGAAAACAATACCCTCACTATATTTGAAAAAAATCATAAGGCAAAAGTGGGTTTTGATATCGTAATTTTCTTTCCAACATCACCTGTCGAAGACTGTAAAAAAAAAAAAATGCATCATAACAGAAATCACAATACACCCAGAGGAAGAGACTCAATGCGGACGAGTGCCGTCGAATAATGATGATACCAATTAAGTAAGCATCAGCAACTTATATCAAATTGATTTTTCCAAAATCCACACTATTTTTCACCCATAATTATACAACGCACTCGGACTCCCACAAACCACCACCGCCACCACCACCACCTCGTAAGCGCGAACTCCCGATTACAGCAAGGGCAGCAATAGCAGCAACAGTCGAACCGATCTCTTTGGGTTCAACAACCTCGAATTGGCTTGAATTCCCTTCCTCGGTTCTCCCGTGCCATACAGCCATGTACATATACGTATATATATATGGCACTCGTCGCGTGTACTCGTATATATATACGTATATATACGCATTACGAAGCAGGCAAGAGAGCTCGAGTATATAAGAATCGCGGCGCGGTTAATTGAGTTTTCGGTCAGTCGGCTACGACATCGTGAACCGAGCGCTGCTCTCGAGCCGACCGCTGCCACTGGACGTATACATATGTACATATTTATACACACACCTATATATATATATATGCACATGTACGTACATACGTCTAGCTTTTTAGCATGAGAGTATATAGCATGACACCGCCGTGCTACTCTCTCACTCGCAGATACGTATACACCGCTGCACGTGCATTATATGGTACGTACACACGAAAAGGAGCGCCAAAAGAAAAAAAAAAAAAAAAAAAAATATATACCTCTATACCTATACAGCCACGGGAGAGGAGATCAAGTTCCTTCTCTCTCTCTCTCTCTCTTTATAGGCGCACACCACTTTGCCGGTCGTTCACCTTTTCTCTCGGCTTATACACATATATTTATATCGTCAAGCCGTGCACGGGGCTGCGTGCCGATCGCTACTTATGTTACATGTGTGTGTATTTACTTACAAATACGCTCCTTTTATTTGTATGTAGATACGCGCGCATTGATGCACTGACAATGAGAGTGTACGCATGACAAGAATGGATAAATTGTCTGTATAGGTGGCCCACAGGTAAGGGGAGACAAAAAAAAAAAAAAAAAAAATCGTTGGAGTACCCAAGTAGTTCAATTCATTTATTTTTCTGGGTATATGGGGTAGGTAAGTACATGTGTGTATGTACTCTACATTTGGGGTCCCATTACAACTTGAAGCCATGACATATGTAGCTGTACTATACGTGGGTACTTCGCCTTTTGCACTCGTCGTATTACAGCGTAGCTATTGGATTTTTTTCGGCCAATTTCAATTGAAAGAAATTTTTTTTTTTTTTACTTGCGATTTCAAGTTCATTTTAAGGGATGTGACTGTTATCTTGTTCATGTTCACATGAGCAAAAAAATTACAGGCGTAGCTAAACTAGATTTAGGAGTAAAAAAATTCACGGCCGGAACAAACTCCATGACAAATTGTCTTAGACTTCTTTATATATTAAAGGTACAAAAATAGTGCATATCTTGCATAAGAATTGAGAGATGCATCACCACTTTGATCACTATCATTGGAAGGTAATTTAAAAATGTTGTCAGAATAGGATTTTCATGATCTAGCAATGAAGCATAAAAATTATGCAGTGGAAGTTGTAGCTTGTAAAACAAGTATTCAAGTCTTGGAAATAAATCTACTGTGGCGAATAAGGAAAAATGGAAGGTGTGAAAAATCAGCAAAGAAAACTGTAGATATTAGCAGTACTGCGTCCACATTCGTCCGATGACAGAGTGTCAATAAACTTGCACTTGGTATACACACATGCGTATACATGAATTTCCAATTTGATGTTTTATTTTTTTTTTTGGCTGGCCGTTCGTTACCCAAAGTACACCAACTGGTAATAAGGAGGTCAAAGAGAGATGCTCTCTCTCCCTCTCTCTCTTTCTTATCCTGGCACACACACACCCACACATACACGCATACATTCCAACATGTTTGCTTGTATGCAATGCACCTACACCTATACCTTCGTCCCAAAAGACTCGTCATGATAATTTAACACCATGTCCCACGTACTATAAAGTATACGTGCCATTTTTCTTCAATTAAAGATGCAGACGTTCGTGCACACGTTGTCGAGAAACCAAGCCAAAAAAAGCATACGCCGTGTAAATACAATCAATTGCACCGGCCGCAGTTTTACAGCCTTGATTCGGTAATTCACGAGATCGCAGCAACCTGTTTTCCGATCCCTGACGAATTTTTCTCACTCGATTATTGTTGAATTGCATGCATCCCAATCCATCGGTAATTGATTTGAAAATTGGTGGACAATTTCAGAGAGAGAGAGAGAGAGAGAGAGAGAGAGAGAGAGAGGAAAAGAGATAAGTGGCACGGGTGGACGAGGAAAAAGGAGAGGAAACGCTTGCCGCGCTACACGCTCCATTAGAAGTCGAGAGAGCTCGATTAAACCGAGCCGCTGCAAAAAAGAAACTCGTGTACACGCACAAGGTACTACACATGTGCTCTGTGATCCAGTCCACGGCTCTCTGCCACATGGACACTAACTGGAACTCACACTTATTCGAGGTGTTATATTTTTCCAAGCCGCTCTCTGATTCGATAATTTCAGTTACTCAACACTCCCGTAATTTCGTAGTTAATAGTTGGGTAATTTATTATCCCCGCCTTGTTTGCGCTGCGGCTGCAGTTGGCTTTTTTCTATATTGGCTTTTTCGCGCGATGTCACGAACTTCGCTTAAATAGTTTTGAACAATTTTATAAAACCTCACTTTGATTCCATCAAATTTCCATGCAATGTTGTATTAATTACATTACGCTGTGATGCATGGATAAGTATAGTAAAGGATGAATCCAGCGATGAGGATCCCCAAGTAATAAACTTATAAGCAGTAACAAGCATTCGATCTAATTTTTTCTTGTTATTAGGTAGTAGTTATTCGTTTAAATTACGTTGAAAATATTATACTCATTATTTTTTTTTTTTTTGAATAATTTATTAATCCCCTGTGAACTATTTTAACTCTGGCATAAAAAGCTCTATAGATTATCTGCATGTCTCTTCAGTTGAAGTCACTTTTAGCTACAGTCACCTGCATGTAAACCGCATAAAGCACCGACTAATCATAACCAGAGGATTACAACCATATAGCATTAGGTGGCTATATTGTGGTGCATGTCAAAGCTCCAAGTACAAAGCCTTTAGTTTTATTTATACATGTATTTATTATAATGTCGAGTTAGTAGTCGTCGATTGTATATAATACAATACGAGGTATCCTAGTTTGGGGCCAGTTGAGTATTTGTTAATTGTCTTTACCGGAGGTGTCCGAGGTGTTGTTACATGTACATTAAAATCCGGAACAAAAGCAGCGAAAGAAAATGTATGAGAGATAGAAAATGAGGGGACCATTTGTCTAAATGTTGCGCCGAAACGAGGACGGAGAGACATCGAAAGCGTGAGAAAGAGAACCTTATGACGGCGTGGAAAGAAACTAGAACCAAAGTAGATTTCGATGGAGAATTGAAAAAAGGAAGACGAATATTTACGAGCACCTACTTTTAATTTATGATGATTTATTGATCTTAAAACTTACTAGTACCAAGACGGAAAGGGCACTCTCCGCAGTTGGGTGTCACAATGCACTTGTTTAAGAAGTTCATTGCTAGACGACACCACCAATACAATTTGTTTTATGAGATCCTACTTCCAGGGAAATCTAAAAAAATCAGCGAAAGCAATGGATTCCACACTGTAGTATTATAATATTAGTAATTCCATGAGAGTACATAGCAATTTGATTTAATAAGAATCTAAAACTGTAGTTACTCAAATAATTAAATAATTAAATAGATATCTGTACATTGATGTATGTGACGATTGTGATGATAAAAATTGTGATGATGATTAAAGGAGTCTGTAACGATCGTCTTAACGATATAGACTGAGCCTGATGAGGTTGGCGTTAAGACCAACGAAACGTTGCTCAAACTAACACCTGATTTTTTGGAGTTTTCATTCGTACTCCTAAAATTAGCTCTTACTGATCGTGTGCTTAGGCACTGACCCTCAAGTCATCATGAAAACAACTGAGAGCAGAACGACATGTTCAACAAACGATATGATGATAAAAATTACTGCCAAGTCTCATAATGTAAAACTAAAGATCTCGATTTTAATCATTAGAGTAGTCAAAGAGAGATAAGTAAAGTTGTAACATATTTCACTGATACTTTTAGTAACTGGTATTAAAAAAAAAAAAAAAAAAAAAAAAAAAAATTTATAGAGTGCCTGGATCTGCGCTGGATTCAACTGGAATTGTGTTGATCCAGACAAAATCCAGTAATCCCTATACTATTGATAAAACACATCTCTGTCGTTCACAATTTTTTCTTGGCACTTCAAATACAAAATCAATCGACTGTAAGATTAGTTAACTTTGCAGATCTCTCACTTGGCAAGTAAACTCCCCGCTATCGAGTAAATAAAGATCTATTACTCGTTCGAAGAATGAAAAAAAAAAAAAAAAAAAAAAAAAAAAGAAAAAAGAAAAAAAATAACGCACGTCAGCACACACGCAAATTAGCATATAATTACGATACAGAGCTTGAAACATTCCTTTCCGATCGTTGTCATTGATTAGGTGGGGAGTAGGGGGGAAAAAAAAGAGAAAGAGTAACACAGCGCATAGGTGCATTTTCCTAGTCGCCAGACTGTCTTGGCCGGTCACTGTTATCGGTATGCGTATGCGCTATGAAGCTTAAGGAGAAAGAGAACTAACAAACGACTACAAAAACAAACACACGTGCTTGCGTGTGTCCATATATAGGTGCAGGTGCCCGAACGTCGATTACCGATGTAGCCGATGCAGTCTTTATTCGAAGCGAGATGCAGTACGGTTGTACACGTGTTTTGTGATTCGTGTGTTTAAAAGGTGAAAAATTTTTTACGCCTTAAATTCGGTAAATGGGTAGAAGGGTTAATTGCTACGTACGAAAAGCAACTTGAGGTCCGTGACTTCACAGCACGTGAAAGGTGTAATGTCACATGTACCAAAATGATATTTTCGCACGTTGGTATAAGGTAGATTTTCGATTGTAGCCAAATGTACCGATCATTATTTCCATGGTCTAGTTGATGATGGTTTATTGTTTTTTTCTCAATTCACATATTTCTCGCAACTTGAATTTGTTAGGGTGCTATTTTCCTTTTTTTTTTGTTCGGTAATAACTTAAAAACTGGACGTTTTAGTTTTACTGCCAGTAAGAAGTAGTAGATCTAGTTTAAATGGTACTCCCACTCTTATGATTTGGTTGTAGTTATCCAAATCATGAAATCATTAAAAAATAAACAACAGAAAATGGGGTTTTGACTTTTATGGTGAAAAATAATGTTGAAAACTGAGTGATAATTAAATAAGTTGCAAATTTTTTAAAATTAAACCTTTTGACACTTATGGTTAGCTAAAAAGAGTAATTTTTGTCTTAAATGCAAATTGCAAAATTCGAAATGCGCTAAAAATAACTCATAACATCGAATCTTTATTCAATACCATATTCAAAATGAAAACTTAAGATCCAAAAGCAGTAAAAAAAAAAGTTTTTTAACAATAATAAATAATTATTTCACCCTCAAAGTAAAATAATGTCAAAAATTACGAAAATTATGGGAGGATAGTGTTGTGACATTTGAAACTAATTCCAGGGAAATAAAATTTGTCTTGTGAAAATAAGAAACGTTACGTACACAGTGATTAAACTTTTTGTATCGGGAGTGAAAATTCATCCCTCGTGACTCACGTATGCAAAAGTCACATAAATTTGGCCTTTTTATTCAATTTTAAATTTAATGAGTGGAATTACTCTATTGCTCTGGGTCATCAATAAAGGGATGGGACCACCAATTGGTGGGCTTTGCACGCGCAAATACCCGAAAAGTCCTTCAAGCGCACGTAAACAGGTAGTCGCTGATATTTTTGTATATTGGACAAGAGAAAGGCGGTTTACGCTGCAAAAGAGATCGGGGCAAGTAATATATACGAGCTCACGCACAGCAGGGCAATGCACTTAAGTATAGAGACGACAATAACAACACACCGCGGCTCTTAACGATCTCCGCGTGCCGGCCGACTTTGGAACCGGCACGAAAGGTGTGCCTTACTTGCTAAATCATAAAAATCTCGCTCTAATTAATTTTGATTGTCAATGATTTACTATCGATTTTTTTTTCCATGTTTAGTGGCACCGAATGGTATTAACCGCATGCTAGACGAGTAGGGAAAAATCGCGTTTCGTGCGCTCATGTGTATCAAATAATTATCTCTTGATCGCGCCCTTACAGCTCGTAACTTTTTATAAACATTTTAAATATATTGGTTTTCAATAATTCGACCAATAAAAAAATGCTAATGAAAAATAAAACATGTAGAATTAGTGTTTTGAAAATGTTTCCCTCGTCAAAATTAAAATTAAAATTATGTTAATACATTTAAACAGAATTAATTCACATTCTTTTATTTTAAAAGTACTTTTTGTTCATATTAGCTTCACTAGAAATTTCGTTACTTTATTTATTAAAATTTTATGAAGTGTTTTGTACAAATTACTTTTTCAACTTTGATTCTTGAAGTTAACTACATCGTGTTAAAAAAATTTAAGGGGAAGTGACTTAAGTAAAAACAGGAACTTTTAGTCATACGGCATTATGAGTTAGGTAATTACGTACCAAAGTTGAACAAAAATTTTGTATTATTTGTATCAGGCTAATAATTAAAATAATGACGTGAGTTTTAGATATTTTTTTTCTATTTATCCTGAATCAATTAAATAAGTATGGTGTTATGCCCCACTTTACATTTGGACTATAGTAACAGTGACTTGCACCCAATAGTAGCAGACTGCAGATCTTATCAGCAACGGCATTACGAACAGTACCTGTGGATGACGTAAAAATCAATGAATAAGAAAAATGTCAATGATAAACCAAACGATGAGCGTAAGATTTTATATATACAAGTAATTACCGAAACCTAAAATTTTTCTTATACGGCACTGTTTGACACTTGTGTTGTGTACAATAAAATTTCTGCATCGGTTGTGCAAACAATCAAATTATTTTTTGTTTAATTGTTGGACTTACGTGAGCTTGATATTTATTAACAGTTTTCAAACGGCGTAGTAGCAAGGTTCATTAACATCAATCAAGTTATAGCACTTATCTGTTGTTCGCGACTATTCTTTGTCGAATGCACAGCTTTTTATGTACATGCAAACTTGTAGCTAACAAAGTGCCATATCTTAATTGGATGTTGTTGGGCGCGTATCTTGTTGAAAACATAACCTAATCTGCGCCAGCTCATCCACTAATTTTTTTCTTGATTTTTATTATTTTTGCACAACACTTCTTGAATTCTTTTGTTTGTTTGGGGCCATTTATTTTTAGAACTTGTTATTTTCAAATTGATTAAGATGCCATCATGTATTTAATTGTCTTATTCAACTGTATACTCGCATCCACATACACGCTACTTTGGCCATCGGGATTCCTAATAAGATTCGCACGACGTCACTGCTTCGATATCAGTAGTGCGCAATTTAATTATTATATTGCCCCAAGCGCTTGTGATACAAGGCGGTGCAATATAATGTAATAGGGTGCCATTTTTAGAAGCTATCGTAATACGCAGAATTATTTAACTGGCCATACAAGAATATTTTTTTTGTTTTTAGAAAGTGACGAATTCTATTATAAACGAATAATAGTAATTTTTTTACGGCGAACTATCAGTCATACGTACTTGCATGTGTTGCGTATTTGAGTTACTCATCTACATTTTTGAGAAAGTATTACAATGACCTATAAAAACAAGAATTTGTCTTTGAATCTTCTTTTCTGATGATTAAATTTGTGTTACGTACGTAGCTTCTCGTTCCGATATATTATTAAATGTCATGCTTTTATACTTGATTGTATATTTTATTAGTTTTCACTTGCAGTAGTGCAAAGAAATCAGAACTATCTTAGAAAATTATTAACAAAAGGGTTCTGTGAAACGCAAATATTTACGTTATTGGTTCCAATGGACTATAGGCACTCGGCACCGATCGAGCTATCCAAGAGGGGGCCATCCAAAAATCCCAATGGATTAACGTCTGATGGAGCTCCGTGAAATTGATGAACCGACAAACGAGCAATGGTGAAGTACGCAGAAACGTTATGCGCGCGCCAACGTTGGCTATTACTGACGCACGTAATGTTACAATCGGGAATCGGCGAGCGGTCAATGCTCGAGTGACCCCAACAACAGTAAAAGTGACGCGTTTATACACAAATACATGTACACACACCCACGTACTTGCCATATAAATCTTTGCATTTGATTCGAATGTAGTGTATGAATACCAAGGCTCTATGTAAAAATACTGATCAGTGACCCACAGGTGTTGGTTGCAGCTAGCACTCATCGTTTTTATGACAATAAAAAACATAGATTTTCATCAAAAGTCCAAAAATTTCGTGTCTTATTGTATTATAATGATGTACTTTGTCATAGAAATTTATTGGTATTTTGAATGTGCGTGTTCATGTATAATATCTGTATAGGTATGCATAAAACCACTCATGTTTCAGAATTGACTTAACTTTCTTTAACAAAACTTACATTCATTATTATTTATTGTTGTTTGCTCTAATTAATACAAATTTTCTTATATTTCATTTTATTTTTAAGATTTTCAAAAAACAGATAATTTGTACTTGTCAAAAATTTTGTTTTTAAGAAACCACAATTTAAAATTATCCTAATTTAAAAAAAGTTTAATTACCGTGTATTTATGTTTGTAGCAAACAAATATTATAAATAATAAAACTTCTATTATTTCTTTTAAGAAAAACAAGCAAATTTAGTACAAAAGAGACTTTTTAAATAATTTTGTAATGTGTATCATGATGTAAAAATAATTTATAGAGACTATCAGTAAAAAATAGTCAAAAATAATTCGATACTATTTATTTGGTTACGATTCCCAAAAAGTTGTAAGAATACACAATTTTTTTTCAAAAATAAGAATTTTAAAATGATTGTAAAATTAAATTGCTTTAATTACAAGGGTATACATAGTTGAGTACCAAAAAAAAAAAAAAAAAAAAAAACCTTTTGATTTATAAATCATTGAGAAGGAATAGTTACCTATTTTTAACCTTTGTCAACTTAAGCCAAGATTTGATAGGAAAAGGAGATCACAGGTCTTCAATACAAATCAAATAATATTAGTTAGGATAATCGTTAAACTGAGTTGACCAAGTGAATAGATCATGATAACTACTATATTTTATTATTCAAACTAAGAATTACATAATTTTAAAAACGAATGCAAATTAACCGCATCAACAAATTTTATTTTGTGCAGCCAATCAATAAATTTGGTTGTGCATGTACCAACCAAATTTTTGTTAGGCTCAACAAGATTTTTTTCCACGTATAAAATAAAATACGTAATGTATTTTCCCGGAGACTCGGTCAACGCTGAGCAAACGAATCATCGTTTGGATCAAATAAACATGAAAATAATTGAAAATATCTGCATGCGTGTTAATATAGAGGCACATTGCATGTGTATGCAAGCCAATAGAGAGGTAAAGTAGACATTTGTACGCATGACATAGACAGCTGACATAAGCGTGCCGTAAGATCGGTATGCGCTTGCACACATACACCAGCCAATATCGATTCAAATCTTCGCGCCAAAGGACGTTGACCGGTATGCGAGCCTGCAAAATATAATTACTCACGTGTGGCCTGATACTTGCATACGCACACACACACACACAAAGTGCATGATAATTACGTGACACTTTTCGTTATGTGCATGTGCATGTGTGCGCACACGTGTTTTCTTATGTTCCAACACATGCTTTTATGTTTATACATTAGCAGGAAACTTTTTTTTTCCTGGAGAATCCACTAATGCAAGAATCTTATTAATTCATTAACGATAATGTCCCAAGCACGTTCCTCTGATTACGTGCGCTTCTCTCTCTCTCTCTCTCTCTCTCTAAGACGTGTGATGCGTTTCTCAACCGCGAACAATAATTATGCTAAAAAATTATACTAATTGCACTTTGTTATGGTGTACGTTCAACACATTTAGTATTGAATATAAAATAGAAATATTGACACCATTTTACTTTTTCTTTAATAAAAGTATGATCACCCATTCAACACTGAAATACAAGAGTCGTGAACTTAACAAATTCTTTTATTCAAGTACATGTTTCATTCGAATCGACTTATAAGTACTGTCCAATTTTGCCTAATTGATAAATTTTTTCACCATAAGGGACTGGAGTTAAACTTTGAAGAAAAATTAGAAGATTAATGAATCATTATAGTTTTAAATTACTAGTCTTATGATAGTTTTACTGGTAAAGAAATCGGCGTCATTCAACTAAAAGCTATAAATGAATTTTTCAAGTTGGCAAAGTAGATTAATATTATTTCATTACTTTCACAAATTTCAATCTTTTGTTCACATACATACAAAGTGATATTTAAACAATTTACGAGTATAAAGATACATATTCAAATGTATGAGGATTTTTTATTTAGAATTGATTTTATTCGAACAAATAAAAGAATTTATTAAAACGTTTTTTTATTATTAATTTATTAATTTTCTCGTACAAATTATTTCACTAGTACATTTTATCCCCCAAACATCTGAAAGAGTACAGATTAAAAAAAAATTAATCGATTTCCCACGAAATTAATTTACGACCACTAGACAACAGTACTCACTGGTTATATTTTTTCGTGCAACACTTTCCCACGTCGTTGGACGTCCAGGGACTAACGTGTTATTTCGTAACGCGTTTTAAAATGTCTGCAGGGAAACGAGTGAAACTGATAAAAATATATTTAACGCGTTCGACACCACAGCACAGCAACGCCTCACCTGTAGAAAAAAAGATTTAAAAAAAAAAAAAAAGATGCAATAAATATACAAAAACATCAGGTGAATGCTCTTCCGATCAGATTTCGCAGCCGCAATAATGTATACAAAGTGTCTTTTGCGAGTCGTTGTCGTCGCGGCAGTTATATGATCCCTGGCGATAATCGCGCAACGGCGCGACGCTTAGGACTGCATGTGAAAAATGGAAAAGTGTCGAGCAAACGTTACTAGATTTTGAAGCACTACTGAATGGTAATGAAATATTGTGTATTTTTGCTTTTTTCAGGGTAAGAATACGTATTGACTATTAAAATTTTCTTTTGTATGGTCAAAAAGTTGATTAAATGTTTAATCATCGATTGTTTCATACCACATTGTAAGTCTGCAATCGTATAGTAACCATTAGCATTGATGTACATACGTACACTATGTATAAATATTTATTGGTACAACTACATAGGTAAATGATTTTAGCAAATTTTTATTTATCTTCAGTCTACATTAAAAATCGTTAAAATTCCATTGGTATCTTTCATATTTTATAATTATGTATAATATTTTTATTTACACGTACAGGTATAAAGTTATTATAGACATGCTATTGTACGTAGCTATGCTTGTTAAAATGAGAAAGAAACTTGAGCTTTTACATTTTTTAATTTTTTGTTTTATTAAAGATTATTTATTTTTAGTAATAGTTAAAAAAGTAAATGTAATTTTTTTTCTCCACAAAAGGCCCCTTGAAATTGCATTAAAGTTCTCAAAACTTAAGTGGTAGTCGTTGACATTTAAGATTTGGCGTTGTTATTACTTCTACTTCCACACCAATAGTCCGGGGACGTAATCAAATATGATACGTAATTTCGCTTGTTCAACTGTAGCACAGTAACCATTTATTGAGCAAGAGATGACAACAAGCACAATATAGTCACAATTATGAGATGGAATGACGGAAGGAGAGCCTCCGAAAACATTGACCCGAGGTCGTGAACCTCGGGCCTCCACTCTCCCTTTTCTTTCCCCTCGCGTACACTTTTATACATTTACACAGATAAAGCGACAGAGCAGAGACGATGGTGCCGAAAATTGGCTTCTTTTCCTATGAACGAGGCCCTCCTGTTCCCACATTTATGCAGATGTGTTTTGTCAACGTGATACCTGCTTACAGATGAATCGTCCTTTTTTCAAACCTTTATCGTATTTACGTATATTTATGTATTTTCTGTGAGACGTAGCTATGGGGAAGAGTAATCATATTAACATGGACACGTGCCGCTTATGGAATCATGGTCGTCACGTTGGTAATCCTTTAGATCCTTCCATGACTCCAAAACTTCAAGGATTTCTTTCTTCTACGAAGTAAGTTTTTCATGTCAGCATAATTTGTACTCTTGAGGTGAATCAACCAATTTAGATGTTTTCAATCAAATATGAACTGTCTACCATGGTCCATGAGTTTTTTTTTCCTCAGGAGTCATTGAACGTTTTATCTTACAAGATTCTGATCATCAAGCAAACAGGATCGACAGATGTTTTTTAATTTTTAAAGTATCGGTTGATTGACCGCCTGGATCGTGTCATGATTTTAAATACAATATATTTTCCTTCTAATGAACTTGTTGACAATCTTATGAATACTAAATCATACAAGTGTGTAGTCAATCGTCACGCATTTGATGATGTCAATGATAATCAATCAATAATCGCAGTTATGGATTATATTGAAAATTATCTCGACCACTGGAATCGCTATACATTAACAATCTCGATTTTCACGTTTATAAATCGAAAAACTATCATGTGTACGTACAATTATACTACTGATTAACTTTTTAATCACCTTACATCTTTGTAATTGCAAAAGTTATAGATGTTTTTATCCAAGAGTCCTTTCCTCATTACTTTACTACGTGATCTAGAATCTAATTTTTTACAGAATACACGCTACTCATGTGAATCAAAATTAAGTGGCATTATTGGTTTATCATTCTTGTTGTTCTTAATTCATCATGGATCTTGAAAAGAATCGATTTCAACAAGTTTTACTAAACTATTATCACCGTTTTATAAAATTTTATTGAATTTAATGAGTCATATGAGTGAATTTCACATTCGCAGTTCAAATATTATATGTATTATTTATATTATTTATCTAAAAAACGCTTTAGATAAACACGTCGAATTTCACGCACTATTGCATCTTGTACTCCATATAGCTTCTCCACGACGTCTTCGCACCCTTTCTTTCTTTTTCGTTACACTCTTATTTTGTTAGGTCTTTCCTTTGACTCATATAGTAGGCTCCTTTAAAAAAATGAAATAATAGAAAAAGTAAGCGGGATAAAGTGTATCTTCTAGAATGCTGTGAAAGGCCCGTGCTAGTGTATTTTCTCGTTTTCGTTAGAGTGCATTAAGAAAACTCATTTTTTAAACTATGATCTAAGCACGCAAACAAGGAAAAAACCGTGAATGATCTTCGTAAACAAACCTTAAGAGATAAACTCACTTGAAATTATAGAATTATAACATTGACAATTTTTCAGAGTTCAACAAACGCGTAAAGTATACACTTATTAAGTTTCTATTTAAATATTGTCGATCATTGTGTTGACTGTTTAAAATGTTGTTGGTTGAAACATAATTTTTATTCTGATTTAGTACCACTAGTGTAACTTTTTTCACAATAACAAAAAATTCTTCAAATTAAGAAATCATTTAAAATAAATATTTTCTTATTGTAAGAAAACAAATTCTTATTTCAAAAGATTTCCTTCAAACAATTCTAGTTAATGTTTTCTTAAATCTAAGAAATTTTTTTTCTTTACGATATAATTAATTCTACAATGTAGTATACTAAATACTACGATATTAATACTACAATGTAATACAGAAATTTTTTTTTTTACTCATTTTTAAAATAAATTCAAAACCTCAAATGCTGCATAAAAAATATTTTTATTCGAACAAGTAAGGACAACGCAAATATAGAATCGTTGGAAGTATGCAATAAAATCATGATTTTTTTATAGGAGTTAATAAGACAGTGATTATTATCTCTAAGATGTATGACTAATAAAGAGATAATTTTACTTACAATAGAAATTTTTTTTTTTAATTAATTTAATTATAAATAAAAAATTATTTCTAAAATTAAATCAACCATACATGTTACACATGTACATATTTTTTATTGTTTATCCAATCGTAGTCAAATCTTAAAAACAAACGTATTGCTTTGGGTGCAACTGCTTGTACGAAATTAATTAATTATATTTTTTGTAATTTTGATTAATTTAATTTATGTAAAGTATCAATTTACACGAAATTTTTATCTGTGTGACAATAATTGGATATGTTTCACTCAACAATGAATACAATTGTACAAAGTACAAAATAAATTAATTGGTCGCTTATTACAAATTAGACATTTTTTAAAAATAATTATGTATATAATCTTAAATGTATTACAAACATGATTAAATACTTACGTACACAAATCGTAAATGAATTTTCCATCCTGATGACTAACTTAAGAAATTATTATTTAAGTAGGCTTTAATTTTATAGGTAGCTTCGGGTCCAATGTCAAAGCTGATGAATTGCATTTGGACAGTTTTTATTATAAAGAAAAACTTTGTCTAAGAATAAAAACCAGTTTTTCTTCGATCTTTTGTATGCATTTTGCATATTTACTTGCATGCTCGTATTCAAAGACAAAATTATGTATACCAATTTCGCTTGCCTAAGTTTTTTAAATTTTTTTTTTTTTTTTTTTTTCATCGCGATGAACGTTAAAAAAATCAATTTAATACTGTTCGATGTACTACAACGTTCAATCAGATCTAGTCTGTATGTTGACAAACAAAGCCCTAACATTTAGAAAAAGAACTAACTTTTGTTTTTAATAACTTGAATACGTATTTGATATCTCATTCTTATCCCAATACATATGTGCTTATACTATAAATAACATGTTTTTTTTACTTCTATATATCGTGACAACACAAGAGAAAAATAAAACCGTCAACTTCAAAAATATCTACTACTAATAAGCTTTCTCTGTGAGAAAGCAAACTAATTTAAATACACCGTGATTCACAGTTGATGTTAATTCAAGTGTATTTTGTGAAATTTTTTGGTCAAGTTTATACTCACAAATGCACAACAAACATGCAAAGATTCAAAATTAGATATTTTCGTTTAATGGCCGAGTTTTTGTATCAAACAAACAAACATTACGTAGAAATTGCTCACAACTTATTAAGTGTCCATTTTTACCAACTACAAAGCTACAAAAATTTTTGTTCTTAATTTAAAGCTTCATACCCTTTTTTAATCAACAATATGGACTTCAATATATTTAAACCACAATTTGTTCCTTGTTATAAAGTAGTAAGGGCAAAACTATACTTAAACTCGATGCATCAAATTAAAAACACTCTGAAACTTCTACGTCCAAACATCCTTGACAAAGAAAATAAAGATCCCCACCAAAACAAAACCCTTGTTTGGTACCTTTCGGTGTTCTATGTATACACTGTAGCTATAAACAGGTAGTTTGTAGCTTCTAAAGGCCGGCACGTGTAGCTTTATGAAGCTACACGGGGGAGAAGAGAGGGCCTTGACCTTCCTCTCGGTTCTACTCACCCATGGCATGCGTACACGACAAAAAGCTCGGTCGTTACGTCCGAGCCAAACAACATCTGGCGCGTGCCAATGAATAGCCCCATTTGATCTTTATGTGTAGGGACAGCAGATGCATCTGTGACCTTTTGTCACCGCTGGGGTGTGAGCATAAACTTTTCGTATCTTCATGTGTATCGGTATATTCATCGTGGCTACATCTACATCATCAAATTACCGTGACGAGCTGTGGTCTCGTATTGTTTGCTCTCCTATTTAGTTGTTCTTTTCCATGATAAAAGACTCTGATGGGGATGTAAGTGGCTGGAATATCTCACTATGCAAATTCGTTTCTGAAAGGTGTTTGATTGTATATTTTTCCAAAAATACTGCTATTGCGTTCATAATTTCACGATTTTTTCATTGCATTTTATGTAAAAACTTTTTTTTGCTGTGTTGTATCTAATGACACTAGCATTGTATCAATTTTAATTTTAATTTTACATATTGTCTTTTATAAATTTAAAAATGTTAATTTCTTTCATTTGCAACTATGAGGGCATACATAAAATATGCATTATCCTAAAAGACAGGTTGTCATTAGGCAGAGACTAATTTTCTTAAAATCGAATCAATCGGGGTTAGTAAAGTTAAAAGTGTTATTGGATTGTTTTAAAAAATAATATAAAAATAAATATATTTGATACTGAAGCGTGTAAAGATAAGATAATGTGAAGATTTTACCATAAGATGTAATAGTATTAAAAAATACGTATAAGATTATTTATGTCGATTAAAGATGAAAAATAGGATAGATATTGATGATAAAGCATGTCAAAAGTCTAGATAAAGTGTTTTCAAACAAATAGATTTTAGTGAAACTTACAAATTCGTAAAAAAATGAGACCTGGGCTACCTAGAGCAACGGTAAATAACAAAAAAAATATGCAACTAATAACAATCTAATATTATCAACAATTCTGTAATATTCCAAAACGTTTACTCTGAACAGATAGTATAATTTTCGGTACAACTAAAAAAACTTTTATTTTCAAGCTTTTTTTACTTAATGAGTCCACACGTCCTGATGTATAAGTATCAGTCCACTGTGTTCTTTAATAGACTTCAGACGTGATTTTATTTTTTTCTGTCTACGAGACTTCTTATTTACATAATTACAATTTCATCTAATGCCGTTTCAAAGAATTCAAACGCTTACACGTTGGTGAGACACGAATGGCAGGGCTAAAATTTTAATCACACCGATTTCTAAAAATGATACTCATATTACACTGTACATACAGTATACGCTAAAACTTATTTCGTGCCAATAAAATTCCATGAGAACTTTCTTTTTTTCCATTTTCGATAAAATAATTATGAGTTTTGGATTGAGATAATGGTATGAAGGATACGTCCCATAGGTGAGAGTGAGCAAGTTGGAATGAGACGTTAAATTTTCTTACGTTGCGTTGCATGACTAGATCAGCTCAGAGAAGTAAATATCACCAAGTCAATCATAGCAGATGTCACAAAATACACTAATGTCTCATCCCAAAGTGTGCTTTCACTTCCTATTCATTTGAATTTCACTAAATGAAACACCATCAGCATATTATTCAGCTCTCTCAAATTTGAAATCTCGTTGGACGCGGAAATTCGATTGGGTGGTAAAATTTTTAATGCTGGAACATTTTGACGTTAAGAAATAACTTATCTGAAGCTATTAATTCAATTAATTTGTTAGATTGTAGAAATTATTAGTCCCAGTAAAAGTAATATTAACAAATGATGTATAATAAAGAATAAAAACCAACTATGAGAGACAAATTTTTATTTTAATATTAATTTTCTAGTTTGTAACATATGTTTAAATCAACAGTGTTTGATAATCACGTGTACAATCCTTATGTGCACTGGACGTGTAGTGTCTTTGAATTTATCTTTAAATTAAGACATTGATAATAGTATTTATAATGTTTCTAATGATAAAAAAATTGAAACTCTCACACTTACGCATGTGTATGTACTAACGATCAAAAACACTACAGGTCTGCAATAAAACAAGAAAAAATTATGAAAACTTGAAGTCGTCAAGTTTCAAAATTTACCAGGCTATTCATTATTCCAACAAAATTTAAGCTAACAGCAAAAGCATCAAGTATCAGTGTAAAATTTCGTAACAGCTTGAAATAAGAATGAAAAAATTCTGACGTTGACAAGGGGTGCAAAGTAAAAAAAGTAAAAAACATAACCCATCCATGCCCACACCTTTAATACATTGAAAAGGCGATTCATCGTCGTGGAATATGTGTTTCGCCACTGAGGCTTAGGTCTCACCAAACGATTTCAATGATTACATAAAAATACATAAATTTGTGCAAAATTTGCAGATCAGTAAAGCAGAATAGTGGATGGTCAAACGCGTACAGATTTTTTTTGCATCAGTGATAATGAAATTACAGTCTGTCGTCATCTCTCTCGTTTTAATTTTTAATAACTAAATAAATTTTTAAGTTTAGCAACGAGTTTTGAATTTTTTCGTTGATCATCAAATTTTTTAGGCATTACATTTGAATAATAAACAAAATATTCGGATTAACGACCAGCTTTGAGTACATTCACTCATAACTTCATTGTTATCATGCATATGTCTTGACAACTTTTGTACTAAAAAACTACACTTTTGGACTCAAATCAAAATTTAATCAGTGTTCTTGTAACTTTAAAATTGAAAAATCTCATAAAAATAAGTAAATAAATCATGGTACGTTATTTCGCATCGAAACAAAATTATCATTTGTAACAGATTTATCTCGGTGGTTATTTTACATTTACATCCAATCACACTTAAACACCTTAACCTTCTTACCAGTAAACAAAAAATTTTTACGAGCTGGGTATTATTTCCAACTGTATGGATTATACATCAAAATAGATAAAATTTCTTGTCCAGAGTCAAACATTTTGAAAACAATAAATGCAACTTTTCACAATAAGCATAGAATTTGTAGAAAACAAATTGACCACAAAATATACAACGACTCATTATTTCGTTTTGACCAATTCTAGGGCCAATACACTTACTACTACCTCGACTACGAGTGCCCGAAAACGAAATGTTGTCCGCATCAGTGCCCTCCGAAACCGGAACCGAAGCCCAAATGTCCGTCATTTTCGCTGCGTGACATGATTGTGTATCAAAATGTCAAGTACGGTCCGGATTTCGTGCCTTGCTGCATCAAAAAATACAACGCTCCGTGTAGTGCTCATGAAAAATGTCGGAAATAAGTTTCTAGATGGTGTCGTTGTGCTTATAATTGTAAAACCGATAAAAAAATCGTTAAATAAGTATGTAAAAGAAAGTGAAAAAAGATCAGCCTACAACTAATGACATCCAGAATAATTTATGTATTTAAAGGGTATGGGATGAAAAAATTTTTCGCTAACAAATTTATTATTTTCATTCTGAGATGATTTATCTGAATACTGTAGCCTCTTGAAAGATTTTTTTAAATTTTAATTTCACGCACAACGTGTATTATGTTTATAGTTTTACCCGTTTTAAAAATTCAAACGAGAAAAATAAGTTTTCAACTGAAAATACAAATTAAAATTGACACATTTTCGCAATAACCATGACACATCATCATTTATAAAAATTTCCATGATAAAAACTCTGACATGATTCACATGTAAGTAATTTTTAAAATATTAACTGTGTTTTTTTATTTTTATTACATGTTTTTTTATTATATGTTTTTTATTGCTGTTAGTACTAGTCGAAACATAGCTGTTCTTCACTAGAGATTGGAACTAAAGTTGCGCCAAAAATCGGCTACTATTTCCACGCAACAGTAAATCCATACCCGGAAACCCACGTGTTGTTCCCATCAATATGGCACAACTCGACAATACGAGGTTTATCGTCGGCGACGTGAAAGATCATCTTGCTGGAAATAAGCCGGACTAACCTCACTTTGGGCTCGTTGCACATGGATGTGCGGTGCAGTGTGTTGTTATGTGAGGTCAGGTTTCGGTGGGCAAAAAAAAAAGACGAAAACAACATGAATTTCCGAGAAAATAATATTGCGACCTACCACGCGTAAGCCGACAATGATCCACTGGAGGCATGAAGCTCTCAAACCATCACTTTCTCTCTAATATTTTCGGTTTCAATCTCGCTAATGTTTCCAGGAAGGACTGGCCCCAGATATACCTGACTCCCTTTTTCCTCCTGCTTTCCCTAAATACATAATGCACCTGTTCACTTACCCTTGGATCTTCTTCGTTTTACATGATTTATGAAAAAAAAGACACGGAACGACCTTGTTTGTTATTTTTATTTTTTTTTTCACGGAAAAGGGTGTTGAATATATATATATACCTATATATATATATATATATATATATATATATATATATATGTATATTCATGATTTGTGTTCCATTTGGCTGTTAGGGTTCTATTCATTACGGGTTCTATGACCCCAAGTACAATATACTTGGACTCGATAATTTATCATGAGGTACGGGCTCAAGGGCGAGGAACTTCCTTTGAGACAAAACTCATGTTTTCGTAAGGAAAATAGTTTTAAATTATGAACGACAGAGGCGATTTGTTCTTGTATTCAAATTCTGATTTCCCTTTGCGTTTGTGACTGAGGGTTCTCAGAAAGTAATTAAAATTTAGGGCGATTCTGCGCTTAAAATAATTCTTGGTGCAGTACAATGAGGGGTAAAATTTAAATTATGACCCAAAAAATCTGAGCCTGCTGTACTTAAATAATTTTGTCAGTAGCTCAACGACGCATCTATACTAGTTTAAGATGAGAATTATTTCCTGAAAAATACCAAAAACAATGAATATTTTAAGGAGTAAGTCAATTATAATACTAAGATGTTATATTACGCAACCATGTACCAAATGGGCGATTTCCAGGGAGTTGCATATGGGAATATTGTTCGACACCAGATGCAAGAAGATCTAAGCTGCATCATACAGCTAATGATGGTAAGACAAGTAGCGCTATTCATGAAAATAAAGTATGGTTAACGATGCGTTAACCTCAAAGTTATAAATATACTGTGGACTAACAATAGACAAAAGTTTCAAATCGAATAATACACAAAATAAAAACAAAATAAAAAAATTTTTAGGAACATGTCATCATAAAGCCCCGGAAGTAGGCAAAAAACTCATGAAAATTAATAGTCAAATTACCGCATTTGATAAATACATTCTAAAATCCAGCCCATCAAACCAACTATACTTTGTTCGTAACCGTTAAGAACTTGTCGTGAAAACGGAATTCGATAGTCACCAAAAAAAAAAAAAAAAACAAAAAAACAAAAACAGTATAATTTTAAAGTGTTCACCGTTACAAACCTTTCTCTTTGAGAAAGTCAAATTCCATTTTTTATTTTCTAAGCAGTATCTTAAAATCTCATTTGTATATTTAATTTGTATGAAGCATCTATTAAAAATTCTAAAAACATCTTGGGTTGTTCATCTTAGAAATGTGTTTGACTATCGGGAGCTTTTAAATTATCATCGATGGTTGTCTTTTAACAATCGGTGACTAATAGTATTACAATGAAAAAGAAAAAAAATAGGTTCAATATCTTACTACGTAATGATTAAAAACGTATGCCTCTTTTAACAGAATGTACCAACCACTTTTAATAATACCCTGAATTATATTTAATTTATTCAGCATGAAAAAAATAAATAATCAATACATAGATAGGTATAAATAAATTCACTGTTGAGAAAAAAAATTTCTAACAAAACGCAGCTTTTTTATCGTTTATGAATATAAAGTAAAATTTCGTTTAATCAACAAAACGGTAGTTGATAACAGCAGACCTACTTAAACTATCTCTGATTGTTTCCAAGGCCACAGAGCTTCTCCGAGCGAAATATCCCATGATTCTCAAACCAGTTATGAAAAATTTTAAAAAACTCAGATTCAAATTCTCAGCGATATCACGTGAATTGCCCAAGAGACGATTCACGCAGTCGCGTATCGCATACATATGCTGACGAAATATCTGCTAGATCGGCGACAGACAATACACGCTCGGGGCGTGCATTCGTATAGCTCTGCACTGAAGTGCGTTACGCGATCAACGGAGCAGAGAGGAAGGAGCGTTTCGCGTTTCCGAGAAAACCCGATTCCCAACTACGCTTTTGAGATAGGCAGACACGGCTCGCGGGCTTTTATCACACGGGCGTTTCCGTTTCTTCTCAAGCTACACACGATCTCACGCAACTTTACCTTATCCCGTTTCGATTTTTAGAGTACCTTTTTTTGCGAACGTAACACTACGAATGTGTAGCTCTTAACGCAGATAAAAACACTACAGTATAATATATTGCCTGTTAGTTATTTGTAGGCCACGCAGTTACGTTATCAAGAATGCAATTTATTTTTTTTCTATAGATAACAGTGAAAGACAATCAGTCACATGACTTTGGTGTATATTTATAGGATTCAGTGTCGATAATATGCCAAAAGCAATGATAAAAAAAGTTATGTGAGGTTACTTATCATTTTTTATCTCATACATTATACATCCAGATAATACCAATGTGTAATATTATAACCAAACACTTATAATTTAAGTTCGCAGATAATAATATTACAAATTCTCAGTTCCAATGAACCTATACGTTGACAAAACACGATGTATTCCGTATAAGTCCATAAATATGAGCTACTACGACGCGGAAATTAATTTTTTTGAAATTCATGGTTCCGGAAGCAAATTTTTTATATCTATTGGTCATCATTAGCAAGTAATCACTTTTTGGTAGATTTCTTCGTCTTCTTTTAACTTTCATCCCACTGACGAATTGAAGTCTCTTGGTGTCGGTTAACACAATTCCCTGAAAATTAAACCTTGGATCATCTAATTTTCTTCAGGAGGTTCCGGCAAAAAATAATAAAAAATGTTATGCAACGCTAAAAAAAATTACGTCCTTCTTAAGAACGTGTTATGTACGTAAAAATTTTTTAAATATTTTTTTCAGACGTATTTTCGAGAAAAAAAAATCATTCAATTTCCCAGTTTAACATAGACTTTTATGTAGGTCACTGATAGAATTTTATTAAATTTAAATTTTTTTGTAGATTTTACGTGAGATTTTTTTTCCTGTTGATTTGTTTTTTTTTTAAAGACAGCTGATTTTAATAAAATTTTTTTAACTAGTAGGAATTTTTTTCTCAATTTTGATTTATTTAAAAAGTAGGTTGAGTACAGTTCAATAAAAAAATTCATACGTATGCATGTAGTGTTCTTAAAAAAAAAACAAAAATTTTTTTAGCGTTATCTAACATTTTTTTTTGTCGGAACCTCTTTAACGCGTGGATTTTCGGAATGACATCAATGTCGAAAAATGTTTCAATACTCACGAGATTTTTCGGCTCCAGAGTATTCTTCATGTTGTAGCAACCGATTGAAGTTTGGTTGGGGAGCCCGTAAAACAACACACCATTGTATGGACTAAATGCCATGGCTGTTGCCGGGCTCGGCAAAATATTGGTACCCCTCGTGTAATTTACCGTACCGCCACTGAAGCTATTTTTTAATTCTTTCGTATCAGCCGCGTAAATGGACAAAGAAGATAAAGGTCGAAAAAATAAGGTACGCTTTTTATCTTTTCTCGGTGACAAAGCCATTCCTGTCACTCCACCCGCTAAACTAAGCACATCTCCAGCTATGGAGGCTTTTGTGTTTCCTTCTTCAGGAGCGTAAACGTCACCTTCCAATCGAATTGTGGTACCATTTTTAAAAATTACCAATCCATGTCCTAAAGCATCAGCTATGTACACCTATAGAAAGATACAATAGTTGTAAAATTTAATTTGACATTTTGTTTTCGTAATTGGTAATCAGTTTACTATATTGGGATTTATTACCGTAACACTGTAACAACGGCGACTTGTTTCGATTATCGGTGTCACTAGTAAACTAACTCCATTTTTACCTCTGGCCACATCATCGTCAAAAATATGTCTAACGACTTCATGATCCGTTCTAAGATCAAATGCTAATAATTTGGCTGGACACGTATGGTTCTGGCCAATCCATCCATTATCTAGCACCCACAATCTGTTGCAGTTATCAATCTATTGAACAACACAATTATTACTTGCAATATCAGAGTCACCCATAAAAATCTGTAATAAGATTATATGTCGTGTAATCACAAATGGAATGAAGACAAGACTGTTGACAATCCTGCAGTGATCATAACGTAATCTTTAAAGTTAGAAAAACACATAACTCCAACAGAAAATATCTCTGTAGTTTGCTCTTCAATACATTTTTTTTTTTTTTTTTTTTTTTTTTTTTTTTTTTTTTTTTTTTTTTTTTTTTTTTAATAACTCTTTTTTTGAGCTGAGAGTTTTTTTTTTATAATGACTATAGTTTGCAGAAAATAATATTTGTATCTCTAGAAACATTCAATACAATTCGTGTGAATATAAATACGGCGAAAGTTTTAAGGTGTTAAAAGCATTTTTTTAAATAATTTTACGATCAACTGTACCCGAAATTTCGTATCTTTAAAATAATTAAAAATATTTTACTCTAATTTTATATGAACAGTTCAATTTCATATCGACATTACATTCTCAGTAATCATCGCACAAGAAACAAAAATTTTTCTTAATAACAATTCTTACGGTAATTCTGTACACATTGATAATGCCTTGACATATGTCTTTTTGTTCATAGTAATCCCAGTTTGGATAAGGCGTAAGAAGAGGTCCACCTTTTCCCATCACCTGTGATATGGTGGCTAAAGTTACCGGAACACCTTTATTCTTTTCAGCCGTCACGAAAGTTCGTCCGTCTACAGTATTTTTTTTTTATTTTTACACGTTTTTATCTACTGTCTATCGATTTTTCAGACATATTTTAACTGATGATTGAAACATATTAATTTACGAAGATATATTTTAAGATTTAACAAAGTGACTCACCCGGTGCATGATCGACGTCAATGAGAATTATTTTTGTTAAATCGTAGTCACCATTTTCTGTGTACTGTTTCTTATGATCTTCAGATCTCCACGTGTAGTCGACAAACGACCACTCAAATTTAGTTATTAACATGTCATCGGGTGCAGCATTTACAATACTTGGAGCACCTATGAAAGCCAGAGTCCACAGTACACTGTACATTTTACTTGCTGCCTCTGCCTACTGTACGAGAATTTATGCTTATCAGTTTTTAAACCCACGCAAAAAATTTAGTATATTTAAAGATTTTAAAAGATTCATGTGAATGATCATTATTTGTCAAAAAGATCGATAAAAAAACAGATTACAATGTTTACTTACATAGATTTGAGATATCAGACTGAAACGTAGTACATTATACGTAAAGTAAATATTAGGTCAATGAAATATTCCTAAATTTAAAATACAAATGTGAAGAGCTTCAAAGAAAAATTATCTGTTGTATGGTTTTAAACTAAATTAAAATTTATTCTCTTATACGCCTTTCAAACTTTAATTGAAAAATAATGTGGCAAAATATATAAATTGCAATTGCTTTTAAATTAACTTATTATTACGGATTTTTTTTTACTGGAATTAGATGTAAAAATGTAGTTAATTCAAAAATGTTCTTAAAAAGATATTCCACATGACACAAACTGAGTCGAAAAATGTTTGAATTCAAAGTTATAAAAAATTGTTTTGGTAAAAACTCAAATGTTATGATTATTACTTTATTTTATTGAATAATTATTTTTATTAACCACCAAGTTAAGATCAGGATCTTTTTAAAAATATTATTACTATATGTCAAAAGAAAAAAAGTAAAATTTGCATTTGCAATAATTATTTAAAAAAGATTATTATTATTATTATTATTTTATTAATTTACCTACTACTGACTGCTTTTTTGCAAATTTGTCACGATTTTAAGTTAAAAATTGAATTCTACCAATAATTTCAAAAGAATTTTTTTTCAATGAATATTTCCTAATATTTATCTACTAATGAAAGAAGAAAAATTCACAAATAAGTTGTTAAAAAATTAATTTTAATAACTATTCTCAAAAAAATATAGTATTCAAAAAATACTTCTGTCGTCCCTGATTGATAATAATATATAACGATTCAAGTTTTAGTTTTATCAATTTAACAATTTAAAACATATGATAAATTTTTTTTATAAAAAGTGGTTCGTATTACGATTATACTCAATTGAACACAACTAAGTGGTACGTGAGATTGAAATATTGATATTGAAGTGGAATGATAGAAACTTGATTGATTTTTCAATAATTTTTTATTCAAGCACCATTTATTCTTTCGTAGAAAAAAAAGGTCCTACAATTAGTTTTCTAGACGTTCCATCGAAAGTAGAAGTAAAAAGTCATACATTCAGGAATTTTCCATAATAAAAAGAAATGAAAGCGTTCAAACTTTTCAGAAGATGTGTACACGAGTAAAATACGAGTGCAAACGACCTTCTCCTAAACTTCTATTTATCTCACGCCCTAAAAGATGTAGCATCATCTGCCAAGATTTTTTTTGTCCTTTGAGGACTATTCCGACAACGAGAAAAACAACCTTTATTTCCTCCAACCGCTCGAAAACAACTCGAAAACTTTGGCTTTATTTCCACTCTGGCCCCCGACACACAATACCACCAAGTCAGCTCTCTTGTATACGAAAAGTAAGTAAAAGAGCGCCAGAGAGAGAGAAAGAGAGAGAGCAAAAGAGACGAGGAGCTCGTTAATAATCGGAAAATCCGTCAAAGGAAACTGCGACGCAATTATTCCGGGAATTGTTGACCAAGGGAGGAAGAGATGCGTTGACCACGCGTTACCGTAATCTTCTTTGTCGCCTTAGGTCGCGGTGGCGGGTCTCACGTAAGAAAGTTTCGGAAAAAAAAGAATAATATGTGCACATGACTGTAAAGGGCACTTCCTGTCTCGATGCTTCTTCTGAGAATCTGGACTTTTGCCGAATATTCTTCGAGTGTACTTTTTTGTCTCGCAAAGCTGATGCGCAAGTACATACTTATATCTAATCCTTTTTGACTCAGGTACATTCTGAACACTAAAAAGTTCACGAAAAATTTTTAAGGTATTGAGAAATTATTTCAAAATTATACCGCCCCCATTGTCTGTTTTATGCAATAGTATTGAATTTTTTTGATAAATCCATTTTCGGACCAAGAGTACTTTGGTTCGGTAATAACTATCAAAATTTTGTTTAAATCAAAAGTTTTTTTTTTTTTTTTTTTACTTAAAAAAATTTATTTATTTAAAATGCAGTCTCTGCTGGGGTCTTTAGCGGAAAAAAAAAACTTGTTTTCGCACTGACGGCGCATGTTTACCAGGGCAGTACAATTGTTGGAAGGTCGTGCAAAACAGGGATCGAGGGTCCTTTGTCATTGCTTTGGCCAGATGTGCCATAGATGCGAACATTTGCTTTCTTACCAAAGGTGCACCAAACGATGTCTTATTTTTTTTTTTTAAATTCAAGGTCTTTCTTAGATTCATACAACATAAAATAAAATTACTTTCACTAATGATTGTAAATTGTTATTTTAATTTTTATTTTCAACATCCACATAATATATGTATAGTCGAAAAGTTTTCAAGGTAAAGGTCAATGACCAAAGTCACGACCCAAGCCCCTCCATATTTCACGATCTAGGTAAATAAGAGCTAAAGACTGACAGCTGCACAATGAAGGAGAAATGTCGGGGAGTTCCTTCTGTGAGTCTTCAGCGATAATCTTTTTCCCAAAAGTCCCAGTTCTTCAAATCTGAAAGGAAAACCTATAGAAAAGCAG
This sequence comes from Copidosoma floridanum, assembly GCF_036245765.1. Classification (NCBI taxonomy): domain Eukaryota; kingdom Metazoa; phylum Arthropoda; class Insecta; order Hymenoptera; family Encyrtidae; genus Copidosoma; species Copidosoma floridanum. Next base: position 8,155,032 of record NW_028321907.1, on the reverse strand, counting down.
AAAAACATCACGTGACTGTTCAATACATTACTATATTCATAGCACGGAGCTAAAAATGTATTGAGTTTCGTAACTCATAAAATTAAGTTGGCCTGACCCTAAGCATACTCCGGCCATTTTTTAAAATTTATATAATTTATAAAAAAAAAACAATTTCAAAAAGCTTTTAAAAATTTCAAAGAAAAAAAAAAATTTTTTTTCATAAACGCTAAATTAAAATTGCAAACGCTAAATTAAAATTGAGTTGAGTCATTAAAAATAATGTTATGTCAGCAAAAATGCTATTTTCACTTTAGAAAAAATCCACTAGACAAGAATACGCACCCACAGAGATAAAAAAAAACTTTTTGACGAAAAATGAACTCAAGTACAGTATAGTTATATTTCCACATCTAAAAAACACGTGCGTGGCATACGTCGTAAAAAATGAAAGTAATAATCACTCAGAAATAGCAGTTTTCGTCACAGAAGCGCCATCGCCACTGGGGTTACCCTACGGTCCCTCGAGCGCTTCTTTATGGGTCCCTCGGGCCGCAAAATAATCCCGGTGGCAATGGCGCTTCCGTGACGAAAACTAAATTTTTTCATGTCTTTAGAAACAAGTCAGTGTTAGTGCATTTGTTGTTAAAATAGAATAAAATTTTAAAAGTAACATGAATATTAACATGGGGATGGTTTGATGTTTTGAGTATTGTTTGGTTGAAAAAAATTAAAAATCAGAGAGCGTACAAATCCGTTAAAAAAAATTGAATTAATAAATGTTAGTGCCAAAAATTAGTAGTTTCTTATTTTGAAAAACAAGTTTCATTAGAATTTATCATTAGAAATATTTGTAAAACATCTGAAATATCCACTGTTTTCCGTGACTAAAAATTACTTCTAGATTCTTTACTCGTTAGTTTGCCAATTTAATATTATTGTCTAGATGACAATTCCTTAAGTAGAGGACTTAACTATATTATGATTATTTTCATGTTATTTAATCCTAAATCAAAACAATCAAAATCTAATAAAGTAAGTCGACAAACAACTTCTATTAAAAGTGAGTTGAGAAAAATTAATACACTAATGTTTAAAGTACTTTAACCTTTACAACATTCACAGTTATTACATCACAGTTTGGTAGATAGTTTTTAGTCTCTGTATCACAAGTGCTCGTTTAACTAGTGTAGTTGGAATACAACTACTTTAAGTAACGCTAATACACCAAGTTTGATACAATATTAATCCTTATTTATTTAAATAATAGAAAAATTATTATAAAATAGCTTAACTCAGAAGTAGCTGGCAGAAATCAGCATTAGTGGATATTTTTGACATTTTGACATTTTTACAACCTTACGACAACCCGTTACAAGCCGATATTTCAAACACACAATGTAGTGAACAGTCGGAGGCAAAGGTCAATGTCCACAAAGGATCGACTCCTGAGAACCCCCTATTTTTCGTGAGACTAAAGTAAATGGACACCTAACTTTGACAGGGTTACAATGAAATGTGGATGTAAGGGGTTTTTTTAACGACCTGCCAGCGGTTATTTTTACAAAGGAAAACTGTTTGTTCGGGTCAAACGAATGGAGTGATCAATAAGATGAAAATAAATAAAAGTCACATAAATTTACGAGAAAAACAGGCTTCCCATCTTCTCGGTAGAGTTAGTTGTGCGGTGCGTGTTACTTCCATTAATCATCTATTGTCTTTATCTCCTGAGACAAAAACAACGGAATGTGAAGAGTACAACTGATATTTCTAATCTACAATCTACCTAGTACTACCTAATTCGCACTCTTTAAATCTGTACACTTAAAAAATCACTAATTTACCTTACTTCTATTTGACCTATTTGAATAGCCTGTCACCATTTATTTGAATTCCTATAGTTGATAACGTCATAGTCAGGAATCATTTATAAATGTAAGCGGTTGATTACTAACATTGTCAATTATAACAATGAGTAATTACTTAATTTTTAATTCCTAGTTCCGAGTAAAAATACTTGGAATACTGCGTGCTTCCCTTTCTGTTTAAAACAGCAGGAAGAATAAGGAAACAGCCCTGCGACGCAGTGCTACGACCACCTTGTGTCTCATATCTCGTGCCTCGTGTCTGTACTTGCAAGATCCTTGTGTCTAACAATCCAAAAAAGGTTTTGTTTGAGAAAAAAAAAAAAACTAAATATGTAAGTAGGTGAACCAAAAAAATGGCACAGCTAGAGAGTCACAAGTTTTTGGAACACTAACACTCACCGTAGCAATTCAATTCATCATTCGAGTCAGCGACATCAGCTATTACACTTCACCAGATTCTTTGGATAAATAGTGAGATTTCCAGTTCAACAATCATAATTCTCAAAGGTACGATACCATTTTTTTTTTCAAAGAAAAAATCTCTTTGTATCCAGCGCAGTGCCCACGTCCCGGAGGGCCTATAAATTCGGAAGATGATTTTTCCCCCGGGACGGACACAATTCTGCCTATAGAATGAGAAAGTTGTAGCCGTGTCGTGTGTGCAGCCTCTTCGCGCAAGTCCGACGAGGTTCGACGACCCCAAAGTCCCCGAACAGGAGACTTTGTCGGGAGAACAGCACCAGCGGCAGAAAGGAGGAGAGGCAGAAAGTGAGAGTGAGAGAGGAGAAAGGTTGGCTCGGATGAGTAAGCCAAGGCTAGACGCGAGTGTACAGTGCTATCACAGCTTGTACTTCCCAGTCTTGCGAATTGGAGAGAAGTAGAATAAGAGAGAGGAAGAAACGGGACTCCCTCCGTGGAGGCAGAAGAAGAAGAAGAAGGTAATAGGTACAGCGTATAAGGTAGGTAGGTAGGTATATGGAAAGTGAAAGCGCCGTGAGCAGCAGACGCACCCGAGGCGAAGAAGAGAGGAGGGAAAAAACGGAAGATAATTGGAAATCGTTTGGGGGGATGGGGATCTCAGGTATTGGCGTAAGTGTGCAGTTTGTGTATTTGTGTAGCGAGTAATGACTCGATGAGATTGGACATTTGATGCTGTTCTGGCATGGAGTGACGCATAGGGGCAAATATTTTGCGGATGAGTGTATGCACATGCTTATGACCGAGGGTAGAATCAGTATGATGAATGTGGAATCCTCACCCTTATTTCATGCGTGGATATAAAATATAGTAGGATATACATTTCGGAAATATTCACTGTAAACATATTTTGCAACTAATTTTTCAGATTGCCTTCAAATCTGATCCCTCAAGACTATAGTTGATGCTTAAATAAACAAATTGTGTTTCCAAGATCGGAGCACACAACCCTTTTGAATAGTCTTCTAATAACTATTTATTCGAGATCAAGCTGCATCCATATTAAATCTGTATTTACTAAATAGGAAAAAAAGCGATCAATACTAAGAAGGAACAAAAATGAATTTTTTATTGGTGTCAATGCAAATATAATACATATATATTTGTGTGTCACTACAACGGTGGAATGAAAACGAAAGCAAATACATATAGTTAAGTACCTTCGTACACGCACGTGGACACGAAGGGAAGAAGACAGAGGAAAAGTGGAAACAAGAAGAAAGGGAAAGTACCTCATGTGGCCGTCGTACGGAACAATGACGTCAATGACCACCAGAAAGTAAACAGTATAATCTCTTTTTGGGAGAAACAGCGTTAGCTGATTACACACATGTGGTTGACCACCCCTTCTTCAAATAAAAAAGGAAAATAAATAAATAAGAAAAAAAAAAAAAAAAGTATGGCTCTTGAAATTCCCATGGAAGTCACCCTCATTATGGTGAGTGGCTCACACGTTCGCCACGTGGTCCTCGCATTCCTAACGCGTGATTCCCGCTTGACGCGCCATGCTTGTTTTGTTTCTTCCTGCGCGCTATACATCCTAATGTTTCCTCTTCCTTTCTTGATCTTTTTGTTTTTAGGCCTCTCCATATACCTTTCCGGGCAGGCGCCCCGGGGCTGCACGTGTCTCATCGACGGGGCCACGCCCACTAGGGGAAATCCTAGTCGGTACAATGACATCGCCACTGTTGCTGTTCCTGTTGACGTCGTTTGCGTGTTATTTCATCGTCATTCAACGCACGTAGCTCGGGAATTTGACGAACGAGTTGGATAATTTAAAACATTTTTTTTTATTTCAATTGCTTTACTCGACGGTAGAACAAAAGGCATGAGAGCAAAACATGTATTAGCATATTCGGAGATGTTTGGTCTATTTTTTGGTATTACTAATACAACAAAAACACGATACATGAGGTCAAGCAGTTTTTAGTGACATTGTACTTGGCAAGTGATGATTGTGATCTTCACATCCAATAATCCGATTTTCATACCGGTATGATAATGTGACATTCATTATAACGGAGAAAATTCATGACTTGTAGAAATCTTTCTCATTTTACGCCAAGATTAAAGCGAATGATGCCTAAACGGAATATATATTGGGTGGAAATTTTCCAAAGGTAATGCTGGAGTTCAATGACCAAGTGAAAGTCAAAAGGAGTCCGTATTTTTGGTTTAAGATGTACCTACGAACCTTTGGAGGCGTGGACAATGAAAACCAATTTCAGGGATGGACTTTTATGGTGTCCTTGAGAGCCGATGTGATGGAAGAGTAGGCAGATTTTATAGTTGGGAGGAATATAAGAAAATATGGTGCAGCTTGACGGCAATCACAGCCTATTGTAACTGTTCTTCAACGTTCCCAAATTGTAAGTATAAATATGGGTCATTTCACAAAAACTGCGCTATTCTATGCTGCAACCACTTAAAGCATCACATTAAATCACTTCATGTCAGAACCTTTTTAAAATATCGTAGACTATTTTTCTTTTACTACGTGTTTCACGTCAATACTAATAAAAATTTATTGCGTGGGTACACCCAGTGTAGGAAACGCAGGCTAAGCTAGCGTTACCAGCACCTCCGTAACTTGTCGTACTTTTAAAAATGTCAATTTTAGGAGTGTGCAGAACCAACATACTTAGTTTTTATTTTTTCATGTTTCACGTCTAAAAATTATTGATGTATAAATCTTTGTACATTACAAAGGTACAAAAATGTTTTTGGATATGTACACGATGACTACATGATATTTTGACTTCAAGTGATACAAAATTCAAATGAAGGGATATATACATCAGGTGCGCCATACATAAGTCTATGGTTCGGCTGAGATACACTGCTCAACATTTAGCTATTATTGGGATAAATGTAAAATTTTCTTGAACTCCTCATTATATTCAGGATTTTTTTTCCAATCATCCACGTGATTTTTTGTTATACTTTTTTTTGTCAAAACTAGAATTTAATAATAATGTAAGCGAATATTAAAAAAAAAAAAAAAAAAAAAAAAAAAAATCATATAACTGAACGAAACAGTTCCCTGTTCAAGGTGATCGGCTTAAAAGTCCCAAATAATCGAGTTGATTTATCACGCGAAAGTCACGAAGACGACAAAGTTCCAAGGTCTATTGCAATACACGTAGCGTGCTTTCGTCGAAAATACTGGAAAAAGAAGTGTGCACATGCTCACGTGCATATCATGTTATCACGTTAAATTTTTTAAATTACTAGTTACGTGAGAGGTGACATATAAGACTTCAAGATATTATAAAATTAAAAGTAGATTACTTATGTACTTATTATTTATTGTATACTATTAATACATTCTTGTTACTTCTTATTAACTTTCTATTAACTTTAATCAAAAACAGCTTTTTACTTATCTATTTCCTTTAAGATGACAAATAAATTAAACAATAGAAGTCCACATCATTTTCATATCGTAAGCTCATTTCATTTTAATTACATCCCTAATCTATTGCAACTGAATTTCATAAAAACTTTTTTTTTAAACCACGTAACTTGTTCCAATTAATCTCACAGTGAATAAAAAAAGTCTTCAATCATGTTACAAGTATCTTTTAAGATTTGATTGGGCATATATATCCTATGGAAATTTATGTGAAATCGTATAAATATTGTTTGTACATCATTATATTAATATTACTAATTTAACAAACAATGCTTATATGTTTTAAAATCTTTAGTGTCGTTGCTAAAAAAAATAAATCGGGTGTACTATATTTCTTGAATATTAAAAACGCAAATGAGATCAAAAAACTTTTTTTGCTCGTCTCGCCTGAAATTCAGAAAACGTAAAGTGCTTTCGTCTATTGAGTGGCTGAAATTTTAACTTGAATGTGGGATTACTCGTGCATCCGTGACGTAAAGGCGGCTCAAAGTCTGGCGCCTTCTGCCATCGATCGACCTCGAGCCAAAGAAAACACTTGAGTATTGTGCGGTTTAAATACTGCATTCACTTAAAGTTTGATGATGTTGTCAAAAATGATGATGTCACTTGCTGTCAAATACATATGAACCACATACTGATTTATTGTACAATATTTAAACTAAACATTTTTAGTCGTTGAGTTAAGGACACGTGGCAGCTGAATTGTTTTTTTAAATCACAGTAGCTAAGAGATTGAAAAAAAAACAATGTATCTCTAAAAACATAGAAACAAAATTGTGAAAACGCGAAATAAAAATGCATCGATTTTCCAAAACTATAAGCTCTAGTACGCTGTAGTTACAACAGTACTTTATGTGTTCTAAAAAATTCATTGAACTTCCAGAATATTTGTCTTAATGCAACTCCAGACAAAATTACAGTTGTAGAATAGCATATTCTACATTTTCCACTCCCCTTGATGTGTAGAACGGTAAACTTGTATTTTTGAACGGTAAACTTGTATTTTTTAAATATGTATTTTTGACGAACGAGAGTTAATGTGGCACGCGTGTTACTGTTACATTAATATTTAATAAAAAAAAAAAATAAATAAAAAAAGTCTCCTCGCGTGCAACACAAAAACCCTGCAAATTCAATAGACCTTTGGAAAAAAAATCGAGGCCACCGCGCGTGATCTATTTTTCCAAATTGATTCCCTAAGACCACTGAAATTTAAATTTTCGGTCCCAACGGAAGGGATGAATAAGCGGCAAGACGATGCGCACCCTACGTGCCCGGCATTTGTCTCGATTGATCCTCGGAATCTCCCCGGCACACCACCTACGTAACAATATCAACAATGCCGAGAAAAAAAGCCACCGAGCCTAAGACAACGATGCATGTGTCTATTTGGGTCGAGAGCGCGACGCGCTATTGGATCACTCGGCCGGCAGACACCTCCTCCTCCTCTCAGGAGGGATGTGAGAAAAATGAGAATGCGACCTCGGGGACGGACTTTTGTACCGGGCCGGGCTACACTGCGACAAACTGCAGCAGCCAATTTCCGGTGGGCCGAGTCGCTTCCTTACATTTTAAGCGCTCCCGTGGGTGTCTCGTCAATTTTTTTTTTATTTACCTTGATAGCGCTCGCAGTGTAACACTTTACTGTTTAGTAGTATACGCCATTTGTGAAAAGAGAATTATGATTATTGGAAAAAAACAACACTATTACTGTACTTGGTTGTATTGTACTCTTAGGGAGCATAAGTAAGAAAAATCTACTAATCTCCCAAGTGAAGGATACTTTTACTGCAAAGTCAGTGAATTGAAATGTAACGTTATTAACTGATTTTTCAATTAACTTTTGCTAACTTACCTGTAACCACAAAATTTTTAATATTTCAGCATTTCAGTTCAATAGAGTACACTAATAAAGGAAAAACCGAAGGAGCTTGGGTCTTAACACTCGTAGCTCAATTTACCGTTTAAAACGAACTCTCATGATTGCAAACGCAGCCAGAAACCTACCTAAGGAAAATTTAAGACCAAACATTGATCACGTAAAGTAAAATGAAAACGATTTTGCACTTGATTTGCGATATAGCACCGTCATCCGAGGATACCTGCAAAAACTGAAGCATTACGTGGATTCATGACGAAACAATGATCAGCTAATCCGAAAGTTCCAGAACATATCTCAGTCATGAGGTTCTCATTACTACCGGCTGGCGGTTCTAACGATCGAAAGAGTCCATCAAACGAAAACTCTCTCTTTCGCTCCTCGGCGTACACGCCTCGTGGGGCCCATTATAATCATGCGAGAACGAATTCTTTCGCAAGTGCCATGGTACGTGAGTAATGAAGAAATTTCGAGTGCCAAAAAAAAGAAAAAAAAAAAAAACAAAAAACAAAAAAGAAAAGAAAAGAAAAAGAAACAAAAAAGAAAAAAGTGTATAAGAAAGCAAGAGAGTGGAAGATACGTCGAGTCCAGGGGGGGTTGGAGACGCGTTGCGCCAGCCGTCGTCGTCGACGCGTCCAAGGCCGTTGCCACTGGCTCACCCGATAAATCAGCGATCAGCGTCTCACTTTCGTTGCGCCCGTTTCCTCTATATACACCAAAGTCTCGAACATCCGCGCGTACATCGGAGAAATTTGTGGTACTTGCTGTTTGATTGCTCTAACGATGACGCACGTGCCATTTGTCGACCGACTCGTAATATTCGTCGGGGGGGAAAGGGGCAACAAGGATAATGGCGTTTTCGAGCGACTTCTCTCTTTCTATAGACCACAGTGGTTGAAAGAGATGGAGAGAAGTACTCTCGAAGTGCTCCAAAGCAATTGCTCAAAAAGGCTCGTATGCCGTTTCGTCTGCCGTCGCAATTTTTTTTTTTTTTTTTTTTTTTTTTTTTTGTTGAAAACTCGACTTTCGGAAGGCTTCGTGAGGTGAAATTTGTTCCTCTTCTTCTTGCGTTAGAACGAGTTTTACGAGCGCACGTGCTATCGTCCAATGTACCCAGGCGTGCTTTTCGAATTTTTTCGAGAAAATACTTTCGACATTGGATTAATTACCTCTTGGGTAGTCGAAACACACGGCAATGTACGCATAAAGATTCGTGAATGACTCACGGTTGATTTTTACGCAAGTGCACAGAAGTTTTTATTTTTTATTTTATCATTATTATTATTATTATTATTTATTTTTTTTTTTTAATACACAAAACGTGCAGTGCTCAAAGAACAAGAGTGCGCGGCTGGATACGGTGACACTCGGTGACACACCTCGCAAGTACTGTCTTGTTTAAGCAGTGCAGGGTCGAAAAACAGAAAGAACCTTGAGTCGGAAATTCGGGTCGACCTTGTTCCATTAAAATTGTACCGATGAAAGTGCGTTCCGTTTGCCTCCTCCCTCCCACCGCGTGATCGTGAAATATTTGTTTGTTTACACTCGTCGCGAGTGTGCGTGCGATTGTGTCGGCTTTGGAATTTGAAATATTTCGACGCGGGTTTACGGAAAAAAAAATCGGTCATGAAGATACCAACTTGGTGGAAAAACATGTACTGTATTGAAAGAGAAATTTGTAAGCAAAAAAGGTTTTTTACCAGTTATCTAAAACAGAACTTCTAATTGAAGATGAATCGAGTCAGTGAGTTGCGTACCGATCTAGAAGGTGCCAAAATAACTTTTCTTCCAAATGGTATAATAAAAATTGAACTATTTATTTATTTATTAATAAACGTAGAAATCACGTCACTAAAATTTTAACAAGCTGTCACGTACATAAATTGAAGTATTCAGTCTCAAAGTTACTACTTTTGACACGAATGTAGACTATGTCAAGCACTTAACAAAGAGTCATTTTGGTTAATAAAATAAGTATTTACTGTTAAAGTTTTTAACATAATTATGAAGTTAAAAAATGAAAAAGTTTTTAATGGTACTTTATTATTAAAAAATAAGAATAATTATAATCAAAAAAATTAATTGTTGTTTGTAAAGTTAAGTTTGTAAGAAAATACCAGGGAAAATTAAGAGCCTTTAATAATAATAATTTTGTTACAGATACGTCTCGTATATTTCATCAATCTAATCGGCAATGCTATTAATTTCTGGGCGATATTTTCGGTAAAATATTATAAGTTATATCTTACATGTCCTGCGACTACATAACTAAAATTTGTGCTCAAGTATTCGTCCTGTGAATTGTATGAGCTTGGCTGACTATGGATCCAAGGTGATGTAATTTTTTCGTGTTTTATCGTCAAGTAAAATACAAAAATCTGTTGCACACATGTTAGAATCAAACCAAATAAAAAATATCACCAGTCACACTTGGTAAAACAGCTGAAAAAGCCATAATTTCGCGAATGTACCCATCGTACCATCTTTCTGTTTGCACACGTGTCATTATACCTTTGAACACAATATCACACGCTCGTAGAGAAAGAGAATGGAATTTCACAAAAAGTATCAGCAAAAACACGCGCTTTTTATTCGTTGATATAGCATCAGCAAAAAATTTTCCCAAGTGACTATACAACCGGCAGTCATAATACTATTGCGTCTAGGAAGGTGTAACACTACGCTACTACACTAACCACTACTCGAGCTCCTCTCATGTGCTTGCAAACAATTTTTTTTTTTTTTTTCAGTTATTTCTTTCTAAATACGATCGCATTAAATTTGGTTCTCACTGATACCTACTGCATTGACCATCTCTAGTTTTTGTCTTCTTCATTCTCAACCTTATTCCGTTCTCTTTTCACTATCACGTATCATTTTGCGATACTTATGATCGATAACTGTCAATTAATCTATGGACTTACTACATTTTTTTTTTAAGTAACACATATCTTCTTTCCACCAATTTGACTTGGAAAAAAAAAAAAGAAAAATGTGATCGTGCATGCAGACAGCATATTTCACTTTCACAATTAAAAAAAAAATTGTCTGGACCATCGTCGATCGTTGTGGTTTCTATTAACTCGATGTTCTTACCCAATCCCCATTGTCAATGCTTCCTCATTCGTGATGAACCTCCTTTCAACTTTTCGCTTCTTCTTCCTTTTTTTCCTCGATACATCATCTTCCTCGGCACCGCATCACTTTCACTCGTTCTCGACCCTTTTTTGCCTTATCTTCATCCACACACGGACCCACATATAATGCACGAACATAGTCGCAAGCAAACCTGTCCACAAAACACAAACAAGTATTGCGATTGCATAATGCCCACAATCACGTGGCCACCCAGCGGACAAAGCCAATCTCTCGAGACACATTGTTTTTCGTCATCTCCTTTTTTTTCTTTTCGGCGATGGTATCGTCTATACACATACGAGCATGGCGAGAAAAACGTGGCGTCTGATGGTCCCGATTCGAGCGTGTCAAGGACGGCCGGGCCCGTCTTTTATTCGACTGCTCGTATATATCCGCTGGTTTTATTTTGTTTTTTCGTTTTAATGTCACGTACTCATGTACCAAAAGAACGCCCACCTCCAAACGCGTCGATGAAACTGTTTCGGAAGACCACATCATGTATTTGATACAACGAGTGACCAGCCAGTGATCAGGTTGTAAATAGAGAGTGTGATTTTATACTTAAAAATATTTTTTGTAACAAGATATTTGAAGTAGTCTGTTTTATCCACCAAATCAAGTTTTGATGAGCTTTCGGTTCTTTAATCGCTTTTTTGTGCAGCCTAATAAGTACCAAGACGTCCACCCCACCAATCTAGAAATTCGAAAATTCAAGCGTGCATGAAACATCGACTGATACATGAAAAGTTTATCAGAGCAAACGTGCATAAAATTTGTGTGATACAAAACGAGTGCACAGCAAGTCTAAACCGATTTCTGTTACTTAAAGAAAGAGATTTTATATTGCATAAATAGTTTATTGTATCTTTTTTTTATGTGCAGAAATATCTTTTTTTTGAGTAGCATTTTTTAGTAGATTTTTTTCTAATTTTTTCAGACAAGAGATGAAGCGAAGAAAAATTTTAAATCAAAATAATGAAGAAAACAAATGAATTTTCACTTAGTTCTTGGACCCGTTGAGGCTAGAAGTGCACAAACAACCTCGAACTTCATCTTGACCTGTGACGCTAAATTTTTCAGTTACATTAAAGATCTCCAGAAATGTACCATTATTCATTCTAATTTTTAAAATCCTTAATGACATTTTTCTACAGTTATTGCTTTCATCTTTTGAATTTGTTCATTCCATAAGGATTTATTTAACTCAGATAATTCTCTTACAATTATCTAATACAATAAAATATTGAGTCATCGTGCATTGCATCATTGAAATTGTCATCATGTTAACATTTTTTAAGTACTTCAATTGTATAATACAATTTGAGAACGTGACCATTTCCTAAACTTCACCTGTTATTTCTTTCACGTTTCTTTTTGTCAAACTTGCAGCAATCACCCTTTGTAATAAACGTGTGGACAGAAATATATTTATTTGTATTTATTCAACAATATGATGAAACTTACCTCACATTATCGAGCTTCTTGATAAAATGCATTCAAAAAAACTTTCCAAAGATTTTGCGTCTGCGGCGCGAATCGAGCTTATATCAAGCTGGCGGGCAGAGTGACGGATTCGCTCGAGTAACGAGAATAGACGTGTTGTCCTTGACACGCTGGGCGTGCAGGAGGATCGAGAAATTTCGTATTCCCTGGCCGCACGGAGTTTCGGAGTGAACCGAAAGTGAAACGACTACTTGTCTTGTGATGTTTTTTATATACATATATAATATTGCCATCACCACGCCACACGTGTGATTTTTTTCTCTGCAATTATATCGCGTGAGATGGTCGATGTCTTGATGGTATAACCGCAATTTAAAGCTGCTTCTACTTTATTTTTTAATCTTCAATCCATTCTTACTTTAATTCCTGAATAATTTTAATTGTTGATTAATGTATATTTTGATTATCAGTTAAATTAATCTGGTTAATTGAGTAGTTTTTAATGAAGACTTACGGTTTATTATTGATTAATTATTATTTCAATCAATTAATTTAAAGTAATTAAATGTTAAAAGACAACAGATATTCCTTAAAAGTGAATATCTAAGGATGGTCTGTTAATTTCTCAGATTTTAATTGATAACTCTTAATTTTGAGTTACAAATGATCCTCACCATAATCACTCTGCAAAAGTCAAAGAATTACTTTTTGTATATTGTGTTTAATACCTGATGATTATTGTCAATACATCTACAGAATATGTTGTCAGGATATAAATCAAAAAATTAATTAACGCAAACTATTAGGCTAGTTACTGTAAGAACTAGATACAATAGTTTTTTGTAATTTTAGTGCACAAAATATCAATCCTTCTTTTAATTATAATTCCCGACATTTCATTAATGTTGCAAACTTTGAGGTGTCAAAGTTACGAAAGCCTGTAAATAAATCAAATTTTTTTGATAATTTTTTTTCACCGTACTAAGTAACAACGTATTTCTTTTTATATGCGAGGAGGTACGTAAACGATTGTTCTAAACAGCTGCATACCTAGAATCAGTATCAAAGAAAATTTTAAACCACAGCACGTATGTAACTCTCGGGCACTTCCACGTCTTTAGAGAATACAAATGACGAAATACCTCGATTTCAAGAGGCAAATGCAAACGCTTCTCATCATTGACTTTAATCTTCTTGATAAGCATTTAAATCCATTATCCATTTTCTTATAAGATTTTTTCGTTTTTAGAAGATTTCTTACAACATTTCACACCGTAGAAAGTCTGGGTGTTAGGAATTTAAAAATACTTATAAATAAGTTATGCACTAAAAACATATTTTAAATGAGCTTTTATTTGATTGAGGAGTTAAATGTACCTTTATTCTCAAGTTAAGAAACATTTCTAGTGATATATTTTTCAATAATAGCATACAAGTCACTTTGTGAATCAATTGTGCTCACTGATCATAGGTGTATAGACATATGGTTATTGTCATCGTATTTGACTAGACAAGTTATTTGATCTTTCCAAATTTTTATGTAATTTTTCGTGTAGCATTGTACATCCATAATAAGGGTAAAAAAAATTGTACACATGTAATTTGTCTAAATCACGTATTTTCGACGGTGGCGTAACCTAAACTTTCTTAACAAAATCACAAAAAAACATTTCACCCATTAATAACACTTTCACAATCAAACCCATAAATACAAATATATTCTATTACACAAAACCGAATCGTACTTGATTTTTTCGTGCATCTGCAGCCGTGAAAAGCAAGCAGGAAAATCTTATGACGGAGAGAAAATAGTGTTTGACTTACGAAAGTACACATAGAATTAAAAATAAGTCAATGTATCTGATGATGACACCATGTGAAATTCTGAAAAGAAAGTTCACCAAGGACGTTTGCTTACCGGTCATTAACCTCTGAAAAAAAGTATTGATATCGGGACTTGCCTCATGAATTTCTATTTTATACAAAAAGGTTAAATTTGCTCCATGCGTTAAAGAAAAAAATTTTAAATAGTAATAATTTTACACTTTATTTGATTTCAATTTCAGTTTTATTAGGGTAAAATTTTGTATACTTTAGAGTGCATATGACGCAAAAAACTATGCTTTTATTATTTAAATAATAATCATGAAACTTAAACTTTGGCTTCAAAATATAAAGACATGAAGGTATATCTAAAGGTTATTTTATTTATTCATTTTTAAAATCCTTTTTTTATGTTATCATGAATATACTATAGTCAGTTACTGTTACTTTTTTTGGGCCCACAATTTACTAATCGAAAACACCTGAATTTTTTTTATTAGCTATTTATCTATTAGAATTTTGAGTATTCTTACTTATTTCTGAAGTACTATTGGGAAACTAAAACAAAAAAATCTCGAGCGAAAAAAAATAAGAAATCTTAAAATATAACGCATACGCCCATACATGTAAACATTCTCATGGATATTCTCGATAAATAACTTTTATGACCTCTTACGTTGCCAAAAATATTTATTACGCGTTATTGAACGAGACGATTTTTAATTGATACAATGTCCCTCCCGTACGGTAAAAAAATTGAAAAAAATGTTAATGTTTACCAATGTATAGATATGATAAATAATTAATGAAACTGTTTATGTTTAAATTGACAAAGGGGGATATTTCATTTTGATTCTTCGAATTTTAAAAAATTTCTTTAAAAATTCACACTTAAAATCAACGACAACAATCATTAAGTTTCATGCTCACTCAATGCAAGGCATTTTTTCATTTTAACTTTCGATCGGTTATGACGAACAGTGAAGCCAAATATTCTTCTTCACGATTTATCATACACTAAGATTGATAGCCAGCACTTTTTTTTCATATCAAGCAGAATCATTAAAATTCTCAGTCGCAAGTTGCAGGCTACAGAAAATAGAAACAATGTATGCATCGAAGAATTGGCACGACTCGCTGAAATGCATCAAGAAACGAATGAAGAAGCGAACACTATAAATAAACTCCGTATCTATGTACGCAAACAAGTGCATGCGGTTGGTACAAAGGAGAGATCTCCATTCACGTGTGCAAAGAAAAACGATGAGATATAAACGACGAGGATAAATAACTACTCGAGAGCACGTGGATGTTATCAATGGCACGGGGAGTTGTTGAGAACGTATATCGCTGGACTGCCTAGTGCCTGTGCTTATTGTAATGTTTCGCACTTTGTACTGATATTTTCAGATTCGTTTGACTAATGATTTGTTTGAGAACATTGTACATTTATTGAGTCGTTATGTGCGAGTGCCATCAGCCAAAAATTTATGTGCAGCGTTTGATCGTTTCGAACAAGCCTTTTTTTCTTCAGTTTATCTTTTGTGGAAGAGTAATGACAGCTGTTTTCTTACGCTCAATTAATTTTATTCTACTTTTTATTTAGTGCAATTTTTTAACTTATTTGCAGTGTTAACTAAAGTTTTGAAAACTTTGCAGCATTATGATTTTGTTTTTTTATAGTATTTCCAAAAGAAGAATTTTGAAGTAAGTTGATACTCATTAAATATAATCTCCATTTGATGTCGCATCGTAATTTATGGCGTCGTCTTATCACGGGACGCAAGAAGTAGTTCTCACGTAATTCTTGATTTGTAAGGGTATTTTTGACACCAAAGTATCGGTAACTCTTTAAATCTCTTCGTTATCGTCATATATATCGTCTATACCCAACAAAAGTAAGCATTCCCTTCAATAGACATTTTCACCGTCTGGACACACCGTCTGAGTCAGCGTGTCAATAGCTTCTAGATAAGAGGTTCATTTGGAAAAGAGATCTATTAAAGAGAAAAGAAAAATCCAAATGGACAATATTCTCCTTTGTTTATAAAAAATCCCTCAATTTTTCCAAACGCCTAGCTTGCTGGTTTCAAAGGCTTTTTTTAATATGTTTGTTATGCAACTAATTGATTCCAATGTATCTCGTCCAAACAAACGAAACGTCGATGGTGTTCATTTATTGAAATTCAAATTGAGAGGTAGTGAAAGCGTAGCTCGAGAAAGATGAGACAGGTGTTAGAGTCATCATAGCTTGGATCGACTGTGCGATACTTGTTACTTTAAGGAGGCCTGGTCACGAATAGGCAGAGTGAAGAAATCAAAACGACCAGGTCTCGTACGTGTCGACTCTCACTCGTGTAGTAACTCTTTTACGAGATTGCCTTTGTTGGAAATGATAAATATTCGATCAAAAACTCGAAAAAAATCTCTTTAATTGCATTATTTCAAAGCTTCACATCAAATTGACGAGTAAAGTTTTATGCGTATCTATAAAGCGATGGATGTAGATGTACAGCACTTGAGGAACCATCATTTGGACTCCAATACCAAAACCAGTCTAGAATCAGCTGAGATCGTTTAAATCATTTATACATGCACATAAATTTTGAGCTTAGAAAACGGTATTGGAAGCCTCACAAAGTCAATTAAATCCTGTATCATTATTCCGTAGTTTATAATACTAAAATGTATAAGTACACTGTAAATGGACAAATTTTTTAAATACTTAACTTGTAAAATAAAGTAAATTTTGTTTTCTACACCCAACTATTTAAAAAAAAATCGTACATTTATTAATGTACTTGTTTTTTTTTGTCCAATTAAAATGATAAAAAATATCACAAAAGAAATTCGGAATGACATTGAAATCGTGTTGAATAAGGCTCAAATAGTTAAAAAAAAAAAAAAAAAAGCAGGTTAACTAAAATTACTACGAAATAATCAAAGACTATTGGAAATAAAAAATCATTTGGTACTCTCATCAAGGATTGAATAGCGTCTGGTATGGTATTTCGTAGGCTCATAAATCCCCCGGCATGGTGTATACGTGAAGCATCAACAGCACACACATTGTACTCTTTGCCGTATACTGACCACCAACATAACTTGACGGTCTCTCTCCTCCCTCCCGCCATTCTTGTTGCTTACTTATATTTATAGGCGCACAAATAGTTCATGAGCGCCTGCACGAGAGCAAGACTGGAGATGATGATCGTTGCTGACAATGAACCAGATGCTGATTGGGGGCTGGCTCGATCTCAGTGTGTCTAGGTTAGTAGTAACAACTTAATTTAGAATGAGGATGCTGCGCTAGTACTTGTATATGCTCAACTGGGGAGACCGACGGAGAAGTGCATAGTGCAGCTTCTCTCGTGCACATTGTATACTCTGTACATATACGTCTCGTATGACTGTCTTATGGTATGAGTATTACATGCATCATTGCGGAGGCTCGTCGATGAACAAAAAAAATTATAACTTGTCACAGCTAATAAAACTACTTGATGGAACTGTGTTACGTAACAGATTATTATTTTACACGTTTAGAGATTTTTTTCCATCGTATTTTCTAAAAATTGTTTAGCTTCACTAAAAAAATGCCCAAAAATGTAAATAGGCTTTAATGATTGACATTTAAACTTAGAAAAAATTATTGACTACTGAAATTAAAACTTTGTACGTTGAACATTAAAAATACTCCTTTTGGAAGTTTTAAAAAGTTTTTCATAGAGTATATCAAATGTAATAATCTGAAAAATACTTTGATCACAAGAAGAATCTAAAAATTTTGCTATTATAAGTGAATTGTACGGTAATTGACCTTTGGTGAAAATTCGAAAATCCTTTTATTTCAACATACAAAAGACTTTTCTTTTATAGCACGATATATCTTTGTCATTAAGTTTCATTAATCTTTGACGTAACATACATCGAATTCAAATCTGCAAAAATCCTCAAGATCAATTGTTCAGTTGCATTCAAATTGATTTGTCCCACATGAGGTTCTATCTTTCTCGTACAAAAGACGTTCAATGAAATAATATAGCTCTTTGAAAATAATCAGCCTTAACGAACAAAACGAAAAAAAGGCAAGGCTTCGTTCATATCTCAAAGTAAATATAACTTCAATGAAACACTTCGATCTCGAGGAAAAAATTACAACTCGCACATATCCTCGCACGTGTTTCGCACGTATCCTCGCAAAACAATAAAATATTTTTAGCTTGACTACAAAAAATAGTTAACTCTTTTAACTAGTTATTTATTTAGTTACAATAACCAAATTATTTGTCGTGTCTTCTGAATATAGGCATAATTACTGCTTCAAATACGACAAAGCAAGACCATTTTTTAAATGTCATCCTTTTTTTAGCGCTTAAAAAAAATTCTTTTATTAATACTTACACAATGAAAAATTAACCATTCAAGAGATCATTTTGATTTTATTCGTAACTTAAAGTAATAAAATAATAATTTACAATGTGCATCATAAAGTATTAACTCATCTACTGTTCAAGAATCCTGATGAATTGAAGTATTTTAAAATATTTGATTGAACTAAAATTAAAAACATAAATTTTCCAGTTTCAATTACTCTTTGTTCAACTTCATAATAAGACTTCCTCTAAATTCATACTAATTGAACATTATAAAATCTTAGGTAAATTTAAATTGTAAAAAATGCAGTTAAACTGAGCCCGCCTACCTTACGTTATAACACGTAAGACACTTTGTGCTGTATCTCGTGCATTAACCACATCGAACGATAGGTCACTATAGCTTCTGACACTGGCATTGGCCTACTCTCTCACTCTTGCATCCTTCTTTTTTTTTTCTCGCGCCATTGTTCTGTGTTCCTATTAGCCGTCTCTTGTAGCGATGACGCGAGTGAAGGCACCTTTTGTTTATTTGCTCTTTTTTTTCTCCCGCCCTTGTTTTGAGAGAGCCAAAATCGATCATTTGCGGTAGGGTTGTGAAATTTTTTAAGATACAAAAGCTTTGAGTTGTCAGACATTTTTATCGGGAAATAAAATGAGCCTGATGAAAGAATAACTCATCGTTTAGTATTAGATTGAGGAAACAATAAATAAAAACTAGCTCAGCCTAGTTTTCAAACCAATGGACAACCGCACAATTTTTATTCAATAGTCATCTTTTATTTTTTTTATTCCACTGCGCCTGAGGACGGAGAGGAAAAAAAATTGAAACCCAAGAACGCATCGATAAGACGTGATCATCGATTTATTTTCAGGCTCACGGTTTCGGATTATAATTGAATCATTTTTAGATTTTCCCGTACACTATGTACTTGAAATAAAGTAATTGATTCCTGAGGAAAACAAGGACGACGCACAGCCGTCCGTCATTCCGATAGAATTGTTCGACTCCGCAAGGTTTGCATTGAAGATGTGTTAATTGAAACGATCTATCCTTCGAAACATTATTTAAATTTTAATAAAAAAAAGGTCTTTTGTAGCATAAAAAAATCGTTTAAAAATAATTTTCAAACCGCACATCCTGAAGTTAATCGCGTAGATAAAAATCTTAGTCAAAATGTTTTTGATTTTAATTTTTTATTGTTTGGTGGACGGGCTTCAGGCAATGTAATCACTGTTGTAACTAGTATACTTTTATCGTTAGTAAAAATGACATGTTTTAATTTTCCTTACTAATGCAATTTAATTGTCACGTAGTGAATCTTTTTTTTTATATTACTTTTTATTTAAACGAAAGAAGTTATAGTTGAAATAAACAAATTTTCGTAAAAAAATGAAGGTAAATTCCTTTTCAAATGCATTGAAGTTTACTGTTTCAAGCAAATCAAATAGTATCACTGGAGATAACTTTTATATCGTAATTATATATGTATTTACTTTTATATCGTGATAACAATTTATCGTAATTTTTTTTAACCCTCGAATAAATTATGTAATCTGCTCCGATCAAACAACTAACAAAAAAGCTTCCTTCATTTAATAATCAATCAGTTGAGAAAGTATATGTCTATATTAATATCATCACCGTCTTAAAATTTAAGATCCAGAAGTTCTTCTGCAAAGGTCATAAGAAGTTTAATACATCCTTTCTACACAAAAGGTACAACAATAGTACAAATGGGAAAAGCTTAAACTAGTAACAAAAGCCAAAAATCGATTCGTCTGTACCGTAATGAGGCTTTTCACGTTTCCCTCGACAATCAAAAGTCGTCAGGACAAAGGAGGGGCTCCTTGTGCCCGTACTATTCTTCTGAACCAGATTATCAGTCTCACGTCAGTACCACTCGTTCGGTTTTAAGATTGAGGAAAAAAAAGGGAAAAAATCGGGTATACCATCACGTACCCAACGTAATCGAAGCGAGGAGCGATCCTATCGGACGTATTTTCTCTTTGTCCCTCGCGCACGAGAGCCGAGTCGTAGGAATAAAAGCGTGACCTGATTTTACTGTTGGTGAAAAAAAAAAAAAAAAAAAAAAATGGCTGCAACGCGTTAAAGCAAGATGCTGCTCTTGAACTTTTTTACGCTCGCTCTCGCGAGCTCCTCCTCCTTCGTTGCTTTAGCGCGGAAAAAAAAGCAAAAAGAGCCCACGGCGTAGGAGGAGAGGCCCGATCTTTTCTGTACCCGTGGGTACCTGTACCCCAACTGCAGCATGCAGTGTCTTTCTGGCCGAACAATACACGTGGGCGACGACAAAAGTTAGTAGTGTATGCAATAAGTGCACCTTAAGGCATACGCGTGACGACAGATGTTTGTTTTTGTATGACGTGAAAGCAGAGAGAAAAATCCTACGGGTGTCGGAGAGTGAAAATAAAAGTTTGCTTCAGTGCAGGGAGGGAGAAAGCTTTCTGTATACATTTGAAAAGGTTGAAAGCGGAAAATAAATACTATTCACTTTTACATGCATTGTTGCTATTTCGAATGATACGAGCGTTAATTCACATCGCTTTGCATTGATGCTGGTCAGTTGTTCGAAAAGTCACAAAGAAAATTATTCAAACCTTACTGTAACTCATAAACGTGAGACACTGAGAATTTTAAAACGATAACTCATCAATAAATATATTCTTCTTATATGTATCTGCGTGGACACAAATTCGTTGTCTACGTAAAAAAAGAATTTCAGTTGATTTATTTCAAAAACGATAGAATTATTACAAATACGGAAAAAAATCAACATAACTCGAGACAATAAAAAAAATTTTTTTTGAAGATTTACAGTTATCTCTAAATTTCCATCCTTAAGCTATTAATACAAATTTAGATAGTCAATTAAAACGAGCATGTTTTCCTTACACATAAATTAAATTTAATATTTTCCAATTTCAATGCAGTATCTCGTACGCGCATGCATGAACTTGAAAAGAAACGTAGTTTGTGGATTTAATGTTGTTTTCGCTCCTTTTCTCCGCTTGGTGTCCGGCAATCACCTACTTGCACTTTTTCCGACTACTTATACCCCAGGAAAGTACCAAGCCGTAACTGGAGCGAACCGAGGTGTCGCTGAACTCCCTGGAGTAAAAAATCACTTGCGTGAAATTGTTGCAGCTATAAGGATGATTTTGCGAAAGAAAGTCTCTTTTCTACTCATTGAGTTATTTATGCCATCATAATCATCTGATGCATCATACAGCTTGCAATAAATCTTTCTGTTCGAAATAACTTTTAATTTTGTTTTATCCATTACTTAATAGTCACCACTCAAGTCATCAGAGGCTAGGTTTCAAAAAAATATTCGTTAAATCTCTTTGTTATTAAAAAATTTGTACGACTCTTGCATTGTTTTTGTCTAAAATAGTATATAAAAAAGCTTTCTTTCGGTTTTAATGGTGATAAAATTAGTACAACCATTGTTAAGTGACGACTAAAAATTTTTTTCTCCTTCCATGATTCATACATTCGTTTCTGAACAATACTCCTTTAAATGAAGTACGTTTCTAATACATTTTGAATGAAATTTAATTTTGAGCCAATTTACAGCTAAATTAGAACCCCAATTCGTTCTTATACGTTCATGTACATCAGCTACGTACTACTAATAAGAAATTTCATCGTCAAACGAATTGTAGGGCAAATCCAAACGAAACCAAATCTCTCTCTTGTAAAGGAAGCTAGCGAATCTAAAAATTTCTCCATCATCCGCGAGAGCATCTCGATTTCTAAGGCACTATTAGGTTAGAGCATGTACCTCTATACTTACGCAGCACGCACGTGCAATCAACACGATTTCCTTACCAGATCTCTCTCACACTCGCCCCCCCCCTCTCTCTCTCTTACTAGCGAAAACGAGTTAAGGAAAAAAGTAAGCTGTGAGAAGAGAAGTCTGCCGTGTAATCGTCGCCCGACCGCGAAGGGAAAATCTGGTTGGGTTGCAGGGGTGGAACAGATGAGATCTGTCAGATGCGCGCTGCCCGTTACATGTATGTACTCACGAGAGACAAAAAATAGGAGCACTTGGCTCTTTATTGTATTGGAAGACTAACACTTTCTTCCTGTGTTTTCTTTTTTCTTGTATTAAATTGGTGATGCTAGGGAGGGACATCGAAGTTACCATCAAATCCGATAAATGAAAGAAAAATAATAAAAATGGATATTGAAGATGAATGGTCAATATTTAAATACTATCTTTTCTAACTAAAAACATATGCAATTTTTCAGAAGTTTTTACTCAAAATTAGCTATTTAGCAGAATCGCCGATAAAATATATAATAATAGTTTCCTGAGGTATGTTTAATTTAATTTTGGAAAATTAATAAAAATGAATAAAATTTTAATTGATTTTAATTTTGATAAAACTAAATAGTTATACCTCATATAACTAGAATTTGGAAGGGTTTTAAAAATTTATTTGACAGTTTAAAAATAAACACTTAATTGGCAAAATAAAATATGTTTTTAGAAATCTTTTGGAAACTTTCAGAATAATCGACTAGAATTTCACGAAATCACAGTAAATAAAAATAAATAAAATTCTAACTTATCCATGACTCTGTTGGATCTGCTATTCATTTGTCTTTATTATCTTTGTATTTGAATATTTCATTAACTTCAGTTCAATCTATGATAATACATAGTTTGTAATTGATAAATTTTATCTGTCATTCGACAACTAGATGAAGGCCATAGCTTTGACCACAATGGCTGAAACGTTGTTATACGATACAATTATTACAATAAATACAAATGGCTATAAAGATTGATAGTTATTTAATAATATTAAGAGTACCGATATCTTTAAAGTTACATTCTAACATAAAAAATATTTTATGCGTAAAAAATGGTCCCTTTAATTAAAAAAAAAGTCATTCAAGAAAGCATTCAATTTTTTGGGCATCATACATTTCTCCATGCACTAGAAAAAGTTAAGAATAAATAACTATAAATTTGTAAAAATAATTTAAAACTTATTAATTTCTGTCATAATTACTCCACGTATCAAATCACACTCAGTAAAAAAATTTTTTTTCTATTCTGTTTTTTTAAATTACGTTAGATGTTTTTAATTTCATAATAATGTCAAAAGCTTTTAAATTCTAAATTTAGCAAGTACATCGACTTGGCTGCATGCTCCAATAATTGCAAAAGAGAACCCCAGAATATGATACGATTTTTTAGTGATTAAAAATTTCTGCCTCGTTAAAATTTGTTCCTAATAAACTAAAGTATGTAATATGAGCAAAAGGTAAATGCAGAATTGAGGGCATTTAAGTGAAGCACATGAAAATTTTTTACTTCTCTTCGTATGACAAACGTTACTGTAATTAGTTCATATCCTTAAATATGTTGAAATAGAGAAATCATCCTAATAACATTTTTTTCAACTCCTGTATACCTACCATACTTATGTTATCTGCGAAAAAACTGATTGTGCATGGATTGATAAAAGTGAGAAAACTTTACAGCTATTATAATATTAATTATAATAGCAATAACAATAATATTATTAAAATAGTAATAAATACCACGATAAATACAATAAAAATACTGATAACAAGTAATAATAAGCATAAACAATAACATACATTTTTATTGGATAAAAATCTTAAAATAATGTTTTCCATTTTTAGAAAAAAAGAACAAAAATGCACAACTCTGTTAGGTTTTAAAATAGTACAACAAATTCATGTCACTGGAATTATATAAATTACAAATTAAATTAAGTAATGTGCATATCAACGGAAAAAGATCCCTTTTATAATCATCAAGTGCCTGATCTATAACCAAAAACCATTAACACCATCGTCGAGACGAATCATATATTTAGCATCAAAAGATCAGCGCACTGCAGAACAAAACGTTCACAGTATAGCAGTAGGGGCTTCGACCTCGGTTCGGTTGGTACACAAATGTAGGCCGAAGTTGTGGGCGCGTGCAATGCAGAATCTCGACGGAGAGCGAGGAGTTGAAAAAAAAAAATAAAAAAATAAAAAAAAGGAGCCACGCTCGACCCACTTGCGGGTCGTGAAGTTACTTTCACGGCCGCTAACCCCGAGAGAAATGGAGAAGACTCGCGAGTCCTGCGTGATGTATAGATGACTGCTCTGATCTGTATTTATGTCCGACGTGTATATTTTCTGTCTCTCTTGAGCGCACACTTTCTTCCGACACTTTACACGATTACACCAGCGAAAAACTCACCTAACCGCTCGAGTGAGCCAGAGAGGGGTGAGTTTTCTGGAGGAAAATTCCGACTGACGTTTGGTTGTTGGATTTGGCCCGTTTTGCGGGTTTCCATTTCAACGGGAACTGCTGTAAGACATCTCGTTTTTCAAAATTAATCGTGTAAACGTAGGTACTGGTTGATCTTTGTGAAAATATTGAAAATGCTTGATTTTACCTACGAAAAAACGAGCATGAAAGTGTGATCTCAAACTAAGCTTGAAAGCTCAAACACTTCCCTGCATTACTAACTACTGTTGCGTCCGATTTTTTCTAATAGCGTGAAGTTTTTCACGAGCATGTACAGGTCGAACATGATCACGTTTTTTCCAGCTCATTTTATCGTCAAGGGGAAGAAAATAAACTCGAGTTATTCCTGTAATCAAGCATATGGTAATAAAAATAATTGTTGATAAATCATCTGAAAACGAAACGTTTTGATAATGTGCGTCAACTTGCAGCCCAAATTTATTGCGAACCAAATGATGTATTTTCAAAAGATGGTTAAAGAAAAAATAACAAAAACTTCTTTTGTCTAGAATCTTACTTACAAGTATTTTTAGAATGGAAAATCATTACGTGGACGCTATTGTTCTTTGTACTACTCTGTTTCATTGACTTTTACAATATACGAATTTATTAAAATACAAAGGAAATTAATCTCTCTGAATTTGTTTGTCACTTGATTTGCATTTTATAGAGATGGATTATAGAGATGACTTGTTATTTCAAGGAAAAAGTAAACAGAATACTTCCCAGATCATTTTAAATGTCCCATATCAAAAAGCACGACAAATATTCCGAAATGATTTCCCATCAAAAACATGCACATGATAGAAAATCACGAACGAATGGAATCTTGAAAACCTAAACTCAAAATGGCCCATTTCAAAATCCCTTGGTTATTCACGAGACAGATTATTATTATTACACAATCTCTCACGGTAATTGAAAGTACATATATATATACATCCCAATACCTAAACGCATCGAGCGTCTGACCTAAGCATGGCCATTACTACTGAATTCCCAAAGATCCAAATATCACGATTTCATAAAAATCCATCGCTGTAACTTTGTGAGTCACTTATCACAGCGATTCAATGTCAAGTTTGCGAAAAACCAAATAACCTGCATGCCACACGAGAAAACAGCATCACGGCTAATCAAGTTGGACTCTGTAAGCGCGCGCAAAAAAAAAAAATCAGTCCTCGATGCAATCTCCACAGTCACGCGACCACGGCCTAATAATAGCTGTACAATAGCGGGAAAGAAAAGTCGTTCAGCTCTCGCTCGAGATTTCGATTTTTCTCCCCTCCCCCCCTCAATTTCCTTGCACCTTTGTAACCCACGGATCGCTCTCCACCGCATCAATTAAGCCCATCGGAGAAAAAGATGCACGCGTGTGTACGACGAGGACGAAAGGGAACAAAAAAATGATGGGTTTCCGATGCGCGCGGAGAAACACAATCGGTTTCCCTGCCCATCTGTATTTATACATGTACGAAGGAAAGTGCCGCGCGCGACTATTAACTCGATACACGTGGGCACACACGTACGTGCACGAGCGAGTGAGTGCAACTGCATCGGTCGGTACTGCTGACCCACTGGCACAGATTTTCCCTTCACGCGCGAAAATTAGCTGTGGTAGTTGAAAGCTCGTAAAAAATTTCTACACACGGGAAGGAGCGAGAGAGAAAGGAAGGAAGGAAGGAAGGAAGGAGAACGGGTGTAAGCACGTATATATCGGCACTCTCGCGAGGTTCAATGGCCGATATGCTGCGCCGTGCAAGTCTTGCGTGCTCCGTGTATACTTATATACCCATGTGTGCCTATGTAGTTGCTATGGTGTACGGTTTTACCGCAGTGCACGTGTGGTTTTTTATGCCTGCATAGTTCAGATGTATACGTGTATGCAGATGTAACGCGCGTGCGGATGATTGTGTACTTTTTAGGTAATTTTCTTCGAGCACGCCTTTTAAACGCACTTGTAGGAATATTGTGTTAACGAGTCGAGAAGGTAATTGTTTTTGTTTCGACGGTGGAAGTCAACAGAAACGAGTTAGGAATGTTTTTTTTTTTCCTACGTAACGAGTTTTTGGAAAGTATGATTTTGTTTTTGGCTGGAGGTACTGCTACAAAAAAGTTCTGTACGTTTTCGCTAAAGGAAAAATTGCAAGTATAAATACATCTGTAATTTATGTTGGTGTATAATGATATGTATTTCGATTATTTTGTTGATTTTTTTTTTTATGTTTGAGAAAAATTTTTACTTTTTTGAGAAAATCAGTTTTTAAAAAATAACTTTTGAAAATTTAAATCGTAGTTTCGTATATAGTCAAGGACAATTGTAGCTTCTCTTGTTTGATAAAAAAAAAAAAAAAAAAAAACACACAGCTACAACAATGTATTGAATGAACCACAAAAATATTTTAAATGAAACTCATTTTTTTAAAGTGAAGTATCTGATACGCTTTACCCTCCATTCTCGTATGAATAATAAAGTTATCAGTGATAAGTTGGGGTTAAAGGTGGGAAAATAACTCAGAAGATTGTAATTTTCCCATAAATTTAATTAAAGTAACGTTTCCCTCGCCTCGTCCGCCAACTTTATCAATCTACAAACAATGTTTTCCAACTTCACTCCCGGCTACTCGTTGATAACTTTTTCTACGTAAATTTTAAAATTACGATTTCAAGTGCGTTTCGTATTATTTATACAAATACAAAAAATATTTTTATACATTGTACTATGATAAATTAACCTTCAAATACATTTGGATTGAAAAAAAAATCATTTAAAATAAGTTACCAATTAAGTATATGTTTGATGAAATTATTTCACGTAAATCTTATACTTTGCATTGCCAAACAAATTTCGCAATAAAGTAGGGTACGCTATTGATCATAGATAGGTAATGGGTTATTTAGATCACAGACCAACGTATACCCTATTACAGATAATGATCGATAAGATGTTCTGATAAATTATAGTAAATTCAATGATACTTGTACAACGTCTCCAAAAACAAGTAAATTAAAAAATAACATAAAAAAAACTGCAGAGGAAGTATTTAAACTGTTTATTAATTTACAATAACATGGACTAGAAGGCCTTTCGCTTTGTTATCTACTTATACAAGTAACGCAATAAACATCGGGCTTAAACCCTATTCGTGTTCTGAATTCGAATAAAGAGACAAGCTTATATAAAATTCAAGGACCTATTTAATATAATAATTAGATGCTTTTTTTAATTAATCTTCTTGATGTATAAAAAAACAACAAACAGTTTACCTAGTGGCAACATGATCTATCAGACATATTCTATTTTCGCGTACAGCTGAACACTCACAAAACGTAGTTCTTGATGACATTCTGGATCATCGAAAAGAGGAAAAAGTGATCCTAAATACAGACACTGTCCTTGGGCGTATGGTCTTAGACGCAGAGTCCTCTACGGTGTTTTTACCTTCGAAACTAAGTTCTACCTTTTTTAAAAATATAAATTATTAAAACAATAAATAACACATACTAAACTATCTTTTGGGCAGTGTATCAATTTAATTACTCGACGATCCTAAGTGCAAAAAAGTTAAAAATTATCACTGAAGTAAAAATAAGTAAACAGTTGTCCAATTACCTCATGAAACTTGTATCATATCACAGACGTGCAAGATATGTCACCACCGAGTGATAATAAACTTAATTAATACTTGACTCCTAACAGCCAGTAACATACTTACAATTTGCATACATTTCTTCCTCTTCCGGACACATTTTTCGCTTGGCACGAATTGCACATTCCGTTTATATCGATCGAACGCCCACTGCCATAACAGTGCCGGAACAGACGCCGCTTACTAAACTCGCAACACTTCATTCCTGCAGTCTCCTGTTACTTTTTATCTGATTTACTTGCATCTTAATGATATTTTATTGCCATTTGCAACAATTCGTTTCTTGAAGAAATAAGTTGTGTCAGATTATAAAACTTTATAAATTAAAATAATTAAAAAAAAGTATATCGTGGCACTTGAAGAATAATATGACGTGCAATTATTCAAGATTCGTCATACGTATTACAAACATCCTATGTATATTACATTGCAAATTTCTGGAAGCGTATCTATACCAAGTGAAAACAGTACAAGATTACTTGAAAAATTTTATTTTATGCTTAAATTACTGTTAAATTTTTATCACTTGCATAGCTTATATTTATAGAAAATAAATTGGAAGCATATGCAGATAAACGAGCGTGTATAAAAGTCGTTTGCATGTAAAGATATGTAATTACAAATCACAAGCACGATAAAACGCTCGCGTATGGAACAAACGAGATTGAAGTTGCTATAGTGGATCGAATAATCGATTCTTCCCACGAGTCAAGGTCTCATTGAAAGCTGACAGAAAAGAATAATAGCGATGTAAAATAAAATTTTAATATTGATATTACTTCAGTTACAGTATCTTAAACTGATTTAAAAAAAAAAAAATTTTTTAGTTTAAATTGACTAATTGTTATTCAAACATTTTAAGAGATTTCGTTAAAACTACTATTTCAAGTACAAAAAAAAAACATGGTACTTCGTTACGATATTGTATTTGACAAAATAATGTGTATAAATGAATCAAAATTGAATCACAGTATTCCAACTTTGTCAGAAAATACCACCCTCCTCTGTACATCACATTCGTGTATATTAAAAAAAAATATCTTATCACTGCTCAATTAGCCAACCCGCGCCCGTAAGCACACACATTGACTGCATTACCCATATACAGTGATAATAAACCAAACAACCCCTTCCCCTTTTCTCAAAAAACTACCCAACAGCTAAATCCAAGCACACATATAATACGACTACATCAGCAATACAGAATCGCAGTTCGCAGAGACCAATACTTTTTCGGCTGGCAATTGGTACACGAGCCGAATAAACTCCGTGGCGAGGCGGGCGCCTGGTTGGCGCAAGCCAAGTACTGGACACCAGTCTGCATTCGCAATATATTCCTCGGGGGTGCATGTATGCATGCAGTATAGGTTGTCAAGTGTAAAGGAGAGAGGGGGAGTGAAGGAAGAGGAAGCGAGAGCGGATGGCATCATCATGCGCCACCGCTGCGGTGGGACTTTACAGAGGCACAATGCACGCGGGTGGGTGTGCTTAAACACGCTCGTCCAACCGAAAGGAAAGAGCATTACGCTTTTGGGGTCACGAGAATGATTTATTGAGGGTGGATTATTTTTTGGGGTATTTTTCAGCGTGTCGAGCGGGAATTAAGTGAGAAGGGGTTATGGTATTAGTACTTTTATGGGCAAGCTTTACGTTGGATTGAGGGATTTTTTAATTT